>NC_138529.1:94950577-95550577 GCF_964234715.1 Podarcis melisellensis
ACTGCTGTCACCATCTGCAGTGATCATGGAGCCCAAGAAAGTGAAATCTCTCACTGCCTCCATTTCTTCCCCTTCTATTTGCCAGGAGGTGATGGGACCAGTGGCCATGATCTTCAATTTTTTGATGTTGAGCTTCAGACCATATTTTGCACTCTCCTCTTTCACCCTCATTAAAAGGTTATTTAATTCCTCCTCACTTTCTGCCATCAAGGTTGTGTCATCTGCATATCTGAGGTTGTTGATATTTCTTCTGGCAATCTTAATTCCGGCTTGGGATTCATCCAGCCCAGCCTTTCACATGATGAATTCTGCATATAAGTTAAATAAGCAGGGAGACAATATACAGCCTTGTCGTACTACTTTTTCAATTTTGAACCAATCAGTTGTTCTATATCCAGTTCTAACTGTAGTTTCTTGTCCCACATTGAGATTTCTCAGGAGACAGATGAGGTGATCAGGCACCATTTCTTTAAGAACTTGCCATAGCTTGCTCTGGTCGACACAGTCAAAGGCTTTTGCGTAGTCAATGAAGCAGAAGTAGATGTCTTTCTGGAACTCTATAGCTTTCTCCATAATCCAGCGCATGTTTGCAATTTGGTCACTGGTTCCTCTGCCCCTTCGAAATCCAGCTTGCACTTCTGGGAGTTCTTGGTCCACATACTGCTTAAGCATGCCTTGTAGGCTTTCTGGTAGAAAAATGCATATGCTGGTCTGGTGGAGCAAAAATGTGGAGCCACCATAACTGACACCAGTAGGTCCTACAGCTCACTTGGATTGGGCTTAGACTGGCGCAAGGTCAGAGCTGCATGGATCCACCCAAGGGAGCAGCAGACTGGATGCGCTGGTGCATCCAGTGCTATTTTTCTAGAAAAAGAGGTGCTGGAACTCACCAAGAACACCTCCCATGTTCTCTTATAATGGTCCTGGCGCCCACCTGGGAGGTGCCAGAACTGAGTGCATCTACACTGCCAAGACCTCACTACCACCCTGCCCCATCCATTCCCTTGCAGGTAAGCTGTATCGTAGCGGCTCTGTTCCACCTCTACTGCGTGTGCACCTGCACTGCAGGATTGCCCTAGGAAGTTGATGCATCTGAACTGTTTTCTGAGGTCTCTTGAGGGTTTCCCTGTAGTTTTAGCCAGTAGGCCTGCCAAAGCTCAGGTCTCCACTAAGACTGATTCAATGACTTTAGCCGTCAATACAGTCATCCCCAAATATCCTCGGCTCAGCTCTAGAGGCAAGGTAGGTGGTTTTCTTCTTTTGCATTCTTAGGGTTTCACATGGGTGAAACACCAGGGTAAACAATTATAATTCAAGATGCATAACAAATATGACCAAAGAAAGATATGAATCTATCAATTTTGGGGCGATAGTGGTGAAGAGTGGTTATTTCTCCATCGCCATTACCCCTGCTGAGTGTTGTCCCATTGAGTTTCCACAGGTGCTGCAGGGGCTCCTTGGTGAGGGCTCCGGGATTCAATGGCTTGTGCCCTGAAAGGCCCACTGTGATTGACTTGCTGAACGTTTTGTAGTTGCAGTTGCTTGTATCCATGATGACTTTAGATGGTGGGTGTAACTCAGTGAACTCACCTGATCCACAATGTCTTGATCAATTGTAGATCAGATGTGGGTTCACTTGGAAAACCACACTTGTTGTATTTCATGAGAAGACCCCCCTCTCTCTCCCCCTCTCCCCCCCTCTTTTCTAAAGAACATTTGAAGGGATCCTCCTTTTCCTTAAGCAGGCAAGAACCTCTGGTTTGTTTACAGTGCCCCGTGCTGCTAGCTGGGGTAGAAAAGCTGGGATCTCTCACATCCCCAATCCTGTTTTCGTTTTTTAAAAAAGACTTTTAAGGAGGGCGAGTTAGGGGTAAGATGATGACAATGACGATGATAGCAATTTTATTATTTGTATCCCACCCATCTGACTGGGCTGCCCCAGTTTTGATGCTGTTGGGAGGTATTTGTGTCCTCTTCCTGCCCCCCTCCCCTTTGTGTTGTTCTTATTGAGCAGAATGTGCACACTGAGTGGGACCAGCCAACTCGCATGGAACCTTAATTGAAAAAAAACACCCAATGAGTAGTTGAAGCTGACATACGGCATCTGATTTGTATACCTTAGGGGTGCATTTCTAAAGCAACGGGGGGTGATTTAACTGCATGATTCCCACTGTTATTAACGCGAGGCATGCAGCTAAATTGCTGAGTGCCACTTATTGAAAATGTGAACTCCTTAATGTTTCGGCTGAATTTAATTTTTATTTGCAAATTGGCAAAATTAATTAGAACGTGTACAACTAACAGGAAATTATGGCAAGATATGGCTTAACAGGCTAATTCAGATATGATTCTATAATTTATGAAAGCACAGACAACTGGGTATTTGATAGTAACGACTAAACAACAACAAAATGTATCTGCTTCTCAGCCTGCACTAGGGGTGTCCATCCACTGAGGAACCTGGTAACTTAGGGGCTGGGGTTACGTCAAAGTGAGTGGCTCACATTTCCTGGCAGGAGGGAGATCCAGCCTGGTCAGCATCATGCCTGGGTTCTGCATGCCACTTTGAACCAAGAAGGTGCCCTGACTTTAGTGACAACTTGCTCCAGTCATAGCACCAAAGTTTCTGGCATGGTGTGATGCACAGAATATCTTCAAAATATGCCTTCTATATTATTCTTTTCCTAAAAGATATGGATGCCCATAATAATGCCATCATTCTAAAAAAATTATCCATTAAGTATTCAGGAATAAAAAAGAGGGGAAATTGGAGCGACGCAATGACGTGCTGCTGGAATGTTTGAAAATGGACCTACAGTTGGTGAAAAGAGGATAGTGTAATCGTTCATCTGCTCAATGCCCCCCCCCCCCTGGTTTGTCTGCTCCTTTTGACCAGTTTTACTGGATACTTTTCAATTTACTCAGGTCAAGGATGTGGGCAGAATTCTTGGAGAGATGAGTCCTTCCACATGTGTGCTGGAAAATAGACCTTCTTGGCTTTTATGAGCTGCCAGAGGTGGTCTGCTGAGTGGGTGGTGGGAGGTACAGCAAGTTTCAAAGAGCTAGTGGTAGACCACTTTTGAAGCAGCCCTCCCTTAGTCTCACTAAGAGAGCCAGTGTGGTGTAGTGGTTAAGAGCGGTGGACTCCTAATCTGGTGAACTGGGTTTGCTTCCCCGCTCCTCCACATGCAGCTGCTGGGTGACCTTGGGCTAGTCACACTTCTCTGAAGTCTCTCAGCCCCACTCACCTCACAGAGTGTTTGTTGTGGGGGAGGAAGGGAAAGGAGAATGTTAGCCACTTTGAGACTCCTTCGGGTAGTGATAAAGCGGGATATCAAATCCAAACTACTACTACTACTACTACTCCTCCTCCTCCTCCTCCTCCTCCTCCTCCTCCTCTTCTTCTTCTTCTTCTTCTTCTTCTTCTTTTCCAGCAACAACTGTACAATGCTGTTATGTGACATTTTCAAGGATGGATGGAGGTCCTACACTCACTTGCATAGAGTGTTGCAGCACTCTATGCAAGTAGCTCAATGGTAGAACCCATGCTTTTCATGCAGAAGATCCCTGATTCAATCCTTGGCAACTCCAGACTTTTAAACAGATACAGACCTGGGTTGCTCTGGCTGATGAGGTATGAGGCGAACGTAGATGCAGCAGTGGGTCTCTTGGTTTTGCACCGGTTTCCCGATGGCTTTTGACTGAGGTATAGTTTCATATATTCTATTTCCAGTTTGGTTCTCTGAGTGCCATCATGTAGCCAAAATCATGTAGCACTCACTCACAAGAGGGAGGTATCAGGAGGCTTGGGGGGTGCCCCATTTTTTGCAGAAGTACAACAAAGCCGCCCAGCTTGCAAAACAAAGCCCAAGGAATACTCAGTGTGCTTATTGGCCAGGGAAGGCTGACTGTTTATAGGGGAGGAATGGAAAACCAAGGAGGAAGAGGAATGGGATGAAGTGGCTGGGAAATGAGAATGGAAAAAGAGACACATAGATATTTTTAATACTTTAAAATGATAATGTTAATATTTCCTGTAAAACACGTCATAGAGATTTTATTATGATCAAGCAGTGAATGAATGAACGAATGAATGGAAAAAGGCAAGAGAACCACCTCACTGTCTGGGATGCAGACAACCAGTGGACTTCCAGATGTTGTAGGACTCCAATTTCCCTTTAGCCCTAGTCAGCGTGGGCAATAGCCAGTGATGTTTTGGGTGTTGAAGTCCAGCAATATCTGGGTGGCCACAAATTAGCCAGCCCTGCTTCATGTTGAAAAGCAAATTTTTTTTTAAATGGCCCCAAGGCTAAAAGTGAGAGCTGAAGAAGTCCAAGATGTTAGCACTATTGGGATTGGGAAGCATTTTGTATGGCAACATGTGTATATGCAAACATATTATATGAAAGAGATGGTATACAAAATGCTGATGGTGAAATTATTTGTTTGCTTTTTAGAAAGAACTAGGAAACACAGCTTGCTTCTCACTTGAAGATCATCAACATTTCCAGAATCGTGCATGGCATCTGCGTACAGTGTAACACATTGTCCCTCTTCTTGCTCTCTCGTATGCTGTCAACAGTGCTGTAAGCAAGGGCACGAAAGACATATATCAAAAGCCAATAATCGTTTTCTTTCCACCTACAATGGCTCTTCTAGCTTGCTCTGCCTCTGTCTGTCCAATTTGTCAAATCCCAGCTAGAAGTGTTTGTAAACAAAGCTGAAGAAACTCTCCCCACTTTGCCTCCAGTGCTGCATCACAGATATTGTACTCATGAAAAGAAAACCCCTAGGAAGGAAACAGATGTACTAAGTAACCTACCCTATGGCACCGAGCTTTGCATTACAAAGAGTGGCAGCGAATGTTGGTAATCAACAATCCCATGTGCACATACGCTGCAATTTTCCTTCTCTTTATCATTGTCTAATTACATTTCAGTCAACCTGAACAACAACAAAAAGAAGAAGCCCAGAGCCTTTTCGTTGTCTGCAGTAGTTAGGAGATGTGTTTAAAAGTGAAGATATGCAACTTCTTGCCACAGGTTACAGAAGAATTGTAGTAATTTTTCTATGGAGGATAAACATGGGAGGGGCAGGGTGCATAAGTGAATGCTTCTGTTTTAATCGTTTTGCTTACACATGATCCAGAAGCAACACCATACTTCTTGCTCCCTTGCTTTAGATAAGAAAAGGAAAGTCCTGACATTGACTACTTCTGCAAGAATGAAAGGACCTTGGATTGTAACAGGGGATAAAATTAGAACAATAGTTAATGCTGGATTAAATCAGTGGGAGAGAGAGAGAGAGAGAGAGAGAGAGAGAGAGAGAGAGAGAGAGAGAGAGAGAGAGAGAGAGATGCTTTTAAAAAGTAAGATTTAGAATAAGAATAGAAAATATTAGCACTTCAATGAGACAACGAGATTGCGTTTTTCACAAGTAGCAGTGCTAATTTAGACAAGTGCACTTCATTTCCTTCCTAAAGTAGAGGTGCAATTAGCCACCTGCTTGCTCAGACAGGTGAGTACCAATTTCCCTCTAGGTGAGTAGGCAAGTGAACAGCACCTTCTCTTGGTGTTGCGATTCTCTTTCTCTGGGTCCAAAGGAGCATCAGACCTCTGCCATGGCTGTTTCTCTAAGTCATTCAAGGCCCAAGGGAGGTATTTTGCACAACCCCCAAACTTAGTGACATTGTCTTATTGTAAAGGTACCATAAAGTTTGTGAATTCAAATGTACTCACTTATGTTTGTAGGATCAGGTTAAATATGTGATAACTGAAATTATCAAGTGTCACAATGGAACTTAAGAGAAGAAAATTGTTTCCTCCCATGACAGGCAATAGACAATTGTCTGTTACCCTTTATGTCACCAATACATGCCTTTGTGTTACTTCTGGAGAGTCTGCCAACACTTTGGGCAGTTTGCTACAGAAGACATTTTCTGAGTATCAACTACAGAAAAATCAAAAATTCCATCTTTGCACACAAACCTGCTGCTCATGTATGGCATCTCTGAAGGATTCATACAAGGTTGAGCAAGGAAATTCCTATTGTGACTTGGGTTCTTTTTCTTTATGAGCTCTCTGATATTTGGAAAAAAATCACCTCCTTGACTCAGCTACATTAAAGGTAGATCAGTCGGCTTTTGACATTTTTAGATTTCATAGAACACTAAACTTATGGAAACCAAACTGTGTCTTGAAATTCTTTCTGGGTCAGATCCACAGGGCTTTTGCAGCTCACTGGAGTGAGAGCCCTTTCAGATTTTTTGTGATTTACTATAGGAGCACCAAAGGATATCTCCCAAGATTCTACTGAAAGTTGGAATAAGTATTTTCTCCTGTATTAATGAAGGTCCACCAGAGCTGCTCCAGCTATTGGGTAAAAACTTCAGTTGGTAATCAGAGAACAGGCTAAGTTTTGTGGGTCTACTTCATCTAATGTGAATTAAGTCTTAAGGTGGCGAAAATAAGCCTATCGTAGTTTTTTTTAAGCAGGCTATTTTTTTATCCTGCCAAAGATAATTTTAAAATAGAGCTTGTGATATTTTTATTCCACATGATCTGTCACTCATATATAATTCTTAGATGGAACAATGATATAACATGATAAAATTTAATCATGGGTCTGAATCATATTTATCAGCAAGTACATTTTGTCTGAGGAAAAGCTGTACTTTATTCAGGATCCAAGAAATGACGGAAATGGCCATCTGGAACCTTTCCCTTTGGCCTTTGCTATTGTATTGGGGACAGTGAGCTTGAAAATAGGTCTCATTATATATTTGATTCTCAGCTATTGAACGCATGAGCCATTGGTTTTCTCAACAAGGAATCTGAGAATAGCAATAAAATAGCAACGGGGACAATTTGGATTAGCAGCAGCAAAATGTCACCAAATATATTTTGTTTTAGAAGGTAAACTGGTTAACTGATGCTGTCTTAGCTTGGTTTACGATGATTTGGCTCTTTTCATTATGTTATTTTTTACATATGTATTAGTCTATGGTAAAATTGTTACGTTTCACCATCTTAACTATGAATTTTGGCTAAAGCAAATGTATTGAAAGTACTCACGAGACAGTCTAATAATTCAAAACAGTAATGGCCAAGGCAGTATATTCCTACAACTTGTATCATTCCCAGCTAGCATGGCCAATGGGCAGGTATAATGGGAGTTGTAGCTCATAATATCTGGCTGGGGGGGGGGACCACCTTAGCTACCCCTGATTTAAAGTGATTAGGTAGCTAGATCCCGGGGCTGATAACATCAAGGCTGTAGGTTCAATCCCTGTATGGGACAGCTGCGTATTCCTGCATTGCAGGGGATTGCACTAGAGGGCAATTCAGCCCTCCAGGTTTTTTGAGACTACAGTTCCCATTATCCTTGACCACTGGTCCTACTAGCTAGGGATCATGGGAGTTGTAGGGCAAAAACATCTGGAGGGCCAAGTTTGAGGAAGCCTGCACTAGAGGACCCTCAAGATCCCTTTCAGCTCTGCAATTCTATGATTGCAGAGATATAGCAAGCACTCCTCAAAGCCATGAAGATGGACATAATTCAATTACAACCTTTCTGCATGGACATGGTAAGCATGCCATAAGAACATTTGGCCATTGCTGCACAGCATTACAGTAGTCCATTCATACGTAGAATATAGGTGGATAGTGGTATTGTAGTGAGATGCTGTACCGCATTCATGCTCAGTACATCAACTGTACACTATCCCCTTAAGAATAGGCGCATAAGAATAGCCTGCTGGATCCGATCAATAGCCCATCTAGTCCAGTATCCTTTTGTCATGGTAGCCAACCAGGTGCCATCCTCCATCCTCTTTCTCCGTTTGTTTGGACTAACAGAAATCAGACCAGTATTGTTACTTCATTATCAAAAACCATGGGGAGTTAATGTTCAACAGACAACACAATAGCTATGCTGACGATATGTACCAAAGAAGTGTGCTCCAGTGCAAAAGTTGTTCTGCGCAAAAGTGCATAGCCTTCCCCAATAACAGCAAACAAACAAATCCTCATCAACAACAAAACCATGTGAATATAGAAAACTAAGAAACTGGCGTGAGCAGTGCTGCAGGTGATGCTATTCTTACGAGCAGGAAATGAATGGGTTTGGTTTGCACTTTCATCCAAACTCACATAATTTACACTTCTTGAAGCAAAAGCAAAACATTACTATCCTATGCCTTTCTCACTTCTTTAAATTTTGTGAGATGTGTCTGTATGAAAAATGTTTATATTAGAGAAAAGTGCATACAACAATGCATATATTAGGGAAAATACTGTACAAAAATACATTAGAAGAACCTGCTTTAAAAAATGCATATACCGTATTTTTCCGTTTATAAGACTAGGTTTATTTTGCGAAAAAAATAGGTTTAAAATTGGGGCTCGTCTTATACATGGGTAGTGCTGAGGGGTGTTTTCTTAATTTGGAGTCGCCCCAAATAGGGGGCGTCTTATACATGGGGGCGTCTTATACATGAAAAAATACGATATTAAACAAATTGTTGTACAAAAACTGAATGCTGTACATTAGAAGAAATGAGCACAAGTTTCTGTGCAGACGAAAATAAACTGCAATGTGATGTTTAAATGGGACAGGCTGAACTTCATGCTGGAAAAATGAGAAATGGAGAGCAACTGAGACTGACCTATTTGCCCAGTCTGCTCTAAATAACTTGCTAGATTTCACCTTGATTGGATGAAGGATAATGGGAACAACCAATCATTCAAGACTTTTGAACTCTAGGCCCAGGTGGAATTTGAACAAAGTGACCAATCCCTCATCTGTTTTTACTTTCCACCTTTGGAGTAAGACTTCTCTGAATAGCTGACTCTGCTGCTCAGACTATGCAAACTAGTAAAAACAAGTCATATGAGAAAGAGAAGACATGTTTGACTGCTTTGATGACTGCTTTGCCATTGCTAGGGAAACAGCTCCCATGGTAACCATGGTCAGTACATCTGTCTCATTTTATCTCCAACTTTCACATAGACATGGAAAGGATACTAAAAATAATAATACATAAATATTCTAAATAGCAAAAATTAATAAATTAAGAAAGATTGCGTTCATTTATTGAGTCATGCTTTTTGGGTGACCTATCTTTGCTGTTAGATAATTATTAGTAAGTTTGAACATTGCTTCCTCGCATTCCTGTATAAAATTATTAACTTCTAAGCAGGAAGAATATTGCCACCAACCAATTCTTAGTGGTTAGTGGTTCTTTGAAACGTCGGTTCCTTATTTCTTATAAATGTGTCTTAAGTTTGTTGCAGCTGGACCAGGCACCTGAAAAACAGAGCACTGTAACCAGCTGGGTATATAAGGGATGGGATAATCTTTTGGGCATCCTGGTCCCAAGCTGTATAGTGCTTTATTTCCCAAAACCAGCACCTTGAACTTAGCCCAGTAGCTAATTGGCAGACAGTGCAATCCTTCCAATAGTATGGTAACATGTTGGCGATATCCTGCCCCAGGGAGCAGCTGAGCTGCTGTATTTTGCACCAGCTCTTCAGGTTCCGGACCAACCTCAAAGGATGCATTTCACATCCAGTATGGAGATTACTAGTGCATGGATGACAGTGGTCAGGCTATCCTGGTCCATAGCTGTCTTGCCAGCCAAAACTGGTAAAAGGCACTCCTAGCCACTAAGGTCATCCAGGACTCTAGCAACCACGATGGATCCAGGAGCACCCCTAGACCTGTTCTTGGGGTCGGGGAGTAACAACATCCAAATCAGGCAATTGATCAGTATCTCTGGATTCGGGTACCACCACACCCACAACACAGAGGTCTTACCTAGATTCATAGTCAGGTTTTTTGGGCCTCATCAACCCACCACTGAGTCCAGGTACCAGTTCACAACTAGCACAACCCTGTAAGTGTCTGGAGATGTGGAAAAGTTGCCCATATCCCAGTAGCCTATGTTTTGAATTATTTTCCAATAATTTAGCTCGGTTTGTGGGTGAGATCTGTTGCTGACCACCTCTTGTGCATGGACCTTGCAGTGAATTCACAAATGGACTCTTTTGCGCCTACCTTTCAAATATTAAGACGTAGCAACTCACCTCTATATAATTGCTCCATTGTCGTTTGTTATTTTTCTCATTATTAAATCAAAGGGAACACATCTAATAACAGTGGCCATGTCTACATTTTGCAGAGTCACAATTTGACTTGACACACTGGACAGTAATGCACTCTTTTGTGTCTGTTAAAAATGGATAATGAACCTGTTTGGTGAAATTAGGTGAACTGTTTACTGTTATGTCAGAAGTAGCAAAGGGAGAAAAGCAATACCATGGGACTACAATTAAAAAGGAATCATCTTATTGAGGTGGAAAAATGTGAAAGATAATCAAAGAGAAAAGGACATGTTGACAAGCTCCAAATGAAGATAAAATACCTTTGAGGAAGTAAATTTAAAAATGATTCAGGGCCAGGTTTCAAGGCAGTAGTCAATAATGAAACACATAAGATAGATGGGGCAGCCCAACTTGGTGTGTGGCCAAAGAGCTGGTCTGGCAAAGCAACTTTTCAAATACGTATTTCAGAATAATGAGTAAGCTTCATGCAGGGCCGGCCAGCCATGCTGAGATCTTTGCTTCAGGCGGCACAATGGGAAGGCCCCCACCCATACACCATAGTTTATCACTTGTGCTGAGGAAGGGATCTTCATCAAAATGGGACACTCTGGGTGAGATGACACTGAAGATCACCTGAACTGCTGCTGCTTTGCCACAACAAATGGTGCTTAAAGTCTAATAGTTTATTATCTTAACCGTTAATCTTTGTTGGTGTGACTTTTCAGGGCCATCTCACCCACAATGCCTTGGTCTGGAAGGACCCCACATTGCCTGCAGTTCTCCCTCAAAGTGAGGCATTGTTATGTCGCATAAGTTATGCAGGAGGTCCATGGCACACCTTGATGACAACTAAAAGAGAGGCGGCAGTAGAGGAGGAGGAGGAGTCAATGTGCAGGAGTGGTGTGTGGGGAAGCAGTGACCCTACCTCAGGCAGCAGAATGTCTTCTGCTGGCTCTACCTTCATGTCTGAGGCATTCATAATGTTACTTCAAATCTCAGGGGTTAGTCAACACTACCCATTGAGTCCACCAGCAGCCATAGCCTTCAGCAGGCCTGATCTCATTTCCAGATGTAAACCCGTTGGCTGAGCCAGTTGCATGAATGCCAGCACTGTGTGCTCAATGGAGCAAGGTTTGACTTCTGATAACCAACTGCAGCCTCTCAAAATGTTCGATGTATATATTGGCATGTGCATGGCAAGGACATGTGACTAGGCCCCCAGATAAATAGTCAGTGAGAATGTACCTAATCACAGAGTTGTAAAGAGAAAATAATAAACACTGGATTTATGGGAACAGGGTGTTATTAAAATAACGCTTCTTTGTAGTATTTTGTATTCCAGTAACCAGCTTTGACTAGCATATGTACAATCCACACCAAAAAAACCCCAGAGGATGTTTTCTAAACACTGCGCCAAATTCTGTGCTTAGATATGCCTGAATGTTGACAAGGGGAAGAAAGGGGCATTAGCATAATGGAAAGCAGATATTTTTCTCCTTAGCTCTGAGACAACTGTTAGGAGGTCTCAGCTTTCAGAACAAAATATGTTTTAAAGTTAACACTGAGTTCATGTTTAATTTGAACATGCCTTGTCCTCAGCACCCAATGGAGAGCACACCAACCGGCTTTGACGAGTCCTATCCATTGCTCAGGGAAAGAAAGAAAGAGGCACAGTATGTACTTGTCTGGTGGAAGATTTAGGTTGGCTACTGACACGTTAGAAATGTTTATAAAGCAAACAGAATGTGGATCTTGGACATTTTAATTAAATCTTGCAATATCTGCGCACCAAAAATCACATGCTCTGTGAACCCGTCTCTTTTGGAGAAGTGTGCAGAGCAACTGAAGTGAGGAAGCATAAAACAAATGTGCTGTTTGTTTGCCTATCTGGCTGTTCATTTAAAGAGATGCTCAAACACCTAAGATGCCACTGCCTGTTGTGTTATTTTACCAAACACAGGACCCTGCCACTTCATTGTTCACCCCACGATGCCAAAGTTTAGAATTAGTTGTCTAAATGAAGTCAGCAGGGTTACCCCAACCAGAAATGGTGGCTCTGCATTTTCTTCGAGTGTCACTTCAAGTAAAACCACTTCAGGTAAGTTTCTTTTATCTGTGACTATGATTTCTAATATGTATGGAAACAAGTGGCTAATATTCTACATCAATGTCATTATTAATTAAATTTGTATAGCACCCTTCATCCATAGATCTCAGGGCAGCTCACAACATAATAATAAAAGATAAAAACACAAAATACAAAATAAAAACAAGAACATAAAAACAAAACAATAATCCCCTGCCCCAAACACATTTGAAAAGATAGTGAGCCAAAGGCTTGATTGAAGAGTTCAAGCATGATGGCAGCTTGCATTGATATCATACTCAAGTACAAAATAAACTTGTCTGAAAAGGTGTCCCTGAAAAGGTGGGAAATACATAGGCGAAGACTTTATTTGATTATTCATAAGGAATAAAGCAACAAAAGTTATCAGTAAAAAAAGTTAAAAACAACTATTTAAAATGTTTTTAAAAATTTAATCAGCAATAAACTGAAAATAGAGTAAAACACAAATAAACATTCTAGCTTTCTGGGTAGGCTTGTCTAAATGAAGCATTTGCCTTATCCATAGGCATGTACATCTCTACCTGTTTGCACTTTGCATAGGTAAAGGTAAAGGGACGCCTGACCATTAGGTCCAGTCGTGGCCGACCCTGGGGTTGTGGTGCTCATCTCGCTTTATTGGCCAAGGGAGCCAGCATACTTATCTTCTAACAAATGCCTGTTTTGCAATAAAGACAAACTTTTCTGTGCTCTTTCTTGGTTCTCCCCTCTTGTTATCATAGAATATGATCCCTATGGTACGCCATAACTCTGGACCATAGTCTGTGGCCCTCTAGGTACTGCTGGAATGCATCTCACACTGTCCCTGACCATTGACCATGCTGGCTGGAGCTGATAGGTGTTGTAGTCCACAGCTTCTTCCCTCGTGCACCAGACCCAAGATCTTAGAAAACACATGGATCATAGAATCACAGAATTGGAAGGGACCCTGAGGAGCTGTCACTTATGGGGATCAAACCTGCAACCTTGGCATTGCCAGCACCATGCTCTAACCAATTGAGCTATCTTGTGTTTGACTGAAGACACATATTAGCAGTGGTTAAATCTGGATTTCATTGTCTTGGAGCTTGCACTGATTAGAACAAATGAATGCAGAAAAATTAGGGAGGAAGTGGATCTTCAAATCCTGGTTTAGTATGAGTATTTAGTGAAGTAATTCATGTGTTCATAGGGAAGCTGCTTGGGATAGGGTGCTTTTTATTTTTGTGGAAGTTGCCTTTTTCAAGACTTCACTATAATGGCTTCTCCTCCCTATGACCTTCTTGAGTTACTTATGATACTGACAGCATATGCGGAGAAACGTTTTTGGTGATTGACCCAGAGCAATGGAACTCCCTGCCCTGTGACAAGAATTTTGGAAACAATTTTGTGAAACATCTTTTTATTTCATTTATTTTAGGTGGCTAGGGTTAAGTCAGCAGAGCATGGAGCCTTCAGCATCTGTTTTGCTTTAATTCTTCAAATCATGTTTTAATTGGATATCTGATCTGCTCTGGTTGAGGTCTCAAATTTTCCTCACCATTCAGATATTTCTCTCTCTCACCTTTATTGACCGTAACATTTTCTGGCACCCAGAGCTGACTTTTAATTTGAACTCTTACATGAATTGAAGCACCTGCTGTGATACCAAATGAAACCTTGATTTCAGATGCCAAGAGAGAAGTCAACAAAGATAAAAAAACTACTGGCAACAGGCTAGAAAGTACAACTGGATGGGGCGTGTCCAACTTGCTCAACTGTCAGTTTAATGAGGTAAGTCCTGCAATCACAAGTTTATTGACGATGGCTTGAAAATTGCACTTATTTTAAAGAAACAGGCTGGCCCATTCTGCTCTCTGAAACTGAAGACTCTGTTTATCATTCTACTGATATTTTTGGTGGAGAGAAGTAGGAAAAAGAGGATGACTGAAAACTCTCAAAGCTTATGACTACTTATTTCAACTTAATGGCAGACATATGTTTTGAATATTGCAGCTGCATATATTAGGGCTCTATGGAGCAACAGGTGTGTGGGTGTATGGCAGGGGTTGTCAACCTGGTCCCTACCACCCGCTAGTGGGCATTTCGGGATTCCAGGTGTGTGGTAGTGGGTTCTATGGCACAAACTGAATCCTCCTTCCATCGAGCACAGGTGGGCGGTAAGGAAATTTTACCATCAAGAAAGATGCATTAGTGGGCGATAGGTATACAAAGGTTGACTACCTCAGTGTATGGGTATATATGAGCCAATTTAACATACAGGAGCAGCCAACATGTTGTTGGATTCCAACTCCCATCAGCTGAGCTAGCATGGCCAATGTTCAGGGATGATGGGAATTGGAGTCTAATAACATCTGGATGGCACCATATTGATGACCTCTTAGATTGGACTAGAGCCTGAGAGAAATAGCCTCAAATTCCGACTCACCCATAAAACTCATTGGGTAACCTTGAGGCAGTCACACTCTTTCAGTCTACCATCAATCACAGGGGTTTTATTAGGGTAAAAGAGTTGTGTGGACCTTGTAAGCTATTCTAGGCTCCTTGGAGGAAGAGTCGAATAAATAATAACAAATGTGATTGTTGCCCCTTACATTTAATGATGCAAAATGTGTGATGTGATGTAGCTGCATTGCAAATTTCCCTCCCCTCACAAAAAGCAGCTAATAACTGGTGCAACAGCAGAAGAGAGCTAGCACCTATGCTTTCTTTCTCCCCAAAGAGTTACTAAAACAAAGGAAATAAGGGGGTATTATTGCATTGTGAGTTTTATCATTCCCACTCCATTTCAATAGCTGCCAGTTCCAAGGCAGAGGGGAACTGAATAAGGAGATGCAAGGCAGCTGATTTTGATAGCAGCTCCACATCAGCTCTTATAAAGGCAGGACCACGTTCAAACATCTGAAGCGTTCATCAAGGAATTTACAACAGTGATTCCAATTCCAGTTAGTAATAGCTACTAACAACAATCTTCCTCTTTGTTAATTAATGGATAGAAAAGCCTGACCCTTTGAGATGACTCACACATTTGCTTCTTAATGAGGAACAACACACACAAAAAGTCTCCTAGTAGTTGTTGTGGTCACAGGTTGCCAGAACCTAGAGATTCGCATTCCAGCCTAGTTGGACCTGCTGTCTAGGCAAGGAGGAAGCTGTTGTTGCTACAGACTCTTAACAGCAGTATGGAGCTCTGAGTTACAACCATAACCTATGTACCTGAAAGAAAGCTCAGTTGAACTCGATGGAACTTACTTTTGAGTAGACTTTGTTAGGATTGCACTGTTAAACCTCTCTCTCTCTGTATGTGTGCATGTGCATGTGTGTGTGTGTGTGTAAGAGGAAAGAAGAAAATTCATGTCCTGCTTCTTTTCATTCCTTGCTCTCTCCAGCTTTGGCTGCTCTTGCCTGCAGATGGATAGTAGGGAAAAGGAGCCAAGAGTTTCCCAGATACTGTTCTTCTTGCTGTGCCAGAAAGGAATACGCCTTGAGTGTAACATTGTTAATGCTGTCACTTCCACCACTAGTTTGAGAAAATGCAGCAAGGAAGTGGTATTTTAAAGGGATATTCCCATAAAGTAAAAGAAGGGAGGAGGAGCAGTTGAAAGATCTAAATTGATAGACCCAGCTGGATTTCTGTGTGTCTGGGCACTCATAATTTGTGATGAGGGATGACTATGTGATAGTTATCCAGTTTTATCCACACAGCAACCCTCTGAGGCTAAAAGAGAGTAAGTAAACCAAGTTCATCCAGGGTTACTTCATTGGTTCTGTGGAGATCGGAAGCCCTATCTCCCTAGTTCAAGTTTCACATTTTATTTATCACGCATCACACAACATGCAGAGAGAAGAATGTGCTTGGCAGTGCTGCTCATGGGAATCAGCCCAAGTGTCGGCTGTCAGGTCAGCATGTCAAATAAAAGGGGCATTGTAAAAACACCATACTTTTCAGAAGGGACTGTGATGTTCTGAGATGCAGAATGCCTCTTATGCTTTCCAGAGCTTAAGGTTTCTGGAATATGGCAAGGAACATCTCACAAGTATAGCCCAATGCAGCATATGCAGGGCCCTGCATATGGATTCCACATCCAGACAAGCTTGCCTTGATGTTAATTCATAATTAAATATAATGCTCTTAAAAATAATAATTGCTCAGGCATTCCAGCACATAGTGTATGATGGCATCGCTTTGTCCTTGACCGCTGCTGTGCTGTTTTTGTTTGCACAGTGAATTTTAGTATTTTTTCGAAATCCATTTTAATGTACACTACCTTGAGAGTTTTATATTTAAGGGTGGAATAAACATTTTCTTGGCTCTACAATCAGGTCTATTTACCAGGCTAACCACCAGTTCCAAATTCTGATAAAGCATCTGACTTTCCAGAGCCTTGGTTGGGTGTATGTCTGTGTGCCTCTATCCAAAGCAACATCAATGAAAGCTTCTTAATATTCATATTATTTTAAAACTCTCCTCTAAATCTGGACCAGTAGCCTATTTCTTTGATGACCCATACACCTATCCCCATGCCCACTCATACACATTGAATAAACTGGATAGAGCTACTGTTCAAGATATCCTGTGTTACACTCACTAGCAGTGCTCTCTTTTTTGTAGGATTTTTTTTTTGTATTATATTATTTATTCCTGGAATTTATACATCACCTTTCAAAACAGATGTTTTCCCAAAGTGGATTCAGGTTAATATAATAAAAACATTTAAGGTGTATTTTGGTCTGAATCTGAAAGGCAAGGTACACACACACACACACACACACACACACACGATTTTTTTCCTTCATTTTTCTACATATCAAATTAAACATTTTACAAACTTTGAAGCATTCAATGACTTCCCTTCTTCTCCTTCCATGGTTCATATTACATATGAACAAGGTATAATTTGCTGGCACATATAATGTTGGACAACAACAATGCCTACCCACAGCAGTTGTAATTAGATAATAAATACTGGAAATCTACACACACAAACACATATTTGTAAATAATTTGACAACATCTTTTATAAGTATATTAATTCAAAGTTAGATTATAGGAACATGAACATTTGCTTGTACCAAATCAAGCAGTGAACAGGAGGCCTATTTTTCAAACCATTTTTCTCAGTAGCTTGACATTTGATAAGATTATCTGTTACTGGTGGATTTTGGTTGAATCTCTCTGGTATGCCTGAGAAAACTGTCATCTTGTGATTTAAGGATAATAGGCACACAGAAAAGATTAAATCTCTGACTCAGAACTGGCTGTTTTGTTTGATTTTCCTTTATTTTCTTTTTTTTAAGAGGAAAAAAAATGGTCGTCAGCTGGTTTTGGTGTACTCTTGAGGTTATCCATTGATAACATTCTTTAAACTTGCTGTTTTGTTTTTCTAAAAAATTAAAAGATTCCCTATGCTTAAAAATGATCTGAGGTAGTCTAAGGGGCTGTACCAGAAACTACAAAAAGAATAATAGAATCACTGTGTAGGAGAGCGTCCCATAGCTCATCCAGGCCAGGTAAGAGGAACCTTTGGTCCTCCAGAAATTGCTGAACTACAACACCATCATCCCTGGTCATTGGCTATGCTTGCTGAGACTAGTGGGAGTTCAGCAACATCTGAAGGTTCTTCAGACCTAATCTAGTTCAGCCCTCTGTTCTATGCAGGGAATCCAGAGCTAGAGTGTTCCCAACAGAAGGCTGTCTAGCTTCTGTTTGAAGACTTCCGGAGGCTGAGAGCCACCACACACTCTAAGTGAAAAGTAGCTGTTGTTAACCATCTAAAAGTTTCTCTCAATGTTCAAATTAAATCTATCCTCCAGCAACATAACTCTGTTAGATCCATTTCTGTCGGAAAACAAACCTTTGCCTTCTTCTGCATGACAGCTCCTCAGGTATTTCCTATTTGAACAGCACTGTTCTGTCAACCCTCAGTCGTCTTTTTCCCAGGGTAGACATACCGAGTTCCTCCAACCTTTCCTCACAGGAAGAAGGAGAAACAACATTGCATCCTGCTGTCTTCAAGGTGTGATTTGCATGATGGGAGTTAATCCCACTTTAACAGGCATTTAAGTAAACCTGTGCGGTAGGTTTGGCAGAGAGATAATGGAGATAATGGAACCTGCCCAAATCCACCTAGTGAGCTTGGTGGTGGTTTTTTTTTTTTAAAAAACCAATTCATTCTCCAGCCCAAGTTCAGTGCCATTATAAAATATTGATCCTTCTTGTTTTTCTTTTGGACCAAGCCCAGCTAATAGGCAAATATGTTAGCGAACATTTGGTTTGTTTGTGGGAAGCAGGTTGTCTCATAGACAGGAAAAGTAAGGTGGTCTTCAACTAAGGTTTATTCGGAGTGTAAACCCATTGAAATTAATGCACCTAACTTGATCATGTTCATAAATTTCAGTGGGTCTACTCTGAGTAAAATTTAGCTGAATACCACCTGCCTAACTTAACAGTCTCCCTGCAATTTTCCCAATAAAAAATGAGGTTTTTTTTTAAAAAAAAGTTGTTTTTTTACAGCTACTGTGCATTTTTAACTCCTTCACAATTTGTCCCCTGCCCCTTCTTTTTCATTTCAGCAAGTTACAAAGCAGCATGGAGATGTGCTTGCCCTGCTCTGGGATCTAATTGCATTTAGCTTTCTTGTATGGGGGGAAATGAACTAAGGCTGCAATTCTAGGCACACTTACCTGGAGGTAAAGTTCATTAAAGTCACTGGGACTTGCTTTTGAGTAAAGATGCCCAGGATTGCACTGCAACTTTCAAATTGTGAATCCTACTTTGGGATAATAATTCTGCTGGGGTAGGTGACCCCTTTTCTCACACTGTCCTCTCCTGCCCACTCCTCTCAAATGCTGATCATTTGTCAGTTCTCTGTCCTTCACAGTGAATCACGCACCAAGCCCTTTATTAAGAACCAGTATGAGGAATGCACACAAATGCAACACAGGCAACTGTTTTGACTGCATTCTGCGGCTTGCAACATAACACTCGCCTTTTATTATTTTATCTTGAATAGTCAAGGGGTGACTAAATGGTTGCAGGTGGTGATGAAAATAAAAGCCATCCATCATTATTTATTAGGCATGAAAAAGATACACAATAATGTAATTTAATCTCAGAGCAGACAATTATTTCCACATATTGATAATACAATGTGAAAACTGTCATGAATCCTAATACGACGTTCGCCTTTATTGGTGGACCACTAGTAGCTATGCAAATAATGAAATTGTATCACAAAGAGGGGAAAGGCAATTATTTGCATATACCAATATTATCAGGGAGAAAGCGGGTGGGGGGTGAACTCTCATTGTTACACACTTTTGCCAAAAAAAAAAATAAAAATGTAATAATCACAGTTTATGCATTACTTTCCTGGTGCCAGAAAAAAAATTGTGACAGTGGGTTCTTCACTACTAAACATTTCATTAATTCCTCTCTCATTAAAATACTTCCACAACTTTTGATAAAAGAGAAAGTCATGTCTATGGAACTGAAACTTTATAATCTTGGCTCCCTCTAAACTTTATCTTTAAACCCCATGAAATGTGATAAAAGGATAGTGGTCCATTTTGGAAAAGTCAAGCCCATATATATGAAGGCTATGAAATCCTATATATCTGATCCCTTCTAAACAGATCTGCATATCTGTGCCCTTAAGCTCAGGTTGTTTCATTATACTGTATACAGTTTGACAATGTGGAGGTCCCAATCTTGTGTCATTTTCCTTGATTCCCCCTTCCTGACTGCATTGACCCCTCCCAGCATCCCCAGCCATATCTGAAAATCCTAGAGTACCAAGAGATTTCATCAGTGGGAGGTGAGTCTGCAGTAGTGACTATGGGGCAGGCCATTCTCTCTGGATACAACAATCCAATGTTTTAAATTTCAATCCAGCCATGTGTAGATTTTCACTTCATATACTTGCATGAAGTCACTGGGCAATATCAAATGAAGTTATACACACTTTAGACCCAATGAAATCATTTGTCCATTGATTTCAGTAGCTGTGCTCTGAGTATGACTAAGTTTGGATATCATCCAGTGTTTGCTTGAGATTTTTTCATTTTTGTATCAATGGCTAAAGAGTATCCATTTTTGCATACATATGATCATTTGAAATTCAAGGGTGGTTTAAATGAGACAACATTAACCATGTGTTTAATTGCTCATTAAAATCAATGGTCTGTCAAAGTGCTTACGTTTAGCTGGATTTTACCCTTATTAATTTATTTCTTAAACAAACAAAGATGTACTCCTGCACACACGTCCTAAGAGTAATACAGTTCGACTTAATTTCTGAGAAAACATGCATAGGATCATTCTGTAAGTTGACATATTTATTGATGTTCTTGTCGATAGTTGCTTTTCCTGTTAAGGAATCTCAATAATTGCGGTCATCCTTGACAATGTTATGAAAACATAAACGTGCACGATGTTTATAGGATTCTGTAGCTGTGTGTATCAGAATTTTTCACAGGAGTTGACCATGATGGCCTGTAAAGCTTCACTGTGGTATGGAAAATACTAGCCAAGAATTGAAAATAGTATTGGAAATGTTGTGTGTGTGTGTGTTTTGTTAAACAAACAATTCCAGTAACACTGTGGAAAAGTTCTCGGCCTCACCACAGGCTGTGAGAACACGTTTGGCAGTTAGCAAAACTGCAGTTTTCGCTTCAAAATCTGGATCAGATTTTCAGATAATAAACGGCTCACAAAGGCTCTCCCTGGAACCCTTCGATTCTCTGGAAAACAAAAGGTTTCCAGAAGGAGCTCTGCTTTACCTTATGCATGCATGAGATGGAAAGGGGAATCAGTGAGTGTACAGTAGAACGGAACAATTGGAGTTATACTGAAACATAATGGATTGTTTCTGCCCTTGGGCTTGTCTGCTTTTCTCAAGCAAAGTGGAACTCCATAAGAGGAAGCTGCTACACATTATTTTTTATTGTAGTTCTTCCTCCCCCACCCACCTACTATGACTTTACCTCTAAGATGTATGTAAAAAATATATGAAACAAACAAACAAAAATGCACCCGAGAAAGACTCGTGGTCGTACTTGTGGCACCTCTGAAGAGTGGCTACTTAGAAGCAATTTCCATGCAGAAGAGGCAGAAATACAGTGGAACCTCGGGTTAAGTACTTAATTCATTCCGGAGGTTCGTTCTTAACCTGAAACTGTTCTTAACCTGAAGCACCATTTTAGCTAATGGGGCCTCCTGCTGCTGCCGCGCCGCCGGAGCAAGATTTCTGTTCTCATCCTGAAGCAAAGTTCTTAACCTGAAGCACTATTTCTGGGTTAGCAGAGTCTGTATCCTGAAGCGTCTGTAACCTGAAGCGTATGTAACCTGTGGTACCACTGTAATCTAATTGTTCAGCTGAGTCCATATGCATTGAGGTTTGGGTCCCTCAGGGTTTAGGAATGCGGATGGCACAACCTTGGAAAGAACTAGATTCCTTCCAGATCCCCTTACACATACCGTATTTTTTGCTCTATAAGACTTACTTTTTCCCTCCTAAAAAGGGGAAATGTGTGTGTGTCTTATGGAGCGAATGCAGGCTGCGCAGCTATCACAGAAGCCAGAACAGCAAGAGGGATTGCTGCTTTTGCTGCGCAACGATCCCACTTGCTGTTTTGGCTTCTGGGATTCAGAATATTTTTTTTCTTGTTTTCCTCCTCCAAAAACTAGGTGCGTCTTGTGGTCTGGTGCGTCTTATAGAACGAAAAATACAGTAGTTCAATAGCATATAAACATAAGAAGATCCCTGCTGGATCAGGCCAAAGGCCTATCTAGTCCAGCATCTTGTTCTCACAGTGGCCAGTCTATGCTGTCATTACTTGTGATTCCCACCAAGTGGTATACAGAACCCTATTGTCTTGGGTATGGCCATCATGGATAATAATGATTGGTAGCTTTTACTGTCAGAAGGTTTTTCCTGATGATACTCACTGGTATAGAGGGCCCACACCTCTATTTTTTTGTTTTTTTGCTGGCCATGGCAGCCATTTTATGATGGCACACAATAGACTTTCGTCAAGAGATGATTACAAGCACCTCATTTTTCCTTTTAACCAAAAAGCACTGGTTGTGTCAGCACCCCAGCCACAGCGGATCATGTAATGGAAAAGTGGCTTCCCCACAGCTAGGGCTGAGTGTGAAAGGTGCCTCAGAAAGCCCTAGTGTGAGAATGGTGCTTATCCCGATACCAGCCCACATTTTTGCTTCTATTATGAAATGCGTGAAGGTGGATTTAAAAACAACAGCAACAACACGAAGCATTGGTAGAATGAGGTCTCATGAATCATTGGTGAAATTGCTTTGACTTCAGTGGGTACTGAATCAAGGCAATTTGCATATAATAAAGTATGCACAAACATAACATTTAAAAAATCAGCTGCAGGGATTTCATTTGGATCAGGGCCATAGCATGGGGGAGGCAATCCTCTGGTTTAAATCATTCCTGAAGATGCTATTAGCCATAGCTCCTAATATATATATATATTGGGGGGGGGCATGCAGGGTTGGGGCCACAGGGGAGAGTCCTCACCCCCCACCCCAGGCTGCAGCTGTGATCCAAATAAGGTCCTCCATAACTACCTTTTAAGTCAGAAATAATTATATGGAGTTTAGTTCGCCAAGCTCTCATGAGTCACGACATGTTGGAGCTTGAAGAGAGCAAGAATGATTCAAGTAAATACCTACACCTTAACAAGCAAATGATGAAGACCAGTTTCACCTAGAGCCTTTCCTCTCCCTTGCTTTCCGCAGATCAAATATGAATACAGAGTACTTATAAAACAAATCCAGACTAATGAAATTCATTAATTTTTCATCAGTACTCAGAAAGTTACCATCGTCTCTTGCCCTCAAAGAGATACAGTGTTGTCTCTCATTAGAGGAAAAAGGTATAAAAGGTTCCATTACTGTTCACTTGTATTGAGACCGACTAAATAAATAAATAAATAAATAAATAAATAAATAGGAAAATAAATAGGAAAAAGAATGGACTTCGGCTCTGATTATTATTAAAAACATGTGTTGGGTGGAAACTCCAGTCTGCTGGAAGCATCCGATACTGTTGATCTCCTTAACCTTTACAAAAGCAACTTTTCACCATTAATAGAAAAAGTTTTTATTAGTCTTCATCTCTGAGATGACTTGTTTTGAAAATGTTGAGGCAAAACACAGGAATTGTGTAATTGTTTCCATAAAAAGGACGAGGAGGTTTGAACAACACTGTAGGTAGATATATTTTCCTTTTCCCTTCCTTCCTTTCTGGGGAGAAATTCTATTAAAATTAAATCCAGTTTAATTATAGCTCCTCAGCAGTGAGTATATGATTTCTGATTACATCCCTGGTGGATGTGTCAGTCGCTGAGGTAAAAGCAGGAGATGGGTCTCTCCATTTCATTCCCCCCTCCCCACACCATTCCTTGAAGAGAAATCTCTCCAGTGATTGTAGACACTGTGCAGATTCTTTTCAGCCTGTCACCCATGCCATAGAGATGTGTTTGGGGGGATTATTTTTCATTTAAAAAGAAAACATTATATTTCTTGTCTGGTTCTGTTTGGATGGACAATATGGAACGGTGATTTGGTGTAATCTCTCCCTCTTTCTCTTAAACTAAACTGAATTGACTACAAAAAGGGGGGCCCTGTACATATGTGCTTTCAAACCAATGTACTGGTATGCTTCCAGAAAGAAAGGTCTGCTGGGCAGACCTTGAAGCTAAGGTACTTTGTTTGACACAAATAGCCAAAGCTTTGCAACCTTTTGTAAAGCTATGAGTAGAATATCATGAATGATTACAGACTTCCAGTCATTGTGAACTATTTCCATGCCAGTTTTAACACCATTTGGAATACAGGTAACTCAAACCTGTACATGTTCAGCTTTACACACTTGGCAATTTAGAAAAAAAAAACTATAAAGAGGGCAGAAACAGGGTGGGCACCTAGGAAGAAATACTTTGGCAATCCCACCCACCCAATTTGTTTTGACTATACATGATTTTGGTTTTACGGGCTATCGCTGAAATGTAACCCCTCCACATTTTCTTCAAATCTTTCTATGTCTTTCCCCAGGCCTTTTTGATAATTTTACATTAACATTTTAGTTTTATAATGAAATTATTTTAGAATGTTGTATTATTTTATTGTTGAAGCCCTGAGCCCGGCTTCGGCTGGGGAGGTCGGGATATAAATACAATTATTATTATTATTATTATTATTATTATTATTATTATTATTATTGCCACCACATAAGGTAGCTTCTTAAACTTTTTGCCCTCCCTTCTTGTTTCTTCTCTAGGTCTGTCAAAGCCTCCCAAATCATTTCACACGGGGTACATCTTTGTCAGTCAGGTCCTCCCATATCATTTCACATGAAATTCCATTTTTGTCTTTGACTATTTTTACTTTCCCATGTATTTTCCTCAGACCTCGTTTGTCTACCAGTCCCACTTGGGGGTTTGTGCATTCACCTCTTTTAATTGTCTCGCAGCCTCTGATAGTACATTAGTATTTTTAAATAATTTTAGAAGCTGTTTTATTAACCTCTTCCTTTATCTGCTCAAATTCTCTTTTAATATGTGACAGCAAATCAAACAATTCATACAGTGGTACCTCAGGTTACATACGCTTCAGGTTACAGACTCCGCTAACCCAGAAATAGTGCTTCAGGTTAATAACTTTGCTTCAGGATGAGAACAGAAATCATGCTCTGGTGGCGCGGTGGCAGCAGGGGGCCCCATTAGCTAAAGTGGTGCTTCAGGTTAAGAACAGTTTTAGGTTAAGAATGGACCTCCAGAACAAATTAAGTACTTAACCTGAGGTACCACTGTATTTTAAATTCTCTTGCCTTGCGGCCTGGCTAATTTTAACATTGAACTTTTTCCTTTCAGGCAACCCATGTTTTAGGCGCAGCCAATATGTGTGCAGTTGTGCACGCGTGCACAGCGCCAAACCGTAAGTAACCTGGAAATGTCATAAAGATTTCCTGGAAATGTCATTGAAAGGGTAGACGGGGGGGGGGGCAGGTGGAGGTGGAACAGGGTGTTTGCAGACTTTTTCAATAGGCTTCCAATTTGATGTTAAGCATGCAATGACCTGGAATGCAACCCCCGTGCAAACAGGGGGTTGCCTGTTCTATCCTCCCCACCGGGCACCAGCCCTTCTCATCTGTGGTCTTCTTCAAGCTACTCTGGACACTGCCTGGCCTAACAGTCAATCCTCACCCATCCATGCCACACTCCAGTGGTGTAGTGGTTAAGAGCGGTAGACTCGTAATCTGGTGAACTGGGTTCACGTCTCCCCTCCTCCACATGCAGCTGCTGGGTGACCTTGGGCTAGTCACGCTTCTTTGAAGTCTCTCAGCCCCACTCACCTCATAGAGTGTTTGTTGTGGGGGAGGAAGGAAAAGGAGAATGTTGGCCGCTTTGAGACTCCTTAGGGTAGTGATAAAGTGAGATATCAAATCCAAACTTTTCTTCTTCTTCCACCAGGATCCCCTTGACCAGCATCTTATGCTCCAGTTGCTCAGCCTCAACTGAGAGCTGCAGGACGAGAGCCCTTGCCAGTCACCAACTATAAATGGTAACTGGGAAGGTGAGAGATTTAATAATGGGGTTTAAGACATCAGCTCTCATGGAGCTATAAGACTGGTATGACTTTTGCAGTGATACTGTGTTGTTTCTTACCTTTTTCTTTCTCTAATGTTTTGTTATAGATTTCCTTGAATAAACTCCCATTTCAGATCTTGGGATAATTTTTTTTTAGAAGGCTGCATGGATGAACAGTGCTCTGTGGACAAGGGAGTGTTTAGCGTGGTAGTTAAGCTATCCCTGATGCAAAGCAAACTTTATTAGCTTTGTTTACTTTTAATTCTCTTCTGGTTCTCTTATTTTTTAACTTTTAATCTTCACATATTTATATCAACACATTTTTGTTTGCTTATAATTTTCTCAGAAGGAAGGCTATGTTTTGGTTGTAATATGTTACTTTATCTTTAAGGGCAGCTCCCTTATCTGAATTAAAAAGGTCAAACACACACCCGAGAGCTGGCTTTGACACAAAAGAGAAACTAGTTTCCCACAGCAAACAATCTTGTTCATGAATCTTGATAAAGATGTATTTTGGTTACCGATGATGGTGAATTTAGGGAAGGAGCAAGTATTCAGAAATGAACACACCAAGTTCAGAATTCCTAGGCCCATGACAAACCAAGCCCAAACCCTACTATCGCCAGGACTGGGCTGTGGGCAGCAGCCAGATATCAGCTGAGATCCAGGAGCTGTAGGAATGGATCTGGTATTCAGGACACCCACAATGGAAGTCAGAACCAAAGGACAGCCTAGGAGGCAGGTTCAAAAAACAAGGTAGAAGTCAAGACTAGAAATGAAGATCAGAAATGAAGGTGGAACTGAAGAGCAAGTCCAGGGCCAAAGGAAAACACAGGCAGCAGAACCAACAAGCAAGCAGGACATCAGGACTCCAGGACAGTCAAAGGACGCAGGGATGCACCAGAGCTCAGTACAAACCTCATTGCTCAAGCAACGGATAATTGGAACAGGAAGTCTTATTCTCATCCTTCCTGCCCAGGAGGTTCCAAGATGATGGTACTGAAGTTATTTAACTTAATAAGCAGATGCTGCACTATGCAGTTCAATAGCTCACATAGATCCTGCAAAATTCCGGGTCGTTTATTTATATTTATTGTTAAATTTATATCCCACCATTCCTCCCAAAGGCAACCAGGATGACAAAAAAAGGCAATAAAACAATTTTTAAAAAATATTTACAATATATTTTTATAAATTCAAAACCAGGTGCAGACTGGGATAGGGTTGTTGAAAGTGAAGTGTCAAGCAATGCAGCTGTTTTAGAAAAAAGACTTATACAAGTTCTAAATACAACTCCAGCCAGTAATCTGGCCACTGCATTTTGGACAAGTTGAAGCTTTTGACTTGTCTTCAAGGGCAGACCCATGTAGAGTACAGTGCCACCACAACTTCAGAAGTTGTATTATTATTATTATTATTATTATTATTATTATTATTATTATTGCTACAATTTATTACCCACCCTTTGTTATGGATACAGTGCAGATAGCCAGGTATAGTGCCTCAGACAATGACATTAAAAGCACTGAAGTTGTGGTTGCACACATGTCAGTCCAGGTACACACTTGTAACACCTTCTCCCTAGGGTCCTGGGGTAGGTAACAACAATCAAAACACAATGTTAATATTAAAATACCACACCACCACACAACATTATAATCAGTTAAAAAAACCTTAAAATTGCAAAAATTGTTGTGCTGGACTTGTAAGCTTGGACTTAGAGCACGTGTGTTGACATGGCCACATTTCAGCAAAGTCATTGACCGATTTAATTAAGATATTTAGCAACAGCATGCTAATCTGCTACATGACAGGGTTTGTCAATGGAGCCCCCAGATACTGTTTAGCTGCAGTTCTGATCAGTGCCATCAAATCTTAGCCAATGGTTAACAGTGATGGGAGTTGTAGTCTGACAACATCTGGGGTCCCAGTGTTGAAGAAAACTGCTGTATTATTATTATTGATTGATTGATTGATTGATTGATTGACTGATTGAATTTATATACCGGTTCACAGAATAAAATCAAGATATAAAACCACAATATACATAATAAAAATAAAAACAACAACCTAATAGCCCCACCAACAAAAAACACATTTTAAAAAGTCATAGGATGTAAATCAGATCAACCAAAGGCCTGGTGAAAAAGGAACCTTTTTGCCTGGCGCCTAAAGGTGTATAATGAAGGTGCCAGGTGAACTTGCCTAGGGAGAGCATTCCACAGACAGGGAGCCACTGTAGGCTTGTTCTCATGTTGCCACCCTTCGGACCTGTTGAGGAGGAGGCACATGAAGGAGGGCCTCAGAAGATGATCTCAGGGTCTGGGTAGGTTCATATGGAAAGAGGTGGTCCTTGAGGTATTGCTGTAGATGGAACATGGCCAGCTGAGGCCAGGAGAAACAGCTCACCTGTGTTCTATTTGGTTCCCAAAGTCCCTTTGACCATGGAATAATACTCGCCTGGTAAGAAGTAAGCCATAAAAATAGGATCACATCTGACAAGCATCATAGAAGGACAGACTCACACCACAGATGAGACTACTACAGCTTCATCAAAACAAGCCACAGAATGCATTGACGTAGCTACCCTTACTGCTGTTTAACATTTATGGAGCACCAGCTGTGTGCTCTGACTGTCTATAGGATCAGAGTGCATGTTAATGATGAGATGTGAGTGCCTTCTGTGCCCCTGAACAGAATACGCATTTAAGCATATCATTCCAAGACAGAATGTGTCCTGCCAGGATTTTCCCCTCTTAATTA
Source organism: Podarcis melisellensis (assembly GCF_964234715.1). Lineage (NCBI taxonomy): Eukaryota > Metazoa > Chordata > Lepidosauria > Squamata > Lacertidae > Podarcis > Podarcis melisellensis. Next base: position 94,979,168 of record NC_138529.1, read on the forward strand.
AAGTTACGCGAGTTATGAAATACTTTCCTTTATATTAAGCTCTTATTCCTGTGGAGAAATTTCTATTTGTTTTTATCTCATTTGAGCTTCAAGGTTAATCTTGGTTTAAGAATTTTGCTCACTGTGACAGCAAACTCATTGTGCTCCATTCTGATCTCTTTTTGTGTGTGTGTATATCTCTCTCCCTGTGTCATGCTGTGCCCAAATGCTACTAGCTAGGGCATCCTCTGTGTGCTAGGCAGCCTACAGACGTTATGAAAACGATGCCTCTGTAAATACATAGAGAAGAGAGTGTTTTTCTTCTCCTTCTTCTCAAAGGAGGACATTTCCTTTCCTTTTCAGAACCAGGAGAGGACCACAGATTCATAAATGGAGGGTTCAGAACAATGGCTTACTTTGCAGCAAGTCGGAACTCTATGTTTGATTTTTACCCTATGATCTTTCACAGTTACAAGTATAGAAGAACTTTCCAAACCCTAATTATAGGAATACTGGCTTGGCAACAGTGAGAGTCTTGGCTGTGTGGCTAGGTGGGTAGTGGAGCTATGTATAGGTCCCATTGCGTCTCTCCCTTCCCAGGATCCTTCTCAAACTGGGCTTCTGGCATGTGCATGTAGAGCTGAAGGATCTAGGACACCAAAAACCCAGCATAACAGAGGGCAAATTGGCTCATAGATAAAGCAAGTAGAGATGCTACTATTTCTGTTGCCCCTTTAAGTGGTGTTGCTCCTCCTCTCTGTTGCCCTTTTGTGCTTGGCTACAGAGTTGCATAAGCCCATAGGAGATCTAGGGGTGCAGACAATCAATGGAGATGGAAGGAATTGCAGGTGTCCTTAGGAAAACTACATTTCCCATTGTCCCTTGCACCCTTAGGGTTCCTTCCAACTGCACACGTCTATGATTATATGATTGGATCAACTTCTGGTGCACATTTCCTGTTTTACTTTGCAGCTCATGTTGAATATACAAATATAAGAATAGCCAGCAGGATCAGGCCACTGGCCCATCTAGTCCAGCATCTTGTACTCACAGTGGGGAGCCCTTGTGGTTTCCAGCAACTGGCGTGCAGAAGCATTAACTGCCTCTGAGAATGGAGGCAGGGCACAGTCATCATGCATAGTATCCATTCATAGCCTTATACATAGTGACATCGTGGCCATTGTCATAGTGAAGCAGTACCACCTGTCCCCAAGAGAAGAAAATTAAAGCAGAGTATAGGGTATACTATATTAATGGTGTCAAAACATGGAAGAAGAAACATGTAAGTGTCCGTCCCTGGAGATGCCATTCCACAACATTGGCACCACAACTGAACAGGACATATCAGGAGCAAGCTGGCAGTAAATTACACTGTGCAAGTTAACTCTTTATTAGCAAAAACACAATCAACATGAAGTAGTTACTGAGATTGAAGGTCCCCACCTCCTCATAGCTGCCTAAGTGCCATCTTCTCCAGTGTTTTTTCCAGGCAACCAGAGACTGTGTCTGAGCATCACCAATCTCTCCTCTGCCCTTTTCATGCCTCTTTTGTTTCTGGAAGACAAGGGGGGAGGAGGGCTTGTCACAGCAGGAGGGGGAGACATCCGTGACTTCACCAGCCTGACTCATCGTTGCCTCTTGACCTCTTCTCCCCTGCTTCAGCTTCTGTTGCTGCTTCTAGGCTGCTTTCTTCTCAGCTCATTAAGCCCTGTTACTTCTTCAGCTTCTGAAACCTCCTCTTCACAGTCTTTCCCCTCTTCTCCCAGTGACCACTCATCATTGTCCTACCACCACTACCCAGGCTCTGAGCCTTCTTCCCATGGTGGTTCCTCAGTTGGTTCCTCCCATGTGTCCCAACATTCCTCTGCGTCCAACCAGTCCATGAGAGGCCAAGCCTCTTGTCCCATGCTGCTGCTATTCGACCAGAGTACAAGACCTCTGATATCAAAGTACAGCACCATTTTCTTACCTTATAAGAAGCTGCTTGACACTGAACAGTCAAGCCACTGGCCCATCTGGCTCATCACACACCTGAGTTTCAGACAGGAGGCTTTCTGAGTCTCACCTGGAGATGTCAGGGATTAAATTTACGGCCTTTTGCGTGCTCTACCACAGAGCTATGGACCTTCCCCGTTGTCAGAAAACTGATGGGGAGAGATTAACGGGTAGACATCATTCAATCTGTCAGCATTGTGGCATCTTGCGTGGTTCCTTTAATATAATAATAATTAAAACAATGGCTGACAAGAACGATCTTGTGTTCAGAGAAGCAGTAACAGCATTTCACTTTGGTTTGATCACAAGCTTTTAAAATCTCTTCAGTACCTAACACAGCAGGATATCGCTGACCTCCAAGTTCTAATTGCACTACTTACCTTCCTTATAACTTTATATTTGGGAACAAAGCACCCTTAAAGAGGCGATGTTCTAATGAGGGTTATCCTAATGGGACACAACATTGCTAAGGCCACCATAGAGTAAGCCCTATATCACAGAGAAAAGGAGAAGGATTCTTTTTTGCCTTTATAATGAGGGTGAAATCCAATTTATCCATTGTATAACCCCATTTAACCATAGAAAATGTTGTTGAGGACCAAAAGATAAAATATAGATCCTATGTTCTTCCCCCCACACTTGATCTTTTGTGTTTGATCATAAATGCTTATTGTGAAAGGATGTCTCATACCTCCAAGCTACACACTGTTTGCTACTCATTAGCAATTTATAAATGATATTTTCTCCCTGGTGACATATCTTTTGATATGATTCTCTAATAATAATATCCACCAATATTAAAATAAGAACATCCCCATGTATTGTGATCACCTTCAACCGCATTTCCTCACGAAAATTAAATTTTAGCACACCAACTGATATTGTATGCATATATTTGTCTACCATCATTATAAATCTCCTAAGGGTCTCTATAAAATGATACTTTTTGCCTCTTTGCAGTAATTCTACCTAATGCTCCAAAGCAAGAAACTAATTACATGCTGACTTTTCAGTAACTTTGATCTTCAGTATACCATACTACGGAGGTTTCTATAGGTAATCATATAATTATAATACACTAAGTAGGGTGAAATCAGCCATCAACTTCTTTTATTTAAATTGCATTAGTGAGCTTTATTGGGGAGGGGGAGAAACCTCATTTCATTTTAAAATATATTAATCGTTTCTCCAGCAGTTTGCTGTTTAGAATCAGCAACTATATAAGTTGAGGATATAAAGTTTCAGACTAAAATCTAATTATATACACTAATGTTTATAACAAATGTCTCATTTTAACGCAAGGAGCTTCATTGGAGGAAACTATGTGAGGAATTCTTCAAAAAATATGCTTAAGGAAGGCCAGGGATAAATGATAGTGTTGTTAGGAAATTACAGAGTTTTCTCTGGGGAAGTGCTGAGTCTATAGAGAAAAAAAAAAGTTACCTCATTTTGCACTTTCATGATGAATTGGTTAGATACTTCCTGCACATACACAAATACTGAAAACAATTTGTGCTTTCAGCTGAAGTCTATTAGGGTATACAAAAAAATCCTAGATTTTGCCTTTGAAAACTGAGATTCTGACCTATCGTATTCAGAGGCACTGAAAGGAAACAATAGTTCTATATAGCTTTGTTATCGAAAGGCTCGCTTGCAGGAAGAAATGTCAGTCTCTCAGGTGACTCCTGTCATGTGCTGATCTCAGATCTCTATGCACAAGCACATCATGCCCACCCAAACTATCCATCCATCACAACAAGAAAGGGATGGCCACATCACTGAGATGGCTCACATATGCAAGGATGTCTACCAGGTATGTGGAACCTGTGGTCCTATAATCCCTCATTTTGGTCATGCTGACTGGGCTTGGCTGGCACCAGATCCAGCAACATCAGGAGTGCTGAAGGATCCCCATTCATTTTGTCAAAGACATCTTTGTGTACATTTGGCTAACTCACCTACTTACTTTCAGTACAATATTGGGGTGCCAGCTCTTCAGCTTCCCAGAGGGAAGCAGAAAGACCAAAACTTGGCTTGCACTTCTTTGTTGCCATTTGTTTTTCTCCATAGGCATCTGGTAATTCAGTGAAGAAGAGAACACTGGGTGCCATTTTGAGGGTGGCTGAACCTGGTGGCATAAGAAGGGGGTGTGGGCCGCTCCGGGTGTCATCACTGAGGGGGGTGACCACGGGGCCTGGCTGAGTGTGCCGAGCCACATGTCTCTCTTGGGGAGTGACGTGGTGGCTCAGGCACCTGCAGACTCCGTGCTCCCCGAAACGGCAACGTGGGGCTTGCAGACTCCATGTAGGTTCCACGCAGCATGCTCTGCCCCGACTTGCCCTGCCTTGTGGGCGGCTTGCCCCACCCCCAGGTGCAGAGCATTTGTGCTGTCCCGGGCACCTGAGCAGCTAGCTACGGGACTGGCTGAACCACATGGCTTCCCTATTGAAAAGCTTTGGCTCATTCTACCTGGATGATGTCCAAGCAAAGCTTCCTCCTGACTGTTCTCCCTAGAGTGCCATTTTAAATCCCCACAGGAGAAATGGCACAGCCATATCTGTCCACAACCTTGCTACAAGCCTGTGACAGACAATGATGTTCTTCCCTTCATTTGAATCAGGCAGACATGTATGATTCCTTGCACCATCTTAGCTTTGCTCCAAGTTCATCAAGACTGCAACACTGCTTTTCTTAAGCCTTAGGACAGTGGTCCTCAATCCCCCCCCCCAGGCCACACTTTCAGGGGGGGGGGGAATGGCCGTGCCACACTGAATTTTTTTATGGATAAGAAATACATTGGAAAACAAAAAGAAACAACTTCTTAGCAGTGCTTGATTTATATGGAACACTACTTCTCATTACAATGTTGATTCTGTATTATGTGCTATCTGTCCATTTGAAAAGAGATGTAGGTGGTCCCAACAATGAGGGGTGTCCAACCCCTGGATGGTTAAGTCAAGTCAAAGGCGACTATGGGGTTGCGGCGCTCATCTCGCTTTAAGGCCAAGGGAGCCGGCGTTTGTCCACCGACAGCTTTCCAGGTCATGGGGCCAGCATGACTAAACTGCTTCTGGTGCAATGGGACACCATGATGGAAGCCAGAGTGCACGGAAATGCCATTTACCTTCCTGCCACAGTGGTACCTATTTATCTACTTGCACTGGTGTGCTTTCTAACTGCTAGTTTGGCAGGAGCTGGGACAGGGCAATGGGAGCTCACTCCGTCACAGGGATTCAAACCGCTGACTTTCTGATTGGCAAGCCCAAGAGGCTCTGTTGTTTAGACCACAGTGTCACCTGCATCCCATGTTGCAATCACCCTTCTTCACATGAAGGGAGGAAAAGGTATGGATAGCCTAATAAGAGGAGTATTTTCAAATGCATATCAAGTAACTACACCCAGCTTTGTAGACAGACAGGACCTAGAATCAAGCTAGACTGAAAGCAGGATGGGGACAAACAGGAATGGTTCCAGATTGAGAAACACTACATTTTTGTGCTACAAACAGATTAGTGCATATGCAGATTTAGATCTTCATTTCAGAAATGAGTGTTGCTGGATCGCAGTTCTGTCTGGAAGCAGTACTCCCTGACTTGCAACCCCTCATCCCAAAATGAATGGGTTGGGTTTTGGGTTTTCTGTGTTGTGGGAAGGACAGCTTGGCTATGCTCAGAGGTGGAGCTCTTTGTTCATACAAGAGCTTTTCACACTCCACAGCTGAATTCTGGTGGTGGAAGCAAGCAAATCCAGAGCTCTCTAATTATTTAAGGGCTCCGCTATTTGCTTTAAACTCACTTCAGTGAAGATCAGCCACTTGATTGTGGAAACAAATTAGAAATGGAAGGGAGTTTTCTATGGATAACTGGTGTCGGTGCACCATGAGATCCAAGTAGCTTGTGACAATGGAGGGAAAGGCTCATAGCACATAGCAAACTGCACCACCTTGCCCATTGAGCTCAACAGTACTGTTGTATTAGGTTATGGGATTCAGCTTCCCACTTGCATGTCATTGTTCCCTATTGATTGGTTCTTGGGTAGGGTTAATAGGACACTGAATGCCCTCCATTCCCTAGGAAAATAGAGGTGCACACTGTTGACAGGGGTAAGTGTGTGTGTGTGTGAGCCCCTTTTTCCATATTCCATTACATAAAGCTACAGCCTGTCACAAATTGGTTCTTTGTGAGCACTAAGCTAGTGGAACCTAATAACCATACCTCAGTCTGAGTTTCCTTTCGAATGACTCAGTGCTGTGGAAAGGAAACATCATGTTGTTTGTGAAACAGGGCTTTACCTTTACCACATCCCATATGTGTACCTTTGTTTGCCTAATAATATTCAAAGCCACAGAAAATCTGAGCCACACATTCACTTTAAAGCTGAACAAACAAAAAATTGTTTTGACTTATCATCAATCATGTCATGTGATCACAGGGCATATTGTGTGCAAATAGCGCTTGTTTTATCTGGAGTTTCAACCTTTAAAAAATTCAAAACAGTAAAGTTGTTTATTTGACCTGGGACTTGACCCTCCGATTTTAGCACTGCATTTTGACAAAGCGGTAGAAAGAAAACACATTTTGCTTTTAAACTCTCGTGGTATGAAGGAAAACCTGGTTTCCCGGGAGACTTTCCTTTTTTAACATACTCCTTACATCTGTAATTTAACAATAGGAACTTTATATTTCATATTTTGTTTTTACAGAGACGAAGAGAGGGAAAAGTGTTTACTCGGTGCAGTGCATGGCAGTGACTCTCTCATTATGAGAAACTGCAGACACAGTGTGTGCATTTAGCTCTGGGAATTGCATCACTTAAGGGCCCTGTGGTTAGACAGATGAAGCCAGACAGACAATAAGAAATAACAGTTGGAAAGCCGTACACATAAAATGTTTGCACAGATCCTATTAGCAAATCATCTGCTTTGGCGAATATACTTCTCGTGCGTAGACTTGAATGTTGCAGTGGAGTACCTGCCTTTTCCTATCAGTATAACTTGCCGGCCTTAAATTAATTTCTAATACTGATTAAGGATCCAGCACCAGCTCTGTGTCTCTCATGCACCTTTCCAGTAATTTCTAGTAGGAAACCATGTGACACTTTGGGCATTTCTCCACCGAATTTCAGTTCATTGGCTGCGGCTTGCAAGGGGCAGGCCATCACGGAATGCAGTTGCATCATATGAGGTGATTCTTTTATAGGACATTGCCAGGGGGTGCATGGGCATAGCTGTCAACGTTTCCCTTTTTTAAAGGGAAATTCCCTTATTCCAAATAGGATTCCACACAAGAAAAGGGAAAAGTTGACAGCTATGTACATGGGACAGTGTTGGATAGCAGCAAGCATTCCTCCCTCATACATGGCTGCATCAGTTAAACTATGGTTTAGCACTAAGCCATGGTATAGCACTAAGGTCACTAGTGTGGTGCCCACAGGGGCAATGATACCTGAAGGAGCGTCTCCACCTCCATCGTTCTGCCCAGACACTGAGGTCCAGCGCTGAGGGCCTTCTGGCAGTTCCCTCACTGTGAGAAGCAAAGTTACAGGGAACCAGGCAGAGAGCCTTCTCAGTAGTGGCTCCTGCCCTGTGGAACGCCCTCCCACCAGATGTCAAAGAAATAAACAACTATCTGACTTTTAGAAGACATCTGAAGGCAGCCCTGTTTAGAGAAGCTTTTAATATTTGATGAATTATTGTGTTTTAATATTCTGCTGGAAGCCGCCCAGAGTGGCTGGGGAAACCCAGCCAGATGAGCGGGGTATAAATAATTTGTTGTCGTTGTTTATTCCCTTCGGGATTTCTCCTGGCACTCATGAAGTCTCTGAACCTCCACAATGTCCCTTTGTCATGAGGTGGTGAGCAGGGGTTACCGTCCCCCCTCCCAATATATAGAAGGAGCTGAAAGAGAAAATTAGAAGAGCAACACTCTGGCTTCCTCTTTCAGCTCAATGCGCTTCTGATTAGAGGAATAAAAAATGGAGCAATCGTGATGGTAGGAAGAAATGGAGAGTGGTCTGAATGAACAGCGGGGGCACGAGTGGAGAGAAAGAGTCTGGAGTGAGAGAGAGAAAAAGTGTGCACACAGGCACACACCCCTTTCTCTGAGCCAATAAAATGGATCCTCTTGAAATTGCTTTTTTTCTTTAATGAATCAATCGCCATAAAAAAGCATGGATCTGAGGTACTGTTAGTTATGGATCCTCATAATTTTTACAAAGGGAACCCCTTCAAAACACTATGAAATCAAATGTCATCTCAATGCTGACAGATGTATTTTTTATGTTAGACTCCGCTAACCCAGAAATATTACCTCGGGTTAAGAACTTTGCTTCAGGATGAGAACAGAAATTGTGCAGCAGCAGCGCAAGGCCCCATTAGCTAAAGTGGTGCTTCAGGTTAAGAACAGTTTCAGGTTAAGAACGGACCTCCGGAACGAATTAAGTTCTTAACCCGAGGTACCACTGTACATCCAAGTATTCTGACTGTGTGTGTGTTACATAGCTGCTGAGAACATTTTCTCCACCCTCTGTCCTCACACTGTGGCTACAAGATGGAGAGTAGCCTTTCTTTTTTGCTCTTGTGCGCAAGGAGGGTTGCACAAACCCAAAGGAGAAGGGAGGAGTGAAGGTGAAAACGGGTACAACGTGGGACTGCGGAACAGAAGAGAGCAGTAGCTTCGGAGATGGGGTTGGGAAGTGAAAAGTGAACTTAATAGTTTCATGGGGTGGGAAGGGGAAGCTCTAGGGGGTTAATGTGTGAGGAGGTGGCGGGGTGGGTGGCAAGAAGAGAGCAAGCAGAGGATCAGCCCCTAGTTAAACAAAAAGAAAGAATAACCTAACAGTGGAGCTCAGCTACTAGGTTTTGCAGTAATGAAAAAGAAGCAGAAGCGGAGAGCCATCTTTTGTTTATTTGAGATGGTGTTTTGAATTACCTACGCGGAAAAAAAGTTTTGTTACATTGCAGATTTTATGAAGACAATTAGCATTTGGACAGCAGACTGAGCAGACATGCAGGTCACCTGCTCACTTTCTCTCTCCATATGATGAGTTGCATTATATTTCTATTTATATTCTAGTAATTATGTATACATTTGCATAAATACATATATATTAGCACATGCAAATCATATGCAGAGTAGTGTCTTCTCTTTTTTGGGGTGTGTGTGTGATGCAGTGTATTAATAACCACCTAGTAGTGTTGTTATTATCCTATGTTAAAATCATGAAGATTCATTTTCATTTATTTATTTATTGGATTTATAAACCGCCCTATACCTGGAGGTCTCAGGGCGGTTCACAAACAAAATCATAATATATAAAATCAAGTTAAAAACAATAACCCATTTGAAAAAAACAACAACCAAAAGAGCCACATTCTAAAAGGGTATTGGATGTCAATAAGATCAACCCAAAGCCTGGTTAAAAAGGAACATTTTTTTCTGGCGCCTAAAGGTGTATAATGAAGGTGCCAGGCGAACTTCCATGGGGAGAGCATTCCACAGACAGGGAGCCACCCTCAGTGTCTCTCGAGGAGGAGACACATGAAGGAGGGCCTCAGAAGATGATCTCAGGGACCAGGTAGGTTCATATGGGAAGAGGCGGTCCTTGAGGTATTGCAGTCCTGAGCCATTTAAGGCTTTCATGAGCAGTGGCGTAGCAAAGTCAGGTGGTACCCAGTGTGGAAAATTTCTTGTCAACCCCTCAACTGAAATTATTAAAAGAAGGAAAAATAAGATGCTTACAGTTGCAAGTGTTATTTTCTGGTTTATTTACTTAACATTGTGTGCACAAACACTTAAAACCTTTTTTTCGTGATGGGAATTTCTTATTTTAAAAACAAATATTTTTGCCATTTTGTCACCCCCCTCAGTGATGACACCCGAGGCAGACCACACCCACTGCATCCCCCTTCCTACGCCACTGTTCATGAGGATCCATTCCTTGGATCCATGCATTTGTGATGGCTAGCAAGCATCAAATGTGTGATACTTATTGTCCAGTCCCATAGTGTAAGCCAGGCATGGCCAAACTTGGCCCTCCAGATGTTTTGGGACTACAACTTCCATCATCCCTAGCTAACAGGATCAGTGGTCAGGGATGCTGGGAACTGTAGTCCCAAAACAGCTGGAGGGCCAAGTTTGGCCATGCCTGGTATAAGCTTTGATTTGACGGTGTTATGTGAGACTCCATAAAAGTTTGTAATTTCAAGAGAATCTGTTTTAACAATACCAGAACCAACTTTTCCCTAGCCTCTTAGAAAAGTAAAGTATGTCCTTACTTTATCTGTTTTTATACGTTGGGGCAGGGAGTGATGCCCCAGGTGGGGGTGGGGGAGAGAAGCAATCAGAAGGATGGTACCTCTGCCATATGCCTTGCAAGGTAAATTAGCAGGGACCTGCAGAACTGGAAATGGGAAAATATCTCTCAAGAGAGCCTCTTTGTAGCATAATACAGGGGACTCTGGTGTACATACATATAGTCAACAAACACATGGTAGTTTATATCCATAGATGCAAATTTAGAAATAATGATTATAATTTAAACAGAAATATATCTCACCATGGTGGGGAAAGGCACCAGAAGATTTGTGTGCCTACTTCTACACAGGGCTCTCCCCCCCCCCCAAGCTGGAACTCAACAGAATTCAGGTGGGCGTCTCCCATTATAAGAGAACAAGGGAGGTGTTTGTAGTGAGTTCTGGCTCCCAGTACGTTTCCAAGCACAATTCAAAGTGTTGTTGCTGACCTTTAAAGCCCTAAATGGCCTTGGTCCAGTATACCTGAAGGAGCATCTCCATCCCTATTGTTCTGCCCGGACACTGAGGTCCAGTGCCGAGGGCCTTCTGGCAGTTCCCTCACTGCAAGAAGCCAAGTTACAGGGAACCAGGCAGAGGGTCTTCTCAGTAGTGGCACCTGCCCTGTGGAACGCCCTCCCACCAGATGTCAAAGAGAAAAACATCTACCAGACTTTTAGAAGACATCCGAAGGCAGCTTTGTTTAGGGAAGCTTTTAATGTTTAATAGGTTATTGTATTTTAATATTCTGTTGGAAGCCGCCCAGAGTGGCTGGAGAAACCCAGCCAGATGGGTGGGGTATTATTATTATTATTATTATTATTATTAATCTTTTTCTAGAAAAATAACACTGATTCTACTTCTGCTGAGCAGGTGCTGCTAACTGCTGAGGGGGGATTTCAAGGCTCCTTCTCTCCCTTGTCTTATGGTTCCTTATCTTGAAATCAGGCTTGGGCTGGAGGACACCTTCAGAAAGAGAGCTGCCCTCTAGTAGCCCTTCAAAATAGAGGACTGCCTCCTGTAAAGCAGCACACGCCACCCTAATCCATGGGGTTGCAATCACGGAGTTGTTAAAGCTATAGACCTTGTGAGCAGTACCCACACATGGCACCCCAGGAAGGCAGACCACAGTTCAGTGTGGATGGGATGTTGCCATGCCGCAAGGGAACAAAGGCAGCAGAAAAGAAAAGCACATCGCTAGGCCCCACTGCCCCCAACAGATCCTCCTCTCTGCAGAGACACCACAACATTTGATTGCTTTCATTTCTTCAAGAAATCGGAAATTTTGCTATTCATGTCATTGGGGTAGGTTAGATCAGAACCAGGATGACAAAGTCCCCTTCATTTCTGTCTTCCCTGCAGTTTGGTGTGCAGCTAATTGTATCTGGATGAATAATTCTAATAAAGCTGTGACCTTTAATGCCAACTGTTGGTTTTAATTTTAATTCATAGGCAGTCGTCTCAGTGTGAGCTCTTCTTGGACGTGAGCAGCAGAAAGGCCACTGTGAATATTTACATTTACACACACATACAGGCACACGGAGGCACAGACACAAAACAAATACAGGCACAAGGAGGTATCCCACGGGGTGAATTCTTATATTGTAGATCTTTTAAAAGGGAACAGCACATTGCCGGCTTTGGAATAAAATTGTATCAATTCCTCCGAATCAAAGAGGAGTCAAAGGGATGAAAAAGGCATTCATAACTAGAAAGCAGCCCCCACAGCTCATGAATAGACTAATTATGTGACAGCCCCACAGGCAAATGCAAAGTTACCAACACAATTGCCTTTGGAACTCACAGAGGGGTCAGACACTACCCTTGGAATATTATCTTCTGTAGGAGAACACCTGGGCCCTGTACTTAACAGGGCTATTCAAAAAAACATAACAAGGGGCAAATAGGAGGTGGTAACAGCTGTTCAAAGCACATGGAAACTTGCCACGGAGATGATTTTGAAGGCTTATATCTCCCAGGTTCCCCACCCCCTCCTTCTGCTTTGCAAGAATCTACTGACAGAGGAGTCTTATTTTTTATTGTATTTTTTTTTTTTTGCCAGAGTGCTTTCTAGACAAAGTTGGCAAGAGATGGCAAGCCTTTATCATAGGCAGGAATGACTGATGGTTACATCGTTTCGGTTTGAGTGCCAGTGCAATGTTGAGACAAATATGGCCCAGGGTTTTTAGTATTCTTCCTGGTGAGCTGTTTATCGCGCATTCATCCCAATTTACTTGCAGAAAGCTCATGCAGAGGTTAGGTTATAGCCGATCTTTCTTGAGCATTCATTCTGATTTGTGTTTTTTTTTGGGGGGGGGATTATACAACAATGAGCATTCATCTTGCATTCATTCTGATTTGCTTACAGGGAGGTCATGCCACTTCCCATTAAACATTTGTTCACCCCACACTTTTCGGAGCATCTCTCTGTCACTTTCCTCATGGCAAAATGGTCTCTTTTGTTAATAGTGGTTTTGTCGCACCTGGACACTTCAATCCACTTCAGTTGTGCAAATCTAAATCTGCCACCATGCTCCCGAATCCATCCTGCAAAATACTGACAGTGCAAAGGCACCCAAAGTATCCCTTCCATTACCGCTTCTGTGGGGTTGCGGGAGGCACTGTTGCAACATGTGCCTCTCTTGCAGTGCTCAAGTAATGCTGAAAGTGCCATGCCATTAGAGAAGAAGCTCATGCTGTAGTTACTTCCTGTGTTAGCGCTTTACAATGTATGTGGGTATGTGGCCCTAATAAGAGCCATCAGGATCTGCTTCAAAAAGGGTTGACAAAGCATAGAATAAACCAGTTATTTCCTGCCCAGATTCCAGGGGTGGATTGCAGGATCTGGAATGGATTCTACAGTCTGGCCTGAAGCATAGACCTCTCTGCCCATGCTCTAAAGCAGCCTTCCCTAGATGTGCTGGCTGTAATCCAAAACATCTGGAGGACACACGAGTTGGAGATAGCTGTTCTAAAGCCTTTGGTGTGTGGTAATCACAGTGATATCGCTATCTCCTGCCACGGCTGATGCATCTAGCAGAGATGAAGACTAGCTGAGTATTTCTCTGCATTTGAAGAACACAGAGTTTCTGTAAAGATTAAGAATATTTGGTAGCGAGGATGGGAAACCAACGTCACTTTTTGTGTTAGAAACAGGTGGAATTAAAACCACCCCCCAGTTGTGGAGTGTTTCACACATTGTTGATTGGGTGCTACCCCATTAGAAATAATAAAGCATTCTTTGTGAGTCCTGACTTGTCTGGTTAATTCACACATAATAAACCATTATCCTGTTACATAACTGTTTCATGGGTTTTGGTGGTTCTTTTTGTTTTGTTTGGGATGGGTTTTTCTTTCCTTTTCTTTTTGCATTTGCTGTGCTAGGATCCATGACTATCATATGGTTTTAGAATTTATAATCTAATTCAATTCATGCTTCATTTCTGAGAGAGTCTGAAGTGATTCAGTATGTGTGGTTTTAACTAAAATAATATTTTGTTAGCTACTAATATCCCTATGAGATGAAGTAATACCATTCCGTGTTCATCTTAATTAACCAACATTAACTATCATTAGACTTTTATATGGTACAATGCACATTGCTTCATAACTTCAGCTTAGATCTCATCCAGCTAGATTATAATGCATAATATCAATCATGACTTCCTCTCAGCTCTCCTAATGCCTAGCTCTGGTTTGAAAAGTTAAGGTCAGTGTTAAGTGTTACACTTCAGATGAAAAAGGTAAAATCTATGTTAATTAACAGTGTTAATTAAATGTTAATCAGTTAAATGAAAGCATTTTTCATCCATTTCCCCCACTAAATTGTGGTCAGGTAACCTTGCATACATTGCTGGAGATGTCAGAGGAGTGTGTGATCACCCAGGGGAAGGAAGCCTACGACAAGTGCTGTTGCCAAGATAAAAAAAATTGCTTATCTTGCCCAGAAAGGTCTAATTTAAAGGAGGAGCCCAACATTCAGACTGGTACAAATAGGAAATTGCAATTTGCCTTTCCACTAGGTGGCTTTGTGTCAGATGCAGGAATCATTCTAAACTTTCTGCTGCAGATCGCTTTCTATGGCTTATGCAAGGGGGTGTGGGGAAGCACTGGCCCAGGAACTAAATATGCAGCACACCCTCCCCAGCTGTACCCCATCTCTCCAAGCCACCCCCTTAACCAGCCCTGCTTTGCACTCTGTTGAATAGCTTTGTCTGGTTGGAATGTGACCTTCAAGTGTAACATAAAGAGGTGTGTGTGCATAGAAGCTAGCCTAGTGTACGAAGGTAAAAACCACATTTGTTGCTTTGCCACAGAAAACACCAATTTTGGCCAATGGCACAAATTGGCACAAGGCACATGGCACAACACTGGCACATGGCCCTTGGAAAGTTCCCAGAAGGGAATGCTGCCCTTAGTCTGGAAAATGCTCCCAGCTTCATATGGGATATGAAGGAAAGGCATGGGCAGCATCAAGCCCACCTATCTCTAACATTCTTCAAACCAGTGGCTTTGTGTCAGATGCAGTTGTGTCTTTCTGCTGCAGGAAGGCTTTTGGATCCAATGGAGGCTTCAGTGAGTGGAAAAGGTATGTGAGAGGAAGGATATTTTTTGGTGTGTCTGAAAACCTGGAAAGTCACTGCCAGTCAGAATCAACAATACTGAGCTACATAAGAACTGACCCTGACATCAATGGGATAGCTGTGAATGGAATTATTCACATTGTTGTTGTTATTTTGCAGATCATGTAGTCATTATGATCAGTAAAACTAGAGAATCTTAACTTAATGGAGTGTAAAAATACTTATGGTGCATTAGTGGAACTACAAATCAACTATAAACTATCAGAAATGCTATATATATAAATATTCGACCAGCTATACAGAATAAGATCCATCAGACTACAGGCTTAAAAATCTGTCCCACATCTTTAAAATATTTAGGAATATTAATCCCCAAAAGCTTAAACTATAAAAATGAATTACAATCCCCTTATCAGAATGATTAAACTGATCAAAACTATTAACTAGATACTGGACAATTGGAATAAACTGAAAAGTACTCTTAACACCTTTATTCATGGAGGGAAGAAAACATGAATCGGACTCACTGCTATGTGGTAAAGCATCCTACTATTCCTGCCCCACCTACCTGGTGACATAGGATCCATGACACCATGGGAAAGGACTGGCTTTAAAATAAATCATGACTTCTATAGAAACACCAAGCCTATAGTAAGGGATTTACTACAGGAGAAACTTGCAGAAAGAACTCATGCATGGATACAAATACTGTACATCAGAACCATCATCTTATATCCACCCTGAAGGTTTATCAAGCAAGCCACACAGAATTTACCTCCTTTAAAAAATGTATTGAAACAAAGGAAATCTAATGATAAGAGCTTAATGTCAGAGGTGTACTGTATTAAATTCTACTAAGGGAAACAATGGGCTCTACTGATAGCCTAAAACATTGGTAGGAAGATGTCACAGGAGTGCTCATTTATCCCCCCCAAAGTAGGCCATCTGGGTTAAAAGTCATTTCATTCTTACTTCCACATGTCTCAAGGAAATGCCTACAAAACTGTACACAGATGGTATCCATCTCCCCACAACCTGAACAAAATCACTAAATGTACAAGTCCAAAATGTTGCAGATGGTAGGGGGAGACAGATACTTACTTTCATATTTGGTGGATCTATCCTGTAGTGCAAATCTTTTGGAAAAGGGTGTTCTATGAAGCAGCTTTGATTGAGTCTCAAACACTGACATTAGCCAGCAAGTACAATGGCTCCTTGGAGCTCTGCTTTTAGAATTACTCTTTTAAACAGCTTTGAACTTGTAGGAACCCGTACAGTGGTCTACTGAACCAGCTGTATATAAATTGACTGAGCAGCACATTCTTCAACAGGACTGAACAAATGAGCATTTTTGTATTATACTTGCTTTAGCTACCTTGAATATGGAGTGAAGGTATGCCCCCAAACCTTAACTGGTACAAAAAGAGAAAGGCAATAGGATTGTATCAAGCCAAATCTGCAACATAGTACAGTGGTACCTTGGGTTACAGATGCTTCAGATTACAGACTCCGCTAACCCAGAAATAGTACCTCGGGTTAAGAACTTTGCTTCAGGATGAGAACAGAAATTGTGTGGCGGCGGCGCAGCGGCAGCAGGAGGCCGTATTAGCTAAAGTGGTATCTCAGGTTAAGAACAGTTTCAGGTTAAGAATGGACCTCCAGAACAAATTAAGTTCTTAACCCGAGGTACCACTGTAAAGGAAAAAAATATTGGGTTTATGCAGTTGGCTTCCAGTGATTTCCTTGCTTTGTCTGATCTCACACACTGCCTATGAAGCCTAGTACACAGTGGCAAACTGAACAGTTGGCAAGTGTCAATGATTGAGATCCACCTGGACAGACTATGGCTTTCTCCCATAATCAAAGAAAGCATGCACCATCTGCATTTTATTCTTAGAGTATACACGCACTATAGGAAGTGTCAAGTGCATGAGTTCATGTCTTCACATAATGCATTTTGTTCTGGTTCCTGTGGCAGCATTTTTTTGGTGACCATGCTTGTGTTGTTTATGGGGGAGAGCATTTCATTTTTTTTATTATTAGTGGCATATCACTTTTAGTGCACTATTATTGGTTTTGAAATGTTGCTTTTTCAAATTATTCTTGCATTTATATTTCACTTTTCCACCAAGGAGCTCAAGGTGGCATATAGCACCACCCTCATTTTATCCTCACAACAAACCTGTAAGGCTGAGAAATGGTGGCTGGCCTGAGGTCATGAACCCTAGTCTACCAGGTCCTGATCCGACACTCTGACCACTGCACCACACTGGCTCATACAAGTACAAATAGTGCGTTTGTATGGATTGTTTTTTGGATGGACTGTTGTTAAAACCATGTTTATGGAAGACAATCTTACTTGGCTATGAGTGACCACCAAAGAAGAAGGCGATTTGGATGGACTTTATTGCTGCAAGTCACCTTGATACCCTTCTGTAGGACACGATAAATAAAGAAATAAAAATTAGGTAAGACAGATCACAATATTATATGTATGTGGCAGCAAATGAAAACTTTCAAAAAATCTAACCCGGTATCTAACCCATATAGACATACAAAAAAATTGCATACTATCTGCTGTTGGAGATCTGTTCAAGATCAGGCAAGATTTAGAGAAATCTGGAAAATAATTAGGAAAATAGATGGAATTACAAATGATACATTTGAATGAGACCCTGTGGTTATTCTGCTGGGAAACTCAAGGGACACAGTGCTTAAGAAATGACAGAACTATGGTAGCCAACAATATGCTGGTGGTGGTCCAACATAGCATAGCTGCCAATATGTCTGACGCTCTTTAGCCGACTAACCCAGTCCTGATCTAGAGAAAAATGTGCCTCAGACAAATAATTATTTGTATTTTATGGCTCCCTGTATTTTGCCATTTCATATTTTGCAATGGAGTATCTTGAAAAGCTTTCATGGCCGAGAATAAATAAGTCCAAGATTTCGCCTCTGCATGAAAAACACACCTTAATATTGTTCCTGTTTAAGACATCAAAGTTTGCTATGTTAATTGCAGGACTTCCAACCACAACCTCTGGAACAGAAATAAATGATGCAGAGAGAAAAGAATTCAGTTACGTTACCTTATTTTAGTGCATCCTCTCCACCCCCCGCCTGCCCTTTATGGGCTTTACTTTATCTTCAAACTACATCTGCTATTTTACATGACTGACTATCATTAAGGCAGTTCCTATTTTGGGGCTCAAGTGTTTGAAACCTCCTGGCTGCTGAGAGGATGCTTTTCAGTCTGAAGCTGCACAGCTAATGAAAAGAGGAGCTTAACCATATGTTAGGCCAGTGATCCTGAGTTTCTGTTCTCGGCAGGCATTCCCCCCACCCCAGCATAGAAGATGAAACATACACTTACCCTGCTTAAACAGAGTCATGGACTGCCAACAATATTCCTATGGAAGGCAGCAAGTGTGTAACCAGCAGCCTAAGTAACTGGGGATGAGGAAAGATGTGATGTGTAAGGGACAGCCACAACATCCCATTCTTCTTCTATTGATGGCCTTGATATAACATCTAATCAACATATGACACACACACACACACACACACACACACACACACAAACGTATACCTAACCTAAGCTACCCACCACCTGTCTTTTCAGGGGCCTCCCTACTAGGTTTGGGATCTCAACTAATGAAGGTTCACAGACAGTTTGAGAATAGGAAGCCAGATCTACTGGTCCATTTAGTTCACTGTTGTCTACATGGACATGGATTAACAGCCATTGGTAGGTCTGTAATAGAATGATGGGGTGGGGAGACAGACTAGGACTGGCTTCAGGCTTGAGGGGTCCTAGGCAAAGTGTCCTCCAGTGAGCCCTTTTTTCTGTGAGTGGGTCTGGCGGGTTTGCCTGGCTCTGGTGGCAGCACCCTAAGAGTTGGGTGAGTCCAGTCACCCTTTTAATTTGCCACAATGACACAGAGCAAAGCTAGATCAGAGGCAATGTGGGAAATTAAAAGCATGGCTAGATTCTACTTCCTAATACTGGTTGCAGAGATGTGTCAGTAAAAAAGTTTGGGGGCGGGGGGGGGGGCAGTTAGCTGCTCAAGGATGTCAGGTGCTGATGAACACACCCCGGAGGGGACAGATGGTGGATAGCTAAGGTTAAGGTTATATATATTTGATGAGATCCAGGACTGTGCATTCTGAGTGGAAATGCTCGTAAGGGGATTATATCCAATGTGGACAGAAATCAGTGTAGTGCTTTATTGTACTGAAGTACACAGAACCAGTGTAGTGTGGTGTTTAGTTGGAGTGGAGCTTGGGAAAGCCATGAAATTCAAAGCTAAACTGGTTTGCTTGGACCCCATTCTAAGGGGTAGGAGAACACTGTAAAGGCAATTGGGATCCCACCAAGAAATGAAACGTGGTGTTTCATTGTAGTAAAAAAGCACAATCTTGGATTCTCTGGGTTTAATCTAAGACTAAGTCAACCAAGAACAGCTTTCCTATGGTTTTCTTTCCCCCAGAAGAGAATCACTGGATTAGAAACATATAGTCTTCTCCTGCTGTTTGCCAATCAGAGTTACAAGCCCAGTGTGGCATGCTATGTACCCAGTGGCCCTGTAGTTTGTTTATTTCTAATTTTTTGTCCAAAAGATTCTAGGAAAATGCACACTTTTGAATCTCTCTCCTGCCACTTTTAAGGTTAGGAGAAAATTGTTTTATTCAAGCCAACCATTGAAGATGGAAAACAGAAAGATCACTTTCCCAAATATGATGTTTGCCCTTATGGCTTTGGGCCAAAAGGCTGGAGGTTAATTTCACTTCTGTGAAAAGGGCCAATACCACAGGTTACCTGCTATGAGTTATTTGCTTTAATGCATTGATTACTGGGTGAGTTCTTTGCCATTTGTTTTGCCAGATGTCAGATGTAATCATGGTGGTTTATTCTGACCTTAAGGTCTATTAATCTTGTTTTTTGGGGGGAGATTAAGTTAAGTCAGAAATTTTCATCTGAAGAAAAGCTTCCAGCTTCCAAAACAATTGAGGGATGGGTTCTTTGCTCATCAAAGAGTAACAGAATTTTTAAAATTCATATATTACATTGAGGTTCTCTTTGGCTTAAATATAGCTGTGTGGCATATCCATAATTATAAAAGACATTTTCTAGCCAACAAGTAGTATTATTAATTTATTATTATTATTATTATTATTATTATTATTATTATTATTATTTACATTTAATTAATTAAATTTGTATCCTGCCCTTCATCCAAGATCACAGGGCTGTTCGCAACATGAAAACACAAAATGAGAACACAAAAACAAACCAATAACCCCATTCCCACAAACCCATTTAAAAGCCATAGAATGTTAATCAGCTGAATGCCTGGTTATAGAGAAATGTTTTTGCCTGGTGCCTCAAGATATGCAATGAAGGCACCAGGTACGCCTTCCTGGGGGGAGCATTCCACAAATGGGGGGCCACTGTAGAAAAGGCCCGTTCTTGTAATGCAGCCTCCTGGACCTCTTCTAGAGGAGGCACCCAAAGAAGGGCCTCATATGGTTATTGCAGGATTTGAGTCGGCTCATAGGCAGTCCTTAAAGCCATTTATATCAACAGTACAATTTACATAGAAAGGACTATGTACTAGATTCTGCATTTTCTCACTTACCTTGTCACCAGTGTTACTCAGACCCTATCCCTTGTCTTCTTTCAATCCCGCCAGCTCCTGTCTTACCAACTGCCTTGCCACAATCCTTCTGGCTCTAGAAAAGGGCCTTCCATGCACTAGGTAACTTTACAAATATGGCTGTGACACCCCACCCCACCTCCCACAGTGAAGATGGGTACTGGGTAACGTGGCCCCTATTACGGGTGTGTTAATAGATTAAAAACTTTCACTGTGCACATATTAGAGGTCTAGACTTAACTGTCTGTGGGAGTGTTTAAGATTAATCAACAGTGAGGTGTTCTACTGTGAAGGCTTCCTGATGTCCACTCAGAGGTTCAAAGTATGAGTGGCACTTCTGGACCAAACTGTATTTTTATTTAATTACACACTATGAGAATTTAAAGCTCAGTGGTTTCATAAATAAGGCACAAAGTTTATGTTAAAGCACAAACTCTTTCCAGAGACACTCTTAAACAAGACTCTGCTAAACCAAGTCTCAGGTACACTTTCCTCAGCTAGAATGGCTATCAATGTACTAACCAGCAACACTCACTCAGCCCCTTATAGGATTTAACTTCTCCACAGAGATAAAAATCAAGTGGTCTTGCCTAGCTAGGCCCATTCACATAGTCAGACTGTGGCCCACAGACAATCCCTATCTGTCCTCTCCTGGACAGAAATTCATCGTCTTATTGCTAAACAGTCAGCAGCTCACTTAAACTCCACCCTCTTTCTCTTGATTGGCTAATGGTTTCACCAGCTCCCACTGGTTGCTGAGTCACCTGGAGGCAGACCCAGGGCCTGTCTGTCACTATGGTGACTGACATCCCACCGCATAAATGATAAAGATATAAATGTTGACTTAGCAGAGGGGGGCATGGTGCCTTGAGGGGGTGGAGTCAGCGTGGCCCCTTGAGAAGTCAGGGGGCAGGACTGAAAACTCCTACATTCAAATGTTTAAATCCATAGCTAGAGTGGCCTTAGCTAGCTGAGCAATCAGAGAGGTCTAATTTGAATGTCAGACACTTCGTAATAAGAAATCAAGAAGAAGAAGAAGAAGAAGAAGAAGAAGAAGAAGAAGAAGAAGAGGAGGAGGAGGAGGAGTTTGGAATTGATATCCCGCTTTAACACTACCCGAAGGAGTCTCAAAGCGGCTAACATTCTCCTTTCCCTTCCTCCCCCACAACAAACACTCTGTGAGGTGAGTGGGGCTGAGAGACTTCAAAGAAGTGTGACTGGCCCAAGGTCATCCTGCAGCTGCATGTGGAGGAGCAGAGACACGAACCCGGTTCCCCAGATTACAAATCTACCGCTCTTAACCACTGCACCACACTGGCTCTCAAGAGAATCCACAGGATGCTGGGATATGATTAGCAGTTCACAGGAAGTTAGAATCTCATGAGGAAGCCACGTGGCAGAGCAAGTGGGTGGACAGGCATTATAAAAACCCTACAAAAAGTTTGCACTCCTGTATCTTTCTCCAAGCATGACAGCACATTGTTTTCCTATTTTTTTAGCCATTCCTTGACTTTCATTTCAGCTCATGCCTGAAGTGTTAGAGATGGAGTGCATAAAATTACGGCTACAGAGGGGAAATCGAACAAGGACGTCAACATGGGACCAAGTCTTTCGATAGTCCTTCAGAAGGCCCACTTGTAAAGGAAGTTATATTTGGAAAAGAGAGCCTTCTCAGAAGAAAGGGCCATTGAGTAAATCCCCCTGATATGTTTACAGTCGGCTTGGAAGGCAAAGTGAAACCGAAGAAAGGCAAGGGCCGATGATATAAGCCACGAGTCAATCAAGCGAAAAATATACCTATGAGCCTCTCTCATTCTAATATTTGTTTTTCCCCCCTATGATGTTTTAATAGCATTCGGCTTGCCCTAAATGAATTCTCCAGAACTCTTAATTTTCTAATGGCAGGAACGGAACATATGAAGCAACCCCACACCAGCAGCGGCGAGGGCCAACGCCAGTTTGCGAGGGAGTTACGTTACAACACGTGAGCGAGCTGGCTGTTTGTTTTTGCAAGGTTTAAAATATTGTTTCTTTACTTTTCCCCCTGACTCTCGAGAACTCTGGCATTTGACTAATTTGCCGTGTGTTTAAGGCTGGTAGCAATATTGGAAAAGAAATACGATAATCGCATGCTGCCACAAAGCATTTCTGTACCTCGCTTTCTTTTTCCAGCTCCAGTTTCACATGTGTTGGTTCAATGGAATATTCAATAGACATTTATAGGAAATAAATTGAGAGATGGATGTAAACCATATGGCATCTGGAGGTTTATTTGTAAAGCTCTTGCATCAAAGCTTTCTCCAGATCACACCATATTAGCTATGTTTTTCCAGTCCAGCAGAATAAGGAAGGTAACCACAGACTTCCTTGATGGAAAACACATGAACACCAGTGCTGATCTTGAAAAAGCTACCTAGAGGAACCGTTTGAGGAGCATCATTTGAATAATTTTGTAACAGGGATTGTTTGGACATGCATCTGACCCTTAAAACCAAAGATCCTCTGCTAGATCTTCCACCACTGATTTCTACACCAAGGAGCCCCTTTGAGGATTAAAAAAAATCTTCTGTGTAATGCCTGTCAAGTTCCATCATCTGTTGTGGCTATTGCCTTGATGCTTTTCTCCTGTGGTGTGCCTGGCATACAAATATGGCCCAATGCACAAAACAGTTAAGCTAAAGTTAGGATGTAGTGGATTTTGTTCCAGCGAAAGTGATGGCATTTCCAGCCTGAGCCAATAGGAAGCCTAGATCGCCCTATGAAATATATTGTGTCTGTTAGCACTTGTGGATTTGCAAAATTCTTCTGTACATTAGCATATCTTATGGGACCCCCAAAACTGAATACTCTTCCATGTAGGTAACCAGCTTCCATCTCACCTCCCAACTTCCATGCACCCTGCAGTGTGGTCAGAATCAGGTTTGGATTGCAGGCTGCAGGGGCGCCAACTTGAATAAAACATTGTGGGGGCCCAGATAAGCCCTGCCCCACATAAGTGATCACATGACACAGTGCGTGCACACACCATTTGAATGGGAATGCCCCCTCAAATATTTTATTGTGGGGGCAGAGCCCCCACGGCCCCTAGGAGTTGGCTCCTATGCCAGGCTGTGGTACAGGAGGAGGAGGGGGAAACGGGAGGAGGCCTGACTGATGGGAACATGGGATGGAGGAGGGCAGAAATCCCCTTTCCACCCTGATTTTAGACACCCTGACCTTCCTGAAGTGTGAAGAGCCCCAGCGCAGGCTGGGGAGGGTTAGAGCAGCCAAGTGGGGAGGTGTAACAGCAACTGAACAGGATGTTGCAGTCTTGTTACCTAGAACCAGGTGCCCACCTTTGCAGATGGGAGTGGCCCACCCACTGTGATGGAGCATGCACTTGAGTTCTGGAGGTGGAGACACCTGAAGCAGGGCTGTAGCTGATGATCTCAGCATATGGGCAAGTTCATACTCAGGATGTGTGAATCAGTCTATTGCAGGGAACAGCTAACTTTCTCAGGAGTGGGCTGGTCCACTGTCCCTCAGACCTTGTGGGGGGGCGGTCCCACTCTCTCCCAAAAACACCCCCCTCCTGAAAGCACCCCTCTCTCCCGAAAGGACCCCCCCGCCAGCACTCATGCCATCGCCGCCGACACCTCATCTTTGGCAGCATCATTGTTGTCCTGGGCCTCAGCCAGGGGTCCGTGGGCCTTAATTTGCCGACCCCTTTTGCTCATCTATTACTCTGGTTCTTCCCTGCTTCTGCATTACCCCCTACATTATTCTCAAAACAAACAAAAAAACCTGCACCAAAAAATCCCATTTTAAAACACATGTAAGTATGCATTTCTAAATGTATTTCCCTTCAAAATCTGCCTTTCTAAATATATTGGATCTCAAAATATGACTTTCTAAACATGTTTACTCTCAAAATAAGCATTAAACATATTTTGATTGGCTATTTGAGCTGAGAGCTGCATCAGAACATTTGGAAAGTGTGAAAGCCAGTTGATAGCTCCGTTCTGATCTGCAAATTAAGCTGGCAGATGTAGATCAGGGCAGTTCATCTTGGAATTCATAAAGATCAAATTTCCCACGTATATTCATAGTTCATGGGGGAAAAGGATACCCTGGTACGAGGGAACTAAGAAAGAGTTGCAAGGATGCAGAAAAGGAAGCCCATTTTTTTTGTACCTGTTTAGATAATGTAGATGATGATGAAGGGAGAAACAAAGAAGGTTGCTAGAATCCTACCTAAGAGCCTGTTGAATCAGGTCAGTGGCCCATCTAGTCCGGCCTCCTGTTCTCACAATGGCCAACCAGATGCCTGTGAGAAGCCCCAAAGCAATACATCACTTTCCATACTTGTGAACCCAGCAATAGGTGTTCAGAGGCATACTGCCACAGAGAATGGAAGTAAGACACAGCCATGGGTAGCCTCATCCTCGTTGAATCTCTCTAATCCTTTATTAAAGCCATCCAAGTTGTCTTTTTCCTTTTAGTCCTGCACGCTGCCTTCACACTTTGAAATGCCCAGCCTTTGCCTCTCACTTCCTCAATTTTTAAACTTTCAGTTGCCTTATACCTCTATGCAAAAACACCAATTTTCCTGGTGCTAGAAATAAAAAAGTCACTTATAATGAGTGGCTATGTTTAAATAATGTGTTTTTAAAAACCAAGATACTTTTTGTGCATATACAGCTATTTTATTTAACAACCACATTATTAGCAAGGTGGCGCATTCTTAAAGGTAGCAAAACCTATTGATTTGTCTGAATGAGAAATTTGTGCTCCCAAGTGTGTTTGTTTTAGCAGAATAAAACAATCGCTTCCTGGAGTATGGCAACAACAAGTCTTAACATCTGAAATCAAATTAAATTGTATTCTCCTGCAGCACGCTTTATAAATCATAATGAAATGCTACAAGCTCGTGTGTGTGTGTATATGTATATTTATAAAAATGTTCATTTACCTTCCAAAATAATTTTCATTTTTCAACGTCAGCCCTTTTGTTGCCACTTAGTTCATTTGTAATGATTTTTATGTTCAACTTTTATATGAAGAGCTCTTTTTAAAAAGCCACTAGTTTAACACTTACTCGTAATTATAATAATTATTAAAAGAATAAGTCAAAGTTTCCTCGTTGTGGCTTACCTACCACAGGGTTGAAACTAAGGGACCTGCCTGTCTGAGGCTTTATGACATGCCTTGACATCAAGATCTACATTGAAAAAGAAAGAACACTTGTTAAGCAAAGGCAATCGTGAAAAGAATTCAGATTCTAACTACGCTTCAAATAGTTAAAAACAATATATAAGAAGAGCCTGCTGGATCAGGCCAATGGCCCATTGAGTTCAAAGTATCTACGGGACCGCCTCTCCTAGTATGCCCTGCAGAGGACCTTACGGTCCATGAATAACCATAGTTTAGAGGTCCTGGGCCCCAAGGAAGTCAGACTATCCTCCACCAGGGCCAGGGCCTTTTCAGTGATGGCTCTGACCTGGTGGAATGCTCTGTCCCATGAGACTAGGGCCCTGCAGGATTTAACCTCCTTCCGTTGGGCCTGTAGAGTGAGCTATTCTGCCTGGCCTTTAATTTGAATTCAGCCTGATCTTTTATTTCCCTTCTCTTCCCTCCCCCTCCCCTTTTATGAAGATCACCCACTCTGAAACCCCACAGCTAATTCTCCTGTGGCCTTCACACTGGACCAAGTAGGACCAATTCAGCCAGCTAGCCCTGGGGATTATCTAATTGATTTTTGATTTTTGAATTTTATTGTTATTCATGTTTTTATACTGTATTTTATGCTGCTTTTATAATTAAGTGTTTTAAATTTGTTGTTAGCCGCCCTGAGCCCGGTTTTTGAACCGGGAAGTGTGGGGTATAAATAAAATTATTATTATTATTATTATTAATTATTATTATTATTATTATTATTATTATTATTATTATTATTATGGCTCACTAAAATCCTGTTCTCAGAATGGCCAACCAGATGCCTGTGGGAAACCTACAAGCAGGACCTGAGCACAAGAGCAACTTTCCCTTTCCATGGTTTCCAGTAACTGGTTACGCAGAATCATTGCCACCTCCAAGTGAGGTGGTAGAGCATAGCCATCATAGCTGGTAGCCATCAATAGCCTCCTCCTCCATGAATTTATCTAATCCTCTTCTCAAGCCACTCAAGTTAGTGGCCAACTGAGGGAGGGAGGGAGTTCTATAGTTTCACACTGCACACCTGCCAATCATGTAATGTCATTAAGACACTGTGCGTTTTACAGGAAGGCAACCTTGCTCACCTTTGTAGGGGCTCACAAGAAGCCGTTGCTGCTGCTGCAGGAATCCCAGGAAAGAGCTTCTTTCTGGAGCTTCACATATCAGCAGTGTTCACTTCAAACCCTGCTGCCTTCCTTCTTTCCATTCCATTACTAGGCTGGGGTGGAAGCTTTGTTCCTCTCCTTCTGTGGAGAAAAAGAAAGCTTGCCCCCTGTTTCTCCATCACCACCATTGGGAAGAGAAGGCAGCCATTGCCTGCTGAAGATGTGCAAAGTAATTGAGACCCCAGTGAGACTGGGTTTAAAAGGGAAGGAAGAAGAAGGCTTCTCCGTTCCCTTTTAAGCCCAATATTACCGAGACCTCAAAGGGGTGGGTAAGGCTAGCAAAGGCCGGCAAAAGCCTTTAGCAATCTCTCGCTTGCCAATTTAAATCACCAGCCTCCAGCCAGAAGGCTCCTCCAAAGTTGCGCTTGTGCCATGCCTAGAAAGCATGGGTCTCAACCTGCTCTTCAGCAACCAATTGGAATGAATGGCAATCTGGGAAAACCCAAATTGCTGTTTGCTCCGTTGAGCTCTAAAGAGCAGTTTTCCCCAGGGGAAAACAGTGGGATAAGAGGAAGTGTGGATAAGCCCTGAGTCTTGTTGCTTAGGGTAGAAACTGGGCTGCACAGTCAGTGCAGAATTAAACCCTGTCTTCCCGTCCACCAGCTGATACTACCAGTGATGTCTGCTGATGGCAGGGTGTGGGTTTGCAAAAATGGCTTGGTGGACCAATTTGGATCCCCTAGTAGGCCATGACTGGCCTGTGGACTGTAGATCCCTACCAACCACACCAGTTTACTGTGACATGCAGACAGGATCATAGAGCCCATAGGAATCAATAGCATTAGTCCATAGCCATCCAAAAACATGACTGCTGCATAAATATGAGGTAAATGAAAGGAAACATGCCAAAGGTGCTTAAAAGGAGGAAAGCATTTAGAAGGTTGAAAGAAAGGAAGACAACTAGCTCATTTCATCATGTACCATCTCTTGAATTCTGAGGAAGAGTCCAAGGAGGTTTGAAGAACATACTGGCTTTTTGAGAACACTTCTATAAAGAGAAGTCATGATGGCTCACTGAACTAGCAGGATTCTTTGAGAGTCTGACTGCACGTGTGACAAATTATGTGATTAGCAATCATGCTGTGGGTTTAAATAAATAAATACATGAGTACATGCATACATACATACTAGGCATTGGAGGGCAATTGTCCTCAGAAATGAAGAACACAATGAGGGCAGATTTAAGCGCTGCTGTTTAATGTAAGAAAAAATTGCACCTCCCATGTGGCAATCTACAAGAGTAAAAAAAAAGTTCCCATCTGCAGATCCCAAAGGATCTCTGGAAACTAGGCTCATGGGCAACAAATCGGCAGGTGGATATTTAATAGAAGTTTGCATCTCCTGATGGTAGAATTATGGTAGACCTGAGGGTCATTCAGCTAACTTTATTGGCAGTAGATTCAGAATTAAGAAAAAAAGGAAGTACTTTCCTTCACGATACCTAATTGTGATTATGGCCCTTGGCTTAGATGGCTTTTAAAAAGGAGTTGACATGGAAGATAGTAATTCTTGTGTTCTTATCACAGGCATAAAGAGGAGGAAGTCCACATTTTATCAGCCTTTCTCCTTTTCTCTTCACCTGAATAATAAGAATGTGTGAGGGAAAGTAGGGTGACAAATGGGATACAGGGGTATTTTCTGCTCTGTGTTAGATTACAAATTATTATTAGTACAGTATTTGTAATTTTATCAATATACCACTCTTCTTTTCAATAGAGCCCAAGGTGGTGAACAATATGATAACAAGTAGAGCAATGGTGCATAATAACAAAAAAATTTAAAAGACCACTAAAATAAAATATTATTACGGTCTCTGGACCGTAATAAAGATTGTTGTTGTTGTTGTTGAAAATAAAAATATACACTGTGACACAATAATAGCACTGTTTGAAAAAGCCCAGAGCAAAAAACCCCAAAACATGTCCCTAAAAACAGGTGAACAAAAATGTTTCTAGGTGATATCTGAAATTTGACAGCATGGAAAACAATCAGCATGGGGAACAACTATACTTCCTCGGGGACAGAATTCTAAAGTCAGGGGGCTGCCACTGAGATGGTACTGTCTCAAGTCACCACACCACAGGGCATGTCTTTGGTGAGATCATGAGCAGAGCTTCTCCAGTTGCTCAGAGTACAGGCCACTCAGGAATGAGGCTAGCTTCAAAAGCTGCTGAGAGCTTGAGGACAACCGACAGGCTAGTACTCCCCCATCTCTTGTCCAATAAAGGTCATAATTCAAGGTGACCAAGGCTTCTTCAGTGACCTACCTAGGCCTGAAGCCAGACTGAAATGGCTCTGGACATTTTGCTTCATTCGGACACTCCTGCAGCTATCACCCTCTCCATCACTTTGTCCAAGAAAAGGATGGGAGGTAGTTTTTCAATACCTCAGGATGCTGTGGAAGTCAGGATGCAATCTGAACACATGTGTGAACCATAGAGGTAAATACCCTTCATGTATGCAACAACAGCAGCAAGAATACTTATTGCAAAGTATTGGAAGACACAAGATTTACCCACCCTGGAAGAGTGGCAGATGAAGGTGATGGACTATATGGAATTGGCGGAAATGACTGGCAGAATCCGAGACCTGGGAGAAGAGTTGGTGGAAGAAGATTGGAAGAAATTTAAAGACTATCTGCAGAAACACTGTAAAATTAATGAATGTTAAAATGATGTTGGATTGAAAATAAGTGGCATTAGCAACAAAGTTAATAAGAATATGCAAAAATGAATTGATAATGGATGAAAATATAGAGTTATAATATGTTAAGATATAGAGTTAAGATAAATGAAAGAGGGTAAGGATTTGCTGATTTGATTATGTAAATGGGAATACAAAAAGGGGAGGTGTGGGGAGGTCAAAGAAACAAGCTAATGAGTCTAAAGTTATAAAAAATGGTTTTGTTTTTAACTTCTTTTTTTCTTTTTTTCTCGTTTTCTGTATTTTGTATTTTTGTTTTTGTTTTTTCTTTTTGTTTTTTTATGCATTTTTGTATTTATGACCTTGTAAAATCTTAATACATATTCTTAAAAAAACCCATAGAGGTAAATACCCAAACAACGGCAAACTTCATATCTGACATTTGGAATGAGAAATATTTAGATATTGGAAAAGGCCTGCACCTGTGATTTTGGGCAGGATTCTGTCCTTATAATTCTCGTTCATTGACTTATTATCTCTATTAATATACGAGAAACTTTTAGGAGTACAGCATGCAAGACAGCATGTGTTGGACGCAACAAATACCTCTCATAAACTTCAGAGGAAATAACAGGTATGCCAGAAACATCACTTTAAAAATATGCAGCAGACTTCTGGAAACTATTAAAACCCAAATAAACAAAAGAGATTATACTTCAAAGAAATGTCAACAGTTTTTCCTTCTCCTAGAACAGAGCCGTTTTCTCTGATTCAGTCTGCAGCCACATCTGGAAGGTGCTTACTGCTTTATACATTTCTAAATAGTAAGATGTATTTATTGACTTTATGGAAAATAAATGACCAATAGATTTTACGAGACTTCCAAAAGAAGGCTAAATTCACATCCTGGTTTCATGCACATTCTTCTAGGACAATGAAGAGTTTGTGAGGGGGAAAAAAAGAGTATTTCTAAAATCCAAGTTTTTGAAGGGAACTGATCTCCAGTTAGCACCATACAATCATGGCGTCACAGCTGACCTCAGAGGCCATCTAGCTGGTGCCAGAAATCACTGCTACAACATCTCTGATGTGTGGCCTTTCAGCTGCTGCTTCAAAACCTCTAATGAAGGACAACTCATCACTTTCTGAGGCCCTCTCTTCCACTGTCAAACAACTCATCCCATCAGGAAGTACTTCCTAACATTTATTCCGAACCCCTTTTCTTATCATTTGAACCCAGCTGTTCCAGATGCTACCCTCTGAAGTAACAGAAAACAAAACTGTTTCATCATCTCTGTGACTGCCATCTTCAAATATCTGAAGGACCATCATACTGCTTCAAACACTTTGCTTTTCCAAGTTAAACATGTCCCACTACTTCAACATTCTTTTATAGGACTTAAGTCTCCAGGCTCCCCCATCCCCTTTCTGACTGAGTACACTATGCCTATTCTAGGTCTGACTACTTTCATGCTCTGGAACCAAAAGCCAACAAAATTAAAAATTAAAAAAATGAGGTCAGACAAGTTTTTTTTTTTAAAAAAGGTTCTCCTTCAGAGAAATCTAAAATCAACAATACTTTAAAATAATTGCAAAACTGCATGGTATATTATATAAGCAATGACACTAAAGATCATTACAATCTAAAACATAAGCATGGATATTTTGCAATGACACTAAAGGTCATTACAGTCTAAAACATAAAGTTGAAGTTAAGAGTGACCTTATAGTTTTCCTGGTCTGAAAATCTGGTGAAGATATATGTTTTTCATATCCGCAGCTTATTATTATAATTATTCTGCCCTGGAAGTGTGGAATATATTATATATTATTATTTATTTATTTATTTATTTATTATTATTATTATTATTATTATTATTATTATTATTATTACTGCTATTACCACTTACAACATATAAAACTAGCAGGAGGATGCACATTATATATCTTGGAAGAGGGAGCTTCACAGCCATGGGGCCACCACCGAAAAGGCCCTGTTTGTTGTTCCTAGCCAGCCTGGCATGATTGGCATTAGTTGAGTTATGTGGGTACTACTGCTGCATGTGTTCTTCCCTGTGCCATTTTTATAATATCAGATGTTCCAAGTCACCTGGGATGAGCTGATTGACACAAATCCTTGCCATGCCTGCACTCTCCCTTCTGGAAGCTTATGCAAAGCAGTCACAAAGACTTGGTCGGAGGGAGCAATAAGGAAGCATGATGCAGTGATGAATGTTTGAACCCATTCACTTGCTTCATTCTAAACCTTTACACTCAGCACAATATGACAAAGATACGGATTGTTATAATTTTCTTTTCAACCCACGTTTAAATTGCTTCTTTAAAAGTTTGAGCTGCACACCATTACTTCTCTGTTTGCAAAACGTAAGTAGATTTACAGAATGGTTTCAGATCTGCAAATATTACGATGACTTATAAGAGTAATCACGCTAAAGTGCTAAAATTAAGCTCAACTTTTTTTCTAGTAGCTTGGCTTCGTCTGTTTAGGTGGTCCAAATGCCCAATTTACAATTCATGTTAAGATCCTACACTGGTAGCAGACAGAGCCTGCAAAGTCTGTTAATTTGATTTGGGTTTACGATTAACTAGCAGTAGCAACTTTGCCCGTGAAAACTTGTGCCAAGAAAAATGATATCTTTGGTGACTTACCAAGTACTGAAATGTGGACAACAGATTTCCCCCCCAATCCCACGCCACAAAACTATTTTTAAGCAACAACAGTGTCTTTTTCTTTTTTAGGAGTCAAAATGTTTTAATAGGAAAGATAATGACAAGGTGCAAACTTTGTAAAATAGTCCAAGTTTTTTTAAAAAAATAACTTTGTTAAAGTACTGGAATATGTTGTAATTGAACAAAAACAGAATCCAAGCATTAAAAGTGTACAGTGAGGCCAGTGTAGTGAAAGGGAAAAAAGGAAAATAAACCATAATGGAACTGCTGCGGGATAAGAAAGCAATCCCAGCCTGTTTATTTATAAATGGTAACAAGTAGATTCTTTCGCGCTAAATAAACTAGACAGTAATTATAAACACAGATTCGTTTAAATTCCTTCCAACCTATCAAAGGAAATGAGTCCCTCTATTTTCCAAACATTGTTATTTGTTTATGAAGCCTCTTTTGGGCTTGATTTCATTAAAAACTAGGTGAAGTCAACATCTGAATTTTCTCCTTCCCTCCCTCCAAACAATGTGAATCTTGTTAAGCAGATCCAGGATAGTCATCATAACCCAAAAATGTGTGCGAGCAGGTTAAAGATGCATTTAGAAGAAAAGAAAGGAAGAAACACTATAAGACAGTGCAAAGAAAAGGGGATTGTTTTCTTCTTCCATTACAGAAAACATTTAATACGGTGCGATGGAATGGGAGCAACCACCGACCACCAGTTTCATCCAATTAGCTGGTTACTGAAACACATGGTATTATTGCATTCTGCAAGAAAAGATCAGAAGGAACTTGGTTACAATTCAAATTATAAACACAGGCACTATAATGTCACATTTTAAAGCCATTAGTCTTTATCAGTAAAGTAAAACGGAGTTCCTCATTAAAGTAATGGTTTTATTAAAAAGGGTGATGCTGTTGCTCATATTCGCTAGTGTCACATATCAGATTTCAGCAAACTTTAGTACAGTCGACACTATTAAAACATCATTATTAGTGCTGTCATGCTTGGGTAGTTTGAGCTACAGTGAACTTCATGCATTTTCTTGAAAGTTGGCAGAAAAGAATCCTGGAACTTGGATCTGCGAAAAATGTGACCCAGAGTTTGGCATGAACTTCAGTGGAAGGGAGGTTGGTGCAGTTCGCCTTGGTGCCAGTTGCCAAAGCACCACTCAGGTTCTGAGTTACTGCTACTCTGGCACTTGGTGTTGGGTGCCATTTGATGCCAAAATGACCAGTCACAATTTCAAACTAACGAGGGATGCTGTAAGTTCCATAAAGGACGAGTTAAACCTATATAACCATATAACACCGGTCCTGAAAGACCTACATTGGCTCCCAGTACGTTTCCGAGCACAAATCAAAGTGTGCTAAACAGCCTCGGCCCAGTATACAGTGGTACCTCAGGTTACATACACTTCAGGTTACATATGCTTCAGGTTACAGACTCTGCTATCCCAGAAATAGTACCTTGGGTTAAGAACTTTGCTTCAGGATGAGAAAAGAAATTGTGTGGCAGCAGCGGGAGGCCCCATTAGCTAAAGCGGTACCTCAGGTTAAGAACGGAGCTCCGGAACGAATTAAGTACGTAACCAGAGGTACCACTGTACCTGAAGGAGCGTCTCCACCCCCATCGCTCAGCCCGGACACTGAGGTCCAGCTCCAAGGGCCTTCTGGCAGTTCCCTCCCTGCGAGAAGTGAAGCTACAGAGAACCAGGCAGAGGGCCTTCTCGGTGGTGGTGCCCACCCTGTGGAACACCCTCCCATCAGATGTCAAGGAAATAAACAATCATCTGACTTTTAGAAGACACCTGAAGGCAGTCCTGTTTAGGGAAGTTTTTAATGTGTTATATTTTATCATTTTTTAATTGTTGTTGTTGGTATTCTGTTGGGAGCCACCCAGGGTGGCTGGGGGAACCCAGACAGATGGGGGGTATAAATAAATTATTATTATTATTATTATTATTATTATTGGATGAACATAGCAAAAGGAGAAGGATCACAAGGCTCCACATCATATCTATTGATTTGTGAAATTTCTGTTGTATGGAACATACATTGGGGCCTCCAAAAAGTCTCTCATTGAGCTACTGATCACAATTCAGACCTGCTTCATTTCAGCAAGGTTGCTGTATCGTGTGCTTTTTTTTACCATAGCCTGGAACTTTAAGGCTGCTAATAGGACTCTATGCCGTATCACTTGCAGGTTGCAATGGTTTGTTCTGTCACAGCTAATGAATCAACCCAATCCTGTCCATGAAGACTTAACCACCAATTCCAGGAATCACCGTGTAGTGGGGACAGGGCTGTTTGCAGACAATGTGGTACAGATGAATTGATAGACCTGGGTCCAATTTTCCTTCCATGGCGGAAATGACTGGCAGAATCCGAGACCTGGGAGAAGAACTGGTGGAGGAGGATTGGAAGAAATTTAAGGACTATTTACAAAAACATTATAAATTGTATGAATGTTAAGAAAGATGTAAGATTTGCAATAACATGGTACCAACAAACTAGCTAAAAGGAATAAGAATTTAAATGCCATTAAAAGAAAAGACAAACTTTGGATAAATATCACGTTAAAAATAAGATTCTAGAATTATGGTTTAAACTTTCTAAAGTTTGAGATTTAATATTGGAAAATTGTACTATTAGAATTGAAACAAGTTAATAATTTGCTGGTAAAATTTATGAGTTTAGAATGCAGGAACGAGAGTCGTGAGGAAGTCCAAAGAGGAGAACAAATTGTGGATATTGGAAAACTATATGTTACTTTGTATGCTTTTTATTGTTGAAAACTTTTAATAAATATTATAAAAAAAAACAATTTTCCTTCCATGGCTTTCCTCCCTCCCCCCTATGGTCAGCATGCACTCCTGAAACACTTGCTTCCAAGACCCCATGTGAATGGTGTGAGGGGCTGCAGATGGAGGGGGAAGTTGGTTAATGTTGTGTTTTTAATATTTTGTTGCAAGCCACCCAGAACGTCTGGGGCAACCTAGTCAGGTGGGTGGCATAGAACAATAAAATTATATGATGATGATGATGTCACCCTTGTGTGAACAGTGAAGCAACCCGGGGCCCAAGCCACTGCAGAGGGCTCGGCTGGGTTTCATGTTGGATTCACTCACCTGCCCATACTGGTTTTGGGGTGAATGTGGGGGCAGTATGGACTGTATTTAGCCAGCTTCCTAATATTGACATGAGAAGGTCCCAGGTGAAAAAGTGCCTGCCTTTTCCAGGAGCGCTACTAGGCTTTTGCCTGTAGGCTATAGGCGAATCACCCTATCCACCCTTACAGATGCCCTGCTTGCAGGAATAGGACTGAAAGCAGATCTTAGGCTAGAAGACACTAGCTTTTTCTTTTCCGAAGGGTACCCATCTTGGATCTGGCTGGCAGACAGGCAGCCTTCAAAGGGAATGAAACGGAAGCCTCAAGAAATTAGGAGATGTCTCTTTCATTCCAATTGCATCTCAGAACAGAAACAGCAGGATAGAATGGGTAGAAACTCATCTCTCCTCTATTTTTTTTTTAACGCTCAAATGTTTACCAGCTGACCTTCCCCTTTACTACTGATCTGGGAATCAAGGTGCACACAATAAAGTTCAAACCAATCAACTGATTTCAGCTGTTCCTGTGCAATGAATTTCTAAAACATTTGGTCATTAAGGCCAATCTATATGCAGGTCAGTTTTTTTGAACAGGCTGGGAACAGTTTGGGAGCAGATGCCAAGGCACTGGCTCATGGAAAGGGGCTAGTAAAGAAATCTAAAGTCTGTTTATATTGGTCTGTCCCATCAGGTGCCTGCCATTCAGCCTCCCTCCTTGTTCAGACAGATACCATTGCCAAGACT
Organism: Podarcis melisellensis; assembly: GCF_964234715.1. NCBI lineage: Eukaryota > Metazoa > Chordata > Lepidosauria > Squamata > Lacertidae > Podarcis > Podarcis melisellensis. Next base: position 95,015,211 of record NC_138529.1, read on the forward strand.
AGCTTTCTCTCCCTCACCTACCCCCCATCCTATTGCTCTGGTGCTTTCATTGTTAATTGGAAGATGGTACAGAGAGAAGAAAGGCATAACTATGTGCTAAAGGTAAAGGTAAAGGGACCCCTGACCATTAGGTCCAGTCGTGACCGACTCTGGGGTTGCGGTGCTCATCTTGCTTTATTGGCCAAGGGAGCTGGCGTACAGCTTCCAAGTCATGTGGCCAGCATGAATAAGCCGCTTCTGGCGAGCCAGAGCAGTGCATGGAAACGCCATTTACCTTCCCGCCAGAGTGGTACCTATTTATCTACTTGCACTTTGACGTGCTTTCGAACTGCTAGGTTGGCAGGAGCATGGACTGAGCAACGGGAGCTCACCCCGTCGCAGGGATTCGAACTGCCGACCTTCTGATCGGCAAGCCCTAGGCTCTGTGGTTTAACCCACAGCGCTACTAGGTGCTAGTCATCTTTAAATGAGTAAGCAAACTTACATGTGGATAGCAACTTCTCCACAGTACACAACACACATAATATTATTTGTATGCCGCCTTTCCACAGTTCACACCATGCGCAAGGCAGTTTACAACATGGAAAAAAATGCATAACTACAACATAACAAAAGTAGTCAATGAGGGCGGGTGCTCAGCACCAACACAATACACTTGCTGGGGTACATGACACAACTAAACTGTCATAAGGCACAACAAGTTCTGAAATAAGATATAAAGATATCTTATCAACACCCAACAACATCCCCCAAATACCCCAGCCCAAGTTCAGCAGCCTCAGCTTTTGGAGGTGGAGTCAGTCAGGGCCCCTCCCTCCCAGGCCAGGTAGGAAAAGGCCTGCAAGGCAGGGAGCAGGTTCTCCAGGACTCACAGCCAAGATGGCCTTGTGAACTAATTTTCTTGCCATTTGTTATGTACTGAGTTGAATAGGATCCAAACTGCAACAGTCTGATTGGTCCTAGAACAATAGGATCCAAACTGCAGCAGTCTGATTGGTCCTAGAACAATAGGATCCAAAAGGCAGCAGTCTGATTGGTCCTAGAACAATAGGATCCAAAAGGCAGCAGTCTGATTGGTCTTAGAACAATGCAGCAGTATGATTGGTTGGCAGGAACCACCCAATCATGCTCCAGATAGAAGTGAATCCACAACCTGATTGACTTACAGTAGAATTCCAGAATTAGCCAATCATGTGCAGCCCATTGTTTAAATAATGTATATAAAGCAGATACTTTGAGGGGACTTTCATTCATTCCTCCTCACCACTATGAGCTGAATAAAGAGCATGAAATCACTTTGCGACTCTGAGTATATTTCACCATTCATTCCTGACGTGGAATTGCCAAAAGTATTCAGGAATGCTTTGCCTATGGGAAGGGAAACCTCTTAAGAATAGCACTGAGGGCCACAAGTGCCTATCTGGGAGAAGTGTGTGTGTGTGTGTGTGTGTGTGTGTGTGTGTGTGTGTGTAACTCCTCCTCTACTTACATTGGCCCACCCACCTGCTTTTCGTCCATTGATGTGGCAAACACCAATCTGTGGCTCTGTGGGTGGAAATGTCAGGGGGAAGTGGAAAAGGAAGGGTTAGGATTTCCCTCCCATGCAGCGGTAGAGGTAAGCCACCCATAGGGGCGAGGCAAGTCACCCATAGGGGCGGAGCACACCACTGGGCCTCCGGAGTCTGCCTGCCTCCTCCCACACAACTGCCCTATAGCTTGGGGGGGGAGGCAGTGGGCAGACCCAGGAGAGATGAGACAGATTAGGCACACTGCAGGCCCCACGGTGAGTGCTGCCCGACATTTTGTCACCCCCTTCAGTGGTGACACCCGGGGCGGTATGCACCCACCGCACTCCCCTTCCTCTGCCCTGCTCCCATGCACTACACCTCTCTTCACCCATTCCACCACTTTGCCATGGAGAAGCTGCAATGAATTCAAATCTCTAGGGCCAGGTGAACTGCACCCAAGAGAACTAAAGGAGCTTGTGGATGCAATCCCAGAGCCTCCATTTATAACCTTTGAGAATTCTTGGAGAACTGGTGAGGTCCTTGCAAATTCGAGGCAAGCAAATGTTTTCCCCACGTACAAAGCATAACAAATGTTCAATAAGCAATGGACTTTGTATGTCCTCCTTGCAAACTTTGTGCAAGCAGACCAGGAGGTCTGGAACAACCTGAGATTCTACTCATCCAAGCCTTCTAGATATAAATGTGTTACTGCTGTCACTTTTGAGTGTACCCAGAGAAGCTTTGAAAAAGCTAGTACACAAGTGCACATTTACACTTATCTATAGATTGAATCCAGATGATGAGAGCTGAACTTAGGCTGCATTGAAATCAGTGGGGAAGTTGAATTACACCCTACTGATTTCAATGGGGACCATGTGCATCTAACTAACCTCTATCTATTTAGATTTACACCATTGGTTTATCTCAGAGATGGGGAACCTGGGGCCCTCCAGATGTTGGACCCCAGATGTTGGACCCTGCTCCCACCAGTCCCACAACATCTGGGGCGGCAGCAAAGGTCCACCATCCCTAGTCCATCTAGTTTCATTTGAAACCAGCTGTGGCTTTCTGGGATTGTGGGCAAAGCTTTTCTCAGTCATAGTAGAGATATGGCCCTTCCCCTCTGTGTAGCTGAGGAGTCCCTCATTTTAGACTGTTAATGGCAACTGCTCACAGCAGTTCTTCATATAACCGGGGCAAGTCATAAGGAATGTCTTGGTGTGACGTGCCTTCCTAGGCAATGCACAATAACTTGGCTACAGTGAGTTTACATTCTGGATAAGGACACATACATCAATAAACTGGAATTTATATGCAGTCCCAACAAATAAACAGGCAGTGTGGACCGGAATGTCTAGCTGATGGAAAAACGAGACACCACAAACAAACTACAGCTTGATGATTAAAAAAGAAGAAAAAAAGCCTGGGATTTATATGGCACAGCTGGTTATGTATAGTGCTTTTGTAAACCTACAGCATCTGGTCACTAATTTTAACATGCCTGAACAGAGTGAGATCTGTGAAGTTAGTGTGAAACTGAAGAATGAGCAATAGAAGTAGGCAGCAGAAGGGAGGAAACACCATATAGCACGCAAGAAGAGTCCTGCTGGATCATACTGAAGGTCCATCTCACCCAGTGTCGAGCCATCCAAATGCCTCCTATAAGCCTACAAAAAAGGTATAAGGCAAAAGTCTTCCCCGGTTGTACAACTTCTTTATCTAGTATTGAGAGGTTTGCTGCCAGTTAACATGGGTGCTCTGGTTAATTATCATAGCTAATGGTCATTGACAGACCCATCCGCCATGAATTTGTCTAAACTGTTTGAAAAGACATCTGAGGAAGTGGCTATTCCAAGGTCCCATGGCAGCGAATTCCTCAAGTTGACTATGCATTGGGTGAAAAGGTACTGAATCTAATCTGTTAATTTCACTCAGAGAGCTCACATAATAGCTCCTTTGCAAGTAGTATATACAAAAATGGGAATCCAGTTTTTACAATACTAAATGCCATCTGATGGTTGCTCTGACCACACGTGCACAGCTCCTGATATAGTTCAATGTGATTTGAAAAGTAGATAAGAACACATGATGCTCTCACGGACTTGTGAACCACCAAATGGTACACAGCCCTGCAACTATCTAAAACAGAACAGGGTTTGATGAAACAATACTCAGACTCAATACAACAAAACATTTCTTTTTAAAAAAATGGGTGTATGTTTTAAACACAGTCCAGCAGCACTTTATGAATCCACATTTGTGTGTAACTTACAACTTGCTTAAAGTGTGCAAAAGAAGTAAATTCATTAGTTAATGAATAATCTGCGTAAATTATTCCTACTGCAGAATGGGGTCTGATCTCAAGCTCTCAAGCATTTAGACTAAATGTAATATATTTACAAATATATCTATACGGATCTATACAGATATAGATTTAAAGCAATATCTTCTTAAAAGATTTACACAGTTCTGCTGCCTTCTGCTAAATATCCACTTGTTCTTTGTTGGCATTTCACAGTACAGTGAAAAATTCACGGGGGGGGGGGGGGACAGTAGAAGGGACGGAAGGAAACAAGTGAAGAAGATGTTCTTGGTACTTCATCTACAAAGAGACTAAAATAGAAAAGCATATTTAAAAGAAAGGAGAAACCAAAGATCCTTCAGGCACTACTTGTAGGGTAATTGAGCCTTCTGTTGCCAGTCGATGACGTCTTCTTTCTCCTCTCCACCCTAAACGTTCAAAAGATATACAGCATTTCACCATGAATCCAAAGAAATGCAGATATGACTTTCCTTAATGACAAGGAGGAATGCAAGTGGTCGGTGCTATTAAAGCTAATTGTACTGCTGCTGAGTTTAGCAAGGGGTGAGAGAAGCAGAAGGCTGAAGGGTATTCAGGTATTATAATTGAAAGCAGGATTTAAAAAGCTTACCCCAAGAAAATGGGGTGTGGAATCCACCCCAGGGTTGCTGTTCATTGCAGAATTGACACAGGAGCAGACCGACAACACAGCTTTCCTAACTTATTGCCAGTTGCAAGGTGGTAAACAATGTCCTGAAATCTCAGTCACTTAGGTTTGTATTCAACCAAGTTGTGCTGTTACTGCAGGTCAGGACTTCCCACATGTACTTCTCCACATCCTGCTCTGGAGAGCTGGAGTAAACCTCTGAACAGATGGGGGCATGTGAGAAGAGAAGAAGGGTAGGAAGTGCCATTGCACAGGAAGAGGTCTTGCACTAACAGGATTACTTCCTTGGGCACAACCATGACTATTTCTAGTTTTTCTTCTATCAATGAAAACCACCTGGCATGAAAAAGCCCACTACATAAAATTGACCGTCCCCCGTCCCCCAGGGTGTAGTTGTTTGTTCCAGCCAATGTTAAGATATTTTGGGGGGGGGAGTGTCCAATGTGGTTTTTCAAGCAAAAACTAGCTGAAGGAAGTAGATCAGTGTCCCTCTTCTGACACGCCAGATCTGGCTCCTTTTTGGCGACATGTTACCACCCCAAAACACATGCAAATTGACTTAGGATATAAAAATATGCCATAAAGCAGGTTTCTTGTTTTCTTTGAAGAGAGAATAATAACAATAGCAGCAGCAGCAGCAGCAGCAACAACAACAATAACAAAAATGAATATGAATATGAATATCTATCCTTCCCTTCCCAAGGAGGTTAGGGTGACAAGACAGTTGGGGGAAATATGAGAAAAAGAAATCACTGAATTTCTCTGGAATTTAGTTACAGCAGATAAACAACAACACTAAAGTTACAGGTCTCTAAAGGACAGGAAGATCCTGATCATTTTTAGTCAGTATGATGGGATTTTATTTCCTAGAGTCAAGTTTCATATTTATAGGCATCTCTCCCCCACCGTCTAAAGAAATATGGTTGTCATGATTTTAGAATAGATGTTATTATTTAATATGTTTACGTTTTGTGTACCCTGCCTTTAGTTGGATATATTATTGAATTTTTGTTATTGTTTACTTGTCCCTGTGGCTCCATAATAATTTGAAAATGAATATATATAGTCATTTCCAGTGAGAGAGGCATATTTCAGATGTGATCAGCTGAAATTAAAAGATGAACTTCCTTTTATATCATTGTTTCCAGTATGATGGTGGAATGTGATGAGATTCACACGCACACCAATTATAATAAAAATTATGAGACTGTTTTTAAAGCTCCCACAGCACAAGCACAAGCACAAGCACAAGTAGAACTTTTAATCATATAACTTTCTTAGCAAGGATCTTCCACTTTCATACCTGTCAACTACCCTGGAAAAAATGGTACATCCTGTTTTATCTCATGAGATGACAATGGCCCAAATGGCCACTGTGACCTTGTGTGATTTCAGGCTGTGTTTTGGAGCGCCATGCAGGGTCGCTGCCCTGAGAAAAGTGTTTTTTTTGGAGGCTGTGATTTTTCATGGCTCCCCAAAACACATGTTTTTTGGATGCTGTGGCCGAAAAAGTGCTTATGGGGGGGGCACGATCTTGTGTGGTTCATGTTACTTGTGCGGGAGTGCAGAGCCAGAATATGGCATCTCTGATTGGGGCTGTGTCATGTCAGAAGGAATGCACTTTACATAACTCTTACAAATTGAGAGAGAGAGAGAGAGAGAGAGAGAGAGAGAGAGAGAGAGAGAGAGAGATCTCCATACTTGGAAGCATAAAATAATTTGGCTGGTCAGTATTATATTTGCCATAGATTGCTTTAACAAAAACCTAAGCAGTCAATTTTCACCTCAGAATGAATGCTCTGAAAAGTGAAAGGGTGGATGTCATAAACAGCAAAGCAGCAAATTAAAAACGTACAGCCATGTGCTCTTGGAAGCAATTTGTTCAAGTGGTATTTGCTGACAATATGCAAAGTCCTCCCCCACCCCCCGCCCTGTGGTCCCTGAATCTGGCCAATTTACCTCATGCTGCCCTCGGGACCACCCGCCCTGATCTCTGAAGCAATTCAGGGGTGGGAGCTAAGGCATTAAAAATGTGAATAGCCCCCCCCATCTCAAACAATTTTATAGGATAATCAAAATATGTAATATTATGTAATGCTGGACCAACATGCAGCAGTTTATTTATCTACAGGCAACAATGAACCATGTTAGTAAGTTACCGTTCCAACTGTTTGTTCTCTATACACTGTGGCTATTTCCTCTCACCCTCTGTTTCGAACTGGGTCTCAAGCTTATAATCATTACATTATATTGGGCTGAACTGAAGCAGGAAGGCGTGAGATGCCCAAGTGGCTTCCGAAACAGGAAATCATCTCTGAATATGTAGACAAGGCAAAACAGATGTTGTTCTGACCTCAGCCCATGCAGCAATCTCATGGCTGACGTGTTTACCCTCTTTGGCCCATGTAATGCATCTTTAAGCCAGGTTCTGCCACTTATCAGGTATCTCCATCATTTGTTTGAACAAACATTAACTGAACTTGACAGCAAAAGGGAGCCCTGGAGCAAAAGGGGAACAAAACTCGGAAAAAGAAGACTTTAACACCGCTTTCATTTAAAAAAAGAAAAGCCTTCTAAACAAACTGGTGGTGGGGAGTGAGCAGTAAAGGGAGCAAGGTTAGCTAGTTAAACTCTTGACCCACATCTCAATGGAATATGAAAGTTCACTCTCTTCCTGAACGTAAGGTTGAGTTACACAAATAAGTAAGGCAGCCAAACTTCAGGCCAGGCCAACCTGTTGCCTTAGGCTAAAAACGTGTGTGTGCGTGTGTGCGCGCGTGTGCGCGCGCACACACACACACACATTTCTGAATACCCATTGAACAAAGCAGTATCTTGTAGTTGCCTCCAGAAAAGGAGAAGCTTTAAGTGCAATGCAAGTGAATTACTGTATGAGATTCAGTGCAGTGGAACCAGAGAAGGGACACAAGTTCAAATGACAATTCAGCCACAACCTGGGTGGAAATCCCAGGCATGCTGTTGAAGCCCACAAATCTGCATTCAGGAGCAGCTACAAGACGACGGCCAGGAGGTGATAGGAGGGGAAGAGATGTTAGTCTCTGCTCAGTGTAAAACAGATTTCAACTTCTGCCAAGGGGTGCTGCTCAGATCGCTTCAGACAGAAAAGTGCCTATGTGGTTTCATTTTCAAGTGGTCATGACACTGCTAGTATAATACATGAATCAATCTAGCCACGTGTCCAAGGGGAACTTGTCAAAGCTAATCATATTTTGAATCCAGGTTTTCCAGATCTAAGCCCAGCACTTAGCACCGGCTGCCAGTGGTGCAGTCATTCACTATCCTGAAAAGTCAACATGCAGACTAATCTGCATTTCACAGAACTCAGTCAGTGGCCTCATCACCGTGAAACTTATTGCCTATGTCCTGGGGTTTCTCTAATCGCACTGCTGCTTGTGGAGGGAACCAAATGAAGTGACATCATCACTTTGATTAAGGGAGAAGCATAACTGCACACCCACAAGGCAGAGAGAAGACCGAAAGGACACTTCCAATAGAGTTTTGTGGCACTGTCCTTCTTCTCTGACACATCCATCTGAGATAAAGCGTCTTCCGATCTGTGCATGTTCCTGATGGAGGGCTAGGGAGAAAAAAATAATAAAAGGAAGAAAGAAAGATCATCTTGCGAGAGAAACCCAAAGAGCAACTACTCTGACACTAGCAAGAAGGTTAATGAAAAAATACTGATAGCATGAGAGTTTTGTTATCGCTATGGAATAGGACAACACTGCCAAGACAGAGCGAATCTATATTTGTCAGACCAAGTGACTTCTACATGATAAAGGGTGTCCTACTTCGAAGGCTCTTTGAAACACAGGCTGAATGCAATGTCTTTGTTTTGGCTTGCAGCATATCTATTTCAGGCTATGGTGCTGTATAAGAGACCAAACAGTTTATCAAAATGAGGCGTATAAATTGAAATGTTTCTTCCAATTGGCTGGCTGACTTGAGAGGTAACCAACCACAAAGATTTGGCTAGGACCCCAAAATGGTGCTTCAGAAAACAGTCCAATTTGTCTCAGAGCACTTTGGAAGCCATCCGCTTTGCCTCTCATCCAAATCCCAACCTTGACTTGGGAAAACCAAACCTTATGCCTCCCGTTTACTATAATGAGGAAATCAACAACTGACAATTAATGTTTCTCCTTTGGACAGAATGTAATGGCATTTTCAGAGATATCAGCCCCTTCTGAGCACATCTTTGTTTGGGACTCTGTCCTGCCATGTGATGCCCAAAATCTTCCATGTGGAAGGTGTTGAGACATTGCTCCTGGCAGTTCTAAGTTGCCCATGTCTCACTTACATAAAACAGTGTGCTCAGCACGCAAGCCTGGTAGACCTCTCATCTTGGTACTGAACATTAGCATCCCATTCTCACATACGCTTTTGGAGAGGCGAGTAATTGCTGCAGGCATGTCTTGCCAGAAGAAAAATCTAACATTTGTTTACCTATCTAAGCACTTGTGTGAGTATTATATTTTATTCTGAGTGGTGCCACAGTTTCTGGGCTTTGTCTGTCTAATCTGACATCCCCAAAGGTTAGGAAATAAGGAAAATAATATCGGATGTTTAGTCAAGTGTCAAGGGCTACAGCAGAAAGGATATTTTGCTCAAGAGACCACATGCCTCACATTTATTTACCGAGCAGGAAATCTTTACAACGGAGTGGCTTGTTCCTGCTGTAAGATATTGGGAAGCTAAATGAGTTGAATCATTTCAGAATCACAGGACATGTGGTTACCTGCCTGGCTGCAGAAAGAATATTTATCTTGCCACATCTGTTGGAGCTTCTTCCTGAAGAGACTGGGGGTGGGCGAGGGGGTATTATTTCTGTTTCAGTGAAACATGGAAGTGGAAATGAAGACAAACAGATCGTTTCATTGAAAGAGAGTAGCGATTAAGCCATTTATCCCACAATTGCCTCTCCTCTTTGTTTAAGCTACAGAAGAGTTAAGATAGGAGCACTGGTTGTTACTGGACATTTTTGTCTACCTGGTGAGTTTCATTTGGTGGCGCACTGGCTGCTCATTTTAAGCAGCGTTGAAGCTGAATAGCTAATTCTCTTATCTACGTTTCCTTTCTGTTGTCCCCAGGTTCCTGGATAACAAAGCAATCCAAACTTTGGGAACCCAGTGTAATTCACATCAGGGTATATGATTCCCCCTTTCCAAATTCTGCAGGAGCAAGTCTACAGCTGGCTGAACTGGGCCAAACCTGGCAGTGGGAAAACAAGCCTTGACTTACTCCAGTGTTAACTTTCAATGGGTTGCTAGGTCAGGTGGCTGTGCTGAACAGAATTTGGAATAGGCCATGTCTCCTACTGTCCCACCCCTCATCACTTCCCCAGAATGACCCCTTTTGGGTATCTATCCTGACTTCTGTGCAGCCACCTGCAGCTGGTCTGGCTGAGCTGGAATGGAGGACTTATGGCAGCGTAGCTCTGGCTGAGCCAGGTTGAGTGACTTAAGGTGGCTCGTCCAGGAATCTGTCTATTTCAAATTCTGCTCATCCTAGTAAATCTTGGCTTTGGTTAGAGCCACACGTGTGTGCATGTGTGTGTGTGTGCGCTACTTTCCCAAAAAGTTGGCACTGAAAACAGCTTACAATAGCAAATCATCAAAAACATAGAAGCATATAAATAACATTCCAGTCAATATGGCAACCAATTGATCCATAGCAACCTAATATCAAAAGCACAATATTGTAGCAGTAAGGAATGGCAAAAATTATGAACTCAAATGTAGCTCACTACAAAACCATAGCAATCATTCATCACATACAAAAATAAACATTTCCAATTGAAGAAACCTATGAATGAAAAATGTGCCCCTCCCAAAAGTAAAAGTTAAGTACATGGAGTTGCAGAGAAGCAACCATAAGATTCTTGTAAGCTCAGCTTACATAAGGCATATTATGAGCCAGCTTCTTAACAAGACAGAGGCCCTGGTTTTACGAGATCCAAATATTCAACATACTGTATCTATTGACAATACAATCAATATACTTGGACAGAGGGATGATACCTTTCCCTTCTTTCTCCCCAGAGTAGCAAGTCCCTTTGCAGGGTGACCTGCTGCCTGCCATGGTTCCAGGGGAACTATCACCCCCTTTGCAAAAAATATGGCAGGAGTCAGCTGACACAGTCCCTTGAGAGTGGGCTTCTCCTGGTACAGATAGATGAGGATCCTTTGGTCTCAGCTGCTGTGATTCAGCTACATGTTCCCCATAGTGAGGTCTCCACTCTATTTCTTCCTTGCCCTGGAACTGGAAAAATGCAGACATACTGACAAATGACACCCTATGGTGAGAGTGTTTGCTACGAAAACGAAAGTGCTGCCTAGTAAACACACCAAAGTGTCAAGCAGAGATGCATATTTGCAAACAGTACAGTGGACATCTGATGGGGAGCTGTGGACAATCAGGATTCCATGGTGCGGCATTTGCATGTCCTGACACGTCTGCTTGTCATTCCACTGTGTCTGCCATGCAACACTGGTGTATATGTGTCAAAATATTTTCTCTTTTGAAAAAGTATCTCATTTGCTTTTTCTGGTTGCCAAAAGAACCTCAGCAACCCAACAACAGAACAACAGACCATGGAACAACAGCATGTACACAAGAGGCCTGCCTCTGTTAATTTTTTGGTATCATCACTGTGAGCTGTGCTTGTTGGAAAAGCGCCATACAAATTTCAGATCAAACCAAATGCAGACAGACCGTTTGATTGACCAAAAGTGTTTCTCCATAGAGGTCCATGGGCAATGGAGATTGTTGTCTTTCCATAAAACTCACATATGTGCTAAAATCATACCATACTTCATAAAAGTTACCTCTGCCCTCCTTGTCACCCATAGCTCTGAGATATGAATCAGCCTTGGAAGAGTCAAGAAAGAAGAGTTTCACTGGAATGGTCACAAGATTGAGGGAAACTCTTTCTTCTCCTGTTGCTGCTGCTCCTTGTGGTGTCAGATGGTGGTGAAATTCTAGAAGAGGTCTGTAGCAGTCTGTGTGAAGAACACAGATTTCAGAATGCAGTGGTGAAGAATGAGTTTTGCTATTGATCCTTCAGAGGCAATGAGCTTCCAATTTCTCCAGAGTCTTTGTTTTGGCCTCGTACTGGCTACTATTTTTCTCATATTTGTTGCCCCATGGAACTAACTGTAAAATGAGAAACACTGGGTATTCTTTAGGGTTTAGTGTCCTGAGCCAGCATTTCTTTTGGCTCACAACCAAACAAATAAAACCAGTGCTTAGAAAAATAGGAGATGACACACTCCTCTGAAAAAAGTTTCTGTAAGATTTTCCCGACAGCTTCTAATTTAGTCTGGGCCTGTGTGGAAAAAAATGTGTGTGAAATCATTGTACTGGTGAGGAATTTTAGAGTTTTCAAATCAAAATCTCCAAGCTGAGAGAAAGAAGGAGCTTGCCCCTGAGAAATACTTTGGCCTTCTCCCAGAATAACAGAGGGTTATGATCCAAAATAGGGTTAGATGATGTAAAGGTTTCCTGCCTTTCTTCCAAAAATACAGGAAATTATTGTTCTTTAAATAGAAACAGGCTAGGTTACCAATTAAAAGAATTTGGAGCAAGCAAAATGACATGGTACGAAATGGAAATATTTCCAGTTCAGACTTAAGGAAATCATATTGCAGAAGGTTGGAGAGATAATTAAGAAAGCACTCTAAGTGGGAATAAGACGTATAGATTGGGGAATAAAATACGATGTGATTTTCACCGGCGTGTAGAACCTGCCAAGTATCTAAGAGTGATAATTCTATGCCATAAATTTTTACTGGACTTTATTCTCTTGCCAAACCTGAGCATTTTTTTCCCTTTCCTTTTCTGGGTTCAAGGCTAGTACACTCCCTGGAACCTCACCAAGGACAACGGGACCTTTGAAGGAGGTGAACAGAAGTGCAATCTGTGTGATTGATAAACAACGCAGGTGAATTCTGGGACTTGTTTAGCCAGCTTTTGAAGTTCTGAAATTAACAATAGGGCATTGCAGGGGGTGGGGTGGGGGATCTTATCACTTTCACTGGAGCTTTCACTTACAATATAATCCTGTACAGGTTTACTCAGAAGTAAGTCCCACTGAGTTCAATTACACTTACTCTCATGTCAGAAAGGATAGGATTGTAGGCTTAAGGTAACTGCCTTGATATTTTATGATGAAGGGTGGTATATGAATCAATCAAACAAACAATCAAACAATCAATCAAACAAACAAACAAACCAATAAACAAGCAAGTACATGAGACTCTGGGTTGGGGGTGCACTCCAAAAGCACTCGGGCCAGCATGAAACCCAGCAGATAAGATGTTAAGATGTTAAACTGGCTCAGTTTCAATAGGGATGGCCGTTAATTTGGTGAAATGGATGGGCTGCAAAAAGCTGATGGACACCTTGGATGTGTTGGGATGTGTGCCAGGAAACTGCCACAACCCCTGCTCTGATCTTTAGTGACCCATCAGAGTAGTGCGAATACATCACTGACATTTTTATGAGAGCTAGCAGATATGATGATGGGTCACTGCTAATAACACTAATGGCTGATGTTTGTCTGTTGTGCACATCTAGGGATCTCAGATCACGTCACCTTTGAGGTGTTATTTTCTTATTGCAAATAAGGGCATTTTTGCACTTCAGGTTATGCAGGTAGTCCAGAACTCAAGGGCTCCAGAATTTCAACCCAATATCTCAGGCTTTGGCCCCACCTTGGTCTTCTTTTAATACTTTTTCTTGCATAATGTATAATTAACTCGTGGAATTCACTGCCCCAAAATTGTGCTGATCTTCACTTACCTAGATTATTTTAAAAGGGGATTCGATGAATATATGGAGGATAGGACTAGCAACGCATATTCACCACGAGAACTGAATAGATGTTTAGAAGCATTATGCCTTTCCGAGCAAGCGGCTGTTTGTCAACAAGCAATGGAAGAGAATGTGTGGCTTTTCAGAAGCATTTGGCTGGCTAATGATGGTCTGGTCCTTAGTCTGGTCCTGCAGCGATCCTCTTATGTTTACTTTTCTACTTAATAGGTACAGTCCAATTGTTCTGACATCCATCCCTAGGAAATTACTGTTCCCACATCACATTTTGTAAATACTTGTGTCAGTACAGGTTGCTTGAGTTGGCATTCCTTAATGAAGACAGAACTCATCGAGAAAAGTCCTTGGTAAAGTTTTATCCGGCAGCTGAACAAAACAATGTTTAATTTGAGAGAAAGGAACAGAGAGGTTTTGGGCTTCTTAATTCAGGCCTTGAACATAGCAGGGAGACAAATAACCAAACATACTAGGGGGAAACACCCTCAGAACTACACAGCCAATCAGGGCATGTGCTTCCTCAAAGAACACCTGGTTGCTAAGCAACACCTCCCCCATGCCCCTCCAGCTGAATTACTGATAACTGACCTAACCTTTAACTTAAAAACTGAATGTTCCCTGCTACTGCACTTACAACGCCCGTTCCCTATTCCTGTCTCTAGAACTGAAGCCTCTTAAGAGAGGAGCAGGTGCATTTTGTCTGTAGCGCACATAAATGTAAATGTGGATGAATAGTAAGACACCAGATGGTCCAGATCTTTAACCAAGGGAATGAGACCCTCTCTTCTATGAAATAAGAGCTGGTCAGGCTATTGCAGAATAAATGAATACAGCATACAGCCAGTACGCACCTCCAAGTTCCGTTCGGAATGAGTTCACCTAAAATGATCTAATTTAGGCAGGATTTGATTGGGCTTAAATCTGGTGCTCTTAAGGTTGGGCCCATTTCAATCTCTAAGTCTCATCACACTCCTGATGATAACATCAGGAACTCAGTGAGGCTTCATCACTTCTAAGAGTGTGAGTTGTGAACCCTGAAATCCTTGGTTCAAAACTCACTTCAGCCATGAACTTTTTTTGAAGCTGGCCTCAGGCTGGAACCACACATTTGGCAGGAACCCCAAGAGGCCATTAAATATTATCCTTGCTGCATGACATCTGCTTTTCTTTTACAGGCTCCTGCATGACTGCAATAATGTTTCAATTAATCCACAATGCGGGCAGAAGCAAATTGTGTGTATGGGGGGGGGGGGAGTTCCGCATAGTGTCAGCAACCCTAGCAGAGTGCTGGCTGCGTGGTTAGGACCCACAAAATTGACCACCATCCATATAATTTGCATGCTACCCAGGCCACTCACGAAAAACTGGCTGAGTTGACATTTAACACCCCACCCAGAAGGCTGTGATGAACAGGTGCAGCCTGGAGGCGGGAGAACTTGTTTCAAAGTGGAGAAGTAGGGAATACTTAACCCTGCCCTGCTCCCCACTCCCCAAGGTGATGTTTCTGTTATGCATTTGCTGCATCACAGCCACAAACAGCTGTTAGGTGGGGAGGTGGTGCATGGATAAAGCACTGAAGAAAAGTCAATCATTGCTGCCAGCTGTAAATCACATGCTCCCTCCCACCATTTTGCCACTGTTCAGGGGATCCCGGGGCCCTCAAGCCCTTTTTCGCAGCCCAACATATAGTACCGTAAAAGTCGTTTCCATTCCATGTCAGCCCTCTCAACTATTTCCATTATGAAATTGGGTCGATGTAAGGATTACAAGCAGTGGTGTAGCGTGGGGGATGCAGGGGGGGGGGGCCGGCTGCACCGGGCGCAACATCTGGGGGGTAGGGTTAGGGGGCGCAAATCCACGGTATAGGGGGCGCAAATTAGTTGTCTTGCCCCGGGTGCTGACAACCCACGCTACGCCACTGATTACAAGTGACACTCCTAGGGTTGGGAGTGCCAGGCAAAAGCCTGGGTCCCACAGGCCAGATTTCCTTCCCCACCATGGCCTCAGAGGACAACTGGGATGACAGAAGCAAGTTGGGGGAGGTGATTACTGGACAATTTATACATTGGAACAGTGAAGCATCAGGCTCCATTGTTGCTCCTTGGCCCTCGCTGGTCCCATGAGTCCCAAAGTGGCTTCTGATTGGCTCGCTTTGCTGCCACTCTTGCCCTGGGGAAATAATTTAAATTGAGATGATGGGCATCCCACTGGAGTCTTGGCTACCAGAGCAGGGTAATCCTTCCTAGAATGCACCAGGAAGAAACAAATGAAAAATTATGCTTCCTCTCTGCCAAAGGTAAAACAGAAGCAGCCCAGTCGTAGGGAAATTCTAGTGCAGTGTGGGCAGCGGGCATGTGACCACCATTTTGGGATAGTAAGCAAGGGGCACCTTGTCCTGGCCTCTCTGAAACCTGGTGGTGCTTTTGAGGGTTGCTGAAGGGAATGGCTATGAAGCAATCAAAAAGCGCTACAGGAAGTTTTTGCAGGTGGGTTGGAAATGTTACTTGCCCAGGGCTGCAATAAATTTGAACAAATTATAATGAAAGCCTTATTTCTGCAATCAACAAATGAACAAACAAATGAATGCTAAAAAATAAAGTTGTTTTTTTTAATCCTTTTCTCTATCAGAGTGGGGAGCATTTGGAAAGATTCACATTTCATCTTGAACTTACAGTCAACGCTTGAATAGCACTGTGAGCTTCAGCGCCTGTTCCTTCAAGCGCTAACCACTCTGTAGTTTTTAAAAAAGACCTAACTAACGAATTTTCACAATGTGCCTTCGGAGAGGCTGGTGCTTTACAGTGGTACCTCAGGTTAAGAACTTAATTTGTTCCCGAGGTCCGTTCTTAACCTGAAACTGTTCTTAACCTGAAGCACCACTTTAGCTAATGGGGCCTCCTGCTGCCCCCACCATGCGATTTCTGCTCTCATCCTGAGGCAAAGTTCTCAACCCGAGGTACTGGGTTAGTGGAGTTTGTACCCTGAAGTGTCTGTCACCTGAGGTACCGCTGTATTTGTAAGGTCTGCTGCTTCTAAATAAAGCCATGCTGGTGGCAGAGGTGGCAGTGACTGTGATTCATAATATGTAAAATGATCCATTCACATCCAAGGTCTCTCCCTCCCTTCCCAGCTCTCTCTCTCAATACTTATTATCAGCTTTGAAAAGTTGACTTTGCTTCCAGCAAAGCTGCGAGGAAGAATTATCCACTTAAGTATTTCTATCTGTGTAGTGCCTGGCAGACACCATGCATGCTGAGACAAACAAGAGAGTCCCCAGAGAGCTCATCTGCTATAGGACTTATTTCATACTGCATCAATAATGTAAATGGAGATGTGAAGATAGCTCCCTATTTCTCTAAGATACGATGGCACTAGCACAGGGAAGATGCACTCCACTTCAGTAGAAGTACTGGGGTCAGGTTTCTCAGCTGCTGCCATCACAAGGCCAAGTGATTTCTTTTTTTAAAACTAAATGTGAGAGACAGATTTATCAGCATGATTACTTAATTAAAATAAATAAATATAGCCTGCCTTTAACTATGGAAAAGCCAAGCACCATAACCCAGTCTCTAAAGAACAAATGACTTATGTACTGGAAGATCTTAATGGGAAATCCAAAGTCTGGTCAAGGTAACAGAGGAAGCTTGTCACAGCTAGGGATGGGAGAATTATTATTATTATTAATTCAGTTTGTATTTAAAGGCAATACCTACCTAACATGCACTTTTTGAAACAATACATAAACCCAAACACAGTCATTATTTGAAATTCTGTTTCATCATCATCATCATCATCATTATTATTATTATTGCCTCAGACTTGCCAGTTCTAGTATTCTACTAAATCTTCTCATGATCTAACCAAACAACCTGTAGGAGATCTATCGAGGTTTTATTACTATTTTTAATCTAAGGGCAGTCACAAGGGCCTCCAAATTTAACTGAGCAGCTGTTAATAATAATAATAATAATAATAATAATAATAATAATAATAATAATAATACCTTTATTGCCATTATACAACCTGTGTACAATGAAATTAAACGAGCCTCCCTCCCCACCCCCAAACACTCAATCTCTTATCGAACAACACACCACCTCACAAGTCAATTTTGCTATGTTATTTTCCGTTCAACAGCCTAACAGCCCACGGATAGAAGCTATTTTTTAGCCTGTTGGTATGGCTGATTATACTTCTATATCTCCTGCCTGAGGGTAGAAGATTAAAGAGGTGATGGCCGGGGTGTGAGTCATCCCTGAGAATTTCACACATCTCCAAATGTTGCAATTCATTTCTCTAGCCAAATGCACATATTAGTGAAAATAAGATTTTAAAAAATGCATTATGTTGGAGAAAAGTGCTTTGCCAAAATATGTGCATGAAGCAAAATTGCAACAAAAACGTGTCTGTTAGTGTCATTGGGTCTAGTCTGATTAGAACCTAGATGGAGACTGTACAGCCTAGTATCTGGCACTTCGGCTAATGCTAGTTTAACAACAAAAAGGGGCAGCTAAATAGGCATTATGTCTCTTGCTGCTAGATCTAGAATCCCAAACAAGCCTTTGTACCCATATCCCAGCAGTTCTCCTGGAGCTCTGACATAAGAAAGGAAGAAACAGTGCCCTTTTGCCTCCTTGCATAACTTCCTTCCTGGTTAATATTTTGTCCTGCCATATCTAGAAATAAAAAGGGACGCGGGTGGTGCTGTGGGTTGAACCACAGAGCCTAAGACTTGCCGATCAGAAGGTTGGCGGTTCGAATCCCCACGACGGGTTGAGCTCCCGTTGCTCGGTCCCTGCTCCTGCCAACCTAGCAGTTCGAATGCACAACAAAGTGCAAGTAGATAAATAGGTACCACTCTGGCGGGAAGGTAAACGGCGTTTCCGAGCGCTGCTCTGGTTCACCAGAAGTGGCTTTTTCATGCTGGCCACATGACCCGGAAGCTGTACGCTGGCTCCCACGGCCAATAAAGCTAGATGAGCACCGCAACCCAGAGTCGGGCACGACTGGACCTAATGTTCAGGGGTCCCTTTACCTTTACATTTATCTAGAAATAATGGAAAGGCAGAGATGTACCTGAGGATCATGGCAAAGTTGGCCCGCCTGTTCCAATTGCCAGGGATAGGAATGTGCTTCAGCAAGGCAGAAGTTACTGGTTGGGCCATAGCAACTTCAGTTTGGCTCCAACATGCACCAACACCATATCATCACTGGGGCTATGCAGGATTAAAGTTTTGGGCACAGCAGAAGGATGCTAATTAAAGTGGTTCATGGAGGGGGTCTCTTTGGAAGTATGGGACATGTAGTCATCAATCCAGGTGTCTGGATTGTCTTAAAACACAAGAACAGTCACCTAATGAACTGACTTCTTTCCCCACATCACTAAGTTTCATAAAATCCAGTTAACTTAGCCTACATCTGCCAATCTTTGTTGCTAATGAACTATGATTAGAATAAAATCTAAAAGACATAAATCAAAATCACCCAAATCTCTTTTTTCTGTCAAGACACATAAATGTTTCCTATCTTCCATCAAATTATTTTAATTACAGCTGCTGAGCATCACCATTATTTTTAGACAAGCTGCCTCTGCTGCTGTTATGGAATGTAGGGTACATATTCTCCAGTACTTGCTCATATTGTTACCTTATGTTATTAAATGGAAACCACTTGTTACATGCACGACTCAAAACCATGGGCTGGATTGGGCAATGTGACCATCTTGGCCCATCATGTGACATAAGCAGCAAGCAGCTGATTTGCTGTCTCTACATCTCCCGTTTCCACATGGCCAAGGAGGCTTGGAGTGCTAACATATCACTTATTTGCAAACAGATCAATGTCCAGCCAGGAAGCTATCATATACCATTGGGGTCCATCTGTCTCAGTATTGTCTACACTGGCTGGCAGCAGCACTCTAGGGTTTCCAAGAGCCTTTTCAGAGACATACTGGCAGCTCAAATTGAACCTGGCAGCTTTTGCAGGCAAAGCATGTGCTCTGCCATGGTCCTTTCCCAAATAAAATGATCGAAACAGTCCTACAGCCACACAGTTTTCACCAGTAGACCCTGAATGCACATTATATAGGATGTAGCTTGATCATGGACAGAATGTTTCCCAGGCTTTCTAGGTTTATACTGCACGATCTCAGGTCACTTACATGGTTTTTATTGTATTTTATGTATAATTGTTGTAAAGCACTCTGATTTTTTTTTATAGCTAGTAGTATATAAATATTTTAATTCATAAATAAATGTTATTTATGTATCTGATATCAAATGTGAATATGATTGTGTTTACTTGTTTTGTAAGCCATCCTGAGATCCTCTCGTGCCTATTAATCAGGTCCATAGAAGGATACTTTCTATGTTACTGCACTGATATAAGCCTTTTACACAAATAGATAATGAATGGCTGCATGGGTCAGGATCTAACCAGGTATTTAAGCACAGGCAAGGGGCTAACACAGTCTCGTCGTCTTTCTTTAAAGTGTTAGCCCAGTCTAATTTTTTGCCTGAATTTCTTTAAGCTGCTCTGCCAGATCACAACTGCTGTTGAAACTCTTGCCATTAGCACTGGAGGGTCTGCGTTTGATGGTCCATCTACCTGCTCCCTGAACAAGAGACCCTCTTACAGTCAGTTTTAGACTGAGCTTCAGTTCATTGATCTGAAAGGACCCAACCCATTATGGACAATAAACATAAGGCCCAGGACTGCTCTGCTTCAGGGGACATCAAGGGGAATCATATCATATGAGCATAGTGATAATTCTATCCTCCATATGCCTACATGACCTCTTCCTGTCGCTTCATGCAGAAACATAGGAAAATGGATGGAAGTTTGCAACACTCAAGAACACAATTCCCATAGCGACAGAACAAGGAAGCTAGCTGCCTGACACGTTGGAGTGTAAATACTATAATGCAGAAGCCCACCACCCAATTAAACCAAGCAGCTCCCATGAAGGATTTGTGGTCAAGAGTGCTTAAGGCTGTTGAGAGAGCTGGAGGAATCATGAGGGACTCATTCACTCTCCATATCTGTATTCTGACAAAGGCCATTCGCAATGAAAGTCTTCAAAGGGGGTCCTTTATGAAAGCATTTGGTTTATGAAATGAGTGGTGCTCTGAACATGTATCTGAAATACTTGTCATTTATAACGTGACAATAGCAAGAGCCGCCTGAAAGAAACAGCTAAAATCTTCTCTCTTTTTTTTTATCAGGGAAGAATTTGTATTGCATTGGTGAAAGCCAAATTACAATAGCTGACAAAACATGAACGTTTAATCATGGTGGATTAGAGGAATGCTCACAAGGCGTTCAAAGGAATTTATCGTTATTCAACATTTCAGCTTGTGATCTCTTAACACGTCTTTGGGGAGTCGATTCCTCTCTCCACCCCCTGCACTCCATAGGAAAGCCACGCACATGAAAAGGGTTAGATTGTAGGAAACTTAGTAAATAATATAACAAAACAGCTTTCCACCCTGTTCGACTACACAGGCATGTAAATGTGCACATCACTCCTATGCCTGCATGCTATTGTGTCATCCAGAAAATACACATCCTCCCTCGCATCTGAGATAATTGTTCCCTTATTGAACAAACTCCTTTAGATAAAGCAAAAAGGGTGCTGATTTCAAGATGACTCATCCTACCTTGTCAGCCATGAACGGTGTTTCAAAGCCTTGCCATACCTTTTCATGTAAACTTCAGCTGCAGTCACAATCTCATTTTGGTTCAAACGGATCAGGATTTCAAGTCAAAATCTTGATGCAGTTTGCTCAGTTAGGATAAATCGCTTATGCCTTGGGAATAGATGGTTCACAGGCGCTCGCTGACATTGCACTCCTAAACACATTCATTTAGAAGCAACCTGCAACGATTTCACAGTTTACCTGGTCACTCTAGCCCTGTTGAGGTATTTCCCCTTGACACAATATAGCAGATTCATGGTGATGGGAGCAGGATCCTGATAAATGATGCTGTGCCCAATGTTGTTGCAACTCCAGTCCTGTCCTAGGATGTCTGTATGTTTCCACAACTTCTAAAAGGGGTCTATGCCTTAACACACTTAGGGATAAAGCTCCAGTAGTAGTAGTAGTAGTAGTAGTAGTAGTAGTAGTAGTAGTAGTAATATATTTATTATTTATACCCTGCTCACCTGGCTGGGTTTCCCCAGCCACTCTGGGCGGCTTCTAACAAAATATTAAAATACAATAGTCCGTCAAACATTAAAAGCTTCCCTAAACAGGGCTGCCTTCGGATATCTTCTAAAAGTTTGGTAGTTATTGTTCTCTTTGACATCTGGTGGGAGGGTGTTCCACAGGGTGGGTGCCACTACTGAGAAGGCCCTCTGCCTGGTTCCCTGTAACTTGGCTTTTCGCAGCGAGGGAACTGCCAGAAGGCCCTCGGCGCTGGACCTCAGTGTCTGGGCAGAATGATGGGGGTGAGGACGCGCCTTCAGGTAGGCATACTGGACCGAGGCCATTTAGGGCTTTAAAGGTCAGCACCAACACTTTGAATAGTGCCCAGAAACGTACCGGGAGCCAATGTAGGTCTTTCAAGACTGGTGTTATGTGGTCTTGGTGGCCGCTCCCAGTCACCAGTCTAGCTGCCACATTCTGGATTAGTTGTAGTTTTCGGGTCACCTTCAAAGGTAGCCCTACATAGAGCGCATTGCAGTGGTCCAAGCAGGAGATAACTAGAGCATGCACCACTCTGGCGAGACAGTCTGCGGGCAGGTAGGATCTCAGTCTGCATACCAGATGGAACTGGTAAACAGCTGCCCTGGACACAGAATTGACCTGTGCCTCCATTGATAGCTGCGAGTCCAAAATGACTCCCAGGCTGCGCACCTGGTCCTTCAGGGGCACTATTACCCCATTCAGGATCAGGGAGTCCTCCACACCTGCCCACCTCCTGTCCCCCCAAAACAGTACTTCTGTCTTGTCAGGATTCAACCTCAATCTGTTAGCTGCCATCTATCTTCCAACTGCCTCCAGACACTCACACAGGACCTTCACCACCTTCACTGGTTCTGATTTGAAAGAGAGGTAGAGCTGGGTATCATCCACATACTGATGAACACCCAGCCCAAACCCCCTGATGATCTCTCCCAGTGGCTGCGTGTAGATGTTAAAAAGCATGAGGGAGAGGATGGAACTCTGAGGCACCCCAGAAGTGAGAGCCCAGGGGTCTGAACACTCATCCCCCCCCCACTTTCTAAACAGGAAGGAGCAGAACCACTGTATAACAGTGCCCCCAGCTCTCAGTCCCTCTAGACTACTGTGTGATTTTTCAATAAGCACGCATAGAATTACTCTGTTAGGCTGCAATCGAATGAAATTGAAAATAAGCCCCATTTAATTCAATTCTGAGTGCAGGATTGGACTGTACACTTGCCAGAAAATGTGAATATATTACTGAAGGAGCTTATGGAACATCACCAGTTCCTGCAAATTAGGAATGGGTGGCAACCGAGAGGACTGAATGGAGATAGCTGCAGGTGTTGTTGTTTTGCTCTCTGCAGGTGAAGCCTTTAAACCAGGGGTCAGCAAACTTTTTCAGCAGGGGGGCAGTCCACTGTCCCTCAGACCTTGTGGGGGGCTGGAATATATTTTGGGAAGAAAAAAAAGAATGAATTCCTATGCCCCACAACTAATCCATAGATGCATTTTAAATAAAAGGACACACTCTACTTATGAAAAAACATGCTGATTCCCGGACCGTCCGCAGGCTGGATTTAGAAGGCAATTGGGCCGGATCCGGCCCCCGGACCTTAGTTTGCCTACCCATCCAATGGGCCACAGTTCATTGGCAAAGTGCAGGCTTTGCATGCAAACAGGTTAAATTCCTGGCATCTCTAGGAATGGCTAGAATAAAAGATTCCCTGCCTGAAACTCCAGAGAGCTGCTGCCATTCAGTGTCAACAATGCTAGGCTAGATGGGCCAATGGTGTCATTTGGTATAAGGCAAGTTTCCTATACTGCTATCCATACAACAAGGGCTCTGGAATATGATTTTGGCTGCTAGAATAATAGAGAGAATTGCATTATAAAGATGATGCATTTAGCCTCCAGGGGTTACGCCCTTCATCTGAATCAAAGTCTTTCATACTCAATCAGCGAAATAAGGTTTGATTCAACTCTAAGGGAGGGGAGAAGACACTTGCTTACTTTCAAAGTTCAAATAAAGACTTTTGCAGTGAAATTACCAAGATAGGAGGCAGATAAATAAAAATAAAAATGGAGGCATTGAATCCAGTGGGAGAGTGAGTAAAAAAAAATATTTATACTTTATGTCATTTGGCTCTAATTGCTTCAAAGATTATTTATTTTTCTTTTTTTCTTTGAAAAATATGTTTAAATGCTGCAAGCTATTTTTTTAAAAGAAGGAGCTGGAAGGCATAATAAAAGCAAGCAAGGATATACTTTTCTGAATAGACTGAAATAATTAATGTGAAAATGGTTCCGCTCAGGCTTTTCTTCCTTCCTTTCTTCCCCCACCCCACACTTCTTTTATGGACTAAAATACATTATTTTCTGGCTTTTTAAAGAGGATAATTTGTTATGCAGAAGTACTGGTTTCTTGAATATTGCAAGAATCCAAATACCAGGAGTATTTGGGAACCTGCACGGTAGGTGAGCTCGTTTGTGGCTGACAGTGTAGCTTCTTGCCAGTCAGTCTTGCTCAGACCATCCTGACTCTGTCCAGATTTTCCTATCCCAGACTTCTCTCACTGCTTCAAATTCCCATGTGTGGCTTCCCATAAACTGGTGGCTGTTGCATCAGCAATATCATTCAAGTCAGACATTATGTCTGCTATGTATAAACTATCATGTGGCAGCATGCTGTGTTTTCCCACCCCCATGAACATGAGACAGAGGACAATTGGCCCCAGACAAGGAAGCAGAACATAGCTATTGTGGCTAGAAACCATGGATACCCCCATCCGCTATGAATTTGTCTAATCCTTTTTTAAGCATCATCCAACTTGGTGGTCACCATTATATTTTGTGGGAACAAATCCCCTGGTTTAACTATGTGTTGCGTGAAGAAAGAACTTCCTTTTGCCTATCCTGAATCTTCCAACATTCAGCCACATTGGTTCTAGGGTTCTAGGGCTTCCATGAGTTCTAGGAGTATGAGTGAGAGAGAAAATTGAGCATGGTTTTCACCCTCCATTGACATATGGAACCCTGTGACTGCCTACATTGGAAAGTTTAAGACCAAAACCACCAGCTGATATTTTTCTTTCTTTCCTGAACAACTGTTAAGCTCTATATTCCCCTTATGGGTTTGTTTTGTTAACCGAAATTTAAAATCAATAAAAACTTTTTAAAAAGAAGCTTCTGATAAGCTTTGGTGACAAAGAGCAGCTTGCAAAATGAGTACTTAAGTCGTGCAACAATGGAGGCACTATTGTTGCTCACTCTCAATCTGTGCAGACGTCCAACTCTTCCTAATGCTCTCATTGCCCAGTGGATCATTTTTCTTCTTTCTTTGAATGTGGTGGCATTGTACTAGGTTAGGAAGGCCCTGAGAGACTCTGTTTAGGTAAACTTTCTTAAGGGCAAAGCTTGGCCTTCTTTCGTTAATTGCGGAGTGTTTTTCTTGGCAGAGACACCAATGCTCACTCAGAAGGCAAGCCGGCGTTCCCTTGGCTCTGCTGGAAGTTTTGTACGCAAACAGAAACAATGCAGGGCGAGCTATATGCAAGCTCTTAATGTTTCTTTCTCCAGGCATCTTTCATTATTCAGCATATTTACCTTGCTTAACAACAAACTACTGGTAGCACAACAAGACAGGTACACTTGTTTATAAACGATGCTCTCCCAGCAGACCTTGGACTGCTTTTTGATCCTTGTAGCATACAGATATTGTTATAGTCAGTGCTAAACAGATCAACACGAACCATAATGTATGCTAAGTAATGAATGTGGCACTGGCCCTTTGGAATTCCTTGCCCTTAAATATTAGCCAGGTGTTGTAGTCTTTTCAGCCATCACTGAAGATCTTCCTCTCCCAACCAGCTTTTCAAGCTGAGAATGATCTTTCCCAGTCTACACCTGTATTGAAATTATTTTTAAGATGTTCTAAATGTGGTTTTTAATTGTTGCTTGTTCTTTGCTGCCCTGGGCTCCTTTAGGAGGAAGGGCAGGATATAAATTTAATAGATACAGTGGTACCTCAGGTTACAGATGCTTCAAGTTACAGACTCCGCTAACCCAGAAATAGTACCTCATGTTAAGAACTTTGCTTCAGGATGAGAACAGAAATCGTGCGGCGGTGCGGTGGCAGCGGGAGGTCCCATTAGGTAAAGTGGTACCTCAGGTTAAGAACAGTTTCAGGTTAAGAACGGACCTCCAGAACAAATTAAGTACTTAACCCAAGGTACCACTGCAATATGGTAAGTATAAACCCTGGTTCTAACCAGTAGAAGCCAACCAACAGGGCATTAGTTTCAATAACCTCTTAACATTTTCACTCAAAATGTCTCCAGAGAAAATATTGAGTAATACATCAGAATGTGACTGTTTTTATGTCTTTATGTTACAGGGTGGTCCAATGCAAAAAGGCAGAGATCCTGCACGCGCACAGACACACATGCACTTACAGAGTGGTTGTAAAATGTGCTGAGGTTCTTTTTACAAACCAACGGTATATAGTACAAATTTTGTTCAGTCAATCAATCAATCAATCAATCAATAGGCTCTGATAAACTGGATTTGAATTGGACCAGCCTTTATTTTCTTGACAAATGGCCTACAATATTTCCTAGCAGTTTGTTTTCATTTCTGGTTTCTCTTTTGCAGACAGTGCGTGTTGTGTGTGACCGGGTATTACTTATATTTGACAAAAAAACAAACAAAAACCAACGTAAAAGACGTTTTAATTAACAAGTATGCCCTGTGACATTTTAGAACGACGTAGCTAATATTGTTCTAATACGGGGAAATAATGTTAAACAGGTCAGTGTAGATCCAGCCCAGGTAATGGGGAAATGAAACCAAAGTGTCAGCCATCAGCAGAAACAATGGTGCCAATGGGGGATATTTATGTGTGGGGGGGAAATATTCACACAATCTGTGTTTCAGGAAAAATTCTACCCCACTGAAAATTGCTAGCGTCTATTGTGAATTAAATGAGAGAGTAGTTTGCTCAACTCTAATCCTAATTCACCACTATGTATAATTCAGAAAGCTCTGGTTGTAAATAAGCACAAACCAAACACATACAAAAATTTTCTGCTAGTTGGTAAGTCCCTTTCGACTGACCAACACCCCCCCTTCCAAAATGCAACAGTCACAACTCTCCTCTGTTAAGGGGAAAATTGTTTTTTTTAAAAAAAAAAATATGGCTCAGTAGAAAGCTATTGCAGGCAACATCGGTGGAAAATGTCTAAGGCTCTGTGTTGTGAAATGGTCCAGAATGAATTCTGTCCTCTTCACACACCACTTCTCCCATTGGATAGTCAGATCAGCAACCTTTTCCAGCTGAGCATAAGAGCTAACATTCTTTATTTCATTCTTTACCATTAGCCACAGAAATCTTCTTCAGCAGGCTATTTGAGCCATGGCGCATTAATTTAGCCAGTCAGCAATTGTCTCAACATGCCTGGTTATGGTATAGTAGTAGAATCATTAGCTCCTCTTCTTAACGTGGCAGGGTATATGACAGGGGTTCCACAATCCAGGATGATTCTGGTGTCAACTAACTGTGACACTCCATCAAACCTTGCATCCTGAATGTCACGGGGAGTTACATTTATCATGGGTGATAAAACATGGGCATTCTGACAAGGCCTGGTTTCACTGGCCTCATTGGCCTCACGAGGCTCATGTTACTTCATTGTTTTATAACCTAAATTGTCTCGCACTAGAAACGAGGGTTCATTTGAAGATTTTATTGTTAACCTTTAAGGGCTTTGGAGTTCTTAATCTACTCTAGCTACACGAGTTAAGTGAGGTTTATGCGCCAAATCATAATCTAACTCCAGTTATAGATTTCTGCATGCGTGCTCTCTGGCTGGCCTGACAGCCGCTCGAAATATCTGATAACCACAGCAAACTTTTGTCTGGGCGTCAGCATCCATAGAGCTGCTTCAAAGATCACAACTTTGAAAGTTAGATTCATTTGTGTATTTTACGTGGGCATGCTTTATATCAGGCTCGTGAAACACTCATTCAAAAGTACCTCGGGTTAAGAACGTAATTTGTTCTGGAGGTCCATTCTTAACCTGAAACTGTTCTTAACCTGAGGTACCACTTTAGCTAATGGGGCCCCCGCTACTGCTGCTCGATTTCTGTTCTCATCCTGAAGCAAAGTTCTTAACCCGAGGTACTATTTCTGTCCCAGATTGACAGAAGCAGTCCCAGTTTCTTATCTGATTCCAGAATGTTTACTTTTTAAAAAAATGTTTGTATATTTGTTGTAAGCCGCCCAGAAGCAAAAGTGATCCCACTCTGCATGGATCTGAAGACAAAATGGGAGAAATAGTTCTGCTGCCATGAGCTCCTTAGCGGGAAGATGGAGGCAGTAAAAATAACTAAATGGAGATCAGCTGCACCACAGGACACCAGAAAGAGTCCCCCTAACTCTCTTGCTTACAAAGATTTCACCTTGAATGAAATTGTCTTTTCTTTGGCTAAGGCCTACAATGCGTAATAGGCAAATGTATAAATAATAAATACATGGGTTGAGCTGGAAACTATTGCTCTTAGGAAGGAACGGGAATACTTTTATTAAACAGGAACACATACTGTATATTCCCCCCCATGCATATTACCTCGATTCCTTTAGGCAAGGGCTGGCATCCAGCATAATATTACTTATGCAAAAAGATTCATTGTGCTCTACACTGGCAGAACACCGGCTGTAGCCGTAATGGAACCCAGCCAACTCCCCGTCAGCTTACATGCCCTTCGACTAGAACAGACTCACCATTTTGCCTTCTCTAGCATAAAGGAACAACATTTTCTCTCCCCTGCTAGAATATGGCATTCCTGAAAAAGATACTGACAAATACAGACCTAAAATGACTCCAAGGTATTCTTCAAACACTTCCATGTATCTGCAACATCTCCCCATCCCACCATGTTTTGTATTTTGATAAGAAGCTGAGGTTTGGTTTGAGTTGATTTGGGTACAGTTCTTTGTGGGAAAGTGTCATATAAATAAACTTGCCCACCTACAGCAGAAAGTGTTAGCACTGTCTATGGACCCAGCTGTTTGGATGCCTGATCATCGTCTTCCAAAGCAACTACTCTATTCCCAACTTAAGAATGGAAAGCGAAATACCGGTGGGTGACAATAGGGTTTTCCATGTCACTGGACTCTCACTTGAACTTCCAACAATAATAACATTAAGTAAAAAAGCTATTTGAAATGTGAAGTGGTTTATTGGAAAGTAATATTTTGAAAAATGTGAAGATTGAAACAAAAATACAAACGATCCTAGATCTCATAGCTATGAATAAAAGTTTCACTGTACGTGGATTTAATGCACTACGTACTTATTGCCAATCAATTTCATTGGTTCCTCCTGTGTACGTGTGTGAGTGTGAAAGAGAATTTTGAAAACAGAAAACAAAGAAGCCCTACGCAATTTCGATGCATACGAAGATTTTGCAACTGAAATCTATGCAGATTTGTTTAAATTTATTGAGTTTTATTTATTTCTATTCACAGCATACCCATTCCAAAGGCCCAGAGTAGACAGCAATAGATTAAAGCGATTGTAAAACATCCTGTTAAAATTAAATTAAAATCCAATTAAACAGCTAACTTAGCTAACCATCCATCAGCTTAACCCCAGACTCCAAATTTAATTTAATTTGATTATAATTTTAATTTGATTTTACCAATTGCTGTCTACTCCAAGCTTAGCTGGATATTTAAAACAGCTAATAGTATAATTTACTCCAATAACAAAATTGTGATTCTTTTTTTCTGGGACAAAACATGGGGACTGGATCTGGCAGGAACCAAACACTGGTGAAACAATTTATATTTATGCTTCTCAATTCCTAATCTTTCCAAAATTGACAATGCATCTTCAAAGGCTGCTAACAAGTCTATTAAATAAATTTTAAAAATATGCTACTGTTTCAGAAAATGGGAAGTTACTATTGCAGTGCAACAGTTTAATGGAGTAATCGGTGAAGGAGACAGATTTTTTAAAAAATAAATACAAACACAGGCACTTTGCTGTCATATTTCAATGCAAGGGAAGCCTATGGCTTTGTATAGGATGTTGTGTTCCCCCCACTGCTTTGCATGGGCCCTGAGAAAAAGGTGGCATGGAGCATTTCCTCTCACCAGCCCCTGCTGTCAGGAGCTGTCACCATGTAAACTTTTATAGTCCTCTGTACGAGGGATCTTAAAATAGCCAAAAGCCATGGATCTGTGTATAATCGAATGAGCAGGATT
Organism: Podarcis melisellensis; assembly: GCF_964234715.1. Classification (NCBI taxonomy): domain Eukaryota; kingdom Metazoa; phylum Chordata; class Lepidosauria; order Squamata; family Lacertidae; genus Podarcis; species Podarcis melisellensis. The sequence goes on from NC_138529.1 coordinate 95,044,972, forward strand.
TTTTACAGTCCAGAAATCTAAGAGAACAGACTGGCAATATGGTATTGCACAAGAGTGGAAATAAGGATGCCACTGAGAGGTTAGCTGGTAATCAGCCAAGAATTTATACATCAGCAGAAATGGACCTCAGAGGATGTGTGTTGAGAATCTTAAGCCATGTGCCTACGTTCAGCAAAACATCTCACAGAGTTCCAGACCAGTTTTGCTGCATGCATAGAGAAATCTACAACCCTCAGCAAATAAGAGACAAGGCCATTGTTTGCACAATATTAGACCTGGGGTGTGTGTGTTGTTATTTTACAGGTTTAACTGGGTGAAACGTTTAAGACTTAGATCCATAGGTTCTAGGGACTTGTGACGTTAACATATGAGAGAGTGCTGGAGTGAAATAGTTAAACAGGCTGCCCAGTCACGACCCAGGGGGGTGGAGTCAGTGGGACTATAAAACCAGCTCAGGGAGGGGCAAAGGGGAGAGTTCGTTGGGGAGTTCGTTGGGAGTTGGGTGGTTGGTTGGAGTGGGAGTGAATTGGGATAGAGTCTGTGGGTAGGTTGAGTTAGTGTAACGAAATAGGCTGAGTCAGGAACAGTTAGGAGCTAGGCAGACAAGTAAATATCTGAGAGGTGGTTTAGTGAGTGAGAGCAGGTAGCGGAAGTTATAGGTCTGGATAGGCACCCCATGAATGTAATTGACTGATACTGTTCATGAAACCACACGCTTGTTAAACTGCAATAAATAAACAAATGTTTATGATCCAATTTAACCCTGGCTGGACTCAGTATTGTCCCAGGTAGGGCCTGGGTGGTGGCAGCGAGAAATAAAGTGGTAGCACAGGGATCAATAGACGGTGAAATGTCCGGGGACCCTGTGTGATCGCCACAGGACTTTTCTGGGAAAGTCACCAGAGAGCACATAGCAGTCCTTTCTTTCCCATGTGATGGCTTTTTAAAAAAGTATTAGACAAATTCATGGAGGATACGGCTAACTATGTCTACTAATCACAATGTCCATGTTCCACCTTCCCTGTCAGAAGCAGTATGCACTTGAATAGCAGGCAGGGAGAGTGCTGTCATGCTCAAGTCATGCTTATGGGCTTCCCATGTGTATTTGGTTGGCCACTATGAGAAAAGGTTGTTGAACTATATGACCTGCTCCAGTAGGTTCTTCTTATGTTCTGACATCCATTTCTTCAGAAAACCTAGGGGAACATGGCAACCAGGCACAAGAATCCAGATTCTATTAGCTGCCACCTGAATTTGGACTGTTACATAAATCTAAATCATTACAGTTGGCTGGTCTTAGGCTGGGACAAGATAGGGCCACATTTAACATCCAAGAATACCCAAAGAGCCACCTCAAATAATGTTCCTACCACCCATCTTCTTAAATCTGCCTAAGTGGGGAACTGAATCAAATATTGCATTTCCTGCAGATACAATATTTCCACATCAACGTTCATGACATGGCCCTCTCAGTTAAAACATATTATATCTCAATGATTTAACCGAACATCTTAAAAATATGCTCATATGTCTTAAGTAGAAACCAATAGGGTTTGACTCACCCACAGCCTGTGATAGCTATAGAATTAAGTCATAATCTCAACGTAGGAAAATGAAGCGAGAGAAGCACATGTCCTGAGTGAAGTCAGTTTAGCACACATGAACATTGTGCAGTGAATACTGGGATAAGCAGGCCAATGTGTTAATCTGTGCAGCGGCTCTTACATATTTTAGTTGGGGAGTGCGGGTTGGCTCCTATACATGTCCATCAGTGAGTCAGACCCATGTTTTCCCAGCATGAACCTGAATATGCAGACAAGGTAAAAGGTGCTGGATCAACCGGGGGGCGGGGGGGGGGGGAGAGAAGAAGGAAAGAAAGAGCCATCAGTTTCTTCGCTATGGTTTCATATGCACATCACAGCAGCTGATTGATTGCAGCAGGAAATGGAAAGAATTGGAGGGCTGGAAATCGTTATTTAATAGCAGCATGTTGCAATGACAATAAACAGGGCTGCGTTGCCTGGAAAAATCCTGTGACAACATGGGAGGAGGAAAGAGAAAAAGAGAGAAGTAAGTGGGAAATATCTGCAAAATAAATAAATAAAAATAAATCATTCGCTGAATCCTGTTTAATTTAAAGAAGTGTTTATTTATTTCATCATCGTCTTCATTTATTATTATATGACTTGTTCAAGGTCAATCGGTGAAGAAACTTCATAACTGAGTGATGTTTTGAACCCTGAGCTCTCAGGTTGTAGTCCAACACTTCTAACCGCAATACCACCCTGGCTATTATTACATAGAGGTAAAGGAAAGATTGTAAAAACCAGAAAGTGCCTTTAATGATAAAAAAAGTGCAGCTTGAATCAGCAGCTCCATTTTAAAAATAAAAATCAGTATAAAAACCAGCAAAGGGATGGGGCGGGACAGTGCAGAAATCAAAGTACCAGATAGATTGCAATTTAGGTTTCTGCAGGGTGAGGGTGTGGGTTGAAGTGGGAACAAGTTTCACAGCAAGGGTCAAAGGATATATAATCTTGGACATATTCAAGGTTAATTGTGAAAAGTAAAAAGAAGCAGCAGCGGTGTATTTTAATAGCATTAAAATTATCCCTTTTCTATCTCACAATAAGCAGAGAGGAGTAACCTGAGGAATAATTGCAGATGTTCTGAAGCACAGGAATGGATTGGCACTCCCCTCTCTCCTTAAACGGCACCCTTGCCTTTTCCTGTATCTGTCACTGCTGATCGCAAGTGCCGGCCTCTGATCTCAGCTCTCAGCTCTCAGATCCAAGGAACACTCGATGCCCAACTGGTTGTCGAGCGTCAGGCTGCCTCTGGCTGGTACGTAGGCATTATATGCAACGATGGGCGGCTTGAAGGATTGAGACATTGCCTTACTGACCATATTGACAGAATCTTGACTTTGCGAAATGATAAAACGTTTCGTTGTCATAATTCCACATCATCACAAACAATGCTAATCGTACATTAGCCCTTTGCTCTGTAAGCAGTCCAGCAGTTCTTTGGGAGACAGTCAATACTACTTATGCCAAATGGTGGCTTAAAAGCTGTGTGTCCACTCCCTGTTCACACAAATGGCATTGAAACTTAATAGTGGGTTTATTCTGAGGATTGATTGCTTTTTCTCTAGGAAGAGATTGCTGAGTCAAGCAGCAAAAGGCACAATAGCTGCGGTCACCAGAGCAAACTACAGAGGAGTTTACATAGTAGCAGCCATCCATCCCTTCTTCTAAGGACTAAGCTGTTAATCTCTTTCCGCCTGGTGCCATAAATCAGAACTAGCTTTACTGAGGTAAATGGAGATCCAAAGTCCTGACCTGCCAAATGATTAAAGGTTTGTTAGTTGATGAACTAGGCCAGTCTAACAAATTAATTTGTCAATTAATTAGTCAATTATTGATTAAAAACTCAATACATTCTCTGAGGATTTCCTTCCTTAGATCCCTCTTTCCCCCCCCTTGTAGCTTTGGACAGTCTTTTCTCTCATAATTAACAGTGGATTGAGACACTGCTTTCTCCTCCACCCTTCTCAAAACATGCATTGACTTTTGTGGTTGCCACCTCCTGAAAAATCACGCAGAAATAGCTTGAGAGCCAGTGTGGTGTAGTGGTTAAGAGTGGTAGTCTCGTAATCTGGTGAACCGGGTTCGCATCTCCGCTCCTCCACATGCAGCTGCTGGGTGACCTTGGGCTAGTCACACTTCTCTGAAGTCTCTCAGCCCCACTCACCTCACAGAGTGTTTGTTGTGGGGGAGGAAGGGAAAGGAGAACGTTAGCCGCTTTGAGACTCCTTCGGGTAGTGATAAAGCGGGATATCAAATCCAAACTCTTCTTCTTCTTTTTGTAAAAGGATCTAAACCATGTTGGGCTACACACAGCCTCTGTTTGCTTGATAAAATGTGTAAATCCAATAATCATCTGCCTTGAAATACATTCAGGCATCACAACTGTTGAGCAGACTATACTGAACCACCCATTGAGCTTTCTCGCCCTGTGTTGCCTACATTGATTGGCAGCTGCTCTCCAGGGTTTCAAAAGGAGTCTTTTCCAGCTCAAACAGGAGATGCCCAGTACTGTGGCTCACCAAGCTACCCACACCTCTTCACTTGTGTTTGGTGGCCCACCCAATCAACTTTTGAGACCTTTCAACCCTTTTCTTGAAATACATAAAGCAAAAATATATACTGTAGGATGAGTCCTTCTATGTCTGGAGAAAGTTGATTCTAGTCTAGTAGCTCCCATTCCTATCTTCCACAGCGGCCAAGAAAATGCCCCTGGACAGACACATAAATGACAATTTAGCTATATTAAAGATAGTGTGGAATGGATCTTTGGCATAGATCCTGAAGGAGAAAAGTCCTTCATTAGGACACGTAATTAATAATGTTCACATGGTATGCCTTTCTTCTCAGTATGTCCTTTCCACACATCTTCAGCCACCACCATGTGATTTACCATATCTGGAAGACTTTTAGATCATGGTGACTTCAGGATTCAGAACAATTCTGATCTCACCACCTTAGGGTGCCTTCATAAGCAGGTTCTGGAGGGCAAAAATTAAAGAGGTGTATATGAGGCAGCTGTACACTGAGCCAGACAATTGATCCATCTAGGCTGGTATTATTTACTCTGACTGGCAGCAGCTCTCCAGTATTTCTTACCAGCTGCTATCTGGTCTTTTTAACAGAACATGTCAGAGATTGACACTGGGGCCTGGAGTCTGATGGCACCTTGAAAATTAACTAGCATATGGTGCTCTAAGTTTGTGTCCATCACAGGCCCATTTCATCTGTTGCATGCAATGAAAATATGGAGCACTGGTGCTTAAAGAGAAACATTTTAAAGTTCCATTGATTTCAGTAGCAGAGTTATCGCTTGCTTAACCACTTCCCACTCTAATCGATAGTGCTTAAGTTTGGGTGTATTGCACCCATGTTATGCATTTCCCCGATACAGAGCTATGTTTAGAATAAAAGAAACCCTGCTCATCCATATTTTCAAAACTGCCTGCCCGACTGTCAAATTCTTTGCAGGGGTTGGGGAGGACAATTCTACAGTCTTTCTTATTCCTGCACATTGACTATGGTTGTTGTTGTTGTTTAGTCGTTTAGCCGTGTCCGACTCTTCGTGACCCCATGGACCAGAGCACACCAGGCACTCCTGTCTTCCACTGCCTCCCGCAGTTTGGTAAAACTCATGCTGGTAGCTTCGAGAACACTATCCAACCATCTCGTCCTCTGTCATCCCCTTCTCCTTGTGCCCTCCATCTTTCCCAACATCAGGGTCTTTCCCAAGGAGTCTTCTCTTCTCATGAGGTGGCCAAAGTATTGGAGCCTCAGCTTCACGATCTGTACTTCCAGTGAGCACTCAGAGCTGATTTCCTTCAGAATGGATAGGTTTGATCTTCTTGCAGTCCATGGGACTCTCAAGAGTCTCCTCCAGCACCATAATTCAAAAGCATCAATTCTTTGGCGATCAATTCTTCTGTGACTATGGTTAAGCAGGACCTATCGGTTCATAGGCATGGCACATGTGAAGTCATGTGCAAGGCCCTCCCTTGGATGGTACCATCCATGCCCTCTGCCCAGAAGTGTCTCACCAGGTGGGCGAGAACCACTGCGCTAGCTTTTGGGCAGGTGGGTCGCTATAGCTTACCAGGAAGGAGAGGGGCAAGGTGGCGAGGAGGCTGGCATGGTGCAAATGCACAGCAGGAGCGTGAGATTGGCTCTGCCAGTGTGTTTGCACTGTGCCAACCTCCCCACAGCCTTGCCCCTCCCCTTCTTGGTAAGCAGCAGTGACCCACCTTCTGGGAAGTTGATTCTGCCCCCTGGCAAGCCACATCTGCCCCACCACAATATGTTTGTGCAGATGTGAATAGGGATACTAATTGATCAGGAGGTGTGCCTGGCGTGCATGGTAGTCGTAGTACATTCTCATGACTACATTTGGCACCCCCCACATGTATCAAACACCTGGATTGGGCTTTTGTTGCTTTGCTAAAAAGAAAGTAAAGAAGGCAACAGGGAACAAGACACAGCAAGAGCCTGTGCAGTCCCACCCTCTCCCAATGCCATCCTACATGTGCACACCCTCTAACAATGTAGTGCATATAGTCTAAAAAACGCAGCAATAGATTTCTGCGTCTTCAGTCATGATTTTAAACATGTCTCTTACAAATGCACAGAAGTGATGGGCTTGGGAATAGGTGAGCATTGAGTGCCTTGATATTATTTATGAAATTCTCTCTGCATTTTTCTCATTAGAGGTTATCTGCTAGGTGAAAGAAAGGGAGTTGTTGCCTGTGTTTATTTTCTCTGGAGTGTATTATTCTAAAGTAAGTACAATCAGTGTTTAGGAAAGAAATTGTCTTTGCATGATATAACATGAAAGGGGGAGCCTTGTCAGTGGAATTGCTCTGACAGCTCTTATAGCAGTTTATTACATGCCTTTTCACTCCACTTGATGGATTTGATTCTGAGGGTGGGCTTGTAAACTATGCTTTATTTAGTGCATTTTTGGTTACATGAAGCTCCGTTTAAAGCACAGAAATGAAATGGGCAAATGATACTAGACTTCATTTATTCTTTTTCAGTCCTTTGGAAAATGAAGGAAGATTCTAATAAGCTGCAAAACTCTTAAATGCATATATTTACTAAAACCTTCAACCTTCAAGTTCAGAATGACTATTTTGATTCAATATGTGGAATGCAAACACATATCTGCCTTTCCCACAGCACCTTATCCTAAGCCTTGTGTGTTTGTAGAATGATTGACCTTATATTCTCCCTACAGTTGATATTCTGAGTTCTGGAATACTATAAGTGATCCTTTCACTTCAACAGATTGTCTGTGAACATTCTGTGGCATCACAACCACGGTAGGGATGGGGCAGAAATTTCATTCAGTTGACATTTAAAGGTGAACCTACCTAATTCATGCTTTCCATAACAATATGTGAACAGAAACACAGCCATCCATCAGAATTAGCAGTTTCACTTAATTTCACAATGCAGTTCTCCAGCTAACTGTTGTGTGTAAAAATGCATGTGCTAGAGTACAGTATACATAAAAATGCACATGCAAGCAAATAGCAAGCAAAATGCATTATATTAGGGAATATAGCAAGCAAAATGCATTATATTAGGGAAATTGCTTTGTAAATATGTATATATGTGGCAAAATTGCATTAAAAGGTGTATTATATTAGGAGAAATTTGCACTAAAATGCTGATACTGTTGAATTTTCACAATGACCTTTTTCTAATACAAACTGATGTGGAAATGTGGAGATCTAAACTTGAGATCTGAGAAATGAGAAACCAAGAGAAATTAAAATTGGCAAATTCACTCAACCCTATACCATGCCTCATATAAAACACTTGGGTCCCATATTGATTTCATCTGACATTTAGTGCTTCTGTTTAAGTAGACCATACTTAACCTGTATCCTGACTGACAATTCTCATTGTGGTCTTTTCTTTTATATTGTGGGTTTGATTAATGGGTTTAATGTTGAGATCCAACAACAGGGCTTAAAAAGGAAGTTGAATGTAACAGAATGAAATCACAGCAGCTGAGCTAATGGCTAGAGTGTGTCACAAGTAAATCATAACACACCAGGTAATAAAGATTTATTTATTTATTAGCCTTTTATATATGATACACCAAAGTATCTGGCTAATGTTAGTTGACTTTAAGTTCTGTGTAATTGTAAGCCTGAACATAACTGCACAAAGTTATTGTGAGAGAAGCTCACTCAAAATTAGCAGCAATCCTTCAAATACTGAGTGGTAGAGCATATGCTTCAATCCTTGGCATCTCCAGGTATGTCTGAGAAAAACACCTGTCTGGAATCTTGGAGACAGGGTGCTGGTCAAAGCTGATGATACAGGCCTGGATGGACCAATGGTCTGGCTCATGTTGTCTCCAGGCGATCTGTTTATTGATCATTCCGTTGGATCAATCCTTCAACCTCTGATGGATGATTTAGAAAGATTGGGTCCTGCATCACTTTGTTGTGTGTGTGTGTGCCAGTATCCATACTCAGCAGAGTTCCATCTCAACGCAGCTCCATCCTTGGAAGCATCTTTGGGTACACATAGTAGGCAAGAAACATGCCATAAAGATTCAGTCAAGTGTAGAAGTTTACTTGACAGGCATAAAAGCATATTGGTAGCAAATATATACAGACATTCTCCACTGCCGTGGTCAAGACATGCTTAGAGTCCAACAAGAGTCCAAGACTCTCTCTCTCTGCTTCTCTCACCACAAGGCACAAGCAAGAGACTCACAACAAGTTACGAGAAGTGACACAGAACCATTGTTATCAGTAATTCCTGTCACACTGTGCACGTCCAAAGAACAGTTCCCACAGAAATGCCCTCACATAGACAAAACAATCTCAGCCTTCTGCTGCTTCTTGAAGCTTCTCTGTCCTTCTCTGTTTCTGAAACAAATGATTCTCACACACACACACAGAGGAAAATCCAACACATTCATCTTTATTTGTTTGCCCAAAGATTGCAGGGACATTGGATGACATTAACTATTTATTGAGTATTAATGCTGATTTGTTTGCAGGGAGGTTACATGCCATTGCATCAAGCAATTTCTACCCCCATTTCCAGTGTGTATTCCCACCACTTCCCTTACCACAAAAAGTTCGGTTTGGAGGCGGGGAAAGTGGGTTTGCTGCCCAATAGAATTAAATTGTGTGATTGTGTGACCTAATTTTGCTGGGATGTGATTGAATTGCACCCCAAGGTACCAGCAGCCAGGAAGCACCCTCTTTATAAAGCAGCTTCCGATGATCCTGACTTAACTCACCCCAGAAGGTTCATGAACCTTGGTGAATCCTGACTGAGCTCTTGGTTTGCAACAAAAGACCCAAGAAAGCAAGTTTCACCTTGCCGTGAAGTTCCATTCAGGAAAGCTGATTGTAGCTCTAGGGTTAACGTTCCACATGTTTGGAGGTGAAGCAAAAGTTATTAAAATAAAGTAGCAGAATGGAAACTCCCTCAGAGCAAATGGCTGTGTGTGGCATCTGCCCTCTTCCTTTTTCGTTGGCTCTCTCCCTTCATCGTAGCACAATCATGGCAAAGCGCAACAGTTTCAGATTTGGCACTGGGGTGTGGGCCATGCCCAGAACTCCCAAACTGGAGTGGAAAAAATGCACAGGAGAAAACATGATAGGAGAGTTTTGAAATGTGTGCATCTGTTACATTCAGGAAATGATTTATGTCTACAAAATTGGCTTCATTCACTCAAACCGTAGCCTACGGTAAAACAGAACACACCTTTAATGCTCCACTTTCTGATGCTCTTTGGTATACAGTACAAAAAAACTGTTGTGGATGTCAGGAGACGACGGCCAAAGAGCAGGGTATGGGTGTGTGTTGAGGCAAACAATTGCATACTTCACTGGAAACATTTGCATATTTCACCATTTCTCCTGCATTATTTTTGTTTTTTTAAGTTTAACACACAATAATAATTAGGGGTGGGAATCACCTTGTGTTGCTGAAGAAAACAACAATGTTAGCTTTGGACTTAAAAGCATAGCAGGAAGAAAAGCGCATTCTCAGAGGCATGAAAGGGCAAGAGAATTATCAAATATCCTTGTCACACTTAACACTGAACTCACATTCTTCAGGCAGCTAATGCTTTCGGTACTTATTGATTCACTGTACTGATAATTACAGTAGGATCGATCGGTGTCTTCTGTTTATGCATGCACTCTGGATTGTGTTGGGAAGTGAGACTTTTAAATGATAATCTGCACGTGTGTGGAGTCTAAGGCAGACTTAAAAATTTAAAAAAAATCCTTCAGATTCAACAAGAAGAAATTCTAAATTCAGTTTTCTGGGGGGAAAGCCCACTTGGGCTGTGTACACAGTCATTTACTCGAACTCCAGTGCGTTCCCTTTGCTGGTGTCTGAAGCTGAGTACACAAGATATTAGCCACAATCCACATGTAGTTTCTTGAGAAATGCTGCTGTTTGAGGCATTTCCCCTCAGACCAGCTTCCATCCGATTTGAAATGTAAGCCGCCGTTAAGCTGAGGCGTGCATGTTTGAGACATCCATTGCACTTCCACAGATAACAGATGTGAATTTATTTTTCCTCTTGGTTTTAATATATCTGTATGGGGTTTCTGTGGTTTTTGGAGGTCTGTCTACTTTTTGTTCGGTTGGTTGCACGTTGCTTACTTACAACCAACCAACTAAAACAACTAACTTTGTTGTTGTTTTAGTGTTTATATTATTAACTTGTAAGATACGGATTTGGTTTTTTCGTTTTTGTTTTGTTTTTGTTGTTGTTGCTGCTGCTTTTTTTAGTTTTTGAATGTTGATTTTTGTGTGTTGTGTATAGTTATTTTTTGATATCTTTCATGTTGTTGTTGTGTGGAAAATACTAATATTTTTTTTTTAAAGCGACTAACAAGTTGTAATTAATAATAAAAAATAAATAGAATAAATTCATTGAAAAAGTTGCTGGGTTTGTAGAGGTGTGTGGAAATAAACCAAGTAATGTGCCTCAGGTGAATATATCCCCAGCCCCTCCTTGGTGTGCACAGCAATGCAGCTTGAAATGCAGTCAGTGAGGGTGTGATGATTGACCTCGCTGCATTTTAACCTGTTAATGCATGCAAAGCCTTGATTTCCATTAAGTGCTGCTTTAGTTGCATCCTTTGCATTAGGGTTTTGGGCAGAAGAGTGAAATTTTATTTCACCTTTCCTTTTCCAAGGGTAGGAGTTTTGAGTCCTGCAATTGTAAGAAGCAGAGAAACGAAGAATGGTGCCTGGAGACATATGAGAGCATGCCTCTCTGTGTTCTTTGGGATGAAGGGCAGCATACAGCTTAAATAAGTAAAAAAAAAAAAGTGAAATTATATGGCAAAGTGCTTTGAATCTACTTTTCACAAAAGGGACTAATAAGTACAATAAATAATATAATAATAATAATTTTGGCTGAGTCCCCCTTCTCGTTGCAGCCCCATATGATACCACCTGCAGTGCATGGTAGTTCCTACTGAGTGTCAGGGACTGGGCAGAGAAGGAGGAGTGGTGGAGACCACCTCCCCATCCTGACCCCTCCAGGGAGGAGGAAGAGGAAGACAGTATAGATTTACAACAGGGGTTTGAGGGAGGTCACAGCTCAGAGGCAGATGAGGGGAAAAAGTGGGAAATAATGGGAGAGCCAGAGCAGCAGCTGGCTGACCCGTTGTCACTAGAAAGCACTCCAGACCTTCCATCTCCCAGAACCCGGCAAGCTTTGAAAGTAGGAGAGCAAAGAGCTCAAAGACAGAGGGCCCTTAGTGGCACCGACAGAGGAGATGATGATGATGACGAATGAGGACGTGGGAGAGACGTGTGTGTGTGTGTGTGTGTGTGTGGAGATTCCCTCGGAACAATGTCATTATCCAAGAGGCTGGGTTCTATAGCTTCTCTCTGTAAAGTTTGACATAAAAAAGGACTTTTAAAACTTTTCCTTGTCTTTATACTTTCCTGGGCAACCAGCTGGGAGCCGCTGACAGCATCCTGACACTGAGAGGCTTTAGCAGGGGCACAGGCAGTTAAAGGGCCACTGCATGAACTTACCTTCCACTCAAAACAAAAAAAATTCCTTCCAGTAGCACCTTAAAGACCAACTAAGTTAGTTCTTGGTATGAGCTTTCGTGTGCATGCACACTTCTTCAGATGCACTGATACCTTACACTTCAGATACCTTCCACTCATGCAACTTGGTAGGCAACCAAACCTAAAGAAATCTATGACTTGTCCCATCTTAAAGGATAACAGCGGATAAACGATTGAGGGTGGTGGTGGTGGTGGGATCCAACGCAGTTGAAACATCTAAGTGGTTTTACATTTCCCTTTACATTTGGGAAATTGTAAAACCTGTTTTATAAATTATATATGGGAAAGGCTATTGATGGAATAATCATTTTTGTAGTACATAGAAAATTAATTCTTTTGACAAGCAGATGCTTTTAAGAAACATTTGTTGAAAGCTTACATTTGTGTGGTTCTAAACTGTGTCATTATTCCAAATTTAGTTTGCTGGACAAAAAACAAAATTAAATACAATTTACAATTCCAGTATTTTAACATATGCTGCATTATGCATATTTCTTTGTGATATATACAAATATATATGTGTACACACACACACACACACACACACACACACACATTCATAACCATTTCTGCCCAGTGAAGGAATGAATTCTACCAACCAGAAGCAAGTTACTACACATTAAAATGGCCCAAATCCAGAACAAACATCTACTATGTAGCTCTTAAATTAACATATGCTCACCATATGATTGAACAGGCATGGTCCAAAAAATGACCCTGGATTTAGCCAAGTGGACTTAGCTTGTCCACATGAAAGTATCCTTATTTTACAATAGTCTTAGCAAGATCACATTTAAATCAAGTAAATATCCTAGGGTTGCACTGAAATAAATGATTTCTAGATGCCAGACTTTGTTTTTTTACTTAAAGAATTTTTTTTTGAAATGAATCCGCTTTCATGTGTATTTTTCTTTATAGGTAGAGAAAATGTATCCTTTTTTTCTTCCACCAACATTCCTTGAAATTAATGCTAATATATACAGTTGCTGTGAACCATATTTTGTTTGATTATGTTAATCTATAATGGTGTTAATTTCCTTATATATGTGTTTATGTGTTTTAGAAACTTTTACAGTATCATGTTGGATTATTTGAGTCTCTGTTTGCCCCTCTGAAGTTGGATTCTAGCACAGTATTATAAAAGCACAACTGCAAAGAGGGAAGCCAAGCTGGATATTGCATTTCACTATTAAAGAACGGGCTTCTTAAGTTCTTAAAGCAAAAGGAGATGTGGATGCATTTCAGGAAGCAAGTGCACACACAAAGGTCTCTGCATCCAGCCTTCGGCTCTCCATATGTCTTGGTTCAGGTGCTCCTGTGTGACACATGGACTGCAAGCCTATCAATGTTTACTGAGAAGCAAGTCTCACAGTATTCAATGGGGACATAAGAGATTATGTACAACGGTGTATTTCTACTGAGTTCAGTGGCACTCCAGGACTCCACCAAACTGGGGAAGCCAACACAATGCCCTCCAGTTACTGTTGGACTCCCATCAGTCCCTGTCAGCATGGATAATGGAAGCTGTAGTCTAACAATATTTGGAGAGCACTGTGTTAGCTACCCATGCTAATACAGGTCAAGCCGCAGGCTAGTGAATAATAATAATAATAATAATAATAATAATAATAATAATAATAATAATTTCAGCTGATTGAAGCACCTGAAGCAGAGAAGTAGGCATATTTTCTCGTCTCATGACAATGACCTGGCCAGAAGGAGGATAAGAAACTACTTGAAATGGAAGCCATAGGAAAGAGTTATAACACTCTCCGATGGAATCGGGTATATCACACTTTAAGGCAGGCACCCAAACTCAGCCCTCCAGATGTTTTGGGACTACAATTCCCATCATCCCTAGCTAACAAGACCAGTGGTCAGGGATGATGGGAATTGGAGTCCCAAAACATCTGGAGGGCCGAGTTTGGGAATGCCTACTTTAAGGCAAGGCCTGCCAAAACAATAAAAGTGCAGAGCATGGCCCACAAATCCCAACAAACCCCTCTATTGGGGTTGGAGAACCCACGGCCCTCCAGGTATTGCTAGACTGCACCTCCCATCATCCCTGATCATTTGTCATGCTGGCTGGGGCTGATGGGACTTGGAGTCCAGCAACATCTGGAGGGCCACAGTTTCCTATCCCTCCCTTATGCAGATCCAAGGGACAGGCCTTGCTGTCTGAGGCAAAGGACCACATGGTGATTTCCCCATTTTATGTGCAGATGCCAAACAGAATGGTGGCTGAATCTTACTGCAACACTGGTGACAGAGGATCCTCCTTCATTGCTCCTGAGTACAATAGGTGGGGTACAGCACAGGCTACGAGGAACGTATTTTTCCACACTACCCCAATCTCCACGAGCGGTGCAAGATTCCAGGGGTTCCAGGTGCTGACCACCAGAGATTATGTTGTCCTTATGTCATATGGTTTTGTTTACACATTTATACGACCTGCACCTAGATGGAGGAATCGCAGAGCACTGACATCCTGCGAGGGTCTGGCTTTCCCCAATATGGGCAGCACTGGATTCAAAGGACAGCAAAAAGCCATCCTCTATATCACCCTCAGCTCCCTTGGAGCTCTTCTCCTCTTTCTCCTTCTTGCTGCTAACCGACTCCAAGGGCCTTCCCCTGCCTACGTCATTCAGAACTGAAACCCTTAACCTGGCCTTTGCCTCTGCTCACTAGCACCCATCAAAGAAGCGGCCCAACTCCCCCTTGCCTGACAGTCTGGCCCTCTGATGGTTTCATTGATGAGCCACTACCAGTCTTTGTCCTCTACTAATGACACATCAAGCTAGCTCTGCTGAGCTGGCTTGGCTTACTAGCATAACTAAATCCAGGGGGTTTCCACGTTTGGTAAAGCTTAATCAAATCTGGATTCATTCTAACTTTTACTAAATCGTAACACATATCGGGGGCTCTACCCAAACTCATAAGAGTACAGTTCTGCCCTTCAGCAGAGAAGAGTGCTCTGAGGGGCTCAGGGGGAAAGGACAGGGGTCTGTTGCCATTACCCCTTAGCACCGGCCACCATAGAGGGTGGACCTGTATGAATCTGCAGACACTGGGGTTATGCAACATAGAGGAGAGGCATCTTGTAGAAGAAGACATGTGTCATCTCTCCCCTAATGTGCAGAACACCCAATAGTAGTGCCCTATATAATGATCCAGATGGTGATCTTGTACCAGAAACAATTTTTTACGTGAAAATAATACCCTCCAGAAGAGGGCCGAGTGTGACACAGGTTTGCAAATTACGGGATCCCAGTATCTAATTTCCAACTGACAACTTTAATAGTTTCCCAAACTAAGGTGTTTTATTCCAGGTTTGGTATCATTATATTATTCTAAAATTACTTTTAATTATATGGCATTGATCTATTTTTATGACAGCGATGTGACAAGGGTCAAAAATTATAAAATAATTGCTCCATGAATGTAAAATGAGAGAGATGTCAGTGTGACAGGAATATAATGGGTTTGCCACAGCATCCAGGCTGTAGAATGTGGCATAAAAATATACCATCCCAGCTGCTGCTGAGTACATATCCATATCTAAGTATTTTCTCTCAAATTTTCTGTGAGCTTTCAGCTTTGATGACTTAGTAAGGTCTGCCTCTCTTTCTAAAGCAGTTTGGGAGGCTAACTGAATAGTTTAAGGAAAGCTTGCCAAGATCACAGAAATGTTATAGAGATAAATAGGGATAAGTGAATTTTTCTTAATGTAATTTTTGAATTTTGCTGAATGGAATAGAAATGTAGAATTACTGCCTTGCTATTATCTACCATAGATCTTTCTCTCTCTCTCTCCAAACTACAAAGTACACATACATTCTGTTTAGAGGATTGTATATTCCCACTGGCCGCCCAACATTAGGTTGGAAACAAGATAGATTTACTTCCGAAATCTAGGAAATATTTTGGTTCGTTTCTGAGTCAATCTGAGTTCAAAAAACAGCTTCCCACAGCCAAGAGGGGGAACGTGTCTGTGTGAAGCATTCACAGCCAGAGATTGTGAGGCCTTGCGATTCTCCATGACTCCTGGCTGTAAAAAAAAGGGCAAACTTCATACAGCCAGAAAAGAAAACATCCCTTATCATGCAAAACCTTAAAGAGATAGCCCTTTATGAGCATTTCCCCTCCTGCGATTACAATTCTGTGCATGCATTTGGGGAGAGGGGAGCTGTGTCCCTTGGCCCTGCCCTCTCTGCCCTATACTTGTCACCATGCCCTGCTACCTTCCACATACTGGAGGGAGAAGTTCCAAAGTGGGGACATGTTCTATGTGTGTAAGGTAAAGGGACCCCTGACCATTAGGTCCAGTCGTGGCCGACTCTGGGGTTGGCCCTTCTCTGCAAATGAGAGATCCTTGTGCCCAGTTTCTAACTAAATGTTGTTGTCCCCGTGGAGGTCAGCAGCATATGTGAAGGGCAATAGTGCTGGATCTTTCTTTCTCTGTGTTCCACAGTTTTGTGTGTGTGTGTGTGACACTCTCATTAATACATTTCACCTATCAAAATGGGTAGCAGGACAAAAAAGCAAATGTTTCTGCACTGCACCTGAGCCACTAACTCCGGTTCATTTGGCACAAGCTTTCATAGATAGCTGCTCCACTTAATCAGTGTATGTATGGAGAAGTGGTTAGCTGGTAGGAATATATACACATGGATTGAGGTCCATAATTGGTCAATAAAGACATGCACTCTGGTTACATGAAAATCACTAAGGGAAGCAGCGTATCATTCAACATCAGCAGCATTCATAAGACGGGATTCAAATAAAAAGAGAAAAGGTCTTTCTCAGTAACATCTCAGGGTGACATTTATTAAAGATGAAGGGTTTGATTCAAAACTGAATTGATCCTACTTAGATCAGTGATACAACAAAAGTCAATGTGTAGATCTGGAGTAACTCTATGCAGGTTGCCCGCTGATCTTTCTGTGCACAACTGTGGCTGTGAATGTCTGACCTAAGCAACTTCATATAGGATAGTATTTATTCACCCATAGGACACTTAGTGTACATTCCTAAATATATTTGATAGGGCATTAAGGCCCACTGAAAAGGTTAAGCTTACTTCTGTGTTGCACATGCATAACATGATGTAGGAGGTGCTCATGATGTTTTGAGTGTGCAACCACCAGCATCCATCTTAACAAACTATTATCTTTCTTTTAAAAGCAGGCAACAGACTATGACAAATTTTACTCATGTAAGTCCACAACTAAGGTCTTGTAAATCCAGGAGAAATCTTTGGATGTGCATAGTTACTGAACGCTTAGCCCAGATCCAAACCCAGTGATTTGTCTACTGGAATAGAAATGTCTTTTGGACATGAATGGCAGTATCATCTACACACAGCTGCTTGTCATCCTAGTTTTCAGTTTATAACCATATGAGACACACAAATTCCTCCTAAGAATTGTTGAAAACTTTGTTGAAATTATTTCACCTAAGCATATTCTAAATTTGTATTGAATTCGTCCTTATATGTGTGTTCATGTATGTTTTGTGTGTGTGTGTGTGTGTGTGTGTGTGTGTGTGTGTGTAGACAGTGGCAACTTATCCTTGATACTGAATGACCACTTGGGTATATGAATATGGGAACTTCACAAGTTTGCAGCCACTACGTAATTGTGACCTACACTCAATTGTTATTGCAGTCTATTTTTTTTGTTTAAAAATTACTAAATGGAAAAGCCAAGTAGATACATGGAAAACACATGAATACATAATTTTAACCGCTGAAAAGCCTATATATCTGGCAAACATTACCTAATGCATCCCTTAGCAACACTATTCCTTGGTTATTTGAATTAGTCCACTAGTGTGTTACAATATATAGTTGGAACAATATTTTATCCAAATTCCAAGTTAGCCTTTCCATTCATAGTTGGCCCAAAAGAGACTTCTGAAATGGAAAAAGAACAGAAATAAACCTAGAGTCGATTTCTACAGAGAGCTGCCAAACATCTGTTGAAAGGCAGCAGGGTCTTTGAACCCAATTCCCAAGTCACCCAGTTACCCAGTTCTGGAATTTGGAATGGTTGATTACATTTCTCGAGCAGACACATACTGTGTAATGTCCTACTTGGATGTGTTCACTATGATCAATCCAAAACAAGTAACATTAGAAACCAAATTATATAGCGTCATGGAGTGCAAGAGTCCAAAAGGCCTGCACCAGCAACACTAATATTTTGTTGCTGGTGTAGCCACAACACAGGGAAGTCTTCCAGAGGGAGCAAATAGACCCTGCTTAATGCTTTTCGGTACCTTGCAATATTTCTGATTTTCCATTTGTTACTGATTGGTAATTTAGTCTTGAACAGGTATTAAAAGGGAAGCTCAGAAAACTTTCCTTAGAATTTTTAGCATCTATGCAGAAATGTTGTGTGTGAGCTTGATGCATCTGAGTAGCAACCCAGCCAGATGGCTGGGGTATAAATAATAAAAATGATTCCTATTATTATCTGAATGGGGTGGGCAGGAATGGGTCAAATCTTTTCAGTGTCTGATCTCTACAAACCATCCAGAACTGACATGCAGATTATGTTGCTGCCCTGCCCATCATGGGAACAATAGAGCAGTCGGCACTATTCATAAAACCCAGCAAAGCACTGGCAACTGCTTGTTTACTCAGAAGTAACTCCTATTGAGGTCAGTGGGGCTTACTCCCAGGGAAGTGGATACAGAACCACAGCTTTAAAAAAGCAGTGCTGTATTTTGGTGTAGCATTCCCATAAGCAAGAAAATGGCTTTTCGCATCCTTCTGTAGAGTTTGCTTCCTGAGTTGGTGTTGCAAATGGATTGTCTTCTCCCCTGCACTGCCAAAATAAAACAATAAAAAATTGTGCTGCAGAGTAGCAAAGGTTGGTTATTTGACTCCAGAAACATCTCAGTATGGTCCTAGTAATGCGTAGGAGATTGCGATCATGCTGATGTCCTGCTTGTGGGTGGAAAGGATATCTTGAGGAAGCCATCTTATCAGGAAATCCATTCTACATGATGTCAGAATCAGGCCTACAGTTTGATGGCCCTCCCATTACATACCAGACAGGCGCCATTATCTGTTATCTCTTCCATAAAGCCTTAAAAAATATATCCCAATAGTATCTGTATTGGACCTGAAATTGTTTTTTATATAAGTACAGTCTTACCTTGGTTCTCGAACAGAATCCATTCCAGAAGTCCATTCGACTTCCGAAAACGTTCAAAAACCAAGTCACGGCTTGCGATTGGCTGCAGGAGCTTCCTGCACTCAAGCAGAAGCTGCAGAAGCCACGTCGGACGTTCGGGTTCTAAAGAACGTTCACAAACTGGAACACTCACTTCCGGGTTTGCGGCAATCGGGAGCCAAAAAGTTCGAGTCGCAAGGCGTTCGTCAACCAAGGTACAACTGTGGATGTTTTCATAGTTTTATGTATGCTTTTATTATAGTTTGTTGTGATACTTCATAGGAAGCAATTCACACATGAAATTGCAATAATAAAAATAATGATAATACACACCTACCTTACACTTTATATTACTGAATGCTCACAGCATGGTTTACAATATGAAAAACATAAAACACAAAAATTCACCATGTATTAACAAACAAAAACAATAGCTGAAGTCTTGCACTGTCTGGCTTCATCAAGGGTTCCTAGCGCTACTTCTATCAAAAACCACGTGGGGAGGGAAGGGGAGTAAGATCTGCAGTTTTCTCCTTATCTCTGCCACATTTAAAACAGGAGTAGGGAATCTCTACCCAACGGGCAAAATTTGGCCTGGCAGGAGTCCCAGTGCTTTTGTGAACATGAGTAATCCTTTCCATCCTAAAATGCATGCTATTGTTTTATCTTTGTTTGCATACAGCTGTTATCAGTCTTCCTGCTTGATAATCTGAATACTAGAATATATTTTCAGGGTGGCACATAAAATCCACAAGGACATTTGTCACTATCAAGTGAGAAAAAAAATAAATCTGAATTCTGACTTTGCTGCAGCAGGAAAACAAGCTGCCAGTAACATCATCTGAAGCAGATGGTAAGAGCTAGCCGGAATATTCCTTCCTGCATCGCCCTGAAATAACAGAAAGCTACACAAATGTGAAGTGAAGAGAAGTGAGAAAGATGAATATAGTACCGGCTTATCATTCATGACTTCTTAGCAATAGCTTTGTCATAGCGGATGCGCCAGTTTCACAGCACATATACAAGGCTGAAGAAGATGGACGTAACGTTTGTAGAGCAATCAAAGTGCCCTCATTTGGTTCACTTCAAATTTACTCTTCAGAAATAAGCCCTGGGGGGAAAGGGGAGGGTAAGGCTATCAATGGTTACCAGCCATGATGACTATGTTCTCTCTTCACTGTTGGAATCAGTATGCTTTCAATATTAGGAATCACAAACAAGGAGAGTGCAGGTGCGCTCAGGTCTTCCTTGTGGGCTTCCTATAAACATCTGGTTGGCCACCATGAGAACAGAGTGCTGGACTCGATTGCCCTTTGGCTTAATCCAACAGCAGGGCTCTTTTTGTCTCCTTGTGTCCCAAAGTGCTGTTCATTATTGCCATTTGCCTAGACCCCCATGATATCACCAAGGTATCCCCCGCAATCCCCAACTTCAGAGCAGTTCTGAAACAATGGATGGGATTCTAATCACCAGTCCTGTCAGTAGAACAAATAACTAATTTAGATCCTCTGAGAAAAGGTGAGTTGAAGACAACCCCATACCTGCTTTTACCTCACTATAGTTTTTTTGCCATGGCGTGGAGATGTATAAGATTATTGCCTGGTGTGGAGAAACCATTACCTATTTATGGATTTGTTTGATGTCTTACCCACCCTTCACCCTAAGGTCTCTGAGCAAGTTAAAATATTTCAAATTTCAATGTTAAAAACAAAACAAAAGCAAATCACATTCACATGAATAGGGTCGGTGCTTAAAACTTACATCTCATGTGTCAAAGGAATTGTGTCCTCGGCATTTGATGGAAAGTACCAGAAACACTTTTGTGGGGAGGTAATTCCACAATCTAGGAGCTAGCATACAGATGACCCTCTTGAAAGGGATATCCCCACCTCCCAATTCTGAAGCTGATGGAACTTTGAAGAGGCCCCTTCCCAATGATCTTAACACTAAGAGGGTCTGGATGGGAAAAGCTTTTCTCTCTTTCCCATAATATTAGAACTTGAGAACATGCAGTGAAGCTTTCAAGGCAGACAAAATAAAGTATTCCTTCACATAGTGAGTAGCTGAACTATGGAATTCACTCCAACAAGAGGCAGTGAGGGCTACCAACTTGGGTGGATTCAAAAGAGGATTGGACCTATTCATGGAGGATAAGACTACTAGCCAAGATGGGTATGCTATCCCTCCACTGTCAGGGATTTGCAAGTGAGGAGAGTGCTGCTGCGTTCAGGTCTGCTTTGGTGCTTCTCATATTGTAGGCATCTGGTTGGCGACAGTGAGAACAGGATGCTGGGTGGACTATTGGGCTGATCCAGCAAGCTATTCTTAGGTTCAATTGTTGTGGGAAACATCCTGCAACAGAATAATAAAATTTGGCCCTGGTGCTCATGTGAGTGGTCCTGTGAGCAGAGGCTGCACCATTCACTTAAACTTTGGGGAATGCGCCATATATCAAACAACTTGTGTGTGTGGCTTTCCCTGACATTGATATTAACAATTTGCTAGTCAAGTCAAATGTTGCATATGCATACTTAAGGGACTGGTCAAAGGATAGTGTTAGAGCACATAAAAGGTAAAGGACCCCTGGAAGGTTAAGTCCAGTCAAAGGTGACTATGGGGATGCAGCACTCATCTTGCTTTTAGGATGAGGGAGCTAATGTTTGTCCTCAGACAGCTTTCTGGGTCTTGTGGCCAGCATGACTAAACAGCTTCTGGTGCAACAGAACACTGACGGAAACCAGAGCACACGGAAACGCCGTTTACCTTCCTGCCGCAGTGGTACCTATTTATCTACTCGCCCTGGCGTGCTTTCGAACTGTTAGGTTGGCAGAAGCTGGGACAGAGCAACAGGAGCTCACTCCATCACGGGGATTTGAACAGCCAACCTTCTGATCGGCAAGCCCAAGAGGCTCAGTGGTTTAGACCACAGCGCCACCCGTGTCCCTTGTTAGAACACATGCTAGGCATCCAAAAGGTCTTAGAGTCAATCTCTGGGATCTTTGTTCAAAAGAATGTCTGCTAACAAGGCTGGGAGAGACCTCTGTGAGAGGCCTTGGAGACCCCTGGCTACTCAGAATAGACAATAATGGGCTAAATGGACTCAGTAGTCTGACTCAGTATAAAGCAGTCATATATTCATATATCACCTGAAAATTACTCACTTTTTCATATTCAAATGTAACTAAAAAAAATGTTAGCTAGCAGATTTAGTCCACAGAGGAATAGGTAAATGCTTTGAGTGCTAATACTTCATTCTATAATTGCTCAATCTGGCCCATGAAAGAATCAAATGTGTTGCGGGGTTTGGGGGGGTAATTGATTGTAACACTTAGGACACAAAATAAAAAGAAACTGAAATGACTTACAACTACCAACTGTCAGCGAGAGGCAGAAATGTACCATAATGCAAAAGCAAGTGACTTATTAGTATTATTTTTCTTGTTCTTGATCTAGGTCATCAAGTAGATTAATATGTATTTGCAAGCTGTTCGTTCATTGTACAGGCACACGTACATCACGGTAAATATCTCCCATGGCACTGATAAACTCTCAGAGGCTATAGGCCAAGGTGTTTCTGCTCCAGCGGAGACATTTGTGCCAAGTACATGCTCCCGGTGATATAGTTAAAAGCATTACACTCAAAATGCAACTTTACAAGTCTACTGTGGTCTATAGCTTTTATTATTTCCGTGGTGGACAACTTGCTCTGCTTCTATTGTCAGGATGTTGTTCGGGGGAGATCTGTCTTGGATTTGGACTTTTGAGGGAGCTACACCACATTTCTCTATAAACAAACAATGCTGTTGGAGCTGGTGGAAATATTCTCCAAAAAATGCCGCCTTTTTGACCCCTAAAAGGTCTCCATATAGAATTTGCCATCACCATTTGGAACTTGCAACCATTGTTTGAAATATGCAACTGAAGTGAAAATATTAAAAGCATACAACAAATATTAAAGCGTACGACTTAAACTCTGAATTATGTTCTCCCAGCCTTTCTGTTTCAAGAGGTTTATTTGTCTTGGTCGCTTTCTCATGCTCCGCTTATCTTCTGTTTTGTCTTGCGGCCTTTCCAGTGTTATGCAAGTAGTCAAAATTCCTACTCAGTGTGAGTGCTTTTTTTTAAAAAAAAATGATTTTTATTGGTTTTTTACACATACAAAAGACAATACAAAACAAAACACATACATCAAAAACATACAACAAAGATTTGACTTCCCCATACCTTCCTTTCACCACATCCTTATTTTATCATTTTTTCAAGCAACCCTTCAGTCAATTTTTAATCAAGTCTTTTTAAAATTTACTTAAGATTTAACATTTACAGCTGCGAGTGCTTTGCCACAGCACCCTTACCCTTTGCTGCCAGCACCCTTACTCTTTCATTTGAAGATAATAGTTAGCCTCCTCTGCCTTACTCTTGCTCCACTATGTTGGTAGGCTTCATCTACAGGAGCTTTGGGCAACCTTGTGCCCTCAAGATGTATTGGACTACAACTCAAAGCAGCCCCAGGCAACATGGAGGAGAAGCCTGTCAACAGCTACTAGGAATGATGGCTGTGCTCTGCCTCCACATTCAGAGGCAGTAATGTTTCTGAATGCCGGTTGCTGGGAACCACAGGAGGGGAGAGTGCTCTTGTGCTCAGGGCCTGTTTCCCAATTTCCCACAGGCATCTGGCTGGTCAGAGTGAGAACAAGATGCTGGACTAGGTGGACCATTGGCCTGATCCAACAGGTTCTTCTTACGTTTTTATGTTCAGGACCATGCTGGCTGGAGCTGCTGAATGTTGTAGTCCAAAACATCTGGAGAGCATCAGGTTGGTGAACATTGAGGTTTGAACCGAAACCTCAGTCTACTTCTCCAATGAATAGTGCAATCCTCTGAGCAAGCATGCTGAAAAACAACTGTATATGATTCCAAATGAAAAGCAGTATCGCAGGGCGTAATGACATTACAAACATTTATGAGCTTTAGACCAGTATTACTGTCATGGCTCCCCACCCCAAGAATCCTGGGAAGTGTAATTTGGTGAAGGGAGGTTGGTGCTGTGCACACACAATGGCAGAACCAATTTGGTGCTTCCATTAGTGTGTCTACACAACACCCAGCTCTTTGATTATGGTTTGGCGATTGCAGCTGGTGCACGATACAGGTGTCGGAGCCTTATTGGGCCTGACAGCTATAGACCACAGAATGCTGGTACTAGAAGATCTGCACTGGGTTCCCATTTGCTACCATGTCTAAATAAAGATTTTGAATCTGACATATGAAGCCTTGAAGGAGCACATCTTCCCACACCATCCTGCCCATGACTTGAGATCCACTGGGGAGGCCCTCTGGACAATTACTTAAATGAGAGAAAATCAGATGCTTCTGACCCACCAGGGAGCTTTCTCAGCAATAGCACCTTGGTTAAGGAATGCACTCCCCACACTGTTCCCAAGAACCACCTGGCACCAATGTTGCATAATTTTAGGTGGCAGCTTAGGGCATGCTTCTTCAGCAGGCATCAGGTGAGATACAGGTAAAGAGATGGCTGGTCCAAAGTGGATTGGCAGGTACTGCTACACACTGTGCCATGGACCCCTTTAAATAGGGTGTAGTTGGAGGGTGCTGTCCCATCACCAATGTTGAGGATTCAACTACCTTTTTAGAATCAGTTCCTGTACGTAGAATTAGTGGCGTGTATGTGCGGTGTGTTGCCATTTGCCTCAAGCAGCAAAATATATTGGTCTCCCTCTGGATGCCTTAGAGCAAATCAGACCACTAGTCCAGCTAGCTCAGAATAATCTACACTGAGTAGCTATCCTGGCTTTCAGGCAGGGGACCTTTCCCAACCATACATGGATGCCAAGCATATTCATTTGCACCATACATTTAAAGCACGACTTCCCCCCAAAGAATCCTGAGAACTGTGGTTGGCTAAGGGTCCTGGGAACTGCAGTTCCATGAAGGGTAAACTACAGCTCCCCAGCTTTTGGGGGGCTGTCGGGGGCAAGCCATGTGCTTTCAATGTGTTGTGTTCTACACATAGCCCAGGTCACCCCCCCCATCTTTGTGCATCCCTCCAGCACCTTATTTCCTGCAGCCAGAGCTCTGTCCCCACAGTCCCTACATATGCCCCTCTAACTTTGCTTCTTATAGCCTGAAACCTGCACATAGCTTCCCCCTACTTTAACAATACTAGGAGACAGAATGTGTGGGTGGGTGTTTGCTGTAGCAATAAGGCCTTCCACTTAAAATAAAATATCTAGTTTTAGTTGTTTTTGACAAAAGCAGGCCGCTGAGGAATTTTGCTTTGGCCAAGGATTTATGAGTTACGTTTCAATCATGTTATTGTTAATATAATGCTAACAGGCACCCATGTAAGGTAAGTAGTTATTTAGGCTCTAGCCAAATAAACAAGAGAACACTAAACCTCGCTGTTGATCATGGTAATACCTTCACTGCTATTATAAACGATTACCATTAACTGTTGTTGATAAATAGTAATATTGCACCTTATGTCTTTCTAAGCTGTGACTTTGTGAAGAAGAAGAAAAAATAAAGAAAAATGAGAATTTAAATTCCATATCATGTCAGTCAACATGTAATCTAATATAAACTGACATATACAGCTAAAAGGTATGCATTAACATTAAGAGGCCCAAACTCCTACGATTAATATTACAGCGATGAAAGAATGAGAGTACCTAATTTTAATCCACTTGTTTATCTACACAGGGTAATTTTTAGATCACTCGGCATGTTTTAATAGCAAGCATAAGATAATATCCCTTCTGCAAGCCCTGACATTTCCAGTTACATATACATAAAAGAGCAATGGGTTATGTTTATTGGACAGGTATACAAATAGCAAGCCATCATACCCATAGTTTATAAAACGTTATCTATTAATAAGAAAAGAGGCCCCAGAGACGTATAGGCTCTTAATGTTTAGGTGGAGTATTGAGTGTTTTAACTTTAAATAGAACAGGGATCTCACAAAAAGTGGTCAAAGCATAGGTTTGGCTGCCAAAGACAGTTTTTGCCATCGTAAATCTTAGCCTGACAATGCCACAAAAGCCTCTCTTTACCTAAACACTGCTGAGTTAGGCTTCTCATTCCTTGATTGGCTGATAGTCACTATGACAACTGATGCCACAATTAGACAAGTCCAATTCCACTTTCAAACATGCGCACAGTTCATTAATTCAACTGGACGTTTTGTTGATGGTACATTATGAGGGAGATATTTAATACCACTTTGAGGGTGGTTTTCTATAGCAAAATGAATTATACGAGCTAAGGAAAACAACATCGTCTGTTTCTGCAGTAGGAGTTCCACGGCATATGGAGTGCCACAGGTTCGTTATCTGGAAACCCAGCCACATTCTTGCGGTCAATGACCTAATAGGTAGAAGATTCAGGTCTATCATTTGGGAGATAACTTGCATGTGAGAAAGTTGCTGCTTTGCATCTGACTTAGTAAATATGTGGCAATATCCAGTGACACCTGCCAGCTTGCACAATAGTAAATATGGTCCAGTGACACCTGCCAGCTTGCACAACTTCCACCATGGGACTTCCAGTTTCCCTTCCCACCTCCTCCAGCTCTTTCTGAGCCCCCACCCTCCCATTGCTTCCAAAAATCTGCTCTGAGAAAAGTAGATACAGTGGTACCTCGGGTTAAGTACGTTCCGGAGGTCCGTACTTAACTTGAAACTGTTCTTAACCTGAAGAAGAAGAAGAAGAGTTTGGATTTGATATCCCGCCTTTCACTCCCCTTCAGGAGTCTCAAAGCGGCTAACAATCTCCTTTCCCTTCCTCCCCCACAACTAACACTCTGTGAGGTGAGTGGGGCTGAGAGACTTCAGAGAAGTGTGACTGGCCCAAGATCACCCAGCAGCTGCATGTGGAGGAGCGGAGACGCGAACCCGGTTCCCCAGATTACGAGACTACCACTCTTAACCACTACACCACACTGGCTCTCAAAGCACCACTTTAGCTAATGGGGCCTCCTGCTGCTGCCGCGCCGCCGGAGCACAATTTCTGTTCTCATCCTGAAGCAAAGTTCTTAACCTGAAGCACTATTTCTGGGTTAGTGGAGTGTGTAACCTGAAGTGTATGTAACCTGAAGTGTATGTAACCCGAGGTACCACTGTACTGGGGGCATGCAGGGGATTGCATAGGAGAGGAAAGAGAAGCCTCATCGTGGGATTGGACAACCACTTGTGTTGCAGTGCATCTCACTCACAGGCCAAGATGTGAACTTTGAACTTCACGTATGCTATATGAAAGCTTACTTCAGATGATAAAGCGTGCAGCACTATAACCATATTGATCACAGGGTTAAGTGAGAAAGAGGTGTGGTGGGGAGACAACTCATAATTGAAACTATGCAGTCTGGGCTCTTCAGGTCCAGTTATCATTTTGATTATAGTCTGGTTAAGTCACAGGTTTTGAACAGTAACACAACACAGATTTTCTTTTCCTCAGGATTTGTTTTCTCCTATTAGCTAATTACTGTTTCTTCTTGTCTTTACTAATTTAAAGCCCTTTAAAAGCATGTCAGGGGAGTGCAATGTCATTTGCAGTGCTTTGTGTGCCCAACAGGCCAATGTTATATCCTGACACGCCTAAGTGTGACACTAATGCGATTATCTATATTTTATAGGCCATAAACCAAGCAAGTTTAGAATCTCTGATGATTCTCACGCATTATTTGTCCACCTCCATCATTCTAATCACTTGTCCCATTGAAGGCTTCACTGTCCAAAGAATTATGGAAGCAGATGCAAGGGTATATAATCAAAGAAGCTGTCAAGAATCATTTTTAGGGGAATGAAGACACTCAGTGCTCATTTCCCTGAGTAGATGTTGTTTAATTAACAGTATCACACATGGGAGCCTAACAGAGCCACTTTCCATCTGCAGTTTGGACAGCTAATAGCAGATCTCTCCGTCCTGTACTTCGCTCAGGTTCCAGCCTCAACATCAGCCTCTAGAAGGGCAAACAAGAGTGTTCCTCGGTGGCTACATGCCACAAGACACTGTGCATTCATTAAAAAAATATGTATAGCAAGGGTTTGAAAGGGCATTCAAGCTTTCAGATTTTTCTCCTCTGCTTAAGGGCTAGAAGTTTAAGAAGGAGAATGAGAAAGATGGCTAAGATCTTCAGAATTATTGA
Source organism: Podarcis melisellensis (assembly GCF_964234715.1). Lineage (NCBI taxonomy): Eukaryota > Metazoa > Chordata > Lepidosauria > Squamata > Lacertidae > Podarcis > Podarcis melisellensis. The sequence continues at coordinate 95,072,985 of NC_138529.1, forward strand.
AAATGACGTCTTACAGCACAATCCTGCATATGCCTACATGAAGTATGACCCAACCAGCCACAATGGGCACGTTCTACCTCTAGTTGTGGGTGGAGTAGGCCTCTGAGTACCAGTTGCTGGGAAGGTGGAGAGAGTGCTGTTGCGCTAAGGTTTTGCTTGGGAACTACCCATGGAGATCTGGTTGGCCGCTGTGAGAGCAGGATCAGGATGCTGGACAAGATGGGCTTTTCGCCTGCTCAGGTAAGTGGGTATAGGACTGCAACCTTAGCTACTCAGACAGAAGCTGGAGGTGATAATAAGGCAGGAGACTTGCATGTGTTGCTTGTAGTCCAGGAAAATAATGTGGCTTGGACAATACCTCATATAAAACTGTTTTAACCATTAATTGAGCCAGGCCACAAGCTGAGGAGACACAGGCTTCATGATTGCCATGGGCCCACTCCTTGATTCTGAGAGGGTGGAATTATACATAAAGGTTGATCTGCACATCTTAGGTTTTGTGCTGTTGTGTTATAAGCAAAGGACAGGCTTGTTATAAGCCAAGGAGAAAGAGAGATGATTTCTACAAGCATCTGAACTCATGCACCTCACTATAGTATGCACAATCTCCCCCAGGTTTTACACAGGAAGAGAGGATATAACACCTTCTGTTGGTGTTTATATTTAATGTTCAAAGCTTCTCCCATACTATTTCCAGGAATGAAATGTGTGCTACATCCTCTTCTTCTGCTGGCAATGATTAACCTTTTTTTGAGGCTTCAAAAGACCAGACTTTAGTCATTCCTCCTAGTTAGTGGCTTCTATGGGTGACAATTGCAATGTAATATAATGAGGCCTACTTCAGCTACCTGCCCAAGTTGCCATGGTTATCCCAGGCCCTCCTTGCAGTGAGGCTCCAATTTTTCTTGACCAATCAGAACTACAGAATAGACAGGATGTTATCTAGAATGGCTAACCAATCTCCTAGGTGTGTGTAGGGCAATTCTGCATTTACTCAAGAGCAGCACCACCTTTTTAGCCCCGTTCCTAACATCACAACCGCTTCCTTCAGCAAATGCATATTCTGCACAGTTGTCTGTAAAGGAACTGCAATGCGCAGACTCCTGCTCAAGTGGAAGAGCTTTGTGCAGTTGTGCAGGCATACTGAGCAAGAAGAGGCTGATGTGCTGCAGTTTCTTTCCAGACAACCTTGAAGAAAGTGCAGTTCCTGAAAGAATAAGTTGCATTGTGGAGTGTGGGGCTAAAAGCGTGGCCTCACTCCTGAGCAAACACAAAACAAAGTGTGTAAGCACAGCTGGCACACAGAGGAAAGATCCTTTCCCTGACAGAGGTTTACAAACAAATCACAGGTTCCAAATTAAGACTCATTATTGAGAAGAGGAATAGAGGTATAAAGGATGAGGGTGAAGACAGATATGAGGCATAAAGAAACAAAACCATTCACTCTCTAAGTAAACTGAAACTAAGCAATGTCAAAGGGAACTCTCAAAATTATTTGTGAGGAGCAAGGATCAGCCATGTCTAGGGCTGATGAGAGTTGTGAGCCAAAACATCTGGAGGGCACCAGGTTGGGAAAGGCCAACCTTGCTTTTTTTCATCCCCAGTTGAAAACATATCTTTGACTTTTGTGAGCGCTTAATGAAATTAACTTAACTGTTAAATGATGAGGCTGTGCATGCTCTTATTAAGACGTTTTTTGAGTGGCATTTTTTGTTTTACTTTTTATATTTTTATGTGTTCCTGTCTTTCTTATGAATTTGATTGTAGTGTTTTATGTTTTGAATCTTAACATGTAACTTGCCCAGGCATCGTTAACTGATGAAGGATGGGTTAGAAATAATAACAACAACCTGTGGCACTGGAGAGGTTTTTGGACTTCAACTTCAGTCAAATCTACCCAGTGTGTGGCCAATGGTCAGGGGATTATGGGAATTATGGTCAGGGGATTATGGTGGAGCACAGGGTCACAATTCCTGACTTAGGCAAGAGAGTGATTAGGGAGGCCTTAAGTACCTTTCAACAACCCCAAAATGTAGAAGTAAAATGTCAGAACTGGCAGAGATTTCCAGACTTTTACTATTAGATGAACCAGTGGGGTGGGGTGGGGTGGGGGAAGAGGGTATTCCAGCTTTTGTACATGCAGGGCACTCAGGGCTGTCTTAAGCATATGCAGTGCCGGGGTACAAAGATCCAGCCAGTGCCCCCCCCCCAGGTTGACCAGTCCCAGGTGCACAGGAGGGCGGAGCCGGCCAGCTGCCTCGGTGTCTCACTGGCATGGTCACCCCCAAACTCTCAGTGCAGAGCCGCCCGCAGCAGAGGAGCCCACTACGGTGCTCCGACTGATGGGCGGGCTCTTCCCCGTACTCAGCTCTCGGGCCCCAGCCTCTCGGCCTGGCGCCCCTGAGAGCCTGCACCCTTAGCGCCTATGGGTAAGACGGCCCTGAGGGCACTTGAAATATAGATAATGGGCGGGCTAGGTCATTGTACCAGGAGCATTGACTTTTTGTTTTTAAAGAGGGAGGCATTTAAAAAAACAAAAAACACAGATGTGAACTGAAGACATTTCTATTTGCCCAGGCTTTCACAGTTTTATATCAGTGTAAGTAACAAGCTGTTAGCAACTTTAATAATATTTTTTTAGTGCTGTTTTATTGTATGTTTTACATGCCGTACCTTGCCCATGGCTCTTCTAGGAAGGGCAATAAACAAACAAGCTAACAACTAACAACAACATCTTTATTCTGATTCTTTTCTCAGCATACTCCCATCCCTCTTGTGTCCTATTGGGATTCCTTAAGATCATGCAAGAATGCCTTCTTGATTATTCATATTTTATGCAGAAACATCAGGAAGCATGAAAAAAGGAGTTACTTTCCAACCGTGACTTGCCAAGTAAGCCTCATCTGGATATCAGTGCAATACATTTTCTGAGTTGGGCCTTTGCTGCTCTGGGCTAAGCCCATTGGATTTGTTTGGGACATTTAGCATTTGTTATGATATTCACCTGGTATTTAAATGCACATTTTATGCGCGCCGCTTTTGTTTTTCAAGTGTTGTTACAAATCCCAGATGTTTGGGCTGGGGCAAGCTACAGCTCTGGATAAATAATGCCATAAAATAAAAATTACCTCAAACAGCATCTGAAAGAGTCCTTGGAAGCATTTTCATACTCCCGCTTTCCCCCTCGCTCCCTCTTCACATTCATGCAGAAGGCAGGCTACAAATAATTCAACAAGCGTGCTTGAAGAGAACACGCAAAACAAAAGCAAGAAGCCTAATAGAAGTGTCCGTGTTCTTGAGTTTTGCAGCACTAATGGATGTCTGTCTGCAGGGATTCTTGGGGCAAGTTGAAATGTAAGGCCAGATTAGTGGACTGAGCCTCATTTTCCCGTAGCATTGTCTTTCTCCTCCCAACCCTGCTCTGGTAGAACAAGTCACCTTCAGTTTGTTCAGACCAGCAATTCAACTTCAACCCCAGCACCAAACTTGGAACCCCACTTTAATTTCCCCTCAATATTGTTATTTCTTTCTTCTTTCTCGTCTACTCACCTTTCCTTCTTTTTCACTGTTATGTACTGATGTTCTCACCCTGGGCCAGCAGGGGGATACTGTAGATAGTTAGGCAAATGAAGGATCGAAAGTGACGTTCAGTGATTGGATAGTTTGTATGCAAATGAAGGATCGAAAAGTGACGTTCTGTGATTGGATAGTTTTAGAAAGTTGCAACAGTTACAATTGTTTTGGAGCTCTATATAAGCGGGCTGACTGAGCTCCTCAGTTAGTTCTGTTCCAGCTTACAAATAAAAAGCTGCTTTGGAAGAATCGCTGTGTCATCTGATATGTTCGCCCACAACTTAACATTCACTCTCTCCTAAAACATGACCCAACAGTTATAATAATAATAATAATTTATTATTTATACCCCGCCCACCTGGCTGAGTTTCCCCAGCCACTCAGTTACAGCCACCCCAGTCACTCAGTTACAGTGATCAAAGGTTTATGCCAACCTCCCCCAATTTGTGGCCATTCAGCCATTGTTGGATTACATCTTCCTTGATCATGTTGACTCCAGATTATGGGAGCTGGAGTCCAGCATCTGGAGTCCAGCTTGGAAAGGCTGGCTCATGTCCATAGGCCAGGGATGTAGTAATTCAGGTCACAGTAGCAGATTTTTAATATCAGATTTCAGAAAGATAGCATGAATCCTTAAGAATTCCTGGATTTGATATGGCTTGATAGAGTTTCATTCCTAGCTAATCCAAGCCAATGGCAATGGCAGTTAATTGTTGGATAAAACCTTGGGTAAAAGTTCTAAAACTGATGGATAATGTTGCACATATTGTTGCTGGAACATCACCAATCTAGCATTATTCCAATGACTTGATGCTCGGCAGAGAGGCCCTGTATGTATTCCAGACTTCATGGAAGCTGCTGTATATTCCTGTATTTTTCCTTTACACGTCAACAAAACCACGCAAGTATTATTAAAATATAATGTTCCTGTTCCTTCTTTTGGTGTGTGTGTCTGATTAGATAAATATATTCTGCAACCTATTTCCAAAACAAGTGTCGCTTCTCGCTAGGTTGGACTTGTTATGTTGCATCTCTGCACATTAAAAGTTAAAAATTATTTAGCCTGATTTGTTAAAATTTTCATTAATGGCAATTTATGTCACTCAAACAAACCTCCTTAGGAAGAACATGGCATGCTTGTACAAACCTATTATGAGAGTTGTCAGAAACATTTGTCCTTATGAAATATAAATAGACAGTGTGTTAGATGATTTAGTACGGAATCAGTTATTCATTTAAAAACAAACATGTTTTTTTAATTTCATCTTTCAGCAAACCAGGTCATGTCGCTTTCAGGCTAATGAGAATGCATTTGTAAATATCACAGGGAACAATATATTCATTTTTGATGGGGTAGCATATTGGCAGGACAAGAGCATCATCAGCTATTTGGAAGATGTAAGGTCTCTGACAGAGGATATATCCTTTCATGCTAAATTATCATGCTAAATGGGTGGCTCTAGAAGACCACGGTTTGTCTGTATAACAACTTGGTAATTCAGTTTTTCTAATGCATGCAAAAAACTCTGCTTCACAAGCCCAGTGTTGGCATTCAGAGCATGTGAACAGTAATCACGTGTGGTGGGAGAACAGGGCTGTGTTCACTGGCTCTGCTCCCATGCTGGCCTGATCCTGATATCTGCACATTGGTGGCCCACATCTGTTGGAGGGATCCTTCTCCATGTGGTTTTGAACCTGATTTCAAAGATTTTCACATCACATGGAGAGCCCACATGTGTAGAGCAGGAACACTTGGGCAGCAGAAGGTGTGGCCAACAATCAATTATTGTTCACATAATTTGCATACCCAAACAGGGCTTTAGGATATCAATGAAATAATTATTTGCAGATTTCATGTATATATACATTTAAAAGAATACACGTTCTATAATTGTTTTGACCTGTGAGTTGGAAAAACACAAAATCCCAAACAGGCCTGTTTAAACAGTCTTGGTTCCAAGTGCAACAGGACTGACTTACAGACCCTCCAAGTGTCCCTATTTTCCAGGGACATCCCTGATTTAGAGAAGCCACCCTGGTTTCTGATTTGATCCCGGAGTGTCCCATTTTTCCTTAGGACATCCTTATTTTCACTGGAGAAATGTTGGAGAGTATGGATTTACTCTACACAAATGTTATTTAGATTTACTTTCCAGCTGCAGGGATCTCGAAGAGTGTTGGGGACATCTGAACACTCTACCACAGGCCTAGCCTCTGCTGCGGAGTGCCACCACAAATACTTTGTGAACATACAATGAAAGGCTCCTATTGATGCCTTTATTGATGCCTCTCTTTTAAATCAGAACCAGTGAGGGCAGTGAAGGTCCTGTGTGAGTGTCTGGAGGCGGTTGGAGGATGGATGGCGGCTAACAGATTGAGGTTGAATCCTGACAAGACAGAAGTACTGTTTCTGGGGCACAGGAGGCGGGCAGGTGTGGAGGATTCCCTGGTCCTGAATGGGGTAACTGTGCCCCTGAAGGACCAGGTGCGCAGCCTGGGAGTCATTTTGGACTCACAGCTGTCCATGGAGGCACAGGTCAAATCTGTGTCCAGGGCAGCTGTTTACCAGCTCCATCTGGTACGTAGGCTGAGACCCTATCTGCCTGCGGACTTTTTTGCCAGAGTGGTGCATGCACTGGTTATCTCCCGCTTGGACTACTGCAATGCACTCTACGTGGGGCTACCTTTGAAGGTGACTCGGAAACTACAACTAATCCAGAATGCGGCAGCTAGACTGGTGACTGGGAGCGGCCGCTGAGACCATATAACACCGGTCTTGAAAGACCTACATTGGCTCCCAGTATGTTTCCGAGCACAATTCAAAGTGTTGGTGCTGACCTTTAAAGCCCTAAACGGCCTCGGTCCAGTATACCTGAAGGAGCGTCTCCACCCCCATCATTCTGCCCGGACACTGAGGTCCAGCGCGAGGGCCTTCTGGTGGTTCCCTCATTGCGAGAAGCAAAGCTACAGGGAACCAGGCAGAGGGCCTTCTCGGTAGTGGCGCCCACCCTGTGGAACGCCCTTCTAGCAGATGTCAAAGCGATAAACAACTACCTGACATTCAGAAGACATCTTAAGGCAGCCCTGTTCAGGGAAGTTTTTAACGTGTTATATTTTACTGTATTTTTGGTTTTTATGGAAGCCGCCCAGAGTGGCTGGGGAGGCCCAGCCAGATGGGCGGGGTATAAATAATAAATTATTATTATTATTATTATTATTATTATTATTATTATTATTATTATTCCTTGCATGTTTGTAAAACATCACACAGGTCTGGGAAATCCACAAAAGAGATGGATGGCCTGTGGCATGAAACTCTGATCGGGATTTGTTGCTTCCATCTCATCTGGAGTCTGGATTGTGCTAGGTCAGTTTGTGTTGATAAAAGCTTTGCACAGCTCTATGACACAAGATCAACCTCTAAGCAGATGTAGCAGACACACATCTTGGCTCTTTCTTCACTTTCGCTGCCTAGCTCTGCTGTGCCATTTGCGGTGAAATTATGCAGTTTCTGTATACTGCGAACATTTAAAGATGATTGTGTATTAGCATAACTTGAGTTTATGTTTTCTAATTAGAATTAATGTTGGAAAGATCTATTGATGCTGATTCCAAACATGAGTGCTGAGCTTCATAAAACTCAAGGAAAGGGAAGTCTTTTCTGAAACAACTGCTACACTCTTCTCAACCAGACTTCCGCAACCTGATGCCTTTCAGCTCCCAGCACCCTTGTCAATTGGCTGTGCCTTGAGATCTCCCGGGGAAGTGCCATTTGCTCCTCTACCTTAGGTGGTAAAGTGTCTTGGACTGGCCAAAGGTCAAAAATAATGGGAATGATTTATCACTGAAAGCTTGAAGTTGCATGCTAACCATGCAACGTGTCCAGCTTGAGGATGGAAAAGTGCTTTCGAAAATTATTGAAGGGCACAGAGCATAAGAACAGAATAAGAACCTGCTGGATGAGGTCAATGGCCATCTAGTCCAGCATCCTGTTCTCACAGTGGCCAACTAGAAGCCTCTGGGAAACACCACGTGCAGGATTGAAGCACAAGAGCACTCTTTCCTTCTGCTGATTCCAGAAACTGATGTTTGGAAGCATTGCCTCCTCTAGCTGAAGAGGCAGAACATAAGCATTATGGCTAGTAGCCATCTATAGCCATCTCCTCCACGAATGTGACACCCCCCCCCTCCATATTCCATATGGGCAAGAAAGATTATCACATTTCAAGGACGCATTTCAGCTAGACAAAAGCACTCAAGGAGGCCACATAGCAGGGTCAGTGAGGTCACAGTGTGATGAGTCTTTCTGAGGGCCAGACTGAGAGGCCCAGAGGACCGCTTCCCCCCCTCAAAGTCTTGAGGTTCCTCACTTCAGATCACAAGGTTCAATCAGGTATATAAGGATGGAGACAGTCCTCAAGATAGTGTGAGTCGTGTAGAGCAGTGGTACCTCGGGTTACATACGCTTCAGGTTACAGACTCCACTAACCCAGAAATAGTACCTCAGGTTAAGAACTTTGCTTCAGGATGAGAACAGAAATCATCCGGCAGCAGCGCAGCGGCAGCAGGAGGCCCCATTAGCTAAAGTGGTGCTTCAGGTTAAGAACAGTTTCAGGTTAAGAATGGACCTCCAGAACGAATTAAGTTCTTAACCCGAGGTACCACTGTATATTGGCTTTCAGGTTAAGAACAGTTTCAGGTTAAGAATGGACCTCCAGAACGAATTAAGTTCTTAACCCGAGGTACCACTGTATATTGGCTTTCAGGTTAAGAACAGTTTCAGGTTAAGAATGGACCCCCAGAACGAATTAAGTTCTTAACCCGAGGTACCACTGTATATTGGCTTTCAGTGGGTCCAAGATGCCTGTTAAGGGTCTTGTGTTACCAGAAACCTGTCTGGGATTACCAGAGATATAACAGCTAGTGAGGAAACAGAGACTGGCATGGGGCAAAATTCAAGGGCCAACTGGGTCATGATTTTATTTATGAAATTTATACACTGCGTGATTATTTAAAAAAATCTCAAAGTGTTTTACAAAGCACTTTATGTGTTGCTCCTTTCTCTCGTCTGCATAATAAGTATTTCCATGTACAGCTGTGTAGTTGCGAAGAGAGTAAAGAAAGAGCGAAAGGAAAGAGCGAGAGAAACGTTTGGGCACCTACCTTACTGTCAGAACCTTGTAGGGCAAAACTAAGTCGCCCAGTAAATGTATCTGTTTGCCTTAGCTATGCTGAGCATCTTTGGGCACACTGTGAAGATGAATCTAGAGCTTTTCCTGCCTCTCAGTTTTTGTCTCCACGATCCACTTCAGGTGGATGTAAAAATCCAGCCCGATATTTACTTTCCACCTGAGGCAAACATTAGTGACTGAAGCCTATGCAAGTGTCAGAGAGGTCAATAAATCCTTCAACTTTGTTAAATGTGGAATAAAGGAAAGAAAAAAAACTTGAATTAAATTTGTGTGCCCACTTGAAATGGTCTCTGGCTGTGCCTCTGAACCTGTGCTGGATTTTTGCATGAAAATATTCTCTTTGTCCCTAACTGGTGTTCTCCTTCAAAAAGGAGTCAGGTTTAAAAAGCTGGCAATAATGTAAGATTTTTTAAGCAAACAGTTCAATATTTCTTTTAATATGATCTCTGTATTCAAGAGCTCTTTGATTTCTCTCTCTTTTTTTCAGGCTTTGAAATGGTACCTCTGCTTATATAAAAAAGGGCCATCCATGATTTTCGTCCTTTGTTCCTTTATGAGCTTTGTCACTGGTTGAGCGACATGTTGCGAAAGCCAAGAAAATATTTTTTCTAAAAAAAATAGAAATTGCAAACTGTGCTAAATACACCTTTTGTTATGTTTAATATAAAGTTCACTATGAAGACCTGTATTGAATTATGCATTAATTTCTTTGCCAAATAATTCTTCAATTTTTTTTGAAAAAAAGAATCTTAGTTTTTCATACAATGTATAATAATTAAAAGTGAAGCAAAAGAGGCAGCAATAAATCAAGGACTACAATACAGTAAAATATTATAATTAATATTTTAGCATACGTTTTGATTACTTTTAGAATAAGCACAAGAAATATCAATTAGAATATATATTCAAACACTGCTGCTTTTGCCCATTATACTGGGGAAAGGGGCTATTTTTAATTCTGGATATTGCATACAAAATAATACATAGTCCCTAATTAAATATAAGGCTGCAATTCAATCGAGAGCTTCTGCTGATGTCACAAATAATAAGCGCACAGCTCGAGGTATCAGTGAATGGCAGTCAAACCCAGAGATTGAATTACAACTTCAGCGTTCCGTCTGTGGATCTGTATTGTTATTTGTAATAGATGGAAAATGATTATTATTATTTTTAAATACAGACAAAAAGAAGGAAATTTGACTTCAAAATCTGCGACTAGGTGGTAAAAGATTAGAGTGCATGTGATTATAGAGAATGCTGCCTATTGGAAATTGAAATGTAGAAATGTGCGAGAATAATTCCAGTCTTTTACAGTCTATATTCTGTTAAGTATATAATGGGGTATACTTTCCTTTTCCTTTCTTTCTGCTGCCGTGGGCTAGGCTTCTCTTCTTTGGGGTTCAGTTGATAAAGGGGGAATGGGGAACCTGTGGTCGTCATGTTGTTGGTCCACTGGCCAGGCTGGCTGGAGCTGTTTGGAACTGAGTTCAATAACACCTGGAGGGCTATAAGTTCCTCAGCCCTGATACAGATTTACGCTTCAACCCAGGTAGGGCAAACATCCAGCTCATGAGCTGTGCATGCAATAGGTGTTGTGCATCCCATTCCAAGCCTAGCCATGACAGCATGGACAAATTCCGAGGCCCATGCTGAGAATTCATTCAGCCCAAAGCAACCTCTTCTGCTTACTGTAGGATTACCAGACATCCCCATTTCCCGGGGACAGTCCCCGGATTTGCAAATTTGTTCTCGGACAGATTCCATCCCCGGAATGTCCCCGGATTTCATCTAATGTCCCCGGGAAATGTGGCAGCAACAGCAGCAGCAGTCTCAACAACCCAGAGCCTGGTAGCGCAGTTGGCTCTGGCTGGCTTCAGGAGCTGCCCGCTGCCGTGGTGCCCGCCATTTTGCCTCGCTGGACTCAGAGTAGGGGATGAAGACACGGTGCTGGGCGCTGGCGCCGGGCAAGAGCTGCGCAGGGTCATTGAACTCGGTGTGCCACTGCACCTTGCCACTCAGCTCGCTGTCGGCACCGCTGCCCAAGGCAGTTGGCTCGGCCTCCGGGTGGTGCTTGGGCGGCTGTGGCTGCTGCTCGGCTTTGCCATTGTGCTCCTCAACTTGCGGCTCAGCTTGTTGGCCAGCTCGTCGTTGGCCATCACAGACGAGAGGTGAGCAGGAGACGAGCTAATCTGGTCCAAGCGCACCTCCTCCCGCTTGCTTGCCACTGGTTCTGCCCTGGTAATCCTTACTCCTCAGTAAGCCTGTAGGGGATCGCAGTGCAAGGAGGAAGAGGGAGGGAGGGAGGGGGGAGCACAGCTAGCACTCCAAGAAAGGCCGGGACTCAGAGGATGGCCGCGCAACAGAGGAGACCACAGAAGAGAAGATACTACTTCTTCTTTAATATTTTTTTCCCTCTTTTAAAGAAATATTTATTTTATTTTATTTATTTATTTATTTATTTATTTATTTATTTAGTTAGTTAGTTAGTTAGTTAGTTAGTTAGTTAGTCAGTCAGTCAGTCAGTCCCCGGATTAATTGAAATAAATCTGGTAACCTTAGCTTACTGGGCAGCCACGTAGGTTCCTGCATCTAGCACAAAGCTACACTTTGGGAAGGACTCCCTGCTCCCTGCTTCTGACAAGTCCAACTGAAGGGTCACCCAGCTACTAGGGCAAATGTAGCAGCTTGCACTGCTGTTTGAGAAACGTCAACTCCAGAGCAGTGCTGGCCTGGCCAAAAAAGTGTCACGTAAGGCCATCACTGTTTCTCATTTGATAGGTGCCTTTCAGAGCAGAACATGGAACACAGGAAGCTGCCTTATCCTCAGGCACACCACTGGTCCTTCTAGTTCATTATTGTCAACACTGACTGGCAGCAGCTCTTTAGAGCTTTAAGCAGGGAAGATCTGAAGATGCCTGGGACTGAAGCTAGAATGCAGAGTGTGCACTCTTCCACTGAGCTATGGCTCTCCCCTAAATATGAAGGGATGCTGCTCATTTCCCGGGTGGAAGAAGCACCTGTCAGGTTAGACGTAGTCATCAGTCCCTTCCATACAGCAAAAGCGAAGAGAAGGGCCTGTGAAAGCACAGCAGAGTCCATTTGAAGCCCATAAACTATCAGTTATCCTGAGCAGTAGACAGATCATCTCTTTAATGCTGTTTTGGAAGTTCATATGAAAGGAAGGTTTCGATACAACACTTTAGCACTCCATCTGTGGATCTGTATTATTATGTTTTTAATTATGAGAACAAGTTCAGCAGAAGACAAAGTAAAGTGCATGTATAAATATGAAGAAGATCTGCAGAAGGGACTTGGAAAAGAGTTAAGAGCCTCGGACAGAAGATCACCAGGTTGATGGACCATATGGAATTGATGGAAAGGACTGGCAGAATCCGAGACCAGGGAGAAGAGACGGTGGAAGAAGATTGGAAAAAGTTTAAAGTTTATTTATAGAAATACTGTAAAATTAATGAGTGTTAGAAAAATGTTGGAATGAAATTATATGGCTTTAGTAGAAATGTTATAAGGAGTTAAGCACAAATAAGTATTATAGTATTAATAGAAAACAAGGTTAAAATAAGTTAAGAAAATTATATGACAGAAAATAGAGAAAGATGGAAAGGAATTGCTGAAACAATTAACAGAAGTGGAATACAAAAAGGGAGGTGAAAGGAGGTCGATGAAATGAGGGAATGAAAGATAGGGCATTGAAATGGTATGATGTATGTTTTAAAATTGTTTTTGCTTTGTTTTGTTTAGTTTAATGTGTTAATGTTGCATTGTGTATTGTTTATATATTGTATTGTATTGTATTTTTTTTTCTCTTTTTCATCTTTTTTGTAAAAATAAATATTATTTAAAAGTATTATGTTTTTAATTATGTTTTAAGTTGGAAGCTGCCCATAGTGGCTGGGGCAACCCAGTAAGATGTGTGGGGTATAAATAGTAAAATGATCATTATGGAATGGGATGTCCCTATTTTCATCAGAGAAATGTTGGAGAGTATGGTACTATTATTTGTAATAAATGGGAAATGACGAGGATGATTAAACACAGACAGAAATAAGGAGATTTGACTTCAAAATCTGTGACTTGGTGGTAGAAGATGAGTGTGTGTGTGTAACTTTGAACTGGCAAACTGTGGCTGCAAACATACACTGTTGCTTGAGAAACAGTTGTCCCATGGTCATTCCATTTTAAAATGGTATTTTGAGTGAGAAGAGGGGCTGTTGAAACTTGAAGTTCTGTTTTTATAACACAGAGGACAGCAAAGTATAAACAATGAAAGAACAAACACACCAAAAAACACCCAACACTCAAAACAACCATGCAAGCAAGCCTTACTGATTTTATCCACATATTCCAGGTGACTCACCATCTGTCTACCTGCCAACATCTGAAAATAATAAGTTATAGTAAAGTTATTAACTAGAATGACATGAACTTTGAAGTAGCTAAACCTAAATTAAATATAAGCATTCCAAACAGCTTGAGGCTAATGAATGTAATAAAGACTCACTCACCCAACTTCATCCTTGTTTGTTTCTGTTTTTTACCTCTTCCCTTTGCCCATGTCTCTCATCCTAGGTGGTTGTAGACAAAGGGAGGTTAGTGGAAATAATGGAAAGATTATATTTCTATGAGGTATGGGGTTTTTTGTTTGTTTTTGTTTGGAAGGGGGCAGGCAAGGCTGCCCCCCCTATAATTCTTGGACTAGCCAAGCCAACTTCCTGGTGATGTGACAACCTACTGGTAGGTAATGGGCCATTAAGAGAACAAAGGAAGTGGATCTGTGCCAGATGAAAATGGATGAGGCCCCTTCCCTCAGCTTACAGGTTGTTAGAAAGACAAAAGGCCAGAGTAGAGAGCTGAGTGATGTGTGCTAGAAGTTAGAAGAAAAGCTGCAGAGTGGGAAGCCAGAGAGAGGCAGAGTAATGCTTGATTTATGTTTGGATCTAAGGCTGCAGGTATGGGGGAACTCTTGGGAAGTTAATGCTGTGAACTCCTCCATTGTAGGCTCAGGTTGGATATACAGTATGTGTAAATAAACCATATATTATAAGGACACTACAGTCTCCGTTGTGCCTCATTCTGAAGGAAACACGAACCCAGCATAAGCTCCTAGAACCCCTGGAATCTCACATCACTCAGAGATTGGGGTGATGTGCAACAGCATCTATTTGTCAGTTACAACTGATAGACACACCTTTAAAGTGAAACACCTCAGAAGTTGGAACAAATCTGCACCATGCAAAGAAAGGCTTCCATTGCTGTCAGTTACTGCCAGTTGCACCAATTTACACCAGATGAGAATGTGGCCACAGAAAGCCTCTCACCAACGTAATGTATATATATGGGAAATCCCTTTGCACTGCTCATTGTCCAGAATAAATTGCACGCTGAGTGCTTTGATGCCAACACGATGCTCTGTCTACAGGAGTTTCTTTCCTACGCAGTCTTAGAAAACCCAGACGTTAACCTCTGAAAAGAAGCAGCAGCGCATTAATCTATTTTTACCACACTGCCTTCCTTGATGAACTCATACTTTGCCCACAAATTTGTTATACTTGAAAAAGCTACTAAACGGAGGTTATGTTTGCCAGATCGCTCTCTCTTTTTATTTCATTTTGAAAAACCCCGAATGCCTTAATGAAATGAAATAAAAAGGAATGCAGGTAACAGTATTAAAACCAAACCTGCCACTCAGAAGAATCAAGGGCACCAGATGCATGTTCACCGTTCTGCTTCCATGTACTATATTGCCTGTCTTTCAGCAATGCTTGCTTCTTCCTCCCAGCTTACCAGGTGACATTAAAGGAATTAATATCCCCCCCCCAATTTTTTTTAATAGCAGCTGTCAGCATGCTGGCTCCAGTTCACCCTCTATAAACGTTTGAAAAAATAAAATAGGTCCCCTTACAGCTGCAGGCCCCAGACCTGTGCCCCATAGTCCAGCCCCAGCAGTGTCACTGAGTGCACAGATCTTAGAAGCTTAGAAGGGGAGAAACCATTTCATACAAGTTTAAGAAACACTGCCTTGGCATAATGAGACAAAGTGCTGAAGATCTTGTTTATTTCATAAATAAAAATAGGCACCATTTGTTAGTCTGCGGTGGAGTTGCTTGTTGAGGAATGTTTCTGGCAAGCTGGCTACTGGAAGATGGAATCTGCTCTTTAAACAGAATCTGTCAAGTTTATTGAGTCTCTTGGGAGAACAACCCCCCCCCCCCAAGCATTGCATCTCACTTAAAAGAAAAAGAAACTCCTTTTAATGTGAACTTTGAACTTAATATGCTAGCGTGTCAAGGGTTTTTTTAAAAAAATATTGCCACGCAATAAGAGTGCCCCATTGCTACTTCCTGAAGGTTTGCTCCATACCTATTCTGTGGTCCCTATGTACCAAAAGAGAGAAACAGATGGATGTACATATTGGAGATACACATGGACCTTCCGCTGACAATCCTGGTCAGGATGCTGCAGTGTTTGGTGATGATCTGGAGACAGCAATGATCTCCAGATCTTAGCAGAGAAAGGTCTCTGCTAAGCCCGACACAGACCCCATCCTACGCAGGCAGCTGCTTGTGAAGGGGATACAGAATGCAGTCACACTTTTGAGAACCTAGCCATTATTCCAATGAGGAAGTAATTTGCAACAAACACCTTAGAAGGTTATTGTTGCCATTGATTGACTGGCTAAACCCTGAAGAATACTAGGATACAAATAATATTGGCTTAGTCAGGGTCCATATCAAAACACAGCCCTGCCTCCAGTGGCAGGAGAGGAAAAGCAGCCAGGACAACTGCAGAGCAGGGAAAACTTTTACCATCTTCCTGCCCTGCTTTTGTTGCTGCTGCTCCTGAAGGGAGAGGAGAGGTGCCAGGCTTCCCCTGAGGGACCTCCCTATCAAACTTCCTGTCAGGAATTATTGATGGGATGGAGAGGTTTTTTTTTTAATTGTTGGGCTGATGTGAATGTTTTTTTGGGCTGTGTCAGTGTGGAATTTTTATAATCTGTGAGTTAGTGAGTGGAAATGTCTGTATGGTTGTTGTTGTTTTTAAAAAAGTTCATATACCGCTATTTTTTTATTATTGTTATGGGCGGGCTGGTGGGCTTTCTTGGGTTTTGTTTCTCCTAATGTATTATATGGCGTATTAGTGGGTTGCATGATTCCTCCCCTCTTTCCTGTATGCATGTGTGCATATACTGAGAGACGCTTTGGGTGACAAGTGACTAATAAGTTTAGTAAATTTATAAATGTAAATTAAGAAAAAGACATGGGAAGGTAGCCATTCAATGAGAATGAAGGCTGGCAACATGAACCCTGCCCTGTGGGAATCCCTTGCAGAAGACTGCCGTGCCTAGAGACAATGAGACAAGTTGTGTATCTACAGCAGTGACCAGAGGAGGAAAGAGCTCAGAGAGAATAGACGCCATGCTGCACCTGTAACAGAGAAAATGGATGCCTTCATCTGCCCCAGCTGCAAAAAAAGTCTTTCCCATATCAGTCTCTACAGCCACAGCAGGCGCTGTAACTCTGCAACGGTTTGACATTGTCCCCCCAGGCAGATGGATGTCAGCCAATCTGAATCAATGGCGGATGCTGTAACACAAAAATCCAGTGGTACGGGAGTTTTATTGATATGACTATATTCCAAGAAGCAATAGCGCTGCTGGTGATCTACTCATCTGGAGACTTGTGTTCAGCTATGTACACCACAATTCGAGAATGATGATGGCAATGTAGAAAGGATACGAAAGAAGCCTACCGGAATGAAAAAAGTATGGAGGGCACATATCACGTTAGGTTGCTGGGAAAGTTAAAGGCGCAAAGATGCTGGCAACTTCTGCAATTTTCTTTCTCCCTTCCACCCCCCCCCCCAAAAAAAGAACACAAGATGAAAAAGAGAGAACAACTGCCAGTGCGATTCAGTTAGGTAGGGCAGAATGTGAAGCAATGGGTTCAAGCTACAGGGAAATAATTTAGTCCATTTGTAACCCAGAAAGGAGGCCGTCTTCATAGAGGCACCCACCCTTTCTTCAGTCCAAGAACCGTACTCCCTTGGTAGCTCAGTTGGTTAGAGCGTGGTGCTGATAATGCCAAGGTTGCAGGTTCAATCCCTCAGAGTCCCTTCCAACTCTACATTTCTATGATTCTAGGATTCTGTACAACTCTCCAAGGGCCACCTTTCAGTGGAGTATGGGGCCAGAGGCAAAAGTGGGTGGGGCCATGAATGCACTCTTTTTCTTTGTGCAGTAGGCTAGTTGCTACACACTGCCACACGGCTCATCCTATTTTCCATCCAGACAAGCAAGATGCATTATCAGAGTCCAAATGCACGTTACATTCAGAGAAAAACCACCCAAGGTGCAAACAGGGCCATTGAGAGCATAGACTGGGAAAAGCTCTCAGGGCCAGACAGAGAGAGGCCTGGGGAGGGGGGCACATTTGTCCCTGGGCCTGAGGTTCCCCATTCATGCCCTGGGTTATACTGTATACATATATACATCCTCCCCTTTGTTTTCATTTCTCTACCAAATGACAACTTTTATTCTTACTATTTAGGGAAAGCGTTTTCTGGCTTCCGAGTTTTTGTGATTTATTGCTGCTGCTTGAGATTGTGTAATTGCTATTTAAATTCTGTTTGTAAATTGGCTTAATAATATCTTTGGTTTTGACTCTAGCTTTGGTTGATTCTGCTTTTAATGCGGCTGCATTAAAATAACCGATGTTTATTTGATAATGATGTTGTGGTTTGATTCCTTTTAACTCGAATACTGCTTCAAGTGCTTTGTAAGCAGAGAACATGACGAATACGTTTTATAGATGCCTACAGTACGTACATGCACATATATACATAACAGGAGTGACTTCCTAACTGGAATATATATGAATGAAACATGCTAGCTGGGGGATTTAAGAAGCTGCCTTTATCAGAGAATTATAGTGCAAGCTAAACCCAAGATTGGCTGGGAGGAGTAAGTTTGGAATAGGGGAATATTGGGCTCCACTAGTGTAATTCACTCATCCTGGCTCAGCCCTGGATACATCAACCGAAGTCCTACAATCTAGCAGAGCAAGGGCTATGTTGTCTCAGCTAGCAGAACTTAAGCCAGAGGAATTTATGCTGGCATGAAGCTTCCAAAGGGGGCATTCCAAGGGCGGGCAAACCTTTCAGCTCAGTCACATGACCTGTCAATCCAATGGAACTTGGGTTGCAATTCAACTCTGCTTTAAAGACATGCTTCCTCTCTGCCAGACTTGGGGCAGCTCTGCTGACAGTAGCTCCACTCCTGAACAGAGCTTGGAATAGGGGTGACGTACGCTGGATGAACCTGAGACCCCTGGGTATAGAGCGGTATATAAATTCAATAAATAAAAATAACTTAAGCCAGGGTAAATTCCACTGGTTTCCTGTGCTTATGATTTCTCTGCAGTAAAGGAAAGCTGAACAAACTCTGAAAGGTGTATAGGATATTCTGAATAAGAGAAGGGGGCCTGGATTAAATGGCCCATAGGGTCTCTGTTCAAGTACAAGGTTCCCTTGACCTGGACCTGCAATATTTTCAGAAGGCAAACTGGTTTCCTTATACGTGCAGAATCAAGTCTTCTGTATTCCACGGTAAAAGGAAAAATTCCATCCTGGCCTTAAAATTGGGAGTCATCCAGAGCCCACAGCTCCGCACCAGAGCTGGAAATCTTGCAGTATGGGTACCCCACCCAGCCACCTAATCATGCCTTGAGCTATTAATAATATCCATGAAAAACAAATAAGCGGAGGCTTGGAAACTGTTTGTTATGTTCCTTCCATTCTCTTAAATACATTTTCATGACTTTATAGGCTGTCCCTGTCAACTATTTTTTCTTCTTCTAAAGTTTCCAGGGGAATTTCTTTTAATTCATTTTTGTATTTGTTTAAAAAATATATAGAACAAAATTACAACCAACAAACTTCCCCAGAAACCCTCCCCCGCCCCCGTACAATGGGTCGCCAGTATTAAGGTAAGAATTATGTTATTCTCTCCACATCACCCCAGTGATTCAGTGCAACCTACGAGTAAAGGTCAGAAGAACCTGGTGGTGCTCCAATTTGTCCATACAGAAATCATGAGGGCCATATTTGCAGCTGGCAGTATTTTTCAGTCTGTTGTCGTTGGTATAGGCGATACATTTCCACTATATAGCACAAAACCTTTGTGGGTTGTTGTTGTTTTTTTTGGGGGGGGGTAGGTATATTTATTTCATGTGTTCTTTTTTATAATATACCATAACTATATAGCTGGTGACTTTATATCAAAGTTCAGTAATCAAATCCTGTATCTCGTCCCCAAATCCCGGTGCAATTGGGCATTTCCACTCAAGGTGGTAATACGTTCTGCCACGTCCACAGCCACACCAACATGTCCCAGGATCATGAGTGACAACTGGACTTGTGCCCTACACCATTTGTACAGGAAATCCACACTGGAATCCTGATGAATTTTCGTCAATTGTTGCAGAAATGTATAGGGCTGAATTTAAGCAGGAACAACAGGAAATTTGGAGAACCGAAACCAATCCGTTTGTCCATTCCTAATAGCAAGGCATGTGGCCACATTCTGAGCCATACCTTATAGTCTCCACTCACTTCTCACATTCTCCCAGCATGAGATGACCAAGTCTCAAGGCAGGAGAAAACTGATTTTCCGAAGGCAAATGGATAAGTAATTTCAGAAATCATCTTCAGCGGTAAACCATTTCTTCCTGTGAGGAATACTGTGCAAAATGGAAGAGGTTCCCTCTCTGAACTCTACCACAATAAGGGTCTGTGTGGATCCTTTTCTGTATGTTTTAACCAAACTCTCAAACGGGTTTCAAAAAGACAAATGCTCTATCAATGCAGATTTCATACACCTTTTTCTCTCGACATGAATAATAAACATGCAAGTATATGCGGACATAAGCACATGTATGGATATCACAAATCATGTCAACCCTCGGAAACTTGCTTGGTTTTACTTTCAAATAAAGAGCAAAACAATGTGTTAAACAAACTACAGAAAATATCTTTAATCCGAAAGTAAAGCAAGCCACATCCTGCTAGTTTTTCCACACACAGATATCAGATTTTAAGCCACGAATATTGAATGGAGAGGTATGAACCAGCAACTGCGTTCATATACATATATATATGTGACAAGTCCCCAAAAGACAGGAAGATAGTTAACAGTGCATTTTTTTGTCAGCGTAAACAAGCCATTCCTATTATCACTGCTTTAAGGCTTCCTGAATGCATTATAAGTATTATATATAGGAAATTATAGAAGGCTGTTGACCTATTTCTTAACCTCGCAATGTGTAAGGCAACATTGAAAAGATGAGGCAGAGTTTCTTAATGTGATGCACGTAAATAGTTTCTTAACGTTTAAGAAAGCGAGTGCTTCGCAGCTAACGATAAGTGTGCTATGCAAGGGGTTTTACTGCCGCCTTGTGGACAGTTCTTGGGCCTAGCAAAACGCTTTCAAAGTGGCTGGCTGGCAGTTACGCTCTGAAGTTCAGCTGCGCACAGCCTTTTAGAGGATATCTGTACAGTTTGTCTATGAAGTGTACAATCTTATTGTGGAATAATTTTCCCTTAGTAGGAGACAGGCTACCACAGGGAGTGGGGGGTAGAATAATAGGCGTTGCGTGAAGAAACAGGCCCCCCTGAGCTACTACCAAAACAGGAGTCAAGACTACAGAGTTTGTTTATTATTCATTAATCTTAAAGTCTATGTTGTTTTCGTTATTGAACAAGTATAATTCAGGACATATTTTCAGGTGAATTTCTTGTTATTACTGGTTCTTATTATTACCCCTATTTTCAAAAAGGGGAAAAGAGAGGACCCAAATAATTACCGCCCAGTCAGTCTGACATCAATACCAGGGAAGCAGATCATTAAGCAAACAGTCTGTGAGCACCTAGAAAGGAATGCTGTGATCACCAATAGTCAGCATGGATTTCTGAAAAATAAGTCATGTCAGACTAACCTGATCTCGTTTTTTGACAGAATTACAAGCCTGCTAGATGAAGTGGATGTAGCCTACCTTGATTTCAGCAAGGCATTTGACAAGGTGCTCCATGATATTCTTGTAAAGAAGCTGGTAAAATGAGGTCTTGACTTTGCTACCACTCAGTGGATTTGTAACTGGCTGACTGACCGAACCCAAATGGTGCTCATCAATGGTTCCTCTTCATTCTCGAGAAGAGTGACTAGTGGGGTGCCACAGGGTTTTGTCTTGGGCCCGGTCTTATTCAACATCTTTATCAATGACTTGGATGATGGACTCAAGGGCATCCTGATCAAATTTGCAGATGACACCAAACTGGGAGGGGTGGCTAACACCCCAGAGGACAGGATCACACTTCAAAATGACCTTGACAGATTAGAGAACTGGGCCAAAACAAACAAGATGAATTTTAACAGGGAGAAATGTAAAGTATTGCACTTGGGCAAAAAAAAAATGAGAGGCACAAATACAAGATGGGTGACACCTGGCTTGAGAGCAGTACATGTGAAAAGGATCTAGGAGTCTTGGTTGACCACAAACTTGACATGAGCCAACAGTGTGACGCGGCAGCTAAAAAAGCCAATGCAATTCTGGGCTGCATCAATAGGAGTATAGCATCTAGATCAAGGGAAGTAATAGTGCCACTGTATTCTGCTCTGGTCAGACCTCACCTGGAGTACTGTGTCCAGTTCTGGGCACCACAGTTCAAGAAGGACACTGACAAACTGGAACGTGTCCAGAGGAGGGCAACCAAAATGGTCAAAGTCCTGGAAACGATGCCTTATGAGGAACGGCTAAGGGAGCTAGGCATGTTTAGCCTGGAGAAGAGGAGGTTAAGGGGTGATATGATAGCCATGTTCAAATATATAAAAGGATGTCACATAGAGGAGGGAGAAAGGTTGTTTTCTGCTGCTCCAGAGAAGCGGACACGGAGCAATGGATCCAAACTACAAGAAAGAAGAGTCCACCTAAACATTAGGAAGAACTTCCTGACAGTAAGAGCTGTTTGACAGTGGAATTTGCTGCCAAGGAGTGTGGTGGAGTCTCCTTCTTTGGAGGTCTTTAAGCAGAGGCTTGACAACCATATGTCAGGAGTGCTCTGATGGTGTTTCCTGCTTGGCAGGGGGTTGGACTCGATGGCCCTTGTGGTCTCTTCCAATTCTATGATTCTATGATTAGGCTGAAGTCTTCAAGGACAGTTGTATGGATAGTTTCTTCTTATTTGTTAAGTAAGATCAAGGAAGCTAGAGGGTTGCATACAATAACTGAAGTATATCAGTAAGGTTTATACTGTACATATACAATAGAAACAAATTCCTTATCTATTAACTTTACCGTTTTCAAGCATTCATTTATCCACATGACTAATATCTCATAAAGGATGCTGTTTTCACTCCCTCTGTCGCCCCCTCAAATTGGGTTAGAATTTTTATTTTAAACTGGTTGTAAAATGTGCAGGAGATGAAAGGGGGAAGTCTCTCTGTTTATTCTCACAATGTTAATTGCATGGAGAAATGTGTCAAAGGGGTTTGTCATCCACATAACAGGACCTTCCTCAGTGTAATTCTGTATACAGAGCATTCCAGTATACAGATGAAATTGTAATATATTTTTGTTTTTTTAAAAAAATATGCTGAGAAAAAATTCTAGCTTAGATACTGTGCAAATGTCTGGCATTGTTCTGTTTTTGGTATGCAGGTCTTTGCTTTCCTTTTTATTGCAACAGATATTTGCTGGAAATATTTCTGTACAATCTGCGGCACTGTACGACCATGTCTGATGTTGGGAGGAGATTTCAACAAATAAGCCGTGATTACTAGCAGCTCATCTGAATAAGTTGGAAAGGATAGATCAGGGATGGGGAATTGTGGCCTTCCAGAAGTTGCTGGACAACAGCTCCCATCATCCCTGACTTGGCTGTGCTGGCTGGGGCTGATGGGACTTAAGAGTCCAACAACATCTGGGAAGTCCCAAGTTTCCCATCCCTGCTTTAGATAAAATTCAGTCTTGTATTTCCCATTTGTTTCTAATATATTAGAAGACTCCCACCACCACCCACTAAATCAGGAGGGCAAGCTGCTTAAGCAGCAAACATGCAGTTATATATTTTGTTGGATTAGCCAGCCATCATATATAATCTAAAGCTTGACAGACATGTTTGCTAAGATCAGTGTGGTGCAGCATACAGGGCTTGTTACTAGGAAAGGCAGCCTTGGGCACTTCTCTCTCACACACATCTTAATTCAGAGCAGTGCTAGACATTTCAAAGCTGCTGCTGCTGCTCCATCTCTTTGCTCCTCCTTTGGAATATCTAGCACGATGTGATACCATGATGCTGTGCACTGGTCTGCTTCCAAGGCTGACAGCCCAAAAAGTGAGAAGGAAGCAAGATAGCGCACAATGCACTGCTGCCACAAGTCTTGTTGAAATAAATATCACGCAGAAGAGAAGGAAGGGGAGTGTTAGTGGCTCTCATAATGACCTGGCTTCCACATAACATTAAGCCATACTTTGATTAACAAACTATGAGTTCACCAGATGGCAAACCACAGCTTGTTTCTCTAAAGTTAAGTTTTTTCTCTGGCTGCTCTTGCCTCATCATGCCTTTGTAGCTGGGTATGTACCTGGGATGGCATGTGGGAAAACCAGTCATGGCTAGGCTACAGTGTTGGGTTCACACATAATACTAAGACATAGTGAAAACAAACTTTGGGGGGTATTCTACCAACGCATCACATCAGTGCAAGGATTTCTGCTTGTGCAACAGTCCTGCCCCCAGCTGCACATGGGACATGTACCCTCCCCAAATCTGCTCCAGAGAGTTGAGAGAACCCCTAGAACAAATTTAAGGAATGGGGGTGGGAGAAGGGGAGAATGATCTGTTGCACAAGCAGAAATCCTCGCACCACAGAACGATTGTCTAAGAACATTGGTTTTCACCTGATAACTTCAGATGGTGGCTTGTTGGCAGTAGATAAACCATAGTGAAGCTTCTGGGCAGGATTTACACATACTGCTAATCTATTGTTGAAATAAGTATAGTTTATTAAAGCTTGGCTAAGCATTATGTGTGAACCACACCAATGTTCTACTCTTACTTTCCTGCATTGTTAATCTTTGTTTATAGGCAAATAGCCTGATCAGCCATAGTTAGCTATGACGAAGCCTCACTTAAAACAACACTTTCTTAGTTTTCTTTTTATAAAGGTACATAATTTCCCTGGAAATTCTCCTACACCTATATTTTTATTCAACAGCAGAATAATGCAATTTCTACAGCTGGATTTATGCAAATTATGAGCATTCTGTAAAACAGCACAACAGCTAACTGCAATAATGTGCTCTGTGCAGGAGACCTTAAAGACTGCTGGTGCATAACCTCCTTTCTCTAAAGGGTCAGCAAAGCCCAAGGCTGAATTATTTTCACTAATTCAAATGAACAAAGAAGTTAACTATATAAAATATCATGTAATAATACTCTATTTATGTACATTAATCCAAAATACCAATATACCATAAATAACATTGATAAACCTCACCATATGTAAGGCGAATGTATATTAGAAATATATTAGGACTCAATGATATATTTTTGTACATTATTTATTTATCTAATTTACTTATGAACTGCTTTAATATTTTGTTAAAGTCCTGAAGTGGTATCAAAAAAGAAAAGAAAAGCACACAATACATAATAAAACAATATTAAATACAATCCCATGGCTTCACATTGACCAGTAATTTATATTTGACCAATATCACTGCTCTGAAAATGCTTAGGTGAATGAAATAGCTTTTAGCATGCACCAAAAACATTAAGTAATAAATGTATGCCATATTTCCAAGGGGAGAGTATGCCACATAACTTGTGCCACCACCAGGACTGCTGAGAGGTGGTTACTGGGGGTTGTTGTTGTTTAGTCGTTTAGTTGTGTCCGACTCTTCGTGACCCCATGGACCAGAGCACGCCAGGCACTCCTGTCTTCCACTGCCTCCCGCAGTTTGGTCAGACTCATGTCTGTAGCTTCGAGAACACTGTCCAACCATCTCGTCCTCTGTCATCCCCTTCCCCTGTGCCCTCCATCTTTCCCAACATCAGGGTCTTTTCCAGGGAGTCTTCTCTTCTCATGAGGTGGCCAAAGTATTGGAGCCTCAGCTTCAGGATCTGTCCTTCCAGTGAGCACTCAGGGCTGATTTCCTTAAAAATGGATATGTTTGATCTTCTTGCAGTCCATGGGACTCTCAAGAGTCTCCTCCAGCACCATAATTCAAAAGCATCAATTCTTTGGTGATCAGCCTTCTTTATGGTCCAGCTCTCACTTCCATACATCACTACTGGGAAAACCATGGCTTTAACTATACGGACCTTTGTTGGCAAGGTGATGTCTCTGCTTTTTAAGATGCTGTCAAGGTTTGCCATCACCTTTCTCCCAAGGAGCAGGCGTCTTTTAATTTCATGACTGCTGTCACGAGGGGGTTACTGGGGGTACTAATGTACCAACGTACTGGGGGCCCACAGCCAGCAGACTCTGAGTTTTCTTTCTTTCTTTCTTTCTTTCTTTCTTTCTTTCTTTCTTTCTTTCTTTCTTTCTTTCTTTCTTTCTTTCTTTCTTTCTTTCTTTCTTCCCTCCCTCCCTCCCTCCCTCCCTCCCTCCCTCCCTCCCTCCCTCCCTCTAATCCCACTAGAAACAAAGTTATGAAGCAAAATGTGAACATCCCCTTCTAGGCCATTTTAGCAAGATGAGCCAGCCTGACTGTTCCTACCTTTTTTTAGCCAATGAGTGAAGTCAGAGCAGTAAGTAGAAGCAATGATTGACAAGTGTATTGTGCCTACTTGGTGAAGTGAACCTCTGGGATCCTAAAGAACTGCTATTTCCCCCTCCCTTTAGCACACCTTTCCTGCTTTTGTAGTCTTTGGAATCTCGGTCGTCTTCCTTTCCTTAGGAATCAGGACGCACCTTTCCTGTGGTGCATTCTTCTGAGATCAGGTACTCCCTCAAAGTTATTTTTCTGCAAATACTACTACACAATACATATGGGTTGATGTTAAAGAATCACAGACACACCCCAAAAAGGCAAATGCAAAATATGAAAACTTTTCAAGGAGGCTTCGGCACATCAGAGATTTTATTACAGGGGGGGCCACTGGCCTATATAATCTTAATCAAATTTTGTCCTCTTTTGCAAGGGGGGCAGAGGACCCAATTCAAACACAGTGTACAGAGCCCAGAAAATCCTGTTGGCACCCCTGGTTGTTACACTGCACCATAGTGCTATACTGTCAGGTTCATCTGTGCTGTTTTTTGTATAATATGGATTAGGATATATTTATTTTTAATTTATGGGATATTTTAATGTGTTTATTTGTTCATTTATGTTGGTTTATAGTTAAGGCTAGATCATTTGTTTGGTTTGTTCATTTGGTCTTTTCTAGTACACACAAGAAATAAATAAGGATTTTTTTACTGACCTAGGATGCCTATTCTACACATTTTTTGTTACTTTCTGTTTTTGAGTGTTGTTCCCCACTTTAAACTTCTGGGGATATGTCAGATTAAAAATCCAAAGAAAGAAAGAAATGCACAATTATTTTGCCACAGAATCAGATCACAATGAAAATAACAAAGAAAACAAGAAAATGATTCATTCTGCTTTGGTTTTTCTTTCTTTCTTTACAAGCCCAATACTGCAAAAACGTATTTAATAATCTTTAGACCCTTATACATTTCTGAATCTTCCACAAGCTTTCATAAAAACAGCCTCAATATACCTTGGCACAATATACAGCCGAGTAGCAATAAAATACAAATTTTCTGAAGTGCTGGCATTTGAGAAAAATGCCACAGTTTCCCAATCTTATCCAAGCTGATAAGTCTTCAGGATGTGTTTCCTATTAGAAAATGATTTTTTTCTAGTGGTCTTCCTGCTGAGTCACGACAACTTGGATTGGTCATTTTCATGAAACCCACTATAGATTTCAAGCTCCCACAGAGTCCTAAACATGTTGTGCTCTTCCTTCCTTTCATTTTTTTTTCATATAAAAAATGGTACTTGAGTTGAAGGAAAGACAGAAAGGAAAGCTTCAAGAGAAATACACAAGAGTTGCTGTTGTGCTTTATTTCTATTTTTGTTTTCATATATAGGCAATGATAATAACAAGCAGTCACCAATGCAGCTAAAATGCTTGCCTGCAGTGAATCCTGCCAATGGTTAACAGCAAGGGCATAAATTCATCTTCAGTCGTCCAGTTGTGGCACCAACACACAAGAACACTGATTCACCAGTCACCACAGGTTGGGTAGCAAGTATGGCTGATCCTGGGCGGTTGTACATAAAATGCTGCTTGGTCCTAAGGAGGCTTAGATTATTTGGATGAGGCTGAAGGCCAAATAATAGATCTGAAAAAGCTACACCCAACATTGATAATTTATGTAGCACAGGGTCACCAACAAGGCACCAGCAGGCTTTCCCTCAGCACTTGTGAAACGTCTGTTGGACCACACCGAAAATCTGTAGGACTGAGCTGAACTTTAGTCATGTTTGATTGCCACATTCTCTGTTGGGGCATAATGGTTAATGCTTGTGCATTGCTTAATAATAATAATAATAATAATAATAATAATAATAATAATAATTTATAGCCCACCCATCTGGCTGGGTTTCCCCAGCCACTTTGGGTGGCTTCCAACATAATATTAAAATACAATGATTCATCCAGTATTAAAAGCTTCCTTAAACAGGGCTGCCTTCAGATGTCTTCTAAAAGTCTGATAGTTGTTTATTTTTTTGACATCTGATGGTGGGGCGTTCCATAGGGAGGGCACCACTACTGAGAAGGCCCTCTGCCTGGTTCCCTGTAACTTCGCTTCTCACAGCGAGGGAACCACCATAAGGCCCTTGGTGCTGGACCTCAGTGTCCGAGGGGAGTGAAATTTAGCAGAACATTTTGGTATATTGATGAAAAAGCCACAATTCCACAGCACAATAGGTAACGCAGTGTAAAAGGAACTTTAGAAAGCAGGACAGAAGGGCTGGCTGTCATTCACTCACCTGTTTATTGGGATGCTTGGGATGCAGCTAGGCTGCCTGCCTGCTTTCAAAATGGTGCCCCAAGGATGTCCTTGGGAGCCATGTTATTGCTACTCCTAGAGGTCATTTTCAAGACAGGCAGCCCAGCTGTGTTCAGAGTGCACCACAAGTCCAAGAGCTTGGATTAAAAGAGCAAAAAGGCAGGTAATTAAAATAAATATAAAAAAATAGGATAGTGAGGTGATGATGCCCGGCCCTGTGGGACCATAGACCTCTACCTTAGCATCCACACCTCGCAGGGCCACTGCTGCAGGGAGGGGGGCACGAAGGCAAATGGGCAGCAGGTCAGTACTTGGGTCCCTTTGAGACCTGGGATCTGGGCAATAGTACCCCCTGCATTTGCTTGCTGGTGGCCCTGCTCGGGAGTAAGTCATACTGAACTTAGTGGGACTTATGCTTGAGTAAAATTGCATAAGAATCCTACAAATTTAGTCTTGGTAACAGCAACTGACATTCCTGAGCATACCTAGACTCCAAACTTTCAGAATTACAAGCTATCAAGGCTCTTCCTTCCCCCTAACTAGCATTCCCTCTATAAAAAATGAATGACTTAGCCCAACAGACAGTCATAACTCATGAGCGAAAGAGATGTGATCAACTTTTCATAGTTACTTCTGTATTCAACAGGTTTCTTAAGAAGAAATATTGGTTCCATTTGCCATTAAGCATTACTCAGAGCTTCATTTGGCTTGCCGATTTAAAAAGGTTTAGCATATTCAACACTCAGGCAGTTAGGGTTTCGGGAAGGCCTCAACATAATGTCATTAAATGTTCAACAATGACTTGAAAATAAGTAGCTTTTGGAAGTTATATGTCTTTGAAGTCTCATTAATTAGTCATATCATCGGGAATGTATGGCTAAAGTAAATTACAGTGTTTAAAATATCTACTCTTTCAATGTGAAAAATGAAAGAATCCAGCTACCTTGTCTTTATACTAATGAAGATATTATTAATTGGTTTAGCAAAAACATAGATCTAACCATAATGTGCAACAGTTATTAAAGATAATTAACTACAGATCATTGGTTTGAAACATCTAGTCCAAAATGATTTCTGAAGGGCACATTATTCTATGAGATAAAATAATTAAATTTCTAACTGCTGCATAAGACAACTGTGGCATATCTAGTGTTTTAATTTCTTTTGTTCTACTCACATGGCACTCTTCTGTTTTAGATGTTGAAAATGCTACTAGTGTTTAACTATGAACAGCCTCTGTAAGTGTTTCATGTTGGAGGGGAAATGACTGAAAGAAAAGGATTAAAAATGACAGCCCTACTAATAAAACCACACACAGAGAGAGACAGACAGCTACATATTTTCTTATGAGAAAGGAAAGCAGGTTAAGGAGAGGGTTGGACACATTCTTGCTTTAAAATATTCAGAATACAAAATGGCCACACAGATTGTATCTAAGCAAACGTGTTCCAAGGAGAAAAAATACCCACAAGTATAAACTTTGCTAAATATTTGCAGATTGAAAGGTAGTGGAATTGTATACTGGCATCCAAAATAAAATTAAGCAAGTGACCAAGGCATTAAAACCAAAAGAAATTTATATCAACAATACATTTTAAGGCCTAACTTTGTAAATAAATATCCACCGACCACCACCATGCTCCATAATAGATTTTTAAAAAAATATAGATTGCAAATAAAAAAGCTGGTCTGTATTAATTAAATGACACAATGCGTAGACATAATTTGGCTGGGGAAGTAATTGATTTCAAGGCAAGATTTCCACTTCATGGCCCAGATCCAGAGCAACCCTTCATGTGAACACATGGAATATTACAGGGAGAAAAGAGCCTTAAGAGGTTTAGAATAGGAAAAGCAAGTGCAAATATCAAGCATATTGAGCTGTACTTCCAGAAGCCATTCCTACTGAACCTTTCCTTAATAAGCAGCTAGTAATGGTATGAAAAGCAAGAAATGGCCACTCCTACACAGTGCTATAATAAGGCGAGAAGAAAAATAAAGATAGAACGGCCTGCCTAGTAACAAGCTTCTGTATACGGGCTTCAATGCACTATTTCATATGGGCATTGCTGCGTGGTTTTACTGGAATAGGAGCAGGACCAGATTACGACTTGACAAGCCCCTAAGTAACGTCTTGATTAAGAGGCCCCATAGAATTTCTAGATTAAAAATTTAAAAAATGTGTACTATTCCAATGGAACGGACAATAAAAATAGAAATAATAAACTGTTGTATATATACATAGGCAAGGATGCAACTAAAAACGAACTACCTGAATAAAACATATATATTTCAATTGACCTTTCTGCATATGAAATACCTTTAAATTTAGTAATTTTTCACCTTTAGAGGCCCCTCATAATCTGAGGCCCTCACCTACCTTGTGCATAACTTAAGAGGTGGGGAGTTCACATGCACCATCCATTTCAATGACACAATGAAGATGGCTGCCAGTAGTGAGCCCAGGTGTTCTCTGTGAATGGGTGAAGAGGGCAGCTGGGTCACACATGCAGACCCCACCCTTCTGCATTCCCATCCCTGTTGTAGACCTTCCTGCTCGATGCAGAAAGTTTGGGGTAGAAAAGGGATGGCTGGCTTGTGATGGGGCCCGAGTACACGTCCCCTAACTGCAGTGAGAATCGCCTGTACAGGCAGAATACTTGAACAAGCCTGTGAGTCTTCTTTTACATCATATGCAAACAGCAGTCACTGGACCAACTCTTATTTTCCATCATTTTTGGCCTTGTTAGGTCATAGACACAGAGAATATAGATCAGGGATGGGGAACACTTTTCTGCCTGAAGGCCACATTCATTCTTATGCAATCTTCCTGAGGCTATAAATTGGGTCGGGCAACAAATATAAATTTTAGATATGTGCAGTAAGCTAGTTTTGACACATACTTGAATACAGCAGAAATTTAGCACTCATTTTGGTGTTGATTGCATCTAGAACAAAACCCCATTTGCCACCCTGTGGACCTGGAAAATCACAGGAGTTTTGCACTGTAATTTTTCAGTGGTTTTGACGGATCACTCTGCTGCTCCTCACATGACAAAACTTAGTGAGGAATTACTGTGCACAATTCTTTTCTGCTGTTTTCATGGGTGCATCATGGTGGAAGGGAAGTGTGCATGTGCATAAAGGGGGGGATTGTCCCGTGATGCTCACTGTTGTGTCACACCACGCCCACTGTTGTGAATGAAATTTAGTGTGACATAGCAGTATATCAGTCAAAAAGCCTCAGTTCCACAATCCAACAGGTAAATGCAGTGCGACAGGAACATTAGAAACCAGGACAGAACTCTAGAGTTAACAGCTAGCAAAACTAATGCAGTAATCCCCACATTTGAATGCACACTTAGGCTGGATCTAGACACATCAAAAAAGTGTTTCAGGAAAACATGTTCTAAACTTCATAAAGGGAAATCACATTGGTGAAAAACTGGACTCCACAGCGCCATCTGGTGTCACAGTGTTATAACACATATAAAGCGCTTTTTCTTTACCAGTGTAGCTGAGTCTTTAGTAGGATTCAAATTCGTTTGAAAAAATATGATGTCTCAGCCATACTTGAGAAAAATCAAACTGTTAACCGCACCCACACTTGGTTCTACCAACCCCTAATGTGGACTCATGCTTCAATCGCTGCACTGCATAGGTAAGGAAGCAGCATACCTCAGAAATGCAGCAAATAGGTTTTACTGTACTTTTCCACAAATAAGACTAGGTTTTTTCTTAGAAATTATGCTTAAAAGTGGGGGTCGTCTTATACATGAATAGTGCATAGGGTGGACATTTGATTGGTTGCTGCCACGGCTGTCAATAGCTATTGGGCATGTTATTGGTTGCTACGTCAAGGGCTGGTGTTGATTGGCTGACGCAGCGGCAATCGGCCAGGCGATTGGCAGCTCCTGCCAGTGAGGGTACAGATGAGAGGCGGATTTTGCAATGCGTGTGGGTGAGCGAATTTCGGCAAGCCCCCCTAAAAAGCTCAACAACCCTTGGCAATCCCCCTCCTATTTTCTTAAATTAGAGTCCCCCCAAAATAGGGGGCGTCTTATACACGGAAAAATACGGTAATTTGAAAAGTTATTCTCATCATTTTATTTAGACCAAAAGAAGGAAAAGAAAGTACTTAGCCAACTGTTAACCTCCAGCTTCAGTCTGATTATTCTCTCCTCTATGACCACAAGCCTCCAGGTCACTTGGTAACCTTCCAACGTGAACTCCAAGAGGCCTGCCTCAGCTGCTGCTCTCTTGTTTATATGGCTCCCTGGCATGAAGTAAATATGAGCCATTTGAGTTCTCTCAATATGCCAGATGATGTACACGCTGGTGCATCTGAAACATTCATTGCAGGGGAAAAATATGATTCATATAAGTAGGGAACGGGCCTCTGCTGGGCCTTCACTGCCTAACCATCACTGCCATTTTGCTTTCTGTGTGAGACGTAGGTTTGCTGCTTCAATCTCACCCTGGAAAGAAGGGATGCTCAAGAGCAGGACTCAGAAAAAAGGAAATTTGTGACATTTTTAAGCGGTGGAGTGGTGGATCACTTTGGAGTGAAACGTTTGATCCAGTGGGCCAGGGAGCAGGAAAGACTTTTTATGTATGTGACAACAGCAGCACGGATGCTATTAGCCCAGAGATGGAAAGAAGATAAAGTCCCTACCAGAAAAGAATGGCAAAGTGAACTCTTGGACTATGCCGACTGGGAAGCTCAGGAACCAAGAAGACCAAAACTTCAATAAGGAATGGAAAAAATGTATAATTTATACTGGAGACCACTGTAAACAGATGAAAACATTAGCAGGATTGCAATAACACTTGTAATGTAACAAGTACTATGGAGATAATGGAGTTATTAAAAAAAACATGGATTACTGAAAAAGATGCAGTAGAAAATATTTAACAACAAAACCCATGGAGGGGAAATTCAGAGATTCGGGGGAATCTTTTAATTGTGGATGTGTGTTATGATATTTTTTATAATTTTATATTTGCAAAATCAAAGAAAAATTATTTCTTCTCCCTCCCCTCAACCCATGCAGGTCAACATTGATAGGTGGGTGTGACCACTCCTTGGTCAAATATATGATGTCTTGCAGTACACACAAAGAAATCACTATGTAAAAAAGCCCTCGCATTGTTTTGAATTTGAAGCAGCCACTATGTGCTTGTAATTACCTCCCAGAATACCTGTGCGATGCAACTTCTCTTATTTCACTCAATTCCCCTCTCAAAACAGACATTTTGCCCGAAGCCTTGGCCACCTTGTCTTTATGCTTAGCCCTCTTTCCCTCTGAAAGTTCTTTGATTTTGTAACCAACATCCACCCAAAGATTTATCTGCTAGGGATGTTTTTACCGCCTCTAAAGTTCTTTTACTGACAAAGGTCTGTATAGTTAAAGCTATGATGTACGGAAGTGAGAGCTGGACAGTAAAGAAGGCTGATCACCAAAGAATTGATGCTTTTGAATTATGGTGCTGGAGGAGACTCTTGAAAGTCCCATGGACTGCAAGAAGATCAAACCTATCCACCTGAAGGAAGTCAGCCCTGAGTGCTCACTGGAAGGACAGATCCTGAAGCTGAGGCTCCAATACTTTGGCTACTTCATGAGAAGAGAAGACTTCCTGGAAAAGACCCTGATGTTGGGAAAGATGGAGGGCACAAGGAGAAGGGGATGACAGAGGATGAGATGGTTGGACAGTGTTCTTGAAGCTACCAACATGAGTTTGACCAAACTGC
The DNA here is from genome assembly GCF_964234715.1 of Podarcis melisellensis. Classification (NCBI taxonomy): domain Eukaryota; kingdom Metazoa; phylum Chordata; class Lepidosauria; order Squamata; family Lacertidae; genus Podarcis; species Podarcis melisellensis. Next base: position 95,106,601 of record NC_138529.1, read on the forward strand.
GGGAGGCAGTGGAAGACAGAAGTGCCTGGCGTGCTCTGGTCCATGGGGTCATGAAGAGGCGGACACGACTAAACGACTAGTTCTTTAAAAAATGTCAGAGTCAAATACTTCAGTCTTGTGCTCATCAAAGCAATCTTAAGTAAAAAAGATGTTAAAAAACCTGAAGGGGATCTTTGTCTGGTACCAGCAAGACATCTAGGTGGGCACCAGCCAAATCTCAACAGGAAGAGAAATCCAGAGCTGGGGTGCCATCACTTGAATTGTTTTTCCCCCTAACAATCATCCACCAAATTTCACATGGCACGGGATCATGGGGAAGAACCTATGTCAATGATCCTAAGTGCAGGCAGGGCTATATAGAGACAGTTGATCCTTCAAGTACCTGACTTCGAGACCTGAAGGACTTTAAAAGTCAATACCACCACTTTAAACTGGGCCCAGAACTGACTGCTGAATTGATAAGTGTCTGAACTGGGCTTAAACTTTAGCACCTGGATGAGCCTATAATGACTGATCAAACTGTTAGTGTATGTGCCACTCAAATCTGCACCATTTTACCAGACAGCCTCTTATGAAAAAAAAATCCCATCCTCAAACAATTAAGAAGAAAAGGTCTGAGCTCAAGGCTCTGTATTTTCAATTAATGGTTTTGTATGTGTGATATTTGCAGTACTACTTATCTTTTTTCTTTTTCTTTTTAAACCCCTCTAATCAGCACGGGTAAGAAGAATGCAGGAGTAAAGATTTAATATAGATGCTCTCTCAAGTGCAAATTTGGTTGTCAATGTTGTTTACATTTACCAAACACTGAAATTTTTAAAAAGTGTATGTTTTGATTATGTTTCACGTGGGGGTGGGGGAAGGGCTCCTCAGGCAATCCTAAATGTTACAACCAACTAACATTTCATCTTTATCGTTTCCAAATAACAAGTTAAAATTAACTGCTTCATCTTCATACAGCTCACTCCTTGAGTAGCTTAAACTTACTTTTAACTGTTACATGCCAACAAAACAGGTTGCTTAATTGATTTGACCTTTCACAGTATTTTTTAATTTTCAATCTTAGTTTCATTGTTCCATCTGGCGCTTTAAAACGACATCTGGTTAACTGTACTTAACCAGCTGATCACTGTACAGTTATTTTTAAATGTAATGTATGCTTAAACAGATGTTATTTTTATAGATGCAGATCTAAACTGCACTTGTATACGTGCAATGTCTGCATAAGCTCTTTCTGCAACTCCAATGTTGACACCAAAAATTATAAGCCAGGATACTTATGAACTCTACTATTACATTACTGCACGTGGGCTATTTTTTTGTGTGGTTTTTTTTTGCAGCCTGTTAGGTAAACATCAATTCAGTTATTTTCTCTCTCTTCGGTGCACATAAATAAAACATTAGCATTTAGCTGATAAAGAGAAGTACATTTATACATACAACTGCTGTCAACAAGAAAAAAAAAAACACCCAAGAATTTATGGAACAAATAGTGAGAGAAATGTGTGTGTGTGTGTGTGTTATCTGTCCAGAAATCCAACAAAGCAACTTTGTGTATCTGAGTGGAGCTTCACCTTTGCTGGTTATGAAAACAGCAAAGAGCCTTGTGCATGAAACCAGGCTTGCTGTATCCATCTGAGGGTGAAACCCTGCATATTATGCAGTCGCTTTATAGGTCAGGTGAAGTTTTCAGGTGCAACAACATCCATAAACATATTGTTGCATCTATATGATATACATATTAGGCACGTACAAATCTGTCCCTTCTTTTGCTCTGTTGCGCATTTGTTTGCTTGTGGTTTCGTTCCCTTCTCCACCAACTGTAATTTGTAATTTGATTTTATGTTTGTTAAATCCTGCCAATAGGCTCCCCCCCCCCGAATTATTATGCAGAATACTGCATTTTAAGCTTCATTTTACAATGCAGGTGACAGAGATTGCATTTGGGCTTCTCCTTATACCTTTTCCATTCTCTCTGTCTATCCCTGGAGAGCTGGTCTGTGTAGATGGACCGGTAGGCTGGCTCAGTATAAGTCACAGAACCATAGAATCATAGAGTTGGAAGGGACCACGAGGGTCATCTAGTCCAACCCCCTGCAATGCCGGAATGTTTTGTCCAACGTGGGGCTCGAACCCACAACCCTGAGATTAAGTGTCTCATGCTCTACGAACTGAGCTTCCAATGCTCCTATTGTCTTCTGTGAGAAACACTATACTTTGTATGGAACATCCTTATTGTCACAGCAGTTTAATGTCAGGATTATTCCTTTCCTTACTGAACTGGTTTGGCTGGTTCGTTGAGATGAGAATGAAAAGTGTCTGCCGCTTTGTCACAAATGTCCTTGTGTCTAAGCATGCATTGATGCAGTGATGGAAACAATGTCTTCTACTGTACTTTAAAGAGATGGGGCTATGTTGTTGCATTAAAAAAATTGCAAAAGCCAGCAGAGAAGCAGCGGCCATATATTCAACTACATCCTTGCACTGGTAAAAGGACTTCCCCTGCTCTCGTCCCCCCCCACTTTCCCTAATTCTGTTCCTGAGAGTTGGAGGAACTCCCAGAATTTTTTTAGGGGATGTACAGGAGCAGGACAAGGGGGACAGTCCCACCATGCAAGCAGAAGTCGTTCCACTTGTGCAAGGATTTCCTTAGCACCACATTGAACACAACCCTGAATGCATTCAATTTGTGCTTGGACAGACTCGCTCATCAAGACTGGGGACCCTGCAAAAAAGCAGGCTTCCCTGTGTACATATAATTGAAAAGTTGTAGCCAGTAGGGTTGTCCTGTTTGTGCAATGCCTTCTGCCGGTCCAATGGGACTTCATATGCCCTCATCTATTCCAAGCGTTCCACCAAACCTTTGGAACAGATATTTGGGAAAGGTTGCACAGGGAAAGAAAAAGAAAAGGAAGTCTCATTGAGCAGGCAGAAGCCCTTTGAGTAATGAGACAACTTTATTGTATACAAGTGTAAGAGTGTATAGCTGTATGTGCTCTGAACACTATATACACGGCCAAGTATGCTGTTATAGTTGCAGCAATAATAATAATAATAATAATAATAATAATAATAATAATAATAATAATTTCATGTGTCTTCCTCCCTTCCTGTAAGGGTATAAGACCTTTAATTTATTCAGGTACATAAATCCAAAATCCAGAGTTTATCTCTTAGGTTTATTGCAGAGACTAGTTCTATACATATTAAACTTCTTAAAAGTTTGGAGAGGTTAATGGACTATGTGGCGTACTGTACATCCTGTCAGATTAAATTCTTTATGTAACAGGATGAAATATTTTAAGTTTAATATAATATACAAGGCCACAGAAGTACGTTACACAAAGGAAGTGGCCGCAGTCTTTGAGGGCTCTTTTTTTTTTTTTTTTGCCTAGAACTTTAAAGCATCATTCTCAAGGTTAAAAATTGCTGTTATACATAATACCTCAGTAATTGATAGACATTTTCTCTCTCCAGAGTCCATTTTCTGTGAAAAACACCACATAACATCTGTTCATAAACAGTCCTTCTGTGAGAACACTGACACAGGTCTTAGGCTTCTACCGGCTCAATTCCCCTGCCATACACAGATGGCATGGCGTATTTATACAGCTGAATTCCTTGTAATATGAGCCTGGCTATATCTTCAGGTAGGACCATAGGCAAATGTGCTTAAGCTGTTCCTACCTCCCTACATCAAGACTGACACAAAGACAAATTGTAGTATCACACCGTTATGTAAGGTTGGCTTCCAAATCACCTTCAGAAATCAGCACATAATTCTACAGAGACAATGGCATTGATTGAGATAACAAGACCTCCGTGTCTCACTTTAATATACTGTGTGATTGAACACACAAGGCTATTCAGAAAGACTACATTGTATGCCTTTGCCCTTGTAAGGAATTCCAGTTTAATAGTCAAAATTAGCATTCAGTTTAAAAACAAACTAAGAGCTACCAAAAAAAGGGGGGGGCATACAATAAGTGAAAGAAGAGGTAACAAATAGCCAGCCTGGGGTAAAATGTGACAGACATGAGTAGCTGTGGCATGTTATTACAGTCAAACTCCACAAATGCAAGATTCTCATAGGTGAAGGGTTTTAATATGTATAAAAGTGGAAGGACCTCAGACAGGTAGGCTGTTGATTGTTTATTGACTGCTAGAGTGGTAAAGAACAAGGGATTTATATGTGTTGTATGTGTGATATACGTTATTTATTATTATTTTTTATTATTATTATTACCCTGTCCATCTGACTGGGCCTCCCCAGCCACTCTGGGCAGCTCCCAACAGAATATTAAAAGCAAGATAAAACATCAAACATTAAAAACTTCTCTAAACAGGACTGCCTTCAGAAGTCTTTTAAAAGTCAGATAGTTGTTGACATCTGACGGGACGGTGTTCCACAGGGCAGGCACCGCTGCTGAGAAGGCCCTCTGCCTGGTTCCCTGCAACTTCTCCCAGGGAGGGAACCGCCAGAAGGCCCTCGGAGCTGGACCTCAGTGTCCGGGCTGAACGATGGGGGTGGAGACTCTCTTTCAGGTATACTGGGCTAAGGCCATTGTGCCAGCAGATGGCGTCGTGGACTCCCGTTTTTCTCTCCCTGTTTTCCCTGTTTAAATGTACAGTGCTTTAAACTGAAACGCTTCTTTGATGTGTCTAGATCCAGCCTCTGTGTGTATGTGGAGGTGTAGTTTGCTTGTAAGAACCTGTGTTCGTCTTCGTTCAATCCCAGTGGGTTGGCCCAAAAGAGTTTGGTGAACAGCCAACCTTGCTGGTTGGGCACCCAGGGAGTGGAGAAAGACGGCAGGCACCACTGTGTCTCCAGACATCCCTGCATGGGAATGGTCACCTTTCTGGCTGGCCACATGGTGGCACAGCAAATCCCACATGCGCCTCTATCATGGAAAAGTGCAACAATGATAATACAGTAATACCTCTGGTTACGCACCGTCCTCCTTGTGAACACTTCGCGTAACAAGCTCCGCTAACCTGGAAGTAGGTCTCCTGGAAGCCAACTTTGCCCCAGGATGCGAATGGAAGTTTCATGCCAGAGGTGCACGTGCAGCAGGGGTCCCCATTAGCGAAAGCACGCCTCATGTTAAGAACGGTTTCAGGATAAGAATGGACTTCTGGAATGAATTAAGTTCATATTCAGAGGTACCACTGCAATGTAACGAAGAATTTGCTGCCTTTTTAAAACACCCCAAATGTGGTGTAGAGCCAGTGTGGTGGTGTGGTTAAGAGCGGTAGATTCGTAATCTGGGGAACCAGGTTCGTGTCTCTGCTCCTTCACATGCAGCTGCTGGGTGACCTTGGACCAGTCACACTTCTTTGAAGTCTCTCAGCCCCACTCACCTCACAGAGTGTTTGTTGTGGGGGAGGAAGGGAAAGGAGAATGTTAGCCGCTTTGAGACTCCTTTGGGTAGTGATAAAGCGGGATATCAAATCCAAACTCTTCTTCTTCTTTAAATCAGCTGCCCGAGGCAGCCACCTCACTCTGCCTAATGGTAGGGCTGGTGCTGGTAGGAGAGCTCATCACTCAGTGAGAGAGCAATGCTTTTCATGCAGAAGGTCCCATGTCAATTCTGCAGCATCTCCAGTCAAAGGATCCCCGTTAGCATGCCTGTGCCTGAGACACTGGAGAACTCCCCTCTCAGGCTTTACCAAACATAATGGATCTGTAGTCTGATTTGTTAACAACACAGTTCATATATTTTGTATCCCAAAATAATTTCTCAATCTGACAATTATTTTTTTGAAAAACAACAGCAATATCATAAGCAGCCCATATTTTCCATCATTTAATTACTTGACTCAAATAGGGGTTTCAAATTGTTTCGACATACATTATGTTTCTTGTACACCTGTTGAAGTTCCTTTTTTAAAAAATTACAAACCAACATTTTATTTGAAGAGCACATCTTTGATTTCTCCTTTAACATTTGGTCATTATAACACTTTGTTCTGTTTATTGGTACATTTTTTAATCGTCAGGTTTTCGTGTTTCGTGTTTTGTTTTGCTTTCTATATGTTTAGGTAAAGATGTGCTAAGCAAAATAGGTGACTGGTATTTCCTCCGCACATCGAACAGCAAAATGATGCTGACCTCTTAAGCTGACCTCTTGGGGTACTTCCAGACGGACACTATTTTCAGGTGGGATTCATACACATACCAGCAAATCCAGGTTGCACAGTTAAATTTGCCCAGCAAACCTGCTTCCCCAATGACTTTTTGCAATAAGAAAAGTGATAGGGAAATGCAGTTTAATGTGTGGGATAACGTTTGATTGACAAAGCACTACCTAACCTCCTTGCATACCTACCTAATTTGCTGTTTCGTGTGGATTTTGAAGGAAGTCTGTGTTTCGGCTCCCATATTTTTTCAGAAAGTGTGAATTAGGTTGGTTCACCTTTAAATGCGAACCGAACCAAATTTCTCCATCATCCCTAGTGCCCTTTCGTCTGTGCAGTTCTAACCTTTGCATGTTCAGACATACGTTTGAGGTGGGTTACTGCTATCAATATATCCAGTCTCTCTTGTTTTAGATGCAAGAATCATGATTCCCACTAAGAAAGCTGGTCCAGTAAGAGATATCACTTGACAAATTTTGTATGATAATTATATCATATAATATTACAGATGAACAAAAGCTGATGTCTGAGGGAAACTTTGTCTTGATGGAACATAATAATTATAGAAAAAATATACTGTAACTAAAGGTATATAGGTTAGTACAGAAAACAAAACTTTTAAAAACTAAAATCTCAGCCTAACTTCTGGCAGTGCTTTCTCAGAGTTCATTCTCAGAGTCAACTTTACTGACTCAGAGTACGTATGTCCCCATAGCTCTTGTGCTAAAGAAGATATTTGTTTTATATTTACCTAATGATTGGCTCCTCCCAACATTACTGAATAACAAAGAGATCTTCATAAGCTATTAAAATCAAAACTAGATATAAAAACAAACATCTAAAACTATAAAGGGAGTTGTAGCACTCAGTGATTTTCGTTGATTTCAATGAATTTTTTTGGTTGGCAACTGTCTGTCTCAAGAGACAAGGGAGTGTGCCTCCAGGGGTGAAGTCAAACCAATGCATTTAGCAGCACCAAAGGCTGGGCAGTGTGTATGGAGGTCCTGGGCTGCCCAGATGACAAGACCTCCCTCTTGGCCCCACTGATGTGGTCCAAAGGAAAGCAGAGCAAGACATTTGGGACCAGCTTGGCTGCAGGAGTTTCTGGAAGGAGGCATACCAGGCACCATCCAACTGTCTTGGGGACTCCACTCTGGATTTGTGTAGAGTTTACTCCTTAGCCTCCCCCCTCCCCAAGATATCTCGCAAGGCAGTGGAGAATTTCAATGGATATATTTTGGATACCACCCTTGGTTTAGATCTCAGGAACTTGTGAAGAGGTTTTGTAGGCTGCAGCTCAACTGAGGCCCAGCAGATGCCTTATTGGAACTGAGTTTATTGAATGACATTTTGGCATTTTTATTTTCAAATTTGACTTATTTGGTAAGAATTTTGCGATTAAAAAAAATGTTCTGATTTTTTTGGCTACCATTTCAAAGAACAATTTAAAATGTAGTACAATTCATATTTTCTTTTATTTTGCCTTCCTCCTTTCCCCTCATTCTCACAAAATTTCACTCAGCCTACAATTTCTTGCCCTTCACTTGCACTTCTGCCTTACTGCCAATTCCCTCCCAATCTTCCCAACCACCATTATTACAAATGTAATGCATGTTTGAACACAAGATGAGAATCCGTGTCTTGAATATGTATTTTATTTCACAGACTACAATACATGTTTTAAGGGGGATTGCAAGAATGATGTGAAAGGCTAGATTTAAATTACAACTGAAAGGTGCAAACATAACATAGGCATCGCTCCCCATTTTAAAACAGGTTGCAGCCTAAGTAAAAGCACTTGTCAGCATCTACAAAACAGTGGACCAGGAACACAGTGCATTCATGACACACCATAAAAGTCTCTGCCCTCCCTCCACCCCTGCCCCAAAACAATTTGTTTTCTCCACTGAGGCAGAAAGAACCCAAACTGAACATAGGCTATCCAATGGGCAGTAATGCTTTTCAATCACCAGATCAAATAAGTTATTACAACCAGCATCTAAGGCATTGGCAACTAGCCATTTGGTCATGTGTGCCACAAGGACACACTTTTTTGCTTTCCACTGCACTCTCTCCCTCGCCCCCAGGAAATACGTATCTGACCTGCTGGGTTGATGAGTTTCTCGCTCTCCAAGCTTCAGCGAAAGCCTGCATTCGCCCAAAAGGATGCACCCAGATTTCCCCTTCATTTTTGGAGGGGAAAAAGTGCGTCCTATAGGGCGAAAAATATGGTAATCTGAACTTCACAATGACTGACGAGTTCTGAATTGGCTATAAGTACTCAGGTCACAGTATGTTAATTCAATGTACTGTCTCAGGGATAAGAGTAAACAAGCTGTTGGGAATTATGAAGAAAAGCAAAAGCAAAAGATAAGCACGATGCTCTTATATAAATCCATGATGTGCTGAAATTTAAGAATAAAGTCACCAGGTATGGTCATTCCATCTCAAACGAGATATAGTAGATCTGGAGAGGGTGCGGAAAAAGGCAAGTCAGGTGGTAAGAGTCTTTTAAAAAGAATACTAACAAAGGTTTAAACTATTGGGTCAACTGAGACGCAACATAAAAAAATACTTTATTTGTAAAATTTATTGCATATGGGTATATCCTGCCTTTCCTCCAAAGTAGTTAAATACGTACTTCTTCACCCTTTTTAATTTCCACAACAACCCTGTGAGGTAGGCTAGCCATAGGTCTGAGCTTCATAGCTGAGTGGGACTTTGATCCCAGGTCTCTCCAATCATACTCCAGTGCCCTAACTCCTGCATTTCACTAGCTCTTACTGAAACATAATAATAATAATAATAATAATTAATAATAATAATTTTATTATTTGTATCCCGCCTATCTGACTTGGGTTGTCCCACCCACTCTGGGCAGCTTCCAGCATATACAAAAACAGTATAAAACATGACACATTAAAAACTTCCTGAAGGTTCCTTGCAATCATTTCCTGGATCTGAAATCCAAACAGAGCAGTGGCTGGCTGTTGTCGATGAAGGAAAGGCACTCCGCTTATGCACAAAGGCAATCCCTGTTCCATTATTACTTACTTTGAAGGCTGGCGAACTGAATTCTGGAAAGGAAAATGGGGTCCCGGACTCCTGAGGAGTGTAGTGTCAATTGCTGACTAAAATTAAAGCTCAGATATAATGCTATTAAAATCATGCACTGGGGAGAACAGTGTGGGGAGAGTGATTATCATTTGAATTCCCTGTTCTGTCTCTGCGATTTGAATGCAGTCCATCTGCAGCTTCGTTTCAACATTCTATTAAGGGAAGTAGACTGTTGGATGTGATTCCTTGGCTCTCCAGTTGCATAAAAGCTCCTTTTCAGAATCAGGTGAATTTAATATGATCTAGAGGACAAATCCCTCCCTCCTCCCCCCTCTTCACTCTGTCTCCCTCCCTCAGATTATATGTGTGAATAAATTTCCTCGCCAACTTAAGTGTTTTCAGGATCAACCACTTAGCCTGCACGCATTCCAGGACAGGGACCTTGCCTTCACGCTGGTCTCTAATGCACCCCAGCACAATATTAGTGCTATAATAAATAACAATCCCTTAGCATTAGGTGGGCATCTCTCTCGCAATCAATTTCCTGATGTTGCAGGATGGCGGGCCTCCGTGGACTTTGATCCTTCCGAGATTTTATGTTTCTATCATAAGAGAATCATAGCGCATAAGCACATTTTTACTAACGCCATAAGTAAGGTGCCAATATATATTGCCCTGACATAAAAATGAATATTAAAAAGAATGGAGAACCGTTTCGAGACCAGAAGAAAGAACAGAATAGCCACAGTGGCAACCCTTTTCAGAGATCTGAAAAAAGAAAGGAGCCATTACAAAGAGCTTTTTTGAACCAAAACTAAATCTTTTACACACTTTTTTTTTATTCTTGTATCTTCCAGTTATCTCTGCTCTCATTCTACATACACACCCATTGTATATATCACAATCAGATAGTTCATTCTGAATACCATCCCTAGTATGCTTCTTCATTCATTTCAATGTCGGCAGGTGATGTTCACATGCATTTCTTCCTGCGCAAGGAATGGTCTCCTCCTGTGCAATGACTGGGAATGCTGGCATGGTGCAAGGAATCCATGCAGGCAGCTGACAGCATCAGCCCATGACTTTCTGTACAGGAGTGAGAGGATTTATTTTAGCACCAATGACCAAGGAACAAAATCCAGCAGCTAAACTTGTGCTTAGAACAAAAGCCAAGTAAATAGATGATGACAGGTGACTTTCTGTGCAAAGGTTTGTCATTGTCATGGGATCCTTATTTTTTGACTCTGCAACCCACACCGTTTACAAGGCTCAGTGGTAAAGGCTTTGCAGACAGAAGATCCTAGTTAAACCCCTGGCATTTCCTGTTAAAATAAGCACAGGTTGAAGGGCAGGAATGTTGACCATTGCCTGAGATCTTGCGAGAGCCACTGCTACAAAGCTGAGCTATGTGGACCCATAGTCTGACTCAACAGATCGCAGCTGAACCTTTGTTGTTGTTGTTTAGTCGTTTAGTCATGTCCGACTCTTCGTGACCCCATGGACCAGAGCACGCCAGGCACTCCTGTCTTCCACTGCCTCCCGCAGTTTGGTCAAGCTCATGTAGGTAGCTTCGAGAGCACTGTCCAACCATCTTGTCCTCTGCCATCCCCTTCTCCTTGTGCCCCCCATCTTTCCCAACATCAGGGTCTTTTCCAGGGAGTCTTCTCTTCTCATGAGGTGGCCAAAGTATTGGAGCCTCAGTTTCAGGATCTGTCCTTCCAGTGAGCACTCAGGGCTGATTTCCTTCAACATGGCAAAAGAGAAATCAGATCCGAGTCTGCAAATGACTATTCTTGCCTCTGCAAACATTTGAAATGTGTCTTGCCCTGTTTAGAAAAAGCGATTCTCGCATGGTGAGAGGTAGAGACTGTTACTGTGAAAAGCTTAAGGAAAAGTGTACCTTTTCCATTGTGTTGATCACTGAAGCGATCAAGATAATTAAGCCTGGTTCAAGGACTCCTTTGTCTCGACATCTAGAACAACAACGGAAAATACACACGAGATTGTTCGCAACTTCATATGAACTGATTAGGCATGCTATGGATATTTAGAGGCTTGTCAATGGATAGCTTGCGGGCATTTCTAAAGTACCCGCAGTTCATTTGAACTTCAGCAATTGCATTGTGACTGGACAACATTAAAAATGAACCATGCAGCATGCACAGCATGGGTAGATATGCTAAATCAGTTAGATGCAACAGTGTCTGAAAAGCTTGTTGTCATCTTCTGTGGTGTCTATTACTTCTTATTGTTTTAAATAAAGCAGTGACAGCTTGACCACGCCAATATCAGTATTTGCAACAGATTCTGTCTGCAGAAACAACATTGATTTGCATGATGCCTTTCCATTACAGTGGTACCTTGGGTTACAGACGCTTCAGGTTACAGACTCTGCTAACCCAGAAATAGTACCTCAGGTTAAGAACTTTGCTTCAGGATGAGGACATAAATTGCACGGTGGCAGCAGGAGACCCCATTAGCTAAAGTGGTACCTCAGGTTAAGAACAGCTTCAGGTTAAGAATGGACCTCGGAACAAATTAAGTTCTTAACCTGAGGTACCACTGTATATCATACCCTTCAACTGTCCAAAAAAAATCAGGACATCCCATTTTTTGGGTGTCATGGTCCCGAAAGATGCACATCTTTTGGGGCTGTGTGAGATTGTGGTGCCCCCCAAAAGTATGTTTGGGGGCACTGTGATCTTGCATGGGTCACGTGAATCACATGGGAGCACATCCTGATTTTCCATGGTGACATGATGGAGGGCACAAGGGGCTGAATGGGGCACCTAAAATATAGGAAGGGACAGAAGCAGCAGATCAAGGAGCTAGCACTTTGCTCAAAGTTGCCATCATGGAACAGGGTCTGGGAGTTAGCCTGCCATCCCCAGAGCCTTGGAAAGTAGCAGTCCCATTTCCTTACGCTGTGCATCTTTCCGCCTTTATTCCATAGTGCAAGACTGGAAGACCTGATTGTTAATATATATTATTTCAAGGTCTAATCAGTATATTTTGCTTCACTTGTGTGTGAATGTAGTCTAGGAAGTTAACGAAACATGAGTCAACTACCTAAATCCTAAAATATAACAGAGATGTTTATTTTCAAATAATGGAAAAAATTCTTCTCTGCCCGACTTGTAGGAGGAAGCTGTACTCAACATTTCACCATTGTTTATTCTTAAATAACTAATCATCCCTCCTTGATCTTTCAAAAGTTCCTGGCATTTCACTGGTTTACACATTGATTGAATACTGTTCCCAGAACTGCAGGTGGCATGGTGCCAAATGCTGTGATAATCAGTTGTAAGATTTATTCCAGTTGAGAAGTATTATAAACATAAGGATTCATAAGGTTCAGTGTTGAAGATGAATACTAATGCTTTCCTTGAGATGGGTGAAAACCAGTGCGCTCTCTCTCCCTCTCTCCCTCTCTCTCTGTCTCCCCTCTTTTACCTCTGTGAACTTCCAATCTGAGATGATGCTAGTCTTTACAATCTCCTTCTGCAGATAGAATTCATTTTGAAAGACAACCTCATTAAGCTTGGTTTGATATATGCATTAATAATTATCAGAAATTTTTATAAATTAAAATACAGCTTTCCTGCGACATAGACAGTATTTTTTTTAAAGGATTGTAAGAAAATCCATAGATTAGGTATTCGGTATTGGATCGTTAGGTATGTTTTCTACAATAGGATGTATTAATATCCTAGTAGAGGGCTGGAGCTCCTGCCAACCTAGCAGTTCGAAAGCACATCAAAGTGCAAGTAGATAAATAGGTACAGCTCCGGCAGGAAGGTAAACGGCCTTTCCCTGCGCTGCTCTGGTTCGCCAGAAGCAGCTTAGTCCTGCTGGCCTCATGACCCGGAAGCTGTACACCCTTGGCCAGTAAAGCGAGATGAGCACCGCAACCCCAGAGTCGGTCATGACTGGACCTATGGTCAGGGGTCCCTTTACCTTTACTAGAGGGCTGGAGAGCAGAAAGATTCAAAAGCAGAAGCAGGGAAGAGAATTCAGCAAACCAAAATGAATAGGAGAGGGTTTGGGATTTTCTTTGGCTTTTTAATGTGTAATGGAAAATATTTCAGAAAATACTATATATATATATATATTGAGGGAGGGAGTCCTACATTAGCAGCAAAGCACATTTTTGCATGCCTATATCTCAGAGGAGCTGCTAGTCAGAACTGAAAACATTCAGGTAGATGGACAACAGGTCAGATTCAGCATAGCTCCTAATATCTTCACAATAAAACTTTCATAGGTTATAGAACCTCAGCGATCACACTGACCAATGTACCCATGACAGTTTAGTGAACAGTATGCTAATAGTCTCATTTTCCATTAGTTCAGGGAAGAGAAGCCAGTTTTCTTAACTACAATGCAAGCAATCTGTCTGGAGTATCCATTTTATGCATGTAACCTACCTGAAGCCACTTTTAGCTAGATATATGGCATACGGTCTGTTTGAAGGAAATTATTATAATCCACAAGCCCTGGTGAGCTGGTTCTTATGATTCCTGGGCCACATTGAAGTGACTTATTTGTGATGTAGTCCTATAAGCCTTGGTAACATCCAGAGACCTGAACCAAGTGGCCCAAGCATTTTCTCTCTAGAGACTCCATGAGGAAGCAGGTTCACACTGCTTTGGTAATATTATTGGAGGGATACAACCACATTGTCGCCCCAGCTGTGTTTTCTGCTTCATTTGAACACCATCAGAATGCAGCCACACTACACTGGGTCCCATAGTTGTTCTTAATCACTTGGTGTGGTTTCTAAGGTAATCTTTGGAAAGCAGGGGATGATATTTTGCTATCCATGTTTGGCCCAGGATAGAAGGCAAGTACCGTTACTTGGAGACAAATTGATCTCTCCACCCAACACCCTCAACACACTACAGAAAATCTCATTATGACAAGGTTTGATCTAGTATGCTTAAGTTGTATAAATGGTGTCAGATAATTCAAGAAGGTATATGGAAGCATTATGAATCCCTAAGGCTTCTACTTTTACATCTTGATTCTCTCTCTCTCTCTCTCTCTCTCTCTCTCTCTCTCTCTCTCACACACACACACACACACACACACCTTTATATATTCTATTGAGCTGGGAGTGGGCTGTTGGTATTGGTGTGAAGAGGATCCACTGCAAAGTGACATATTTGAGAGATAATGCAATACAAAGAAGCACTTTATTTATTTATATATAATTTTTTTAATGTTCATTCACTCATTCACAGGGCAGTGGGGTGATGGCGCCATATTTCATTTTCATTGTCATCCAATCAATGCATTTTATTAATCTAATTTGGCTGAAGTACAATGTGCTGCATCTATTGATGCCATGTCAGTAGTCAGTAATGAAAGGCATCACACTGTACTTAAGAGTTTCACTTAACAATCACTGATCATTATAGCTGAAGATGATGGATATTTTTCAAACGTTCTGCCTTTTCAGCACTGGCTGAGCCCAGTTTATTGCTGTGTTCATGGGAAACTTTGGATAAATTTCCCTTGACAAAGTATTAGCGATAGGAATTGGCAATATATAATACAAAACTACATGCGTGCTTGCTCCAAATTTATGGGTGGAAATAAATATCATTGATCACATGGGATAATAAATATCATGGATCACAGTGACCTCTGGTCTATTGATGGACCACTGCTTCCCCCAGCATGTTTCTAAAAAGTTTGAAAAGGGCATGTGGGTCTTTTCTAGCCATCACTCCCTCGGGGAGAGAGGCAACAAGTAAGAACAGTCTCAGGGTTGGAAATCAAAGGCAGACGAGCCACTTCTGCCAAATGGAATAATTGTATGAAACTGATAAGGGCTGGATGTGGGAAACCAGACAAAACAGAAATGTTTTCGATCTGCAGGGCTACAAAGCAATTGATCCAGTAGCGCTGTTGATTAATCCTGCTTGGAGTAGCACTCTAGCTTGTGGGGTGTGTGTGTGTGTGTGTGAATGTGAATGGGGGATGTTCCTGGATCTAACCTTGCTCCAGATTTCCAAGTGGAGACAATGGCCAGGATTGCCTTTGCCCAGATTTCTAAGATACACCAACCTACATAACGTAGACCTGGCCTTGGTCACATACCCCTTAGCTATGTCAAGACTGGATAACTATAACTTGCTCTGTGTATGGCTGCCTTTGAAGACCATTTGGACACTTCAGTTGGTTCAAAATGCACCAACAGCGATATTGACTGGAGCCAGGTTTTTAGAACTTATGACTTCATTTTCATACCAGCTGCACTGGTAGCTTCTCCATTCACAGGTGCAATTCAAAGAGTTGGTTATTACCTTTAAATCTCTTAACAGCTGAAGGCCAGGGTATGTGAAAGATCACTCCCACCGTGGATGCTCTTGCCCATTCATTGGGTCAGCAGGAAAGAGCCTTTGCATGTCCCACTGCCATCAGAAGCATGGCTGGTGAGAACAAAGGAAAAGATTTCTCAGTTGCAGTGCCCAGGATCTAAAACTCATTAACAAATTCATCTCTCCCATCATCATCCATCTTCTGACATCACTTGGGCTGCATCTAAAAGGTAAAGGGACCCCTGAACATTAGGTCCAGTCATGGCCGACTCCAGGGTTGCAGCACTCATCTCGCTTTATTGGCCGAGGGAGCCGGCATACAGCTTCCGGGTCATGTGGCCAGCATGACTAAGCCGCTTCTGGCGAACCAGAGCAGCACACGGAAACGCTGTTTACCTTCCGGCTGGAGTGGTACCTATTTATCTACTTGCACTTTGACATGCTTTCGAACTGCTAGGTTGGCAGGAGCAGGGACCGAGCAACAGGAGCTCACCCCGTCGCAGGGATTTGAACCGCCAACCTTCTGATCAGCAAGTCCTAGGCTCTGTGGTTTAACCCACAGCGCCACCCGCGTTCCCAGGCTGCATCTACACAGCAATAAAAAAACACTCTGAAAATGTTTTAAAGGTCACAATGGAAAATTTAAGAGAGTTCTGATTTCAGCTCTACAGTGCCATCTGGTATCATAGTGTTATAACACATTTATAACATTTATTTTTATTAATGTAGCTGAGTCCTTGTTGAAGACACCCATGTTTCAGCAGGCCTTTGGCGTGACCACTGTGTAATTATTATTTGTACCAACTCGGACCCTGCAGTCATCATCTTTGGTGCTTCTTACTTAGTGTGCCTCTTCCATGAGAGGTCTGGGTGTGGCAACATGAGAATAGGCATTTCCTGCAGTGGCTCCCCAGTTGTAGAATTCTCCCTCACCCCAGAGGCTCACCTGGCTCACCTGGCACCATCATTATATATCATTAGGCGGCCGGCAAAAATTTTACTCTATAACCAGGCCGTTTAGACAACATCTGAAGGCAGCCCTGTTTAGGGAAGCTTTTAAAGTTTGATGCGTTACTGTATTTTAATATTGTGCTGGAAGCCGCCCAGATGGGCGGGGTATAAATTATTATTATTATTATTATTATTATTATTATTATTATTATTATTACTATTACTATTTGGCTTTTAGCTATCTGTGGCCTTTTGGAAGGCTTTTTTTCATATATTTCTTTTTTCCTCTTTGTTTTAATGTATTCAGTGTGTTTTTTCTGGGGGGACGCAGGGATACGCATACCCCTAAACATTTTGTGATTCTAACTGGTGAAGAAACTATTATTTTTTTAATTAAAAAAATCATCAGTTCCGTTGCTTTGTACTTTTGTCCATTTGCTGTATTTATTTCCCTTGATTTGAACTATAAAATGGTGATTTTCTTGAGTCAAAATGAGAGTACCCCTAAATATTGTTTTAGAAAAAAAAGAGCACTGAATGTATCTCTATGTGGGGCTTTTGTCTGACTATTTGTTCGGTTGTAAGTCGCTTTGGGTTGCCCTGGGCAAGATGAAGTGATTCACCAATTCAATAAAAAATAAGGATAATAAGAATTATTCTCCCAGGAACTGGCTGTTGTTCTTTTTTTTTTTTAAAGTTCCTGTTATTGCACTGGATGTATGCTTCTAAAATTATCCAGCTGGGCTAAAGTAGATTGGCTTCATCATCTTCCCTTTCCCCCTAATTGTTTAATGGTGTTAGCTACCCTGACTGCTCCATCTTAGAATGGAAAAGCATGTGGATGGGGAGAAGGGGAATCCAGATACATAGATAGATAGATGATACATACATAGATAGATGATAGATAGATAGATAGATAGATATAGATAGATGATGATAGATAGATAGATGATGATAGATAGATAGATAGATAGATAGATAGATAGATAGATAGATAGATAGATGATATAGGAAATCTGTGACCCAGGTTCCTTGGGTTCTCCCCTAACAATGTCCCTGGTGGCATTAGCAGTATTTGAGGTACTAGCAGAGCCTAAGCTAAAATGAAATGGCAAGCCTTTGCCTTTTTCTCCCCTGTTCCTTACTACCTATTGCAAAGAAAATTCATAAGGTGCCCCATAATTCAGCTATAAGAACTTCTGGGAACCTGTTAATTATCTCAACAGGTCAGGAATGTAATGGCATTGGTACCCTTTAGTAACACACTATAATTGCCGGACAGTAAGAAACTCATTTCTTCATTAAGAGGCCAAGTGGATCAAGGGCGGATGTTCAGCATTCTGCTAGAGGCTTGGGGCGGGGGGGGGGGTGAATGGTGGTGGGAGGGAGTCCCTGAGATGGGACTGAATAAGTTTTCACCCAATACCATTTATAGCTAAAGGCTCATTCACACTTCCACTCGTCCCATGACTAGATTTGAGTCATTTTCCATTTGTTCCAGGTACTAGGCATAGGTGCAAGTGGTTTTGAGTTGGAGAAAATGGCAATCTGCTGAAAATTCAATTGTCATTCGGGCTGATTCAGTGGTAAACTGTGGGTTTTCCTGGGGGGGGGGGGGAATTGCAGGGCAAACAGAGGTGTTGACAAGCCCCAAATATTGTCTGTGCATTTTGGCTTATTCTCCTACGACATTTAAAATGTCTTGACTCCAACTGTATGAGGCAGTGGCTGACATGTGTCTTTCAACTTGGAGCTTTCCTAGTCATGTGTAAAACAAGGAATGGGGATGCAATTTAAAGTACAAAAGGGGATTGTGAGAACACCCCGAAAAATATGTCTAGTTTTTAGCAGAGAGATGACTTATTCAGTGGATGCATCCAAGCTCACCTACGCTTCCACCATGGTTTCTCATAGGATGGTCAAAACATTCCCTTTGAGAAAGATCTCTGGACCATAAATGGTTAGAAGTAGTTTTAATTGCTGTGGTTAAATTGTTGGCATGTTCTCGCTCTCTTTGCTGTTTAGTGTTTTATGGCCTTTTGTCTATTTATGGCAGTCAAACTGTTTCTTAAAATCATTGTTTTAACTGACATTAAAGCTTCCTCAGGCTTCTTGAGGAAAGGCAGGGCATAGATGTTTCAAATGATAAAAAATGGGCAATATGTGTTGATATCTCCCCCTTCCTTTTCACTGCTCTCTATTCCTACTGCAACCGGGCCCAAATTAATTTGCCCCCATCTGATACCTGATACTATGCCCACCTGCAAAAAAGTAACTCGGAAAGAGGAAGAAAGAGAGAGAGACTGAGGAAGAGTGTTGGGTTTAGCATCGTTTTATGACACCCCCTTTGGGCTGAAAATTGCATTCCATCCCCAAGTTTTTGTAGCTGGGATTCGTGCAGAGCCACATTGTAGATCATGGGTAACCAAAATGGTTCCTTTTAGATGTCATTGGACTACACCTTCTATCAGCCCCAGTCAGCATGGCCAATGTTCAGGAATGATGGGAGTTGTGGTCCAACAAAAACTGGGGGACACCATGCTGGACGTCATCTAAATCACCACTTAGATTGTGTGTTAAGTCCTTTATGCTCTACATGTCACGGTCCGGGTTACAGGCTGTCGGAGTCCCGGCTTGGTACGTCAGGACTGGGGTAGAGGTCAGGAAGCAGGAAGCAGCAGTCCAGGGTCAGCAGTCCAGGGACCAGGAAGCCAAGGGTTGAAGAGTCAGGAAACCAGGAGTCAGAAAGCCAAGAGTCAGGAAGCCAAAGCATAGCTAGGTGGGTAGCATGTTGCTGTGGCAAAGAGCCAGAGGGAAATGCTGGTCTTATATACCCCTCCCGGCCCTTGCCACCAGGTGCTACAAGTCTTCTGTCAAGCCTCACCTGTGCGGCCGCACCTTGCCCTTCCAGGTTAAACTCAGGAAGGCCCCAGTCCTGTGAGGCCCTACCAGTCACAGGGCCTGGCTCCTGCAAGCACTCCTGACACTACAGTGAGGGGGGAAAGTATTTGATCCCCTGCTAAATTTGTTCGTTTGCCCTCTGACGAAGAAATGACCAGTCCATAATTTTAAGGGTAGGTTTATTTTAGCTGTGAGAGACACAATAACAACAGGAAAAACCCCAGAAACCCAGTAGACAAAAGTCAGATATTGATGTGCATTATAATTAACTTATTACTTCTATTTCAGGGCAACTGATAATGATAGCCAAAATTTACTGTTATTCCTTACGTGGCTCCCAGTTAGAAGTAGTTGCAGCTACCTAGCATTTCTTTTAATGCGAACTTTCTGATTAGACACATTTATTCTCTCGCTTCCCCTTGAATATCAGAGCTATTTACAAGTAAAACAGATCTCCTCGTCTCTCATCTGAATCAATATCACAGTTCCCCCACTATCAAACTTACAAAAAGAGCATCTGATAATCCCCAAACAAGCAAAAACCTAGAGCAGCAAGACCACAAATGAGCAATTGTTTTCCATTCGTGCACTTCCTTCAGATTTCTGGGCTCTCAGAGGCATGAGCCTCATGTGCTATTTCGAGAGATTTTCTGCACCGTTTGTAATTAAGTCTTCTCAAGGCATTCGGGGCTTGAGGGAGAAGAAGTTACAAACAAGAACGTGTCCATCAAGCAGGTTTTTCTGAGCACTGACAGCTCTAAATGCAGGCAGCTGCAATACAAGCTTGTCCTCAAATCCTTGACAATGACCTTAACCCCGGGGCGAAAGATAATGTAGTTGCTATGGCTGTTCTACAACGAGTGTGTACTGATCAGAGGCTCATGATAAAATATGTATATATCTCTATATTTCCCTTCCTTTGTAGAGTATTGTTGGCTGGTAACTGAAGTGATACCATAACATTATCTCCATGACAGTTCGAATTCCACCTCTCCCCACCCCCTCCCTCTCTCAAAACACAAAACAGCCATCTAGACCAATCGCTCTATAGTGTCTCCTGCATTAACCCTTCAAGACGATGTCTCGGTGTAAGAGCTGATTGCAACCCATTTAAGATGTTCTGCAATTCATCTTAGAAGAGTAGAGAGGGCTGCCATTACAGCACAATAGTCATAAAACTGAAATTACAGCTTTTTCTAGGGAACAATAATATTGTTTTAAAGGTGCTGGTGAAGCTCCTGATTCTCTCAAGGAGACACAAAGTTTTCAGGCAAAGTCCTACTGGAAAATACCTGTGAGCAACAACAGTTCTAATTGCATGAGTAGCCAGTGGTACCATTAAATGTCTATACCACCTGCTTTCCATGCAGAAGGTCCCAAGTTCTGTTCCTAGTATCTCAAGGCAGGTCTGGGAGGTACATCTGTTTGAAACCCTGGAAAGCTGCTGAAAGTGTAGGCAGGTGTAGACATTATAGTTCACTCCAGATGTTGTCGGACTAAAGCTCACATCGGAAAGTGTCCTCTGAGAGTATCAGATGATATTTCTGTGGATCTTGCGGCAACATGAAACTTAGCTTCTGGATATTTATACTTTGCCAAATGCAACATTATTTTTTACTTGCATCTCTCAAATTCAGCTATGGAAATGAGAAAGCAGTAGCCAAAGTCATGCATCTTTTAAATGTCACAACAGAAAGATGTAAGTCTGACACATGGAAGTGGCAAAGTCCCAATGCGCTTCTGCCAGCGCCATGTATCAGGCTCCCATCTGAACATTCAGACATTATGGAAACTCACGTCTTAAGTCGTTTTATTCTTTTTCGCTCTTAGCACTTACATACAGTCAGAGTGCAAAAACTATGCACGCATGTTCCACTTTGGGTATGTGTTCTGGGATTCAATAGAAATCCCAGATTGACGTACATGTCATGTGTGCAGACCAGGATCGTGGTGATGACCTAAATACGGTTTACACAAGTTTCCTTATCCCCACATGGTAATTCATATCCAGGTGGCTATTTCCTGCTTTGCTGTGCAGCATGATTGGACCCTACACTCCTTGAGCAGAAATAAATGCTGATATAGGCATAAAATCGGACAGTGTGTGTGTGTGACAATCCTGGGGCAACGTTTTATTTTTTCAGTGTTACCAGTGGTGGCATTTGTAATCACTGGCCTGCTATCTGGACTGGTACTGTGCCAAAACCTGCCCTCTTTCTCCAACAAGAAAGGCTTGTTGTTTTCTTCCTCATCCACAGGGTGCATTATCATTTCTTTAGAATTTCAGTGGGTATGGGCTTGAACTTACCTTATACTTCCAAGGTAGGCAAGGGTAGCAGTTTTCTCCCTCTTTCCACTGAGTCTCCAGCACTCGATACCAACCCATGTTGGCCTGGGCTTCCTGATCTGAAAATGCCCCATGGGAGGAATGACCTCATTACATCTTTTACTGGACTTTAATTTACACACAGGAAACCAGGTAGGCTGTCTGTCAAGTATCTTAGATCAGTGCACTTGCTGGTTTTGTTTTTGAGAGGATCCCTTCCTTTTACCTTTCCTTTTGCCTTTAAACAAATCTTGCTGCCCCAATTTCCTTAAAAGGAAAAAGGCCTTTAAAAAATAAGTGAAAAGAAACAGGTAGCAGGTGGTAGGAAAGACTCTTCTCTGCCCGAGAACCAAAGCTCTGGAAAACTGCATCCAGTCCGAACAAGCTTAGGGAAACCAAGATGGCGACCTCCATATATTCTGGACTACAACTCCCAGCATTTCCAAACTTTGGTCATGCCAAGTGGGGTTGAAGGGAGTTTTTATACTGCCCTTCATCTGCAGATCACTGGGCAGTTCAAAACACAAGGCAGATCCCTACACTCTGTGTTCATCGGACAGCTTTGCTTCCCATTGCACATAGGGAAAAACATGAATAAGGCAAAGACTATTGGAACTGCTCTAAAATTGTTAGGCCTGTGCAGGCCACTTCACAGCTGACGGAAAATCCATGTTTCCACAGATCCATGTTTCCACAGCATATCAGTGACACCTTTTCTAGATAATTTTTGAAGAGGAAAATTCTCAAGAAATTCTCTCCAGAAAGAAATTCTCTCCAGAAATAAATTCTCTCCAGAAGCAATTGAAAAAGGGGCAGATCGCTTACGCTCATGGGCATAGCCGGGGGGGGGGGCCAGGGGGGCAACTGCCCCCCTAGATCAAGTAAAGCAATAGAAATACTTAACTGACCCATTACGTGGGTTCAGCCCCGCATAACAAAAGTCCTGCCCCCCAACAAAAATCCTTTTATGATCCACTGGTGCCATTTGTTTCCTCAGGAGCATAGGCCAGGCTCAGATTTCAAGTGGTTATGGGATAAAAATGCCCCTTCACTATGACATAGCTCAACAGTGGCCTGCAGATGTTGTTGACTATTGTTTCATAACTTTATAGAAATACCTGATCTTTTTGCTGTCTGTGTTTTGAGCAAACAAAACCGAACATATAAATTCTCAGGAACATTCACAGACATTGCGGAATCTCTCTCATTTGTCTCCTTTAGCAAAACCACTAAGGAAAGAATTCATGCTTTTTTATAAAAAAAAATATGTTTCTTTAATATGCTTCTGAATCCAACTGGAAACACATATAGTGGGGAATGGGTTGTAATTAATTTCTAACATTTCAGCACCAAACAGTTCATTCTTGGCACTGGGAAAGTGTAATGAAAGTGTTAACTTTGGAGCCTTGTCAGACAAATTTTATAAACTTTGCCAATGAACTTTGAATTACCCTGCCCCTTTCATATTTTCCAGTTAACATGCGTATATCTGCTCCTGCCATGTAATCAACTGATTGTTACACAAGCATTTTCTAAAGCTATGACAAACTCAGATTTATGAGGTCAACAGGTTCAGACTTAATCCATTCAATAGCTGCAATTTATCGTCTGATGATAATTGTATACACAAACATTGTAATGATTTAGATGACATAGTGTAAAGATGAAATCCGTTTATTTTAAAAGGGTTTCTAACCTCTAAAATATGTTGCTGTGAATACCTTTCTGGGGCCGCTTTTAACAACATGGTTATTATTGTTTTATTGATCAGGTTTTTATTACTGATTTGACACTTATATTTCACGTTAATCGAAAAAGGTGTAATTTTTCCACAGGAAATTTAACAAGACTATGACTGTAATTAATTATATCATTACTGTGTTTTCAGTGCATTCCATTTAAAGGGGTCTGGAGAGGAGTGCCTAATTCATCATACATTTATTATAAGGAATATGTAAACCTCTTTTAAACAGACAGAGAGCATGATCCTTTTGGAGGAGATGGGATATGACATAGGCTCTATATTTATAGATTCTTGCCTTTATGGTGACCTGGTTTTTATATATATATAATGACAGCTATTTTGGAATGGGATTGTAAATTAGCAACTTAGAAAGCCTAGGCAGCCTGCAATATTGCCATTGGCTACTCTTAAGCGCTAATTAGCGGTCATTCTCTAATGCCTTCCATAGATCAAGATCTACAGAGACTGCAGAGAGGGAAGAGGTAGCAGGGCAAATAACAGTGAAAGTTTCAAGCAGACTTTTCAGGAGTCCTTCAATATGCACTCTCAAAGCACCATTAAATATTACTGCAAGCACACTTTGCAGGAGACACCAGCCGCTACATTTATATATCTTCCCTAAACATAAAGCAATGCTTGCTTGCGGTGATAAACTGTGTACAGACTTTAAAGCATTTAGCCAAATGGTGAAATTTCAATTGATCTCCAGTTTATTGCCATTGATCTTTTCCAAATGTAACTATATTTACTCCGGGGAAATATAAACCTGTATATATACACAGGGACATAATTTATGTCCTCAGTCAACATAAACTCCATAGTGGGAGTTGCAGCCCTGTGTTGTGGAGAAACCAAATGCAAAAAAGAGACTTCTCTTCCATAAACTCCACTCCATATCCAGGTTTGTGTGATATTTATAATTTGTAAACTTATCACATACATTCCGATTCCATTCTTGACATATTGCCACATATGTCTAATTCATGTGTGTAATAAAATATTATAAGTGCATATAAAAACACATCTCTCAACTTACATCTGTGTCTTCTAAACACTTCAGCATAAATAATAATCACTTTAGAGACGTGTAGCTGCATGCATAATTATAGTTCTCCACTTTTTTAATATATTTTTTTTTAATGTTAGGCTTCAAAATTTAAATTTCCAAAGCGTACCATTACGTATTTGAAAAAGTATTGGTTCTGAATCTTGGATCTGTGCACAATTTTATTCTTGGTACTAGCCTCAAAGAATCCTGCTGAACAATCCCATTCAAGTCAGCAATGTCATGGCGGTTTGAGAGAGCGGATGCACACATAGTTCTCCCCTGTTTTCAAGGAAGGTCTCCACCTTCCCATTCATCTCAATATGCCTTTTCTGGTATGTACGTGCCATTTTGCTCTCTCCATTGAAATGAATGGGGAAGCACAAGTTTAAGTCGTTTCTGGACAACAGGATTGGATGTCGAATCTTGTGCATATGAAGTGCAGTTAAACTGTGAGTGCTACAGCATAGAAACGCCAACACATTTTACAGCAGACCTTGCACTCTCTTGATATGAATGGCAGTTGTACAGCAGTCCAGCTGAGCAGCTAGAGACCAGACTGCTTCACCTTTTTTCATTGCAAAATATGCTGTAGGAGACGAGGGTTTTGTCTGCATAGATCAGAGTGCTGTTATGTTCAGATGCTACTTTTGGGCTTCCCATAGGCAGATGATTGGCCACTGTGAGAATAGAATGTTGGACTAGATGGGCCATTGGCACCTTCCAGTCATATTGAAAAATCAGAACTCCTATTGGAATAAACAAGTTCCGTTATAAATACTGAAATACTAAATAAGATGGATAACAATGTGTAACAGAAAAAGAAGTAGAAAAGTTGGTTTAAAAGTGTGTGAAAGAAAGTAATAGAAGTGGAAAGAAATTGCAATTGAGTAGATTGGAAGTCTACCACAGGGGTGTGGTGAGGGGTGAGGGATGGTGGTGGGAAAATGAAGTATCTGCGGGATTGAGTGCGGGTATGTATGAATATTTTTAAGGATTGTATGAAATGTATGTTTGTTTGTATATTCGTAATATGTATGTATTAATGTTGAATTATTTTAATAATAATAATAATAAGATTTTTTTTAAAAAAAAAGATGGACCATTGGGCTTGATCCAGCAGCCTCCTCTTATGTTGCTATACAGGTAAGTGGTTGGGATTCTGGTGACGTTTTCTGAGCTCAGTCTTGGAGATGAATTTTAAGGAGTTAACAAAAGCCCCCATCAGAGCAAAAGTGAGGTGAACAAATCCTCAGATTCCTAGCTTCCTCCTCCCCTGCTTCCAAGACCATTCCATTAGCTCCTATCCACAAAACACATTTCCTCCTCCTCTTTTCACATCTTCGAAGTGGTGAGGAAGGACCATAGCTCAGGGCTAGAGACCTGCTTTGCATGCAGAAGATCCCAGGTTCAGGCCCCAGCACCTTCAGACACTCCTGGGAAGTACTCCTGCCCCAAACCCTGGAGAGCCGTTGCCAGTCAGTCTTGAGAATACTAAGCTAGATGGACCAATGGTCTTTCTCGGTATGTGGCAGCTTTCTAAGTTGGTGGTGGGAGCAGCAGCACAGTCACCGTAGGCATGGGCTTAGAGGCTAGAAGGAAATTGGCTTATAGCACGCTGTATTGTGCCACATTCCCTGATGGCATTTTGTGGAGTTCCCACAAAGAGCCTGTCAATCTGAACACCTTTATGACTTTGCAGTAGAGATGGGTGTGCTTTTCAAAGGTATTTGTGGATTTCCAGAGAGCCCATGTGGTATAGTGGTTAAGAGCGGTAGTCTTGCAATCTACTGGGTTCGCTTCCTCACTCTTCCACATGCAGCTGCTGGGTGACCTTGGGCTGGTCACACTTCTCTGAAGTCTCTCAGCCTCCCTCACCTCACAGAGTGTTGTGGGGGAGGAAGGGAAAGGAGAATGTTAGCTGCTTTGAGAATCCTTTGGGTAGTGATAAAGCGGGATATCAAATCCAAACTGTTCTTCTTCCTGTAGGGCAAAATCAGGAAAACCTGGGACATTTTCTGCACCACTCTGAAGGTTTTGAGAAACTGTACCCTATCCCTGCCTCTCAGCCTTCACTGTACCCAAAAGCTTTTCAACCAGTCCCTCCCCCAAACAATTCTCCCTTTCCTTCTGTTATGTTGCAAGCACCAGAAGTAGCAGGGGCAGATGATTCCCCCTCTCACCCCTTCTTCTATCAGACTAATATACTGATTAGCATCATGCTGGGGAATAAAAGGAAGTCTGGGAACTCCGAGAGATCATCTTTGTTTAAGGAGCAGTCTAATGTCCTATTTTTCACACCGTCCCAGGAATAGGTTCACAAATTGTGGTGAAAGATGATTGCATGTACCGTGGTAGCTGAATCCCACAACGGAGAGAATAAGGATGGATATTAAAGATTTAGAAACAACCCTCAATTGATCCCAAGCTTCTGTTTTCACCACCAAAGCATACAGAACTTTCTTCCTATCATTCCCCCTGCCCCATGTCGCTCAGAAGATGTCAATGCTGGGGAATGAGCAATTGTTAGCAAGTGAGGACTCTTGGGTTTCCAAACCTTGAACTGCGAGGCACATTTGGTATGTATATGTAGATTCCCTTTTTTTTTTTGCTTCTAAGCATGTTTCAATAGTTCAGTTGTACAGTGTGAATGTGAAGAATGGAAAACGACCAAGCCTTGCAAAAGTCATCTACCAAGCCTTTTTTATTTGACATAATACGATTCTTAAATAGTTGAAAAAGGAAGGATTTTAAGCAAGAAATTCACAAGCAGACATTAGAGAGCTGGAATCTCTTTGCAGCCAGCATGTTATGCTTATTAAAGCTCTCTTTGTTATCTTCACTCATGGCAGAAACTCCAGTGAATAGTTCTTCTGGAAACGATTTCCATTTTAAGGCCTGAAAAGTTAAAACTTTAAATGTAACTTTGATCAGCCGGGCGTTACCAATACATCTGCTCCTTGAGCAAAGGCATATTTGCACCCATCCACACTAGTTTCACGTTCCAATCGTGAAAGAGAAACAGCCAGTTAATATATGCTTATGAAACATACAGTCTACACGGATTCTATTTACTTTGCAATGGATTGTAACAACAACAATAATAAAAAGATTAAGGAGAGGTTTCCCATGAGAACAAGGCATCTGTATTTCTTAATAGAAATGTCAATTCTTAGTACCCAGCTATAGCAACCATTTTAATATTTAGGTGAGATGCTCACTTATCACGGATGGAATAAAGGGGACCCTATTTTTATTTTAGCTTCTTTACAAAAAATAAATCACTTTTAACTCACTGGATTTCCTGATTTACCCCCTTAGCAAATATAAATGACCTTGGACTGAAAAAGTTCAAGGGGTGATGTTTTAAGACAACTATGTAGCATTTTCTGATTGGAGGTGGGCTTTTGAGGGGCGGGAGAGGGATCTGATGCCCTGCTATCGCCTGCTAACAGTTTAGTAAGCTAATATTTAAACTCTGTCATGAATATTTCAGGAAGCATGAAACAATTCTTCCTGCTATTCTTCTTGCATATCTACCCTGCAGACTTCCTGTTTTAACATTCATTTCCTCTTGCCATGGGTCAATGGGAACTGTAGTTCTATGGTGAGAGTTTTCTCACAGAGAAATATCAGCACCTTTTCCAAACTATAATTCTTAACATTTCTGTGTAGAACTAGGGCTGAGCTGAATGTTCTCAACATACCTTTTGGCTCAGATGTAGTGATGGAATGGCAAATACTGTAATTAAAAAGGCAGGTGGTTTTTTTTTTTTACACTGTTTACTAGGTGCTTTTGCAATCACTGTTCTCCCATTTGCTGCCACTTCCACGGACTTCCTCACCTGCGCATCATATAGACACTTATTCCTTCTCAAGTTATCGCAGCTAATCAGGAGTCACATATCAGACCATGATGCTATGCAACAGTTAGATTTGACTATTTGCTGACATCTCTTAAGGGCAAATGGAGCCTATCCAAAGAGATGAGAAAACTTCCTGTACAGGTAGCATATGTAATCCTAGCCAATCAGGTACCACAAACATTCAAGGATGACAGAATGAACACCTTGGCAGTCCTTTCACAAAAAGCCCTAGAACAGTGTTTCCCAACCTTTTTTGGGCAAAGGCACACTTGTTTCATGAAAAAAATCTCGAGGCACACCACCATTAGAAAATGTTAAAAAATTTAACTCTGTGCCTATATTGACTACCATATTTTTCGCCCCATAGGACGCACCGCCCCATAAGACGCACCTAATTTTTTGGGGGGAGAATAAAGAAAAAAAAATTTTTTCCCTCCCCAGGCACGGGGCAGGCGCGGGGGAAGCCCAAGCTTCCCCCGACCCCAGCCCCCAGAACAGCCTGATATCCGCAAGCCTAGGGAGCCACACTGGTCTCCCCAGGCTTGCGGAGAGGTGCGTGAAGCCCGGGGGCGCTCTTCAGCGCGCACCAGGCTTCGGGATGCAGGCAGCTCTGCGCTACCCTCCAGAGCCCCGTGCGGCTTCGCGCTGGGATCCGGGGGGTGGCGCGGAGCTGCAAGAAGCCCTGGAGCGCAGGCAGCTTCGCACCACCCTCCGGAGCCCCGCGCGGCTTCGCGCCAGGATCCAGAGGGTGGTGCAGAGCTGCAGGAAGCCCTGGAGCCCAGGTAGCTCCGCGCCACCCTCCGGAGCCCCGCGCGGCTTCGCGCCGGGATCCGGGGGGTGGCGCGGAGCTGCAAGAAGCCCTGGAGCGCAGGCAGCTCCGCACCACCCTCCGCAGCCCCGCGCGGCTTCGCGCCGGGATCCGGGGGGTGGCGCGGAGCTGCAAGAAGCCCTGGAGCGCAGGCAGCTTCGCACCACCCTCCGGAGCCCCGCGCGGCTTCGCGCCAGGATCCAGAGGGTGGTGCAGAGCTGCAGGAAGCCCTGGAGCCCAGGTAGCTCCGCGCCACCCTCCGGAGCCCCGCGCGGCTTCGCGCCGGGATCCGGGGGGTGGCGCGGAGCTGCAAGAAGCCCTGGAGCCCAGGTAGCTCCGCGCCACCCTCCGGAGCCCCGCGCGGCTTTGCGCCGGGATCCGGGGGGTGGCGCGGAGCTGCAAGAAGCCCTGGAGTGCAGGCAGCTCCGCACCACCCTCCGCAGCCCCGCGCGGCTTCGCGCCGGGATCCGGGGGGTGGCGCGGAGCTGCAAGAAGCCCTGGAGCACAGGCAGCTCCGCACCACCCTCCGCAGCCCCGCGCGGCTTCGCGCCGGGATCCGGGGGGTGGCGCGGAGCTGCAAGAAGCCCTGGAGCGCAGGCAGCTCCGTGCCACCCTCTGCAGCCTCCTCCAAAGGGCGCCCCGCGCTCCGCGCTGCAGGCTGCCGCCCGCAAGCCTTGCGCGCGGGGGGGGAGTTCCCCCAGGCGCCCAAGGCTTGCGGACAGCTGCGCGAAGCACGGGGCGTCTTCCAAAGGGCGCCCCGCGCTCCGCGCTGCAGGCTGCCGCCCGCAAGCCTTGCGCGCGGGGGGGGGAGTTCCCTCTCCCGCCTCCCTCCCGCGGCACACCAGGCAAGGTCTCACGGCACACTGGTGTGCCGCGGAACACCGGTTGGGAAACACTGCCCTAGAAACATCACTGAAAATCTGTTCAATTCTAACAAAAAGTTCCATGAAATAGAACCTTCCTTCAGATCAGCCCCATAGAAAATTAAGACCTTTGTAGTGTAGATATGCCACTGTAATAGTATGAAAAGTGATAGCTTGTAGATCAGTAGTGTGGCATTTGCTGGGAGAATTAATTTCAAACCGCAATCCTACCCTATAAATCACAGGAATGGTTCGGCACAGCTTAAGAAGTTTTTTCAGTTAAAGAAAAAACAAAACAAAACCCTGAAATTCATTAATGATATCATTTTACTAGCCTAAGTAAATATTCTTCTTATTATTTTTTTAATTTTCCACCCTTGTTGCTTCTCTTTCTTTTAAAAAAAGAAATAGCCTCCAGCAGAAAGGTTTATTAAGATACAGTCAGTTTCTGAGCTATGTATTAGTTAATGTAGTGGAAATGGAACACACACACACAAAATTATTTGTTTGGCACGAAACACAAATATTAATTGCTGCCCAGGGAGCAGCACCAATTCAACAGTGTAGATAACATGACATTAATAAAGCTTGTTTGTAATAACAACACTGGATACATTAGGGAGTAAGGCATCCTGCATTACAGCTATTTAGAGGATGCTTGAGATGAGAGACTCTGCATTTGGCTTCCATGCCACAGGGAACTAATAGACTTAATTTTAATAATTAAGTTGGAGTACTCATTTCAAATTATGTAACAAAACAAATGTTTGTTGTCACAAGTGTTTGGTATTTGTACTGTGGTCTGATTTGCCCGTAACACTAAGCCACGATAGGCTTTGTCTGAAAGTTTGAACCCAGCCCAGCAGATGAACCGGTTTGCTTTCTCAACAATGTGATGCAGTTGTTTGTTCTGACTTACAAGCCACAGCTTGTTTAACTATGGTTTGGCTGGGGAAGCCCAGTCAGATGGGCGGGGTATAAATAATAAAGTGATGATGTTGTCTCTTTAGCTGCTGGAGAGATACCAAAAAACTTTGGATGGATTCTGAGGATGATGTGACGCATTTTTAATTGGGATCCGCCATTATGGGAGAAGGACGTGTTGCAGAGGTAAACAGTCTTGGGGGAGGTGAGCTCTTAATTTGTTATTATATCTGTACTTCAAGTCCGATTTGGCAAATCTCCCCTAGAAAGACTAATGTTTGATGCAACCTGTCTGAGAAAATTAATGAGCAAACACCCAGATTTTATTTTATCGGATCTGAGTGAAGATGGCGTCTACCACCAGAGAAGGACTTTTGGATTGATTTGGCATAAACACCAACGTGTGAGGATATTCTGCAAATAGCAGACTTACCAGCTGCAAAAAAAAAGGAGAGTCATACAAATTTCACACAGAAGCACATTATTGTTTAATTCAACTCGCCTGTGGAAACAGCTCAGAGGCCATGAAAGAAGGAAGGATAACAACAGGAAGATTTAAAGAAGGAACTATTGGAAACTCAAGGCAGTAGAAACATAAGATGATTGGAACCCCACTGAACTTGAAGCATGGGAAGCCCCAACAAAAATTTATAATATGGCAGAATATTTGGACTATATGATATGTATTTGTATAATTTGGAATATTTAATGTGATTTGATTGGATTGTTAAAATGGAAAATTTAATTAAAATTATTAAAAATAAATAAATAAATTGATGATGATGCCAGAGAGCAATAGTTTTTCTTAACTGTGGTTTGCTGGCCCACCTGACTCAAGATGCTCACCATGAGGCAAGAGCAGCTGGAAAGCTAACCAAGTTTTGGCGACACAAACTGTGGTTTATTTGTTTGTCTGTGAGCTCTTGTCATGGTCTGCCACAAGCACTGTAGATTCCATTCTGATCCCTGGTATACCAGGGAACTAAAGAAAAGGAAAAAGCTTGACGATGACTAGAGCACAAGTGGCAAAGATGACCTGCTAGATCCAGGTTTGGGGCAAGTCCTCTTGGGTGACAGAATCCCTTTCCCCCACAAGATTCAAAATCACAAAGTATGCAGCAAAGTGAAGCGTGGAAATATAGGCTGTTAGACCTTTAAAATAAATCCCCTTCTAAGCTGCTTCCAAATTCCCCCCACTTCCCTTAGCATAGAAAGAGACCACACATTTGGCAAGTTAAGTGTTGTTTACTTACAAACTCTTCAAAACTCATATTAATGTGCTTTTCCATACAACAGTTAGAAAACACAGGCGGTGAATCTTAAATTCCAAAGTGGTAAATGTTTCTGAATTATCTGTATGGAAACACAAAGATAGCTTGCTTAAGCCACACAGGCCAAACTTGGAACCAGTCTTGAAGTTAACAGGCACATCTGGTCACAGACACAGAGCATGGAGTTTAAAAGTAGGGGCATCACTGCAAGAGAGGGCGTGGCAAAATACAGGTGAGGCCAGGGCTGCATGAGCATACTGGTTGGAGCACTGGATTGGCTCTGCCAAGGCAGCTGTATAGCCCCATCCTTGCTGCTGTCTCCCCTTCCCCTTCATGGTAAGCAGCCATGACACCCCTGCCAGGAGGGGACTGCTGTGGCTTCACCCTATCAGGTGAGCTGCTCCTGGGCAATTCTGGAGGTGAAGCATTGTGAGCCACTATTTGTCTACTGCTTCTTTTCAACATCATGACTTCAGGGCGTTCTTCCCTATACCAAAGAGATTGCATACATTTTTGGCTTGAGCAGAGGGTGGGCTGGGTCTTGTCAGAGAAGAAAGGCATGGAAATTAGGCTGTGGAGCTTGTTTCATTTATTGCTGTTACTATTATGTTGTTGTTATACACCACTAATGTATATGACAATTGACCTTTTACCCTAGGATGATACAAATGCCAATATATCTAAAACCGAGTATGATACCATAGGGTTGTTTATTTAAAACATCCCCACGGTTTGAATCCTTTCAGGTGGATCGTGCAGCTAGGAAATATCATATTTACAGTGCAGAAGGAGGGGATAATGCTTTTTGGATTTGTCCCAATTAACCTTGTAACACAACGTAGTGGAATGCCTGTTAATGACACTAATAAGATGCAGGGAAGACAATGCATAAAACATCATTGGCATATAAATTAAATTCCTATACACAAATACCTTTATGCACTAGTGATGAAGGAAAATTATTACGAGGCAATTTCATTTTTTTGGTGTGTGTTTTTTTTAAAAAAAGCTAATTAGAAAGAAAATGCAATACCTTTTCCACCTCATATCCATCAATGCTAGAAACCAATCTGGGCACTTACTGATGAAATGTTCCCATTGATATTGCTGTGCAAGTCAGGAAATTAATTTTACGATTGTTCTCCTGGAAGCTACAGTTGCTGCAAATACTTTAATGTCTTACCTTTGACTGTGTACTGGTTTACATTTTAATTTGACCAGGTTTGCATGCATAAATTTCTTCTTCTTTTTTTTTTTTTTTTAAAAAAAAATCCCTTTCTTTAGGGCAGGTTTCATTAGCTACAATATGTGCAAAATAAATAAATATATCCCTCTGCATGTTATCAGATCTTTGAGTCTATTGGATAAAATGCACGGGTAAATTGGAAGATACATTTGTAGGTACTTAGGATTGGTTAGAACAGAAATTATATACATTATATATATATATATATATATTCCTAAGTTTGAGCAAATCATGTAAATGAATTCTCCGCTTGACCGGAAGTGAGTTCTGGCGAGTTCTAGCTGGGGGAAAAAACTCTCAGAAAGATTTTACAGTATTTGGAGTTTTTCAGTTTAGAGAAAAGGGAGTAAAAAGGGGATATGAGAGAGGTGTATAAAATTATGCACGGTGTAAATAGGAATAAGTTTCCCTCCCTCTCTTGTTATACTAAAATTCAGGAATGTATGCTGGAGCTATATGTTGGCAGATGCAGGACAGACAAAAGAAAGTGATTCACAATGTACACAGTTGTACTATGGTATTTGCTTCCACAAGTGGTGGTGATAGCCAACAACTTAGATGGCTTTAACAAGGTATTGGCTATCAATGGCTACTAACCATGATGATTGTATTCTACCTTCCCTTTCAGAGGTAGGTGTGTATTTGAGTTCAAGTTGCTGGGATTTCAAATC
Organism: Podarcis melisellensis; assembly: GCF_964234715.1. Lineage (NCBI taxonomy): Eukaryota > Metazoa > Chordata > Lepidosauria > Squamata > Lacertidae > Podarcis > Podarcis melisellensis. The sequence continues at coordinate 95,140,738 of NC_138529.1, forward strand.
AGGAGAGTGCTGTTGGGCTTGGGAGCTTCCCATAGACACCTGGTTGACCTCCATGAGCAGGGCTGTAGTGGAGTTGTACCACCTCAGGTGCCCTCACTGAGGGGGATGACATTCGACGCACCGCCAGCCCATGACTCCCAAGCCTACCCCGAGCTGCCGGAGTAAGGGGAGAGCTCTGCCAGTTTGCCAGTGGCATATCCCCTTCCCCCTTTGTTTTGACAGCTTGGGGGAGGCTTGGGAGTTGTGGGCGGGTGGCACGCTGAATGTCCACCATGGACGGCTCACTCTACCCCTAGCTGCAGGGCACGTGCACTGCTCCAGGCACCCCAGCAGCAGCAATAATAATAATAATAATAATAATAATAATAATAATAATAATAATAATTTATTTATACCCTGCCCTCCCCAGCCAGAGCCGGGCTCAGGGCGGCTAACACCTATAAAATTAGAGTAAAATCATAATAGGGAAAAAAACTAATTTAAAATACAGATTAAAATGCAACTTAAAATGCAGCATCATTTTAAAAGTAGCCCATAGTTCAAAACCATAAGGGGAGGGAAACATAAGGGTCAGATTGAGTCCAAACCAAAGGCCAGGTGGAACAGCTCTGTCTTGCAGGCCCTGCGGAAAGATGTCAAGTCCCGCAGGGCACTAGTCTCTTGTGACAGACCATTCCACCAAGTCGGGGCCAGTACTGAAAAACCCTGGCCCTAGTTGCGACCAATCTAACCAACTTGCAACGTGGGACCTCCAAAATGTTGTCATTTGTGGACCTTACGGTCCTCCTTGGGGCATACCAGGAGAGGTGGTCCCGTAGGTAAGTGTTTCCTAGGCCCACGTACCTACTGGGAGGGCACCCTCCGCGCCATTCCCCCCTCTCACCACTCCTGAGAGCCAGTGCGGTGTAGTGGTTAAGAGCGGTAGACCCATAATCTTGTGAACCAGGTTCGCGTCCCCGCTCCTCCATATGCTGCTGCTGGGTGACCTTGGGCCAGTCACGCTTCTTTGAAGTCTCTCAGCCCCACTCACCTCACAGAGTGTTTGTTGTGGTGGAGGAAGGGAAAGGAGAATGTTTGCCGCTTTGAGACTCCTTCGAGAAGTGATAAAGCGGGATATCAAATCCAAACTCTTCTTCTTCTTCTTGGGAGCACGCCCGCCTGCCCTAAGCAGCGTGGGCATATGCTCCACTACTGACCGTCAGGAGATAATACTGGATAAGATGGGCCTTTGGGTGGATCTGTCTAGCATGTTCTTCACTATCATGCATACCCATTACATGTTATTATTTAGGAGCAAAACTATATCTCTTACCTGAGCAAACTCATCTCCTGGCTCAAATCTTACTGACAAATTTGTCCACTTAACTACTTTAACTTGGTTGTTAAAGGAGATCACATTGCCCACTTCAGTCTGCAGTTTCCTAGTTTAGAGCCCTACCCCCTTTCCCTGCATAATGTGCCAAACAGCTTTAAATCTCCTACAATTCTGTAAATGCGGTATGTGCCTTTGAGCAAAACGGGAGGCTTTGAAAAGCTTCCCATGACCATAGTTAACAACAAACTGATTACCACGCTGGGCCTTCTAATAGCATTTCACTTTCTTTTTCACTTATCAGAATTATAATAAACAGATAAATTACACACACATCCATAAACAGCTATGAAAGCGTGGGAGGAATAGTCCGAAAATCACTTTATCAAAAGAGTGATTGGATCTCAATGGATACTAGAAATTATGTGCAGTAACAGTAATAGCTCATGGCATGACTTATAGTCATCTGGAGATGTAGGAGGCAAAAGCATGGGATACCTAAGACTCACTCATATTATTACAATCATATCCAGCAGTGCCATTTATTACTTCTTTAAAGTACTAAATGAGTTGAGAGTACAAGCAAATTTTGTATTTAAAAATGGGCTTTTATAATTTTGAGTTACACTGAGCATTCACCCCAAAGGTACTTTTTTATAGTTGTCTTCAATTGTTACATAAACTATATTTATCCTCTTTGTATTTCACATGCAGTTACCATAAACTGTATACTAGCCTTATATATACAGTACTACAGCCTTTGGTCTCTCTCAGTGAAAGGTTAAATGGGGGGGGGCCTGGTAAAATTAGCTGCATTACAGTGAGTTGGGGAATAAAGTAGCTATGAAAACACCTGGTGTAGATAGATGACCCCCTAAAGAGATCACCCTCTTTCCCTATGAGTCTTCTGCAGGGAGATGGATTCCCACCCCCTTTGTTTTCATGGGTGCAGCCTGTTAAAATCCCCATATTCAAACAAATGGAGTCATGTTTCTCCATTGTATTTGTCTGTGATTGTTTCACTTGCAGTAGAAAATCAAGGCTCTCTGATCCACGAGGAGAAGTGGTGAGAGGTGAATTTTGGAATGTGGCCCTTTCTTGTGTAGCGTTTCATACCACCTCTCATGGGAATCTGGGCCAGATTTTTTTGGTGGCAGAGGTGGCGCAATGGGAATTGCGGAAAGGGGCTTTCCTCCCTCCCCTTCCATTATTCCCAGATGGCTCTCTGACTGACCAGAGTCTTCTATGAATTGAGGGGCAGCACTGCATGCAACCTCTGACATTACTTTATTTAATTTAAACTTTTAAAACATATATACCACCCTACATTCTGTTTAGAATCTCAGGGGGGTGGTCAATCAGTTGTTGTTGTTTAGTCGTTTAGTTGTGTCCGACTCTTCGTGACCCCATGGACCAGAGCACGCCAGGCACTTCTGTCTTCCACTGCCTCCCGCAGTTTGGTCAAAATCATGCTGGTAGCTTCGAGAACACTGTCCAACCATCTCGTCCTCTATCGTCCCCGTCTCCTTGTGCCCTCAATCTTTCCCAACATCACGGTCTTTTCCAGGGAGTCTTCTCTTCTCATGAGGTGGCCAAAGTATTGGAGCCTCAGCTTCAGGATCTGTCCTTCCAGTGAGCACTCAGGGCTGATTTCCTTAAGAATGGATACGTTTGATCTTCTTGCAGTCCACGGGACTCTCAAGAGTCTCCTCCAGCACCATAATTCAAAAGCATCAATTCTTCGGCGATCAGCTTTCTTTATGGTCAACCGGTTACCTTGCAGCATAAATACAATAACAACAAATCCACAGACAGAAACCTTAATAACTTAAAGCCACACGCGTTAAAATGCCTGGGTGAACAAGAATATTTTGGCTGGTGCTGAAAAGATTGCAGCGTGGGCACTTTGGATGAAGATGCCTTAAGGCAGCCTCGGTAGAAGATGGGAAGCAGGCTTGAGTCTCTGTCACTGCAAGACAAAATGGCTTCCATTAGAATGAACAGGATGATAAAGAAGCTGCAAATATGAAAATAGCTTGCGAGAAGCCTCCACTGGAGGGACACCCTTCTTCAAAGTCCTCTGAAGTGATGGCTTTCCTCCCCACAAAGGGAGGTACCCTGTTTACCTCAGCTGCTAGGCATTTCTGAAAGTGATCCCTGAATCTTAAATAGGGTGTGTGGTTAAATTTGGTTTGGCTCAATAATGAGGTGAGCTGTTTTCCAGCTTTTATGAAAATGACTCAACTTACTTCACAGCCAATCTGATGTGAGTCATGGGTGGGTTGCCCATCTTTAGTTAAAACATAGTCTCTTACACCAAAATGTATCGCCCAAATTTATATGTTGCTAGCCTGAGACAGCGTCTTACAGGACCTGACATAAGGGTCCCAGAACTACAGGAAAATATTATGTTCATAGTATGGCGAACCAACTCAGCAAATACAGAAGCTTCTCAAATAAATCAGGATGGACAAATGGGCCAGTTCTTGGTCTTGCTAAATTTTGATTTTTTCCAGTCTAAAGTTCAGTTCACCACATTTCTGCATCAATTTGCATAAAAAAATGAAATGAAAACCAGGCCTCGTGAAAACTGGTTAGCATTTCAATGCTTGTTTCTTTGAACTTTGTATTGCATTTTCCCTGATACAATGCATTTTTGTTTCATTGGTACAGTGGTACCTCAAATTACAAACCCCTCAGGTTACAAACACTTCAGGTTACAAACTCCGCTAACCTGGAAGAGTTACCTCAAGTTGAGAACTTTGCCCCAGGATGAGAACGGAAATCATGTGCTGGTGGCGCAGTGGCAGCAAGAGGCCCCATTAGCAAAAGCACGCCTCAAGTTAAGAACAGTTTCAAGTTAAGAACGGACCTCCGGAACAAATTAAGTTCGTAACTAGAGGTACCACTGTACATGCATTTTTTGTACACCTTTTGGAGTTGGCAAACACCACTGAGAATTCAGAAGGAGCGCTGTGCTTTGGATCGCACATTGTTTCTGCAGCTGTGAATTAGGTACGATCTCCTTAAAATGTGAACTGAACCAAATTTCTTCCCATTCCTGCAGTCACTACTCTCAAAGACACACCTACTTTTTGAAATGCCAAAGTTTTATGAGTAAATGGTCATTGCAGTTCTCATACAGAGAAGAAAAGGGCCATGTTGCCCAGTGCATCCTCACAGAATAAGCTCACATTTGGTGACTACAAGCCCCATGTGGTGCAGTGACTAGAGTGCTTGTTTTGGACCAGGATCAAATCCTCATTCAGCAAACAAGTTCCCCAAAGTAACATTGGTCTCTCTCTGAGCCTAGCTTACTTGTGAGCATAAAATAAGAACTCCAGTGTACAATAGCCCTCATCATGTGCTACTCATGTGTAGGTAAGCACACTGAAGGGGGCTCAGGGCTGTATGTTTGGTTCCACTCCTCAAAATGCACTGATCGTGCAATCCTAAACCCCCATTCAACATGCTTACCCTTTAGCTGGTGTGATATAGTGGATCCCAAACTTGAGTCTCCAGTGGTTGTTGGACTACAACTCCACTGGACCTGCTAGCTAGGGATGATGGGAGTTGTAGTCTAACAGCTGGAGACCCAAGTTTGAGAAACACTGGCAGTGTCAGACTAGTACCCACTAAACCATGAAGCTCACCGCACCAGTCAAAGTCTCTCAGCATAACCAACCTCACACGGTTGTTGCAAAGAGAACTATAATTACATTTATAAAAGTAAAGGGACTCCTGACCATTAGGTCCAGTCGTGGCCGACTCTGGGGTTGCGGCGCTCATCTCGCTTTATTGGCCGAGGGAGCCGGTGTACAGCTTCTGGGTCATGTGGCCAGCATGACGAAGCCACTTCTGGCGGACCAGAGCAGTGGACAGAAATGCCGTTTACCTTCCCGCCAGAGCAGTACCTATTTATCTACTTGCACTTTGTTGTGCTTTCAAACTGCTAGGTTGGCAGGAGCAGGGACCGAGCAACGGGAGCTCACCCTGTTGCGGGGATTCGAACCGCCGACCTTCTGATCGACAAGTCCTAGGCTCTGTGGTTTAACCCACAGCACCACCCACATCCCTAATTACATTTATAGAGAACTGTAAATGTTATAAGAAATAAATATAAAATAAATAAATACATGTGAGTAATGTGTGAAGAGAGTTATTGCCCGAGGTCTCTGGAGGAAGGACTGGTGGTTTTTAAGCAGAGGTTGAACAGCCTTCTGTCATGTATGATCTAGTTGAGATTCCTGCACTTGGATTGGATTAGATGATCCTCAGGGTCCTTACCAACTCTATAATTCTATGATACTATGCTTAAAGGAGAAAACATGGAGCCTTGAACTCATGCTGACAGTATGTTGGGACTACACAGTCTGGCAATAGTGAGGTTTGTAGCTGGCCAGGGACTATGTGAACATGTTTGCTAGAGAAATTGGGGGAATTATTGGTCTAAACTTTTAAATGATATCTAAGCCTGTGTCTATTCTGATGCAACAGAAAGGCCTTCCGAAGGAAGCATTGGAAATCTACTTCCTGAAGCTTCAACAATCAACACACAGGGGACAGCAGTTTTTCTTGCATATGGTTCTCTTGCCATGTGTGTGTGTGTTTCTTTGTGTGTTTAAAATAGCTGCAACAGCAGCAGAGAACTGGTTCCCTCACCCCTGCATTGTTATATAACTGCAAACTAGACAGCAAGGATGTTTTTGTTATCTGACATTTTAAAGTACCCACTGAATGGGGCCTGAGGAATCAAAACATCTGTATCTCTCTGTGTGTGTTTAAATAAAAATAAAAATTTGTCATCTAGTTATATATGTTGTTTTTAAAAATCACAGCTACTAAGTGAACCAACGAGGAGAACGGAGCTGCTGAACAACTAAATCGAAATTAGCAACCACGCACCCATTGCCAAGGGCAACATTCGCTCGGCAGAGGATATGATAATGACAGATGAATCCTTGTTCCCAGCCTAAATTCTCTCTTCTCAACAAAATAAATGCACAATGTCTTAGATATTTTCACCCACACGCCAGTCACCTCCCTTCCAGAGCAGCTGCTGGAAATGTTGTCAGTGACGGCCAAGGAAGGTACTGTTTCCTGTCATTTTTCTGACAGGGTCGCCCCAATTTTCAGCTGACAGCAGTGAATTTTTATAGTTTCTCATGCCTTTTCTCTCTCCTGATCCTCCTTTGCCCTCTTATCTATATTTTTCCCTGAGCATTCTGGTTCATTTCTCCATTTCCTCCTTCTCCCTTCCCCCTCCGCCATCTTTTATTCGCTTATTACAGTCCACATCAATTCACATGTTGATACTTGGACCCTCTATCCAACAGCACCTTCAAAAGTAATGTAATTGGCCCTACATGCAAAAACCACACAGCGCAACCCCTTTTTGCCCAGGTTCCGCCACACAGACTTCATTGTACAAACATATTTTGCATACGTTTCCTGAAATTGATGCTTTTGCATTGCTTATTACTTAAACCTGAAGAAGACGCTGTTGCCAAGCATTGTGATGCATGTGGGTTGATGGCTGGGGTTGTTTTAAGTGGGAGCACAAATGAGGACACTGAAAGCATGCGCTGATGCAACTGAAATCATTTGCCTCCCTTGTGGTATTTCTCACTGCAAAGCAGGAATCACTACAGCAGCTCATGGGAAAAATAATACTTTAGTGGCACCACCTGAGAGAAGGAAAAAGCCACTGTGAAGTTCTCAATAAAGTCTGGAGCAACAACTAAGTTTGACCCATTAAAATTAATGAATCTGTCCATTAATTTTATTTTTTATTTATTAAATTTGTATTCTGCCCTTCATCCATGGATCAACTTCAGTATGTCTACTCTGAGTAGGTCAGAATTCTACCCCAAATGTTGGCTCTTGAGGTGCCCTTCTGCAGGCAGAAGGGCTTGCCTTAACTTTGTTCAAGTTTGTTGCATGAGAAAAGAGAAATGATAAAGAGAAGTGTGCTCAGTTGAGCACAAGGTGCTGAGCTATCTCTTGCACAATACCTGCTAGTACAAGGCATTGCGCAGCACCTCAAAAAGTGTACACAAGCTGAGCTTAGAACATGCAAAGCATTCTGCTAGGTCAGGGGTGGAGAACCCTTTTCAGATCAAGGGTCAGATTCCGACGGCAAAAACACCGAAGGAGGGTGAAAAGTAGTATAGGCTGGGGAAAGGTCATGTAGTTGAGGATTAGGTATAGACAAGGAAGAGTCCCAAAGGTCAGATAGAGAGGCTGGAGAGGCCTACATTTGGCTACCTGGCCTGAGGATCCCCACCCTTGTGCTAGAGCGCATGCCACAGCACTGCCACCAGAATTCTTCCTATTGATGTGTCTCTGGATCTAATCTAAACACTGCAGCTTTGCCTGTCTTAAATTGTGGTCTGTATATTATACTGGCCATTCCAAAATGTGCTATGTCTTGGACAATCCTCTTTCTGTACCAAGCTCCCTTCACATAATATTAAAATGAAGGGGCAACGCAGAACTGTACCTCATGCCCCACGCCACTGACATGCATTTCCCTGCTCCCACCACCTAGGCTAATGTGTGTGTGTGTGTGCGCATGCGGCAGGGAAGCCTACAAGTATAGGCATCTGTAGGAGGGGCGTCCTCAGGTCCTGAATCCTTGTGGAATTGGAGTTCCAGGGTCTGGAGAACACTGTGCACCTAGGCTTCTCTATATCCAAACATTCATGTTAATCCAGAGGCAGGGAAGCCACGCATTGCCAAGGATCAGGCCAGAGGTTCAACATCACAGCTGCTTCTACCCCTGTTGCACTTTCACATGAGTAATGTGTAAAAAGGGTCTATCTCTTAGGTGAGAGAGTTCCCCCACCCCAAACACACCATGCATTTTCCAAAACACACTCTCTCTCTCTCTGTGTCTGTGTGTGTGTGTGTGTGTGTGTTGTAGAAATGTAATGCATGAAGTGAGCTTCATTTATCTTGACAGCAGTATCATTGAATCATAGCACTTTAGAGTTGGAAGGGATCCCAAGGGTAATCTAGTACCACCCCCTAAAAGGCAGGAATCTCAACTCAAGCATCCCTGACAGATGGCCATCCAACCTCTGCTTAAAAACGTCCAAGGAAGGAGAGTCCACAACCTTCCAAGGGAGACTGTTCCACTGCTCTTAATACAATCATCACCACCAGCATTTATTATTTATACCCCGGCCATCTGGCTGAGTTTCCCCAGCCACTCTGTGTGGCTCCCAATCAAGTGTTAAAAACAAAACAATATTAAAAACTTCCCTAAACAGGGCTGCCTTCAGATGTCTTTTAAAAATAGGGTAGCTGCTTATTTCCTTGACATCTGATGGGAGGGCGTTGCACAGGGTGGGCGCCACTACCGAGAAGGCCCTCTGTTTGGTTCCCTGTAACCTCACTTCTCGCAATGAGGGAACCGCCAGAAGGCCCTCAGCGCTGGATCTCAATGTCCGGGCTGAACGATGGGGGTGGAGACGCTCCATCAGGTATACAGGACTGAGGCCATTTAGGGCTTTAAAGGTCAGCACCAACACTTTGAATTGTGCTCGGAAACATACTGGGAGCCAATGCAGATCTCCCAGTGGCATTCTGGATTAATTGCAGTTTCTGGGTCACCTTCAAAGGTAGCCCCACATAGAGCACATTGCAGTAGTCCAAGCGGGAGATAACTAGAGCATGCACCTCTCTGGCGAGACAGTCCGCAGGCAGGTAGGGTCTCAGCCTGCGTACCAGGTGACGCTGGTAGACAGCCGCCCTGGACACAGAATTAACCTGCGCCTCCATGGACAGCTGTGAGTCCAAAATGACTCCCAGGCTGCACACCTGGTCCTTCAGGGGCACTATTACCCCATTCAGGACCAGGGAGTTCCCCAATATCTGCCTGCCCCCTGTCCCCCCAAAACAGTACTTCTGTCTTGTCAGGATTCAACCTCAATCTGTTAGCCACCATCCACACTCCAACCACCTCCAGGCACTCACACAGGACCTTCACCGCCTTCACTGGTTCTGATTTAAAAGAGAGGTAGAGCCGGGTTTCATCTGCATACTGACGAACATCCAGCCCCAAACCCCCTGATGATCTCTCCCAGCGGCTTCATATAGATATTAAAAAGCATGGGGGAGAGGATGGAACGCTGAGGCACCCCACAAGTGAGAGTCCAGGGGTCTGAACACTCATTCCCCAACACCACTTTCTGGACACGGCCCAGGAGAAAGGAGCGGAACCACTGTATAACAGTGCCCCCAGCTCCCAGCCACTCTAGACAGTTCAGAAGGATGTTATGGTTGATGGTGTCAAAGGCCGCTGAGAGATCCAGCAGAACTAGGAAACAGCTCTCACCTTTGTCCCTAGCCCGCCGGAGATCATCGACCAGAGCGATCAAGGCAGTTTCAGTCCCATGGTGAGGCCTGAATCCCGACTGGAAGGGATCCAAATGGTCCACATCCTCCAGGCGTGCTTGGAATTGTTCAGCAGCCACCCACTTAATCACCTTGCCCAAAAATGGTAGATTTGAGACTGGGCAATAGTTGGCCATATTGGTCTAAAGATGTTTTTTTAAGAAGCGGTTTAATGACCGCCTCTTTCAGTGGGTCTGGGAAGGCTCCCTCACAGAGGGAAGCATTCACCACCCCGCAGAGCCCATCGCCCAGACCTTCCCAGCTCGCTTAACACCTCTGTTGTCTAAATTTGCACACACAGCCTTGTTATTTATAGGCCCATTCAACAGATTTATTTTAGGCGCTGCCTAACATAAGCCATTGGGGTTCCTTAATATTATCAGAAACTATTGAAATGAAAACACTAATAAATATCTTCATGGAGGAGTGCTTTGTGCAGAACAAATTTTATTTCTTCTTCAAACCAATTTGGAAAGGCTGTCTCTCTGGATTAAACTTTGCCACAAAAGATCTAGAGGTTCACAGATCTTATGTAGGAAAGACCTGGCTGGCCAACAATGCAGAGCTCTGGAGACAAACCATGTTTAGAAAGGAGAATGGAACAACAGCGTGGCAATGTTTATGTCAGGCATGGAAAGAAGAGCCTAAAAGCTCATCACGATGAAATGGCTGTGTATTATAAAATAACCCGCCTCTAATTTTAGAAACACAAGGGCTGCCATTTCTATTGTTAAATTTAATTAGTATTTTTCCTAAATAATGCCCTCTTTCTATGCACTATTTATACTTGCTCAGAGAAAATATGCTGTATGCTGCGCCTTGAAAGGTAACAGAATGTGGGAGAAGCAGCCTGAGACTGCACTTTTTGCCGAGAGAGAGAGAAAGAGAACTCTGCTGAAGATGAAAGTTTCTTTAGCAGGATGTTTTCTTAGTACTAGTTCTTGACATTGGTTTTAATACATTGGTCTGTCATTTCAGAGCCACAACATACATTAGGGGAAAGAAACGGAATCTGACAACAAAACACTTGGAAAAGATTTCTTCTTCTTCAATAAATCTATCTTCAGGAGCCTCTCCATGAAATAATGTTGTTAAGTTCAAAGGCAGGTTCTTCAATATCTCCCTTCAAACAGCTAGGATCCTGATAGGGCAATCCTATATTCAGATGTAACTCACACTGAGTTCAATAGGGCTTACTCTCAGGTAAGTGGGCATAGGATTGCAGCCTTAATGGTGCAGATGGTTGTGTTTTATTAACGTGTGTTGCTAGGGCAGGATGAGAACATTTTAAGACACACAAAACCTTTCTGACTTGGTGATTTGTTGAATGATATCTTTTATTTTATTTTCAAACTCATCTGTAGTCATTTTCCATTTTATTTTATTAATAAACGCAGGACATTTTAAAAAAAGGTTCTCCAATGATCCTGGGGGAAAGCCAATAGAGATGGTACCATTTATTTAGAGGGAACTGTGAAATTTATCAAACCAGACATAAAAGAGGAACAAAAAGCATGGCTATAGACAGCAGAGTACAGTTTTTGTGGATACTAGAAATTATTAATCCATTCCAGGAATACGTAGTTCTATTTTAGGGAACAAACAATTCCTGGACCTCTACATGGGCGCTTGGAATACAACAGCCATGAAACCAGAAAGGGGGAGGTCATCTTTGGGTTGCAAGGCCTGTGGCCTTTTAGTCCGGTAATCTTTGGAAATCAGTAAGTATTTAAGACACAAAATTACAACAGAGAATGAAAAGGGTAGAATGATCTTCACTCTGTTCATACAGTGGTACCTCGGGTTAAGAACTTATTTCGTTCTGGAGGGTTCTGAAATTGTTCTTAACCTGTAGCAACACTTTAGCTCATGGGGCCTCCAGCTGCCACCGCTGTGCGATTTCTGTTCTCATCCTGAAGCAAAGTTCTTAACCTGAGGTACTATTTCTGGGTTAGTGGAGTCTGTAACCTGAAGCGCCTGTAACCTGAAGCATCTGTAACCCAAGGTACCACTGTATAGGAAACTGTTATCAAACTAAGGAGTAAAGAGAGAGCTGTTGGCCTCTGGAAACTCCTTTCCCCTTCAAAGATACTGAAGGGTTCTCACCTGGTCTCCTATTAACTTTTCCTGCCCCTTCCTGGCTAAGAAGGTGACCAGTTAACCTATTAAGTAGCATCCACTCTGAAACACCTACTGCCTCCAGCTTTCAGTTCAAAGTAGGTGTGTGTGTGGGGGGAACCCCTACCCAAACTCAGCCCATTTGTAGACAGGCAAAGAATTCTAACTTAGCCCCAAAGTGACTGGGGCTGATCAACCCCCTGACCACACTCTCTCCCTAGCTGGCCGCACACGGCACTCCCAAACTGCAGCATTGCACAGCTAGAGGGAACAGATATGTCTTCACAACCCGCCAAAGTCAGTTTACTGCAATATGGACCATACTCGTGGAATTAGAGAAATCATAGATTTGGACTGATACGCGGAGAGCCTTCAGTTAAGGAGTGCAGAGCTCAAGATGCAAACATTACACTCAAGATGGTGGGCCAGCTGGGTACATCCTATGCAAACTGAGTCTGGTCCTTATGTGATAATGTAGCCCTGTACTCAAACTTTCCCCTTGCCATTGCCCTACTTCTTCTCTGTTTCTGCTATTTAGCAGTAATGGATGCAATCCATCTCTAATGAATTTCTATAGAGATGGATTTCAAATTAGATGGCGTTCCTTTATTCCCTTTTCATCCCTCTTTCTTTCTTTCTTTCTTTCTTTCTTTCTTTCTTTCTTTCTTTCTTTCTTTCTTTCTTTCTTTGGAAATCAATAGCTGTTTTTATGGTGGTCGGGACAACTACACTGTTTCTGTCTTCCAAAACAGGATAGTTCCTTTTATAAATAGAAAAGTTGAAATACTAATTGCTGGTGTTTGGTGTGGACATTTCACATTAGCCTTTCTTCTTCCGTGGCCCTGCTTGCCTGTCTCTGATAATACATTCTTAATTCTAGTGTCATTAATCTCTTCCAGAAAACAGATTTCTGGAAAGAACTATAGGGGAGGAAAGATTCTATCCAGATATTTCAATATAGGCATTCTTTTTTTGAAGGGAGGACAGGATATATTTGTGAATTATTGTTTGGGTTTTTAACATTATAACTTGGTATAATTTGCCTGGTTTGTACTTTGAAGGGTTTTAGTTTTTTAAGTCCCTGTTCCAGGCCAACATATGTTTTAAGCCCATGCTGATAATGTTCTTGAGCTGCATTCATCGGTGATATTTGTAGAGAGCTTCTTGGTATAATTGTAATTCATAACTTGTCTGCTGCCCTGTGATATGGGCATAATTGTCTCTGGACACTGTAAGCAAATGCAGCCCTTGTCAGAAGGATTGATAGTAAATGTTTTGGGGGTTTTGTTTTTTGTTTCAGAATTAAGTGCCGTGTTTCCCAATACTGCACAATTGAAATGGGATGTTTCTCTGTGTTTCTAGGAAGAGTTTTATCCAGTTCAGCAAACCCCAGACACTTTGTCTCGCCAAAAAAAAAAGCAACCTTTATGTTCAATTTTACATTAAGAGATTTGGGTTTGATTTGTTGTTGCTGCTGCAGTTCATCATAATCAAAAAACAAACTCTCATCAGCCATGATAAACCGGATAAGACTTTCCTGAACTCTAAATGATATGGTAATATTATGTATTAACACAAATTGTAACTGATCATTAACATGCCGCATGACCCTTAGTCATTGCTCTATAAATTATTAAATAATAGAAGAGGAAATAAATCTCTTATCCTTATCAAATCTGTGCATACGGCACAAAACAGGGACGGACAGTTAACACCACAGAAGAACAGAATAAAATTCAAAATGACCTTGATAACGGGGCTAAAAAAAAAAAAGAAATTCAACAGAGACAAATGCAAAACTCTGCATTTAGGCAAAAGTAAAATGCACAGCTATAGAGCGGACACCTGGCTTGGCCAGAACACATTTGCAAAAGATCTTGGAACTGTAGCCAACCACAAGCTGAAGATGAGCCAGCAGTGTGATGCAACTGTAACAAAACAAAAATGTCTATGCAATTTTAGGCTGCATTAATGGAACAATAGTTTCCAAGTCACAAGAGTTCCATTTTTATTCTCCACCACTCAGATTTCCTCTGGAGTCCAATTCTGGTGTCCGCACATTAGAAAAATCGGAGAGAGTTCTAAAGAGGGTTAGCGAAGATGTTCAGCAATAGCAAAACAAAGCAAAGGTTTCAGGAACTGGGTATGTTTACCCTGGAGAAGACAAGGCAGAGGATGGACATGATAGCACAATTCACAGGCACAGATACGATTGGACACTTGTCCTGAGATAAATGGGGATGGACAAATCTGCAAATTTTGGCTACTCACAATTTCTCCTTTTCCAGTCTTGAATTCCATTCACCCTGCTTGCCAGCAATTTCCCCAAATGCAACACCTTTTCTTTTTTAAAAATAAGTTTTCAGTTATACACCCGTATCATTTCCCATTTTTATTGGGGTTTTTTTAACATATCATTTCCTACAATCATTTAACATAACTTCTTATTTTATACAATATTTTAGACTTCTGTCAACAACCTCTGATGATTTTCCATTTTTATCACTTACTCTGCATTTCTTAATTTCTCTATTACTCTTAATTATAATTAACTAATAATTCTCTTCATAGTCTTGCAATATTTCAAATAGTCCTCCTTTCAGAACTTCTTGAAGTCCTACAAGCATAATCTGTTCATTACAGTTGCTTTTCAAATTCATATATTTACTCCAGTCTTCTAAGAATCTCTGGTCCCGCAGGTTTCGAATCCTTCCTGTTAATTTATCTAATTCTGCATAGTCAATTAATTTCATCCGCTATTCTTCTTTCATCGGTAATTCTTCTTGCTTCCATTTTTGTGCCTATAATATTCTTGCTGCCGTCGTTGCATTTAAAAACAACTTACAATCCTGTCTATTAATATCATCTCCAACAATGCCAACTAAAGATGCTTCTGGTTTCTTAATAAATGTATATTTCAACATCTTTTTCATCTCATTATATATCATTTCCCAGAAGTTTTACACTTATTTACATTCCCATTGCATGTGATAGAAAGTTCCTTCCTTTTCTTTACATTTCCAACATTTATTATTTTATACATTTTAGCTAATTTCGCAGGGGTGATATACCACCTATACACCATTTTCATCACATTTTCTTTCAAAGCATTGCATGCTGTAAATTTTAATCCTTCTTTCCACAGTTTTTCGCAGTTTTTTAGCTGTATTTTATACCCAAAATCTTTGGCCCAATGTATCATTTTCCATTTTTATACAGTAATTCTTTTGGGCTTCCCACACAGCATTTTATGACAGTTCTCTGTACATTTTACTTAGCTGCATATACAACAATTCCTTCACCTTATTTTCAACCTTCTTGTGTCCTTTACATTATCAGAAGGCACCCCCTACCTGAAATTTATATTTAAGGTCAGTTTTTTGTACATATTCCCCTAAATACTCCCACTCACTCCTCATCTGTTTATCATCTATATTTCTTATTTTGGATGTCCGATTTGCCAGCTCTGCATATTCAATTAGTTTATTTAGCTATTGTTCTTTCCCTGGGATCTCTGTGTTTCCAATATCTTGCATATTCTATCCTTGCAGCTGTTGTTGCATAGAAAAATAGGTTATAGGCTCTTTTTGGTAAATTCCCAATTATGCCAAGAAGAAATGCTTCTGGTTTATTATGGAATGTGAATTTGATTTTTAAAAAACCAAAACTCATTATAGACCGTTTCCCAGGATTCCTTTGCCCAGTTGCATGTGTGTTTTCATATACGTTTGTGTGCATGATATATACATTTTTGTAGGCATTTCTTTGGTTGGACAATTGCATTGCAAAATTCAGAGAAGGGCTAATTTCAAAGGATGGCTACATTTTGGGTTAGAAACTGCAAGTATTGGCTTGGCAAGTGTGCTAGCAAATGAATTTATCCCCCACCCATAGTCCTGAGGGTGCATAATAGTAGTATATCTCACTGTGTGAAGGCATAGCTAGGTAAAACGGTATGAAAAAATGGAACGGTATGAAAAAATGCCGGTGGGTGGCAGAGGAGAGGGGGTCAGCATATTCAAAACTGACATGAAATTCAGGCTTTAAGCAACCAACTTCCTCACAAAGGGAGAGACTGAGACATAGACCCACTGAGGTCAATCCTCTTCACAGCACACCGATTATTATCTCTATCACAGTTTCCTTCTCCCTTCCCTGTGCAGAACCCCCCCACCATCTTTTTTGTCATCCTAAGAGATATCTATAGTATGTAATGATTCAGAATTAATCTCGAGTCTCTGGATCCTTTAATAAATTCAGTTACACCTGAGGAATCTAACCAAGACATCTGTTCATGAATAGTGAGAATTATTACCAAGTCCAGGTGGGAAAGGCAAGATGCCATCTCTTCCTGAAGTACTTCCCAACTGAGAAATCAGCTGTCTCTTAGCTGAATTTTCTTGTGTCAAGGTTTTTTGGTTCAGTCTCTCTTGGGGCTCCTTACTAAAAAGGCCTTCCCCTCCTCTAACGTGTTACATTCCCCCTAGAATGGCTCAAGAAGGGGCCCGCAAACCAAATCCGCTCACCACCTTTAGCATATAAACTAAGATGGGCCTGAATTAATAGAAATGACTGCTCTGAAATTTCACAAATCCCCTTTTAATCATTCCTAGGCTTAACTGATTCCACTCCCCCCTAACCTTTCTCTTGGTCAAAAATTAACATTTCATTAAACAAATCATAACCTAGTCCCTAGTTTCTAATATCTGATATACTTGGAAATAATCCTCCCACATCAAACAGTGAATGTTTCTAATGCTATGGGAAACTTTGGGGTACAGTAGAATTCCTAATATATGAACATTTAGCAACAGAAACATTTGGTTATATGGATTTCACTGTATGATCTTTATAGATACATATTGGTGGGAGGCAATGCAAAATTTTCGTTTTGATCTGCTCATTATCTGAATGTTTTAGTGGCTCTTTATATTGTACCATCTAACATGTTGAGATGCTTTAATATGTCATCTGCAAATATGCTTTGTGTGTACATCCAGCAGATGTTTTACTAACAAAAGGTGTCATACAGGTATGCTCACCAGAAAGCCAGGGTTAGCTGTAGCAGCTTATTAACTGTTGCATCCTATGCAATGAGTGAAGTTGCATTTTCGGTTTCTCTGAAGAACTTCAGCCTACACTTGGTATGTCTAGACATAGCACAACACTCACATCACCCATGTCTCCTACAAGTAGGCTTACTTCTCAGAGGATTCTTACCCAGATTTCTCCTCCTGTTTTGGAATTCTGAAATAACTGGTTCCAGGTAAAACAAATGCATTAGGAATTATTCATCCTTCTGATTTTTATTTCCAGATTTTATACCGGGCACCCTGCATGCAATTTGCCGTAGATTTCCATTCCATCAGCTCATTCATAGCTTGATGTTATGTTATGTGAGCTTCTTTTGAAATTAGTTTTTCATGCTGTTTTACCAATGCATGTACACATCAGTAAATCACCGCATCTCCCAAATCTTGATGAACTAATATGTGGGTATTAACCTCTTCCAGACTGATTTGTTGCATTGTTTTATCCATTTGTTTGCCTTCACAAGCAACGCAGATGTGGGGTGGGGAGCACAAAATGCAAACAAATGATGTAAGATTATTAACAATATGGCACCATTAAGTTAGTTGAAAGGAATATGAAGATAAGTGAAAATATAAGAAAAGATAAATTTTGGATAAATATTATGCTAAAATTAAGCTTTTAAGGTTTGGGTAAAATTATCTAAAATTAGGGACACAATATTGGAAAATTATAATATAAGAATTGAAACAAGGTGATAAATTGCTGGGTAAAGTTTGAAAAACTTGGAACGCAGGAACGAGAGATGCGAGGAAGTCCAAAGAAGTGAAGAAAATATGGGTATTGTAAAGTAATATGTTATTTTGTTTGTTTTTTCTATTGTATTAAGAAAATCTTTAATAAATATCTTTTAAAAAACAAAAAAACAAAATGCAAACAAATGGAAGGAACAGAATCGGATGTCCAGCTACTCGTGCTTCACTTCTGGAATAAATTTTAGATATTCAAAAATTCAGGAAGAGTAGAATGCATGGGAGAAAATTAAGGAAAAATAAAGGCATGCAACTGGGGAAATCCTCTCACACTTACTCATGAGGCCAACGTTCAATGGCTCCAGGAATCATATGGCATCTGATCTTATAGAATCAGGTTGTACTAAGCCATAGCTTCCTCCTCTTCTGGAAAAAAGTTGGCAGAGATATCCAGTTTTGTCTTCAGACAGCATTCTGCCTCTCCCTCCATGCCCAACATGTCTCATTTCTTCTCTAAGTTTTCCCATATATTTCCCTAAATATCAAAAGCAATTTACCTGTGCTGTCTCAAAAATGTAAACACTCAGCAGCTTGGCCTTCTGGAAAAACTTTTGATCTGTTTCAAATATCATGTTTAGATGATGCACGTCATCCTCTTGGAAATGTGTAATCCAAAAAGCAGACCTTTATTGCTTTGAAGCATGCCAGCTGCAACCCCTGATGGATTTTCATTTTTTGCAGGTTTCAAAATAAACACTCTGTTGTTGTTGCTGCGTTTAAGTTGATTTTGAAGGTGTAGCTGTGGTCTGAAGCAAACGACTGTGTCAAAGTAGGTAATGGGCTATATATGGCTCCTTATGGCTCATGAGATTTTCTCCTTGTGCAGAGAAAGCATGTGCCACTTGATGCATATGCACCAACGGTGGTGTGCATCAGTGTTAAGCGCAACTTTTAACAACTTCTGGTCTTGAAGAAGGGCCCATGAAGAAGGGGAGAAGGTCGATCATCAGCATCATTGGGTAAAATGATGCAGGATAAGATGGCTGTTCCACCTCCACAGTCAGAGGCAGTTGCTCAAAGTCGCAGGTCCTTCTTGCAAGCATCTGTTTGGCTACTGTGAAAACAGGATGCTGGACTAGATGGGCCATTGGTCTGATCCAACAGGCTCTTCGTATGTTATCATATTCTTAAAAACCATACAGCAGTTGATGGGGGACACACCATATCTGACACCCTGGAGAGCCTCTGCCGGTCAGAGTAGACAAAATGACTCTATATCAGGCTTCCGCAACCTCAGCCCTCCAGATGTTTTGAGACTACAGTTCCCATCATCCCTGACCACTGGTCCTGCTAGCTAGGGATCATGGGAGTTATAGGCCAAAAACACCTGGAGGGCCGAGATTGAGGAAGCCTGCTCTAGATGGATGGAAAAAGTGGCAGCTGGTAAAAGGCAGCTTCCTATGATCATAGAAAATATGGGCTGGGTCTCTTCCATCAGTTTTGCAGGAACATTTGTCCCCTGCCAAAGTGGGGCGATACAGTGGTACCTCGGGTTACAGACACTTCAGGTTACAGATGCTTCAGGTTACAGACTCCGCTAACCCAGAAATAGTACCTTGGGTTAAGAACTTTGCTTCAGGATGAGAACAGAAATTGTGCGTCAGGAGTGGGAGGCCCCATTAGCTAAAGTGGTGCCTCAGGTTAAGAACAGTTTCAGGTTAAGAACGGACCTACTGAATAAATTAAGTTCTTAACCTGAGGTATCACTGTATTTATGGTTTGGTGACTTCTGAGGGCAAATTCGTACAACTGGAGAGGAAGGCATAGTTCAGTCCAACACAAGTTCATAGGCTTTGCTCTTTTTTTCTGCCTTCAACAACACACAACTATCTGCATATTATTTTTTTAATTTTGACAATTTATATACAGCTTAATTTCAACTGCCTCTAAGCAGTGTACAAGGAACTCAATAAAATGAAAATGAAAATCAGTTAAAACCTGAGGAAGGAAATCCTGCATGTTGCTATCAAATTGTGTGCAAATGCTGGTCAAGTACTACTTTCTTCCAGTCATTTAAATGTACGTATTTAAAATTACCTTAAAACAAAATTACCTTCAGAACCATTACAGCAGTACTGAGAAATGTTTAACAGTTTTAAAGGCAATTCTATTTCTGTTTTTGCTATTTACTGGCTCGTCTGGGACTAGAATTTATTGTGTAGGCCTATGGATATTTAATGAAATGGATGGGTTTCCCCCCCAATTCTTTTGCATTTTTGTTTTTGAAATGATGCTCTTTTGTCACATACTTTTTATTGCTATACTCTTCTTAGGGTGGTGAATGCCTGGGAAAGTAGCCTAGAAGTGTTTTAACAACTGTATACAGTCTTGCTTCTCTCTCTCTCTCCTTGAAATTAGTGGGGCTTTAGAAGTTCATGGCTTGGAGCATGCCCTAAATTCTCTCTGGTAGGTGTGTGGGGAGGGACACAGAGAAGGATGATGAGAGGATTGAATTCCCTAGGAAAAAGTAAGATGTAAATAATCTTTCCATATGTTCAATTATTTTGCTTCACCCCCACTTTTTGTGTGTGTGGCTAAAAGCTCACTTTTGGATAATGCAGTGGAAAATTAAAATGATGTGGAGGTGGTGAACATATTTTATTAAAATATCTTATCAAGCTGCATTATTCTCTAACTCCTACCTTTGAAAAAAACGCAGGGGATGATTGATTAAAACAGCATGATGGAACTGAATGGTGTTTAAGACACAGTGTGACCAAAGTTACTCTTTTAAATAAAAAGGCTTTTTAGATGCAAGGGTGATGTGATTATGAGAGACTTCTCCATTAAGGAAATCTAAATCTTCATACCAGCTATGTCCTAGACTGTGTTTAATCCAAAGAGCCAGATAAAATAAACCCTGCGCTGAAAGGCAGAGAAGTTAGAGCTTCAACGGTGCCTTCATTAGCCATTCCAAGATAACTTTTTTATAGCTTTGTTGTAACTTGCAACCAAGTTATAGTAATGATACCTTTAATAATAATAATAGTAATAAATAAGACCTTCCTTACATGTAGTACTTTTTGTCTAGAACAATCTCAATGCACTTTATGGACTATATATAGGCACTCCTTTGAACCATAGCCCATGTTTGAAGTGGGTGGGATGGTACAGCCCTTTTGCATTGAACTTCACAGAACAACTATCACAAGAGTTGGTAAAAAGGACAGAGAGAGAGAGAGAGAGAGAGAGAGAGAGAGAGAGAGAGAGAGAGAGCGAGCGAGCGCGAGAGCGCGCACAAAGCCCTATGATTTAAGTACTGGGGAGCATGGGCTTAAGCCAAGATTTATGTTAGAGGGGCAGGCTTCATGCTGTGGGGTGAGCAGAACCTCAGTCAGTTTAAAAAATGTTAATTTTTGCATCTTGCTAGCAATTCATTTTGGAAAAGCCCTCCCACACAAGGTTCCTAGTGTTGACACTGTATATAATTCAAAAACCTCCGGACACTAGGAGGGTGTATTTAAAAACATAAGGCAGAAAGCACATTGGCAAATATCTTTAGCTAAAGAGGAGGTTTTAGAAGGATTAAAAGCTAAAAGAGAAGGAAGGATTGGAAATTATATAAGATTACATAAACATGATAAAAGAATAACATGTTTGCAGCTACTCCAGCCTCTGGCTACCACTGAAAGTACTTGTCATTTATCACCTTGAGCAAGCATTTATGGGGGAGCTTGTAACTTCTTCTGCTTTCTCTTCAGTTATGTTGACTCAGGGTCAATATGGGGGGGGGGGATTTAAAAGTCACCAGTTCTTCACTGCTCAGGTAGATTTAAAATACTGGTTCTGTGAGTTTGACATACCTCACCCTTACAACAATGAATCCCAGGACTAGAGTGATGTTGGGTGGTGGTGGGGTTTGCTGTTGTTGCTGTTGGTTCTTTATATCTTTCTTTTAGATCTTGCTGTGATTTATGTGGAAATGGTTCAGTTTGGCTATGTATTTTTCAAGTTTTATTTATTGTTGTTAAGTGCTTTTGTTATGTTGTAGTTATGTATTTTTTTCTTCAAGTTGTAAGCTGCCTTACATCTGTTCCAGCATAGTTGGAACTGTAGAAAGGTGGCACACAAATAAATTCTCTGTGTTTGTGTGTATGTATGTATGTATCAGGGGGGCAGCTCTATGGCACTGCCCCACCATGCCTGCTGCTCCTGCTTTTACCATCCAGGTTCCCCTAAATGTTCAATTGAAATCGACCATCCTCCTGTAACTTAAGCCTATTTAAATTTAATCCTGTTTTCTGCGATAGCAGGGGGCAAGTCGTTGATTCCCAACAAAGTGAGAAGACATATTCATAACTGCCAGTACTCAGGGATATTTACAACAACACAGGTTAGTGAAATTGCAGCCGAGAAGCTTAGTTCCTTTACAGTGGAACCTCGGTTTTCGAACGTCTCCGTTGACAAATGATTTGGAACTCGAACGCCGTAAACCCAGAAGTAAATGCTCCCATTTTTGAACATGCCTTGCAAGTCAGACTTCTGAGACAGCTTCCGTATTGAGCTTTTCGTATTCATTTTTCCATTTTGAGGCTTTCATATTGAGTTTTTAGTTTTCGAATGTTTCAGAACTCGAACGGTGTCCCGGAATGGATTACATTCGAAAACCAAGGTTCCAGTGTATATGACTGATACCCTTCTTTGGAAATTAACATTCAGACTTTAACATTCAAAAACTTTGCTTGCAGAAACTTATAGATAAAACATAATACTTACAGTCCCATGCTTATTCAAGCATGGACTTACAGTCTCTTCTTCTAACTTCAAAACAACTGTATTTTCCTCTTTTTCCAGAGCTCAGCACTCAGCCTTCTGTATCTCAGTTAGGCCAAGGCTTGCAGCTCCTATGAGAGATTCCCACTTTTACCTTCTCCTGCAGCTTTGCTCTCTTTCTTTCAAGCAGAGAAGAAACACTCCAACACTCTATTCAATTTAGCAGTGTTCACAGTGGATTCTAAACCACAGTCATCTTGCTTCATGTAAAATAGAGTCTCTCCTTCACTACATACGTCCCATGTGACCAACCTTAGCCAATCACATGAGAACTATGAGAGAACTCTCTAGAATTCAATTACCAACTAATCAAATTTACTAATACACACAAGCATTTACAATTTCAGTGAATTAAATTACTATACTTTACACCAACTGTGTTTAAGCACAAGCTCCTGCTAGGTCAAAAATAATGAAGCACAATCCAAAGGAAAGTTGTTGAAGTTGTTGAAGTCCCTCTGAATTGAAATTGAAGTGCTTAATTATTGGAGGCAGTGCCAGCTCTACTATTAGGCAGAGTGAGGCCATCACCTCAGGGAGCAGCCATTCTCCTGCGTTAGTAAACTGAGCTATGTGTGTGTCACATGCCTGTACCCCCACCCCACAAAGGGGATGGGTGCTCGAGAGGATACGGTCCTGTTTTCACTGCTGAAGTACATGGAGTTGGGGTGTGTGTGTGTCAGCTTGTTATTTGCCTCAGGCAGCAATATATCTTGGGCCAGCCTTGATTGCTGGATTACATGTATAATGCCTGCTCGTGAATCAGGCATGTTTCCGCTGAATACAACAAAAATAAGGCAGAATGCTAATCCTTTGCTCATAAGAGATGTGGGTATAACTCCTATTTAAACAAGTTTCATCATGGCATTGACTTAACAGGTACGCTCTCATTTTGCAAAGTCAGAAGCTGAATTTGAGTGCTTTGTAATAGAAACAAGCCAAAAATATATGTGAAATTGGGACATTTTAGAATAATATGTAACACTGGCATGTAATATGCAATATTAAATGCACCAACCATCCTTTTCCAATTGCCCGTCTTCTTTTCATCTTTTGCCTCAGTCTATTTTTGCGTTTATTGCTGCTGCTAGGAGACTATCCTCTTTATAGAGGCTGTTTTTATACTATTAGCTATTTCGAGGAACCTCAGTGGAAGTCTGGCTGATATCTGTTCATGAAATGAAAATAGAACAGGGAATAAAATATTTTAAAAGTGAAGATCAGTCAAACACTGGGGCCTCCGTACTGAAATGGATTTGGACACCTAACCTACACTGGACCTAGGAAAATATTTTTAAAGAACTAGGTGGGGCTTTATAATGATCAAAGGTCGCCCCCCCCAAACCCTAGAAAGTTCTAGCACTTTAAAGGTCCAAAAAGACCTTATAGCAAATGATTGGATCAACCATTTGGTAAATGCTAGTTCAAGCCCCAGAATGACCCCACTTGGAGGGGTGGTCTGCACCCACTGGGCATGCTCAGTCCTCACCGATTTCTGCTCAAGTTTCCCATCCGTCCTTTAGCTCCCCAACCCCAATTTTTTAAAAAACCCAACTACCATGAAGTGTGTCAATGGTCCTGTTTTGATTAGAGAAGGATTGGCACTCAGAGAATTTCAGTATTTGTATATATATCGACCATGTGTTAATTTATTGATACACTAGGGGTGGATGAATCTGTCAATTTTGATTTCTCTCAGTTTCTCATTTTTCCAGTCTTAAACTCAGTTTTCCACATTTCCACATCAGTTTTTGAATTTTTAATAATAAAAGTCCTCATGAAAATTCACCAGCACTTTAGTGCAAATTTCTCCTTATACACACGGTTGTATACGATTTTGCCTAACAAACACGTTTGTTTTTTTGCAATGTAAATTCCCCTAATTACATTTTTGCAAATATATGCATCTATATATGCAATTTACCTCAGGATGTGTGAGCGTATTTGTAGATACAACTTGACTGGGGAACCACATTGCAAAATTCTGAGGAATGCAAATTTCAAAGGATGGCTGTTTTAGTTCACTCCCCCCCCCCCGAAATTATGGATTAGGTAGTGTCAGGGTTTCTGGGAGAGAGGAGGAGATGACAGAGGAGACGGAGAGCGAGTGGGAGGAGGGGCAGAAGGATGAGGAAGAAGATGACGGAATTCTGAGGGAATCCACGAGTCTGAGCAGCGAGTCAGAGGATTCTCAAAAGGGGGTTACCTTAATCAAGCAAAAGGGAGGAGAAGGGAGAAGCGGAGAGGAGCCCAGTGGAAGACAGACGCAGCAAGAGGCGTCTCAGCCGGAACGGAGTAAAGGGGGTGGAGTCGTCAGCCTCTCGGAGGGAGCAGGATTAGGAGAGAACAGAGAAAGGGGGTTGGAGCAAGGTGTTCAGCCGGAAAGGGTGGAGAGCAGAACAAGGGGTGGTGTAGCGGTCGAAAGAAAGGTCAGCAGCAACGTACGCGCGCCAAGTTCAAACGTAGAGGCGCGCGGAAGTGGAGAGAGCTCAGGGGAGGAGCCCGGCCCTAAAGCCAGAAGGAGGGGGGAAGAGGCGGCAGAGGATTCAGCCTCAGGCGAGTCACGGAGAGAGGGAACCCAGGGGGGCAGGAAGACCCTGCGGAAAAGAAAGGAGAGGAAGAGGTGGTCTAGAGCCAGGCTATTAAGTTGGTGTGGAAGAGGGGAGGAGTCAGAGGGGACTTCAGCGGTCTAACGTGACAGACGTACGGCCACGATGCTGAACTGTACGAGAAGCAGAAATCTTCAATAAACTTTTCCTGTAAATAAACTGCAACGGAGTGAGGTCTCTTGTGAGCTGGGACCCGTCCTGGGTGGCCGTGACAGTAAGTCCCCTCTCAGAAAGCAAAAAATTTTTTTTGCGAAGCTCACGAACGGGAGCAGCCATGAGCGCTGAGGAGCAGCTGGTTGCACTGCGGGATCAGGTTACCGCTCTCACATCGGCAGTCATTGCTTCGCAGAAGAAGAATGACGACTTGGAGAAGACGTGCCAGGATTTGCAGGCAAGGTGGGAACACGCGGACAGGGCGGGGGCCCCAGGTTCCAGAGCGGAGGGCATTGCGCTTGGACGGAGGGGGGGTGCCCTGGTTCCGCATTTTAATGGCAACTTGCAAGACTATCCCAATTTCAGAGCGGACGTCGTATATGCACTGCATTTACTCCGTCACGATTTTAAAGATGAGGAGGAGAAAGTGGGGTTCATTGTTTCGCACCTGCATGGGGAGGCCAGGGCTTGGCTACGCAATCTGTGGCGCGAAGATGGACCGGCCCGTCGCAATTCAACTGCGTTCATCAAAGCGATGGATTCTTGTTTTCAATCCTCTGTGGATGTGGACATTGCGCGCCGTCAAATGCACGGGCTGAGGCAGGGGAAAGCGACTGTGCGCCAATACCACTCTAAATTTTTTGCATTGCTCACCGCCTTAGATTGGCCAAAGGACAGTAAGCCGGTCAGAGATCTTTTTTGGGAGGGATTGAGCCCCCCCATCAAGGATGAGATCGCTAGGGGGGACAGACCCCAGACCCTAGAAGACGTGGTGCAACGGGCTTTAGCTATTGGAATTCGACATGAGGGACGTCCGTGGCACGAGGAGGACGGGCCCCAAGCGCGTGCGCAAGCGAGGACTCTCCCTTTTGTGCACAGGGATTTCAGCCGTGCGCACCCCTCGCCAATGGGGAAGGACAGCGAGGAGCCAATGGAGATTGGTGGTGCTAGGGCTCAGAAGCCATCCCAGAGCCCTGTCCCTGGTGCAGCCAAAGCGAAGCCTCCTAGAGGAACCAGGAAGTGTTACATCTGTGACAGTGCGCACCATATGGCGAAAGAGTGCCCCCAGAGGCTCCAGTAGCACACTGCAGCACTGGCAACTGTAACAGCAGAGGTGCAACCAGGGGAGCAGCTTCAGGGAAACGACAGTGCCTGGCTGGAAGCAGAGCTACTGGGGCTCAGCCAGGCGGATCTGTAGACAAGCCCCCAGCATCACTGCAGAGCGTGGACCCTTTGCCTCCCAGACCGGCAGTTCTGCTCACAGCAACACTCCAGTTGCCTGATGGGAGACTCCTCGAGGTTCCAATAACGATCGATTCGGGAAGCAACGCCGACTTCGTGGGACTGCAGTTCGTTAAGCAGCACAACATGGCGCTCCTGCCTGCAACGACGCCTCTAAACGTGGTCACGGTAGACGGCAGGAAGTTGCTGGGGGGGCAAGTGGTGCAGCAAACCCCTCCCATGATGATGCAGATTGGCAACCATCGAGAACTTATTAGTTTCAATGTCACCCACTTATCGGACACACCCATCGTGTTAGGCATGAGTTGGCTGGAGAGGCACAGTCCCGCGGTTGCGTGGTACCAGCGGCAGATCACCTTTTGTTCATCGTATTGTGCTCAGCATTGCTTTCAGACCGATCAAGGAGGAGAAGCCGAGCAGCAGTTGCATCTGGGTATGGTGCAAACAGTGCCTCACAAGTACCAGGACTTCTTGGAGGTTTTCTGTGAGAAGGAAGCTGACAAGTTGCCGCCTCACAGACCTTACGACTGCGCGATTGATTTAGTGCCAGGGGCGCAACTGCCTGCTGCCAAGCTGTACTCCATGTCGGAAGACGAGATGCAAGAGCTTCGGGAGTTCATAGACCATAACCTCAAGCGAGGTTTCATCCAGGAATCTAAAGCAGCGGGTGGCAGCCCTGTGTTCTTTGTGAAGAAGAAAAACACGCCCCAAAAAAGGCTTATAGTGGATTACAGGTTCATAAACAGCTTGACTAAGCCCAAAGCTTTCCCCATGCCCAAGATTGACGACCTTTTAGCGACCGTCAGGAGGGGCAAGATTTTCACCAAGCTGGACCTACGTGGAGCTTACAATCTCATCCGCATCCGGAAAGGAGATGAGTGGAAGACCGCCATGTTCACCCCTCTGGGCACATACGAATACAGAGTCATGCCTTTCGGTCTCCAAAATGGCAGCCACGTTTTTCAAGCATTTATGCACCACGTGCTAGCAGGTCTCCTCTACAAGAAGTGTGTCTGCTTTCTCGACGATATCCTGATTTTCTCGGAATCGCCGGAGGATCACGATAAGGACGTGAGGGAGGTCCTGCAGAGGCTGAAGGACCACAGGCTGTACGCCAAGTTGGAAAAATGCCAGTTTGATGTCAGAGAGGTTGATTTCCTTGGCTACAAGTTGTCCGACGAGGGACTGGCCATGGACAGGGCTAAGGTTCAAGCGCTGTTGGACTGGAAGAGCCCTCGAAATCGGAAAGAGGTCCAGAGGTTCATCGGCTTTGCCAATTTTTACCGCAAGTTTATTAAAGGTTTTGCGAACGCGACGGCGGCTATCACTGACACCCTCAGTTCCAAGAAGAAGAAGTTCGTCTGGACCGAACAAGCGGAGCGGTCCTTCCGGACGCTTAAAGGTCTTTTCGCCTCCGAAGAGCAGCTGCTCCACGTGAATCCCGGCAGACCCATGCGGGTAGAGACCGATGCGTCAGACAGAGCGGTTGGGGCCGTTCTTTTGCAAGAGGATTCACAAGGCAACTGGAGACCGGGTGCGTTCTACTCCCGGAAGCTCAGCAAGACGGAGCGCAATTATACCATATGGGACAGGGAGTTGTTGGCCATTCATGCAGCTTTCAAAGCGTGGCGACACTTCTTAATAGGAGCCAAGCACACGGTGCAAGTCCGCACGGATCACAAGAACTTAGAGTATTGGCGGACGGCTAAGTTACAGACCCAGCGACACATGCGCTGGGCGGAGTTCTTTGCGGATTTCGACTTCAAAATAGAATACATCCCAGGAGACTCCAATGTTATTGCAGACGCGCTGTCCCGAAAGCCGCAATACTTGGAGGAAGCAGCTCCAATCGCAGCAAAGCACATTTTCGCACCGCAGGCGTGGACGTGCGCTACCATCGCAGTCGACCTGGACGCGGTGCGACGCGCGTTGCAAAGGGATCAGTTTGCACAGTCCAAGATGGAGGAGCTACGCGGAGGGTCGCGAGACAACGATGAGTTCCAATTGCAAGATGGACTTTTGACTCGTAAGGGTGCCCTTTACGTGCCCACCGACGATCTTCGAGCCAAGGTTCTGCAACAATTGCATGACGCCCCTAGTGCAGGCCATTTCGGCAAAGAGAAGACGATGGAGTTGGTGGCTAGAGACTTTTGGTGGCCCCAGATGAGAGGAGAGGTGGCGGACTACGTCGCCAGGTGTGATATCTGCCAGAGGTCCAAACCAGTGCACCAGAAGCAGGCGGGATTGCTAGAACCGCTGGAGACACCGCAGCAACCGTGGGAGAGGGTAGCGTTGGACTTTGTTACGGACCTGCCCAGCTCCAGAGGTAAGACGGCGGTGTTAGTGGTGGTGGACTTGTTCACCAAGATGGCGCATTTCATCCCTTGTGCCAAGGTGGCGACGGCAGAACAGACCGCAAAGCTCTTCATCGATCACGTCTTCAGAGTGCATGGACTTCCGCAGTCCGTCTTGTCCGACAGGGGGCGCCAGTTTGTTTCCACTTTCTGGCGAAAGCTTCTGGGCATCTTGCACGTCAAAATCAACCTGACATCGGCGAGACATCCACAAACCAACGGTCAAGCGGAGAGGGTCAACGCGATCATGCAGCAGTACCTGCGGTGCTACGCCAACCAGCGACCTGCGGCGTGGGTGGACTATCTGCCGATGGCTGAATTCGCCTACAACAACACGAAACACGCATCCACCGGGGTGACGCCTTTCTTCGCGAACAATGGCCGTCATCCCAGAACCTTCCCGAGATTTGCGGCACCAGGAGGGGGGGGGCCTCAAGATGCCGACCAGTTTGCAGCGGAGTTGCAAGAGGTGCACGAGGAGCTGCGGAGACATTTGGAGCTGGCAAAACAGGCGTATAAGGTGCAGGCCGATAAGCACAGGAGGGCGGGAGAGGACATCCAGATTGGGGACTGGGTGTGGTTAGCAGCCCACGCGATGCCGGCCAGGTCATTGGCCAAGAAGAAGTTAGGACACAGGCAGCTAGGGCCATATCAAGTTGAGGCTAAGATCAATCCGGTGGCTTTTCGTCTAGCCCTTCCGGAGGGTTCCAGGGTGCACCCGGTCTTTCATAGGTCGGTGCTCACTCCCTACAAAACCCCACACAGGTTTCAAGAGTCAGGAGCACTCCCAGAGCCACGTAGGAGGGCGCCTGAGGGGGGGGAATCGCCAAGACCAGAACCTCTTAACGAGGTCACAGAGATACTGGACTCGAGATGGGGGGAGGAGGGAGTTGTATATTTTCTAGCCAGGGAAGGCACTCCGGCCTCTGCCAATAGCTGGGTGCCGGGTTACGCGTTGGACGAACCCCTGTTGAAGGAGGAGTTCCATGCACTTTTTCCGCACAAGCCCATGCCCGAGGAGTATTTTGATGATTGGCTTTTCACGCCCACTTTGTCAGACAGCACGTTCGAGGGTTTCTCCTCACCCGAGGGCCATACGCCCGAAACAAGCCCGACCAGGGATCCGAGACTGGGGGGGGAGGAGACAGGCCCTTGTTGGTGGGTGGATCAGCCAAGGGAGGCATGGAGTCAGAGATGGATGGTAGGTCCTTGGCAGGCAGCGCCAGGAGAAGCAGTGATGGAGGAAGAGACTGTGAGGTCTGTGGGTGGGGAACCCGAGTTCGAACACACATATACGGAGATGACAGAGGAGTACGTTGAAGTGGACAACTTGTATCCTGAACCGACCCCGGAAGAACCACGTTTTCCTCAACCTGCACCCGGCGAGCGGGAGGGGGGAAGGGGGGGCTTCGAGGGGGGGATGGATGTCAGGGTTTCTGGGAGAGAGGAGGAGATGACAGAGGAGACGGAGAGCGAGTGGGAGGAGGGGCAGAAGGATGAGGAAGAAGATGACGGAATTCTGAGGGAATCCACGAGTCTGAGCAGCGAGTCAGAGGATTCTCAAAAGGGGGTTACCTTAATCAAGCAAAAGGGAGGAGAAGGGAGAAGCGGAGAGGAGCCCAGTGGAAGACAGACGCAGCAAGAGGCGTCTCAGCCGGAACGGAGTAAAGGGGGTGGAGTCGTCAGCCTCTCGGAGGGAGCAGGATTAGGAGAGAACAGAGAAAGGGGGTTGGAGCAAGGTGTTCAGCCGGAAAGGGTGGAGAGCAGAACAAGGGGTGGTGTAGCGGTCGAAAGAAAGGTCAGCAGCAACGTACGCGCGCCAAGTTCAAACGTAGAGGCGCGCGGAAGTGGAGAGAGCTCAGGGGAGGAGCCCGGCCCTAAAGCCAGAAGGAGGGGGGAAGAGGCGGCAGAGGATTCAGCCTCAGGCGAGTCACGGAGAGAGGGAACCCAGGGGGGCAGGAAGACCCTGCGGAAAAGAAAGGAGAGGAAGAGGTGGTCTAGAGCCAGGCTATTAAGTTGGTGTGGAAGAGGGGAGGAGTCAGAGGGGACTTCAGCGGTCTAACGTGACAGACGTACGGCCACGATGCTGAACTGTACGAGAAGCAGAAATCTTCAATAAACTTTTCCTGTAAATAAACTGCAACGGAGTGAGGTCTCTTGTGAGCTGGGACCCGTCCTGGGTGGCCGTGACAGGTAGGCTTGCCTTTAAATGTGGATTGAATTCCTACCCCCTCCCTAATTAGTAAATACCCATCAGGTTTCTGACACTACCCAAATGTTCAATACACTGCAGCTTTGTTTTGTGTGTTGATACACAACATAAAAAGCAGCTATGGAGATGGCCAAGGGAAAAAATATCTGCCTTCTCCTTGCCTCATATTACTCCTAACACATCTGAGGGATAATTATTGTGAATTCTTCCTAAATGAAGACCCAGAGGAGAAACAAGAAGGTCAGCACTGCTATTTAATACAAAAGGAGCATTCTTTTCTTTTTTGGAGGGGAAAAAATACAGCAGTGATCTGAAAGGCAATTTTAAACTGGCATTGATTTGAGGTGCAATTTGAAATTCGATGACAGTGTATGTAAATGTGCTAGGGCCACTGAGGAGACACACAGAGCAGGTGATGTGTGACAACTTAAGAGCATGTAGAACTGCTTTTATTTATATAGTCTTTCCCTTCTTGACACATCCTGGATGTATTCTGCTCTTGAGCTACACTTGTGAAATCCCAAGAAGTGCTGCCGCTTTCCATGGAGTTACTCAAAATCAATCCAATTTAGCAACAAGAACATTGTTTTGTGTCTGCCTGAATGAAGAATGTGCCCTTTTGAAGTTTTTATCAGAGGAATATCCAAGGGCTGCTCATGTAGATTTGCTTGTTTTGAGGATGATGGCTAAATCTTCTCTCTCTCTCTCTCTCTCTCTCTCTCTCTTTCTCTCTCTCTCTCTCTCT
This sequence comes from Podarcis melisellensis, assembly GCF_964234715.1. Lineage (NCBI taxonomy): Eukaryota > Metazoa > Chordata > Lepidosauria > Squamata > Lacertidae > Podarcis > Podarcis melisellensis. Next base: position 95,172,499 of record NC_138529.1, read on the forward strand.
CTCGGTCTCTCTTTTTTTATATATATATAAATATTTATTAGGTTTTTTAAAGAAGAAAAATACAATAATAATAAACAGTATTGCTTTGTTTTAACAAAGTTTCATATCGTCCTTGAGCTTCCTCACGCCTCCCGCTCCCATTTACATCGTTAATAAATTTTTGTCAAGCAAATTATCATCTTATTTCCAAATTTTGTGACCGCTTAATTAATTACAATAAAATGGTTCTCCTACAAATTTGTTTTCTCTTAATTTCTCTTATCATCAATTCCTGATCTATTTTAGTGATGGCCAATTATTTATAACCAAGCATCTTTCTTAACATTCCATTAAATCACAATATTTTTGTAAATAAATCTTAAATTTCTTCCAATCTTCTTCCATCCTTTCTTCTCCCAGGTCTCGGATTCTGCCAGTCATCTCCGCCAATTGCATATAGTCCATCAGTTGCATCTGCCATTCTTCCAGTGTCTCTCTCTCGGTCTCTCACACACCTTTTCTCTCCTTTGATTTTAAAAGGGGGAGGTGAGTGGAGGAGGAAGGAAAGTGAAATGCAAATTGGCCTGGATGCAGTAGTAGCCTTTCTGCAAATTGGAGGAAGGGGGTGTAATCCTGCAGACCCCCCCCCCACGCACACACCGAAGGGGGTGGGGTGTAGAATAGTCATTTTTGGCAGATTCTCTCTTTTGCCTGCAGCTGGCTGCCACACTAAATCCCAACCAGCTCCAGTGGCTATTCCAACTCTCTGGAGCTTGGAGGGCTGAAGGAGGGAAAGGATATGGAGGGAAATCAGCAAAATGCTTCAGTGACTGGCAGCATTTTGTTAGCTTCCTTAAAACTGCCTTGCTAGCTTTTGTCTGAACCCCACTAAATGGTCTGTCAATTGGCAAGGCTTGGCAATTACTTTTACAGTAGATCACTTTGGGTGGACCCTGATATGGGAAGGCAGGGCTCCAAGTGCCAACCCAACCCATGTTGTGTAAGCAGACTTCCTCTCCTCCACACTTGGAACTCCCTGAACCCACAGGCCTTAAAATGTGCTCAGGAGGATCCACAAGCTCTTCAGGGCATCAGGGGAGAAGAGGGGAAGGTCCATTGCTTGAGCAAACATTCATTCTGTTGCTGAGAGGACACATTCACCCAGAGACATCTATTACTCCCTCCTGAATGAGGCAGAGCAGCAGAGATGAAGAGATAGTCTCCCTAACACAGTGGTTTTCAACCAGTGTGCCGTGGCACCCTGGGGTGCCTTGAATGATGGACAGGGATGCTGCGGACAACCCTGGCCTCTGCCCCTTTTTCCTTTCCTTCCTCCCTCTTCTGATGCCCTCTCATGTCTCTCCCTCCCAAAGGCTTGCACAGCTGTTTGTTGCAGAAGCAGCTGCCTGGAGGACTCCCAAGGAGAGGAAGCTGAGGGACCACTCCACAAGGGAGATTGTTCTAAAAGGGTGAGAGGCTGCCTGCTCTGCAGGCAAGGGGTGACATCACTGGGCTCCAGAGCCCCACAGCAGTGCTGTAGAAAGAATGTACTTGGTCAAGGGAGCCGTGGACTCAAAAAGGTTGGAAACCTCTTCCCTAACACTCTTCTTTTCTAGCTGCTTAGGTGGTAGGTCAGTGAGATGGGGCACATGAGGTTGGTGTATACAACAGAGCATGAGACTGGTGAAAGCAAGGGCCCTCTGGTTTACATTTTCCTTCTTTGTCTTTCTTTCTTCTTTCCTTGGGAGATAGAGAAACTGTTAGGAGCAAGCCGATGGTAACTCACACTATGCAAGTTGGAGTTTATTAGCAAAAAGTAAACTGCCCAGGAGCATCAGGCCTAATGAGCACAACAACTCATCCCCGGTAGGCCTGGCCCTCATGAAGCAGTCGCTGGGAATGAAGTTCCCTGCCTCTTTGCAGCTACCTAAGTCCTCTCCTCTCCAGGGCTTTTTCCAAGCATGCAATCAATCTCTCCTCTGCCCTTTTCATGCCTCTTCTGGTTCTGGGAGAAAAGGGGGGAGGGGCACTTGTCACAGCAGGATGGAGAGACACCCTTGACTCTTCACCAGCCTGATTCATCTCTGCATCTTGGTCTCCCTCCCCCCCCTCCTGATTCATCTTCTTCCTCTGATACTAGACTTCTCTCTGCCACAGACTCTCCCAGCTCCCTAAACCCTGTTGCCTCTTCAGCTACTGACACCTCCTTCAGTCTTCGCCCTCTTTGTTGTCCCATCCCCAATCTCCAGGCTATGAGCTTTCTTCCACTGGAGGTTCCCCAGCTGGTTCCTCCCACCATTCCTCTACCTCAGGAGTCAGCAAACCTTTTCATCAAGGGGCTGGTCCACTGTCCCTCAGACCTTGTGCGGGGCCGGACGATATTTTGAAAGAAAAACAAACGAATACCTATGCCCCACAAATAACCCAGAGATGCATTTTAAATAAAAGGGCACATTCTACTCATGTAAAAACACGCTGACTCCCAGACCATCCGTGGGCCAGATTTACAAGGCGATTGGGCTGGACCCGGCTCCCAGGCCTTAGTTTGCCTACCCATGCTCTATGTCCAACCAGTCTGTCACACACACACACACACACACACACACACAGAGAGAGAGAGAGAGAGAGAGAGAGAGAGATTTGGTCCCAGGACCAGATATCACCACTCCCCAATGAGCCACTAGTTGACCCTTCATCTTCAAACGTGTTCTTTTAAAAACAGTTCCCAAATAGGTTTCCTAGCTGAATGAGTGAAATTGTAATGTCATTATCTCAGCAAGTATATCTTTTTTCCCTCGCAGTGCAGCAGTGCAGAGGTTTACGTTCTGAAAATTCCTCTTCCTCGCAGAGATTTAAAGCAGACTACATGTTGAAAATGGCAACATGAACTAGTAAGGTATGTGCTGACATTTGAACCGCTTGCCTTTTAAACAGAATTCATTATACTGAAGCCCTCCAGATACACAGAGTTCTGATGTTCTCAAACAGCCCCTTAAACTTTTCCATTTTGTGGTCATTTACAGTTCTCTCATGAGTGGAACATGTAAGTCTTAGGTGTATGCCTCAGTCAGCTAGAACAAATAAACAAAACAAATGAAGAGAATGCATTTCTCTTCTACATAGCATCCACGCCAGTGCTTTTATATATTTTAATAGCTATGCCATGGAGAAATTGTAAGATGTATCCCCCCCCCACACACAATAAGAGTTACCAGACAAATATATATCTACTGAAAATTGCTCCCTTGGCTCAGGAATATAAAATACTGTTAAACATATTTAGAAGCCTACACACACATTATTTACTTGCAGGCTTTAATGTGAAAAAAAACCCCCTCTGATTCAGACAACAGCAATTGTTTTCAGTCATATCAATTGTCTCACCCATTATTTTATCATTTGTTTTTCTTTCAGTAATACAAATGCCAGCTACTCAGGGATTCATCAAATCAGTACCAAGGCACTGCATATTTCTCAGTTTCCGTCCAGTGTAGGCAGTTTCTGAAGGCAATTGCAATAACATAATTTTACCTTTACCAATTATCAGGTTGCCTTATGATGCCATTTTGTGAGTCTTGTGTATAATTCAGCAATTCCAGCAGAGGGCAGTCAAGCAAGAATAATCACATAACTATAGCTTTTAGACGATGCCGCTGTTCCTAGATCTTTTTTTTTCCTCGAAGAAGTGAAATGAATGTCCTAATTTTCTTTTTGACAAATGTTTCTTTGGCAAGCTAGATCTCTATTCACTTAACCTACTCTCTAAACATGAATATGAGTCACACTATTTCCCAGATAACAGAGATGATATTTATATAAAAACGCTTCTTTCCACATTAAGAACAGAGCCTGAGGATCACAGTTAAGGAAAATAGATGTTTCAATAACCTTTATGTTCTTTTTTCCCTCTTTGCTCAAGGTATATAGGAGATTTAAAGCCAGCACAGCTAAACAATTATCTCTAGGATGCTTTTCAGACTTAAAAAATAAACAAACTGCAAATAAAATTGAATTGCTTTTATGAGGTCCAAGCTCAAAATAATTAACTGTAGAACAGAAAGAGACTTAAGAACGTAGGAGCCCTTCTGGATCAGACCAAAGGTCTATCTAGGCCAAAATGTTGTCCCTGCAATGGCCAACCAGAGGATTCTGGGAAGTCTGCAAGCAGAACTTGAGCACAAGAGCACTTCTCCTATTTGTGATCCCCAGAGACTGTTCTTTAGAAACGTAATTGCCTCTGAAGACTCAAACACCATTCATATTGTGAAGCAGAATCCTCTATTAGGAAGTACACTTATCCTAACAGGTTGGTTCTAAACAGGTCACAAAGAGAACTCTAAACCAGAGCCTGAGCTTCCAGAGACTAATCTAACACTTCAGCCAGTGCATCACATCGTCTCCCACAGCCAAGCTGAAATTGTGAATTTGACTTTTGACTCCCATGCTCTCTGGAAAGCACAGGGGGTGATACTATGTTATGATTTCCTCTTCTGGACCTTGCAGGAAGTCATGGAAACTGCCAGCGGAGCCCCCAAGAGAGGCTCATTGATCTTAAAAAATAAATAAATCTAAAAATCAGCATACCGCTCCCCTGTGCTTCACAGACAGCATCCTACCCTGGCTCTCTGTACTTCCTGGGAAACTGAGGGGAGGACACGGTAATATAACATGGTTCCCTGGGCTTTTGAGGAAGTATGGGACCGGAATTGTAAAAAGTAGAACTCAGATACCCATCAGCTGAATCCCCAAACACCCAGACTCACACAAGTTTCAGTCAAATTCTACTCAATCCCCCTGGCAAATGGCCAGAAAAAACTCAGTTGAAATTATTGGCATATTCAGTCTGCTTCTAATGCTCTGTCCGGGGTCCTGAAAGGCATGTCACCAATCAGGAATCTTAATTTCACTAGATCTCTGACTATGTGTTTCCTACCCATTCTCACCTTCTGCTTTCCAGATTTTCACCCTTATGAAAATCACTCCATGGGCTTAACTTCACCAGAGAATCACCGGCCCAAAGTCACACAATGAGCTCATGGCTGTGTAGGGGGTTTAAACCTGGCCCTCCTCACTCCCAGACTACATTCTAATCTCTCCTAGACTACATCATACCAGCTCATGTTATACTACTGAGCTACCATGCCTTTCATGGTAAGCAACCACCAGCAAATCTTAAGTGGGGACAAAATTCCATCCTAACTGGTCAAACAGACCCTGCTCGTAGCAATTGACATATTAATGGTGTCCATTTGGTCCCCATCCTGAAAGTGTATCTATGTGCAGGCCTTTGACAACAATCATATTGCCAAGTATGTTTCAGATTGCAGATGTACACACTACTGAAATAAACGAAACATGCATGTCAGAACATGGCAGCCATTACAACCATATGTGGCAGCTTGACAACCATATGTCAGGAGTGCTCTGATGGTGTTTCCTGCTTGGCAGGGGGTTGGACTCAATGGCCCTTGTGGTCTCTTCCAACTCTATGATTCTATGATTCTAATTTGAATGAAATTGTTACACAGTGTGGTGTAGTGGTTAAGAGTGGTAGACTCGTAATCTGGTGAAATGGGTATGATTCCCCACTCCTCCACATGCTGCTGCTGGGTGACCTTGGGCCAGTCACCCTTCTCTGAAGTCTCTCAGCCTCACTCATCTCACAGAGTGTTTGTTGTGGGGGAGGAAGGGAAAGGAGAATGTTAGCCGTTTTGAGACTCCTTCGGGTAGTGATAAAGCGGGATATCAAATCCAAACTCTTCTTCATCTTTATACGACAGAAATGCTAATGAATAAAAAGAAACAATGCTTTTGTTTCATAGCTTATATATTATATTTCGTCTCCTTATTTTGTGCAATATATTTATATTAGAGGTTGTGGCCCAATAATTGACTGGTGGAGCAACCCAAATGCCTTTTGTACTGCGTGTGTTTGGGGCTGAGGGGCAGAGGTGTCAGCCCGGCCCCTGTGGAGTTACAACAGCATCCTTTCACTTCTTCAGAGCTCCCCTTCCATCTGTGGCAGCCCTGGCAGTGGCAGTTGGGAGACTACCCCAAAATGGGGCTCACCAGCTGAGTCAGAACCCACAGCACCCGGTATGCCACAGGTTCCACTGACAAGAGGGAAAGTCTCAGCCCATCCCGACTTTGAGGTGCTTCAGTGCTTGTGGAGATGCAGTTGGCTACATCTACCACCACTGACTGAATCTTGATTTTGGCACATCACTGCATTTGCATTGGCCCATGAGTTGCAACACATGGAAGGCCAAATCTAGGCTGAAGCCAGAGTAGCACATATGGACAGTAACCATTCAACTATTTGATTGCTGATAACTTCTTAATCTTACCAGGCTGAAAATGAAAGCAAACTACTTACTCCTTGAGTTAACATACCTTAGGCCTGCTCAGCTGGATGAAAGACCAACCTGGAATCAACCCACTAGCTATTTATGGTGGCCTGTCACAGGGGGCTTGTCCTCTGCACAGTGCCACCACTGAAGTCCACTTGAGGCTGCCAGCTGGTGGCGTTTTTCCACCACAACACTTCCATGAAAGACATCATGCAGCATTGTTCTGAGGGATGCTGTGAATTTAAAAACAATAATAAATGTGGCAGACGTAACTACTTAACAATAAAAAACAAACAATTAACAAAACAATTTTAAAAAGCAGTCACAATTTTTTAAACCCTCAGTTCCTCTTAACACAATGCTACATGGTGACATGGCTTTATTCCAGAGGGCATTCTGGGTGGCTGCTGCAAGGTCCACTGCTGCCATCATGTGAAAAATGGGTCAAAAGTGGGTATAAAAAATCACTTCGCTTTTGAAAGTGCCCCTCCCCAAAACACCTGAATTTGGCACAGCCTTCGTTTCAAGCAGTTGGCAGATTTCTGGGCTGCATTTGGCACTTGATATCCATTATGGCTTCTCATTAAGTGGTGTACATCTGCAACATACTAAAATAATGCTTAAAAGTGGCTGTAAGATACCCGTGGCACATGCTGAAGTGACTGGAAGACCCATTTTTTGTGGACAACGCTGCACTGTAGCAGTGATGAAAGCAGACCATGGGCCTCGATATTCCATTGGTAGTACAGGAAAGTATGGAAATAATAATAAAATCATAGAATGATATAATGGTAGAGTTGGAAGGAACCCTGAGGGTCATCTAGTCCAACATCCTGCAATGCTGAAAATGCACAACTAAAGCGTCCCTCACCGACAACCACCCAACCTCTGCTTAAAAACCTTCAAGGAAGCAGAACTCACCACCCTCCAAAGGAGTACATTCAAGTGTCAAACAGTTGTTACCACCAGAAAATTCTCCCTGGTGTTTATCTCCTTTCTTGTAAGTTGAAGCCATTGGTTCAGGTCCTACCATCTGGAGTAGGATTAAACAAGCTCACTCCATCTTTCATGTGACAGCCCTTGGGATATCTGAAGATGGCTATCATATCTCCTCTCAGTCTCCTCTTTTCCAGGCTAAAGATACCCAAGCTCCTTCAACCATTCCTTATAAGGCTTGGTTTCCAGACCCTTGAACATTTTGGTTGCCTTCATCTGCACCCGTTCCAGCTTGTCAATATCCTTCTTAAATTGTGGTACCCAGAACCGGGTACACAGTATCCCAGGTGTGGTCTGACCAAGGCAGAATAGAACAGGACCTCCCATGGTGGCAGGAGGAGGTTGAACTGCCAGCTACTAAAGCCACACCATGCCCGGCTCCATGTTTGCCATCCTCCACCCTCTGAACATTGGAGGGCCAAACCCCCTCAAAAATAAAACAAATCAACGCCCCCCCAAGTGCCTCAGCTCCTCGGAGTTGGCACTTATACGGTTGATTCATCCTAAGCTTTTCGAAGATGGGACCTACATTTGCCTGCCTTCAGCCTGTAGGGTCCTCACGTGTTCTCCAAGAATTCCCAAAGGTACCTTTGGGGAGAGCTGTACCTTACAGGGTCTGAGTTTTCCTGTTTGTCCATTTCTTTGTTTAATGAGTGTGTGCACTTTTTTCGGGTATTGGGAAGAATTGTGTATAATAATGTGCCATTACAATTTTAACCTGGCAGTTTACCTTTCTGGATACATGGGAAGAATATCAGATTTCACAAAGAAATCTGGGGTTTTTTAAATGTAGGAATAACTAAGATTCTTGTTTCGCCTGCAAAGAGTTAAATAAAACTATGCCATCTTCCTGCTAATACTAATAATAATGTGCTTTCTATTGAAATTTGTTCTTTGCATCTTTCTCCCCTTCTCCTTCTCGGCATAAGTGTTGGTGTGTATCACTGATAGGAGGTATAAGTTTGCTAGGGCAATTACCCATTACTGTTGAGTAGCTGAGTAGTCCCTTGGGCAAACTCATGCATAATTTGTTTGTGCATAAGATACTGTTAGAGGAGCTGAGGCTGCAGTGACTCCTTCCCTCCTGCTTATGTCAGGGTGGTGGAGGAGGAAATATTATAAGCTTTTCTTCCTTAGCTCCCATGCAGTGCTTCACCTGTTAATTGAACTTAACGCTATTTCTCCTTGGCCTTTGTTTCATACACCCTCCTGCACAGAGATATTCTTGTGGCAAGAAGGGTGAAGCTGACAAAGAAGAGCACTAGGGAGGGGAAATATAACACTTTCATCCCTATAAGATACATCGTGGTCATCAGGTCTTGAAACATCAACAGGACATCCCTTTAATTGATTCATTCTGTGTCCCTCTATCTGCATATCCTTGTTATCTTAGCTAAACACTGTGGTCCTCTAAGGTTGCCTTCTCTGTGTGGATGTGGAATGAGGCTTGGATTAGTTTAGTTTATAATCAGAATGTAAAATAATTACAAATTTCTTTTTAAAAAACAACAACAACGCAGCAACAAATTGCCCTTTAGTGTTTGGCATTTTACCATCACCTCTCAGGTTCCTGCTTCCTTATCTATAACTCAATTCTTTCTCACCCTTTCTTTCAGATAGCAGGCTCTTTCTCACTCTGTTCAGCTTGCAGTTCTAAACACCAGACTCAGCTTGGTTTGTGTGGCCAAATATATTAGCATTTCAATGCAGCTCTTTCTCCTTCTGCTGCCCTGAATCTGATGTTTTGTTTTGCGAAGGGATGTTTGTAAATAAATAAATAGTTTGCAAATATTTCTTTTTAAAAATATGCTTTTTTATTAAATTTTCTGTTTTACAATTTCAGATAAACATTGTACATACTTAAGATATCAGTGACTTCCTTTCTTCTCTTTCCATGGTTCATTTTACATATCTTATATCCCTGCATATTTTACAAAAAACTATACCAATCAGTTTTCCATTATTACATCCATCAAAACTTATTTACACTGTTGAATTTATCTTAATGCTGCCAGCGTTTTCAGCTGTGCACAATTATTTTCCATATATTCAATAAACGTTTTCCAATCTTCTTTAACTGTATGTTCTCTTATTCTATATGTTAATTCTGTCAACTTAAGTTGCCAATCTTCTTTGGTTGGGACCTCACTCATTTTCCAATTTTGGGCTAACAAAACATGGGCTTCAGTTGACCTTTTCTTAATTTGCAAATATTTCTAGGTAAGGATGCCTGGAAAGTATTTATGGTAACCATGTTACAATACTACACCCTCTCAAGCTGCAAACAAGAGAGCGAATGTGGGATATCTCTGAAGCACCCAGAACCAAAGTGAAGACCTCTGAAATTATTCAAGGCGCTTTCCCGATTCAGACATTAAAAACATGCAGACAGTAACAGCATCCATGTCTTAGGTTAGTGCATGTGGCACCTACTTAGTACAGATTGGAGCAGGGTCATATTTTTGGCTCTACATTCAGTGTCAGGTCTTCTTTTTTGTTGTATGCGGTTGTATACATGGAAGGTAACTTGGGAGGTCCTCCTTGTATGTAGGAGTTCCAGGCAACTGGGACACCTGCACAACCAAGTGTCCCATTAATGCAGAGCCCGTATCTGTGAGCTAATAATAATAATAATAATAATAATAATAATAATAATAATAATTTATTATTTGTACCCCGCCCATCTGGGCGGCTAGAATGCTTGTGCTGATGGAACAATTGCCATAATGCCATTATATATCATTTATACATTTGGAATAGTGCCTGCATGTGGTGGAGTTGTAATTTAGAAGTAAAGGGAAGATTACTAAGGCTGCAGTACTAAGCACACGTGATAGGGGATAAGCACCATTGTGCTGGGACGTGGGTGGCACTGTGGGTTAACCCACAGAGCCTAGGACTTGCCAATCAGAAGGTCGGCGGTTCGAACCCCCGCAATGGGGTGAGCTCCCGTTGCTCGGTCCCTGCTCCTGCCAACCTAGCAGTTCGAAAGCACGTCAAAGTGCAAGTAGATAAATAGGTACCGCTCCGGCGGGAAGGTAAACAGCATTTCCGTGCGCTGCTCTGGTTTGCCAGAAGTGGCTTAGTCATGCTAGCCACATGACCCAGAAGCTGTACGCCGGCTCCCTCGGCCAATAAAGTGAGATGAGCGCCACAATCCCAGAGTCGGCCACGACTGGACCTAATCGTCAGGGGTCCCTTTACCTTTACCATTGGGCTATACATCCTTAGGACTGGGCTATAAAGCTGTGCCCGAAATATCAGGAAGGAAGCTCCATTGAACTCAAGGGAGACCTAATATCTGCCTCCCAAATTAATGTAATTATCATTTGGATTTTGCACTTTTATTTTTTTTACACAGTGGTTTGTTCAATAAATGTATGAGAATTCATTAAACATCAATTTTTTATGACTTGTTGACAGGAACACCTAACCATCTTTGTATGAAAGATCTTGCAGTATCTTGGCTGCAGACATTTTGGAAGGTGCAGATTGGTCTTTCAGAACCAACATGACACCTGAGGTCATTTCTGTGAGTTTGAGCAAGAAAACTGCTATTGGAGTAGATTTGCATTAAACAATGCATTAAACTTGAATTTGGAGGCCTGCTAAAGAAGGCACTTGATAAGGGTAATGGAATTACAATGAACCACAGTGACTGCTTTGAGGAAGAGCTCTGTGGTAGGGCACATGCTTTGCACCCAGAAGGTCCATGTTTAATCCAGGGTATCTCTAGGTAGGATTCAGAAAGATCCTTGTTTGAAGCTACAGAGTACAACTGACAAGTAAGTGTTGACCAAGAGTAGACAATGCAATGCCGTCCAGATGCTGTTGGATTCCAACTCCCACCAGTCCCAGCCAGCATGGCCAATGATCAGAGTTGATCTGGAGGGCACCACATTGGTGACCACCAGTGGAGACATTTCTCAGATAATATATATATTTTTAAATCATATTTTCAATTTTCAAAAGTTTACAAATGCATGCCTTCAATACAATACTTTCAATACAAATGCATATTAGACTTCCCTCCCCCCTTTTGTAGTTTCTTGTCTTATTTAAATTTTTAACACTGCATTTTCCACTTTACTCTGTTTTTTAGTTATTCTACCATTTATCTCGATAATGATTTTAACTGCTTGGTTTAAGTTAACCCTACTAATGCAGTTACTTGCATACCATAATTTTTCAGATATTCCACAAATGTTCCCCAATCTTTAATAACCCCCCTCCTTGGTTACTTGTTGTTGTTTAGTCATTTAGTCGTATCCGACTCTTCGTGACCCCATGGACCAGAGCATGCCAGGCACTCCTGTCTTCCACTGCCTCCCACAGTTTGGTCAAACTCATGCTGGTAGCTTCAAGAACATTATCCAACCATCTCGTCCTCTGTCGTCCCCTTCTCCTTGTGCCCTCAAACTTTCCCAACATCAGGGTCTTTTTCCAGGGAGTCTTCTCTTCTCATGAGGTGGCCAAAGTACTGGACCCTCAGCTTCACGATCTGTCCTTCCAGTGAGCACTCAGGGCTGATTTCCTTAAGAATGGATAGGTTTGATTACTTGGTTACTTACTACATTTCGGCACAAGTCATCAGTTTAATCAGCCACTCTTCCTTGGTTGGTTTCTCTTCAGATCATATAAATCTTTCACCGCTGCTCAGATAATATTGACAAGTCAGCATGCTCATCTCTGATCAAGTTTTGGATGGCCCCTGTCATCGTCGTCCCCTCCCCCCCACAATAGCTCAGCCATAATTCTGCAGCAGCACCTTCAGGTTCAACAGGTTGATGATAGGACAGACAAGATGCCCATGGAGAAGAGAGAACAGGAAAGGTCCAGCTTTATTTCTACTCAACTGTTATGTAATTGTCCCACCTTACCTTTGTTATGATGATACTGACTACATAATGTGCTGCAGGAACGATGTTTGACTGAAGAAAAAAGTTATTGCAAACCACTTTCTCCACATCAGTAATAGAACTCAGAACAAACATGAGCCTTGGGAATAAACTGGAAAACACAATTTGCTGTTAAGCCATTGATCGAGAAGTAGAGTAGTGTTTCCTCTTTGGAAGTTAATCAGACACTCAAAAGGAGTACTCTGGGAAGCTCTTCAAAATGTATGTGCAAAGATAGCTGCCCCACCCCACCTCAAGCACATTATCAATATGTTTTAACTCTGAATTTCCATTAATTATTAAAAGATATTCAGACAAGCCAAGCAGATATTCTAAAATGCACACTTCAAATATTTCCCACCTAAAATAAAAAAAGCTTGAAAAATGGATGGTGCTGTCCATTAGGAGGCTGCTTCCATGGACCAGGTATTCCTGATGGCAAGAGTACTAATGATTGGGATTTTGGACTTCGATTGCTAGGATTGTGCTGTTCCACAAGCAGAATGTACCAGAAAATGGTACCCCAAAGCAGATGCTATGCTTGGGATTTCAACTCAGTTGCTGCATGCATGGAACAAGGTCCACTTAAGCAATGGGACTTCCTTTACTCCCCCCTCCATGTGTCCTATATATCTGCTTTGGAGGGTTGGTGGGAAACCCATAACATGGTGTGCTTTGTTTTGTTTTGCTTTGTTTTGTGTGTGTGTGTGTGTGTAGAGGGAGGAGGAAGGGGGGAATGTCTCAGAGAAGGAAAGCAGAGTGTAAAGTACACATGTGCCAGAGATTCATGCATACAACACTTAATGATAATTCAGCACTACATCTGAACCAGGCCAAAGTCTGCTTCTAGATGCTCTGTAAGATACCACATCCTTGAGGGAGGAAAGAAGGGACCTGTTTCTATTCCTATGCTCCATTTTCATCTGGTAGAAGAGCATAGGATCAGTCATTTGCCTTAATCCTAAACACATTTACTTGGAATTATTGATCTAAATAGAACTTAATTCCCAGTAGGTGTGCTTAGGATCAGGTTATTATCTAACTTGGCTATAATCCATCAACTCAGTCCAGCTCACTTGAGCAGTCGCTGGTACAGTGGTAAGTCGGGTTTCGAACTTAATTCGTTCCAGAGGTCCATTCCTAACCCGAAACTGTTCTTAACCTGAGGAACGCTTTAGCTAATGGGGCCTCCTGCTGCCACCACCGTGCGATTTCCGTTCTCATCTTGGGGCAAAGTTCGTAACCCAAGGTACTACCTCTGGGTTAGCAGAGTCTGTAACCTGATTGTTTGTCAGCCGAAGCATTTGTAACCCGAGGTACCACTGTACTAGGCAAGGAAAGAATGAGAGAGCGAGAAAGTACAAGTATTCTGCAGGGACTTATATTACTACAGGCTTGAGTTTGCACAAATTGTTCCCATGATACAAAATAAAAATTCAGCTGCTCTAATGTTTTCACCACACACACACACACACACACACACACACACACACTTCACTACTAACCAGAGATGGTAGGTTGCCCATGAAGTTATAGAAAGAAAGAAATAATGCACACATACACACATAGCAAAAACATTTTTTCCCTGTGAGTGAGAATGACATGTGATGCGAGAGTAGAAGCAGCTTCTGTCATAACAAAAGGAATATGTTATTATTTATTGGACAAACATGAGTACATGGATCTGGGATTACAATATTGGGCGGCAAATGCCATACAGGATTTTATAAATATTGCAGGAAGATAACACTGAATTTATTCTACAATAAATAGTTCCAAAACTCACATCTTGCAAAGGAGAATTGGTACTTGCTTTCTGTTTGGCTGCACTTGATCCAGCTCCCATTGAATTTCAAACAAGGAGCAGTCCACTATCTATGACCTTGAACCTGACCTTCAAAGAGTCATCACAGATCACAAGAGACTAGCCTAATGCAAGCAGGAGGAGAAGGGGGAAAAACTGGACAATAGAGAGTTAGGTGCAACATATTGGACTCTGCTGCTGAAGCAGAATAGTTTTTTGTAAGCAGCCAAACGTTATTATAACTGGAACCTGTTAAGTCTCATTTAATTTTCAGCTTTAATTTTTTATTTTTAAATTATTTATTTATTTATTTATTCATTCATTGAATTTATATACCTCCTTATACCCGGGGGCCTCAGGGCAGTTCACAGAATAAAGCCCCCAGCCCATTTACCTACATCCATAAGATGAACCATGATTGGCTAGATTTCTATGCCGTTGTTCAGTAGGAAGTAAACCCACTGCTGGCTTCCAGTTTTCTGTCCAGAGTGCAAAAGGTGTGGGTTGAATATGTTAATTGGATTTAATAGAGCCGAGCCAAAAGGCTTTTTGTTTGGATAATTCTTGAAATGCAAAAGGTGCGCTTTCAACCTCCACAACTCCAATATTGTCTATTATTTTGTCAAAGGTGCAGAGACTAGAAAGAAGTGAGAGGAGAAAAGCATCTGCAACCATTGAGAAGCTCTCCAACCAGACTGATTAGATGGACTCTCTGTAAGCCCCTTCCTGCTCATGTGACTGATAATGGTTCCATCCAAGCCTCACACCCATCTGCCTTCTTGACCAGTAGGGCTGCCTTTCTTAGAAACAAACTCCAGCTGCTTCGGTAAACTCAAACATGAACCGCTTTATTGAAGTATAATAGACAGGGAACCCTGCTTTCTCCTAGGCTGGAGAAACCCAGCCAGATGGGCAGGGTATTATTGTTGTTGTTGTTAGCCCCCAAGCCCACATTGGCTTCCTCTTTCCACACACTTCCACAGGAAGTTCCCCTTTCAAGCACTTCCTCTCAAAACAGGAACTAACTGTATACACACCTTTAGTCATACTGGCTGCATGGAAGGCTTGCCGATAATCCAGGTCCAGCCTTGATTTCAATGGTGACGTGCAAATATACAACAGCTTGATACTTGACTCGATCAGGACCTTTGTTTTTCAGATAGCTGTTCAAAGAAATACCACCCATTTAATTTACTTTTATTTTTTACTCTGTGAAAACAGGAGCTCCAGATGTTGCTGAACAGGAGCCTCCAGATGTTGCTGAACCATGACCCCCACCAAGAGCATGGTCAGTAGTCAGGGATGATGGGAATTGTAGTCCAGCATTCTCAAGGAGGGCCACAGCTTCCATGAGTGGTCAACAACGTTCCGATTGGGCACAGCTGATCACGTGTCTCTTCCTTTATACAGAATCACTGCCAGATGAATTGCAGTTTTTGGTCTGGACTGTTCTTAGTGTTGTTATGTAGTTTCTTCAAAAACCCAACTTTTTAACTAGAAAAGATTATTATTTTTTTAAAAAATCATTTTAGCACTAAGTTGTCTGATTCTGGCTGCAAGTCAAATCTGACACTACACAGCAGAGGAAAGAGAGACTGCCGTGCTCATCTTTTTAGTTTTGTCAGTGTAAGGGAATGCTGGACATTACACAACCTGGGAGGCTGCAGACTAAGCAAAGGCTCCTGGACCTCATTATCTTCACCTCTTTTGCTTGGAATGTACAAGTAATCCTATGGCAATGGTTGAGCTAATTGGACTCTGAGAGGATGAAAATCAATTAGAAGAAGACTGGACAGCCCAGTGTTATTGTTTTTTCCTAGCTATCCGTGGAGGTAAACTACAACAGGAAATCCAGATAATACTCAGCAGGCTAATGTACACACATAACACTCCCAGGTACTGTGATTTTTCATGCTTTGGGGGCTGGTGATTTTCATTAGGAGAGATAAATGGCTGGGGATGGTAGTAAAGAAAATTTTGGTTACACTTTAGCTGAACTTCTCTTTATTGATATTTATTTGTGAGCAGCTTAATAGCTTGCTTTATTGCTGTTTAGAATCACATTAAGCAGGCAGAGGGGTACATCCTACCCAAGCACGGCATATCTGCGTGCTGTAATTTACTCGTAAGTATTATTAATACAACTCAACGTGAAATTGATAGGAGTGCCATCGAAGAACGCATGTAATATTAATAAAGCGCTGCGAAAAGGCATATTGGTTTAATGCAAGAGATGTTACAGCATACAGCATCTTTAGAAAAATAAGGGAAAATGTGCTTTATTTAACATGGCACAAACATCTTAGTATATAAATATAGGGAATGGGAAAAACCCACCCAAAGCTTAATTCTTTTAAGGCTGCAATCCTGTATGCACATACCTGAAAGTCAGTCCCATTGAACTCATTGGAACTTACTTCTGAGTAGACATGCAGAAATAAGGTTGTGCTGTACAGCTGCCATCCTAAACACAGTTGCTAGGGAGGAGACTATACTGAACCGAGTGGGACATACTTACTTCTGAGTAGACACGCTTAGGATTACACTGCACATTGCATGGATTGTCGTGGGATATAATTAAGTCTTTAGTCCTATACCTGCATACCGAAGAGCAAGCACTGCAGAGCTCAGTGGGACTTTTGAGTAGAGAAATCTCTGAGGCATAAAGTGTTTTAACTTTGCAGGGATTGTTTCCACCATGTTCAAACTTCAAACTTACTGATACTATCTTACTTCCTGCCATGTAGATGTCAGAAGCAGAGACAGACAAAGAGAAAATTAGAACAACACCGAGCTTTGAAAATGACCAGCAAAATACTTCAACGTTGTTGAAAGAAGGTGAGTTGTACTGTTTATCACTGGAAATACTTCCTAATAACAGTAATACTCCACAACAGAGTCTAATTCAACAGCGGTTAACTCCTACCTCCACAGCAGTGGCAAGTGAATTTTGCTTATTCTGGGGCTTGGCCTAAAGTTTAGAGAGTCCTGTTTTTCAGTAATCAAATTTTTCATTCTGAGTAAAACAAAAAAAAAATCTAAGGAAAGTTTCAGGTGCTCCATTGGAAGTGGGCCTCGTTTCTAGATATAGTGATATAAATGTTAGCCATAGGTGCCACTCATCAGTCAAAATGAATTTTTGAAGCATCTGACATAAAGTAAGGATGCAGGAAAGAGAAATGCTATCTGTGAAATTATGCTTGGCAAAAGTTTATGGCTGGAATGCAAATAATGACATTAAAAGATTTAATGGAAGATGGCTGCATGTCTTGGTGGCATTTGGTTTGCTGTTGCTCAGATTCATTTGGAAAATACATTAGAATTAGAAGGAGCAAAGGAGAAGAACATGTTTTGTCTCAAAAATACGCAATGTTTCGACATAGCTGCATGTTGTTCTCACATCTGCATGATAATGGAAACAACAGAGTTTTAATCTGTGGCTGCCAAAAGACTAACACATTTAGTCTGAGAGGATGACAGCGCTATCCTTGTTGTAAACTGCAGGCAGCAGCATTGAACGTTCATGGTGCACATAGTATGAAAACGTCTTTTCTCTATGAAAAGTAATGCCACGATGTATTTATTTATTTCCAGTATGCAGGGCCGGATTTAGGTTTGATGAGGCCCTAAGCTACTGAAGGTAGTGGGGTCCTTTATATAGCAGGTGGGGCCCATTACTTACATCATAGGAGCCTACACAATACAAAATACTGTTGCTGTATGTTGACTTTATTTGTTTTTTATCTTATATTTTGGAAATGTACATCTAGGTTTTTTTTCCTTTGAAAATTTTCAAGAGAGTGGGGCCCTAAGCTATAGCTTGTTTAGCTTATATGTAAATCCGGCACTGCCAGAATGTATAGACTGCCTTTCACCTAGTCTTCAAAATGCTACAGGTCTCTCTTGTTTTTGCTACAGTGGCATTAGTGCAATTACTCCTGTGCAATAGGTATACTAACTAAGAGAGCAACTCCCATTATCTTTGCTACTGGAGGGGAAATAGCATTTGGTGGAGGGGCCTGCCCATCGGCAGGTGACTCCACCACTGTAGGGGCTTTCACTGTGCCAATGGGAAGTGCAGCACATGGGAATCTGCTGCTGATGGTGCCACAAAAGAGGTCAGTAAGGTTATAATATTGAACTAAGACCTGGGAGACCAGGGTTCAGATATCCACTCAGCCATAAAGCTCACAAAGTAACCTTTGGTCAGCCATTGTTTGCCAGCCTAACCTACCACACAGGTAGTTGTGGAGGTGTAGAACCATGTATGCCACCTTGAACTCCTTTGAACTGTTGGTCTCCCACCCTTGATGAATGTATTAGCATTGCAGATCAGAGTGGTCATCAGTAACACGTAGCTGTTTTCAGTTTGCTTAGTTTGTAACATGAAATGTGCAGTGTACCACCTCTGGGTACCAGAGTTTCTTACCTGGAAGGTTTTCCTGGATGCCTACAGAGGCTGATTTGGGCTTATTGGTCTTGAAACACATATGACTTGTTTTAGAAACATACTGAATAAGAGATTGGTCCATCCAGATCTTCAGGGTTTCAGATAGGGGATGTATCCAGGCCTACAAGGAGATGCTGGTGATTGGACCTGGGACTACCAGGGAGAAGAGTCGGTAGAAGAAGATTGGAAGAAATTCAAAGACTATTTACAGAAACACTGTAAAATTAAGGAATAACTGTTAGAAGGATGCTGGAATGAAGTTATGTGGTTTTAGCAATAATGTTATGAAGGGGTATGTAAAAATGGATTGTTAACAGGTGAAAATGTAAAGTTACAATATATTAAGATAAAATATCAAGATAAAAGCAAAAAGGGTAAGGACTTGCTGAAACTGAACTAGAATACAAAAAAGGGAGGTGTGAGGAGGTCAGGGAAACAAGCAAATGAAAGACAAGACATGGAAAGACTGATTTGTTTTTAATTGTTTTTTATTTTTCTGTATTTTTTATTTTTTGTTTTTTTTCTTCTCTTTTCTTCTTTTCATTTTTGTAACTTCTTTGAAACTTTAATAAATATTATTCAAAAAAAAAAAAAAAAAGATTGGACCTGGGACTATCTGCATAAACGGCAGATGCTCCACCCCTAAGCTTTGGCTGTTCCCATAGTTCTGTGGTGTGATGGGAAAGGGAGATGTAGTTCTGGCTTCTCTATAGACAGCAAGCTACCAGCCATCAATGTGAAGGCAGGGATAGAACCAGACGATATGGGGCACTGGGTGTGTTAGGAAGCAACTAGCAGAAAGATGAACAGGATTCCCCTCTCTGCTGCCCCAATGTTTTATTAATGGTTTTTATGTTTATTTATTTGTGCTCCACACCACTTAAAAATATTAGTTTTCAGGTCTCTCAGCAAAAAGAGTGAGTTGCATAGTAGAACCTGATCCTGTCTGCAAAAGCAAGAAAGCAGTATGTTCTTTTAGCATTCAGTTTTAAAGGAAAGTTATTTTTATTCCTGGTTTTGTATTGATTACTTGTGCCTTCTAAAAACAACAACCGTGAACCACACAGTGGAAGAAATATGCTATAAAGATATGGCGTAGTAGCTCTCTTTATATAGTGCCTTGCGCCCTCAGAGCTTCCAAAACATTTGCAAAATAATACGTTATGTGCTGCGAGTGCCATCATTGTGTGCACTAGTAAGAGGTTGTGATCTTTATAATGTATCCATTAAGTGTTTATTGGCTATAAGGTCATAACCCACCTCATTCGTGGAGGAAATGCTGAGCCGAAGACAGAGCCATGCACTTTTTGAGGAGGTTGTTTGATATTTGATTCCAGTAGCATCAGCCCCTGGAAGAAGAAGGAGAAGGAGAAGGAGCCACAAATGTAGGACACTATCCAGCCAAGGTTAAGCCCTTTGAATTCCTATCGGCACAAGCTGCTGTTGCTGGAAGAGCAGATTTTAAATGGGGGAAATTATAGAGACTAGGTGTTTTGCAGTCCGTCTCCTAGCAAAGCATTGGCATGTGTTATTCCAGGAGCAAGCAAAGTGTTCCCTTCCAGATGTTGTAGGAATACAACTACCATAAACCCCAGTTACCATGACTAATGGCCAGGGATTATGGAGGTTATAGTCCAACCACACATGGAAGGCACCCCATGCTATTTTAAAGGAGGGCATGCAGTAGAAAGTTTAGGAGGACCTGTAGCGTTGGGATTTTTACATATGAACACCAGAAGCTGTCTCATCATTGGTCCATCTAGCTCAATAAGACCATGACTCTTTCCCAGCCGTACGGGGAGATTCTGGGGATTGAACCTGTGACTTTCTACATGCGATGTAGATGCTCTGCCACTGAGCTATGACCCTTCCTGACAAAATGTGGTGATCTGTGGACACTGTTGGAGCTTTTTGGAAAGTATGTGTGTGCATGCAGCCAGTCATTCAGAGGAAAGAGCCAGGTCTTTCCCCCATTTTAAACCAGCTTGCTTTTTTAGTTAACTGAAGTTTGGAGCAGATATGTATTTTAGCAAAAGATTGCTAGTGGCAGAGTTACTTATTCATGGGGGCATCAGGTAAAATATTTAAAACACAAGTTGTGTAACCTTAGGTGACTCCTCTCCACTTTAAAGAGGAGGGCAAAATGTGACCGAAAAGTGATGATGCCAATCCCAGAGGGCTAAAATCTCTGGAAGATGCCTTGTCAGCTTCAGGCCTATGATCAAGTGAATTAATCAATGCAACCCTTCCTTTAAGTTGTAAAAAAGCAGATTTAAAGACTCCCTTCCAGTGGGCACAGAGTCTATCAAATGTAGCATACTTCCAGCTTGCTGCTATTAATTGCAGTTTTATAAGCTGAGTGGCTCTTGAACTCTGCAATGCAATCTCCTGGGAAGGGAAGGATTTCAAATGCACTCAGAGAAACAATGTTACAGTAACTAGGGAGGTGTAGGAAATGCTTCTGTTAGGACAGCACCAGCCAGACAGCTGTGCTGTCCAGCCTGATAACTTCCCAATACTGGCTGTCTATTTTAAATAATGTTTCATTCTTAAAACTCTTTTGACTCCGTCTAACTCTCACTGACTCCTGCTCACCTAGCAGTTTGAAAGCATGTCAAAGTGCAAGTAGATAAATAGGTACTGCTCCGGCGGGAACGTAAACGGCGTTTCCGTGCAGTGCTTTGGTTTGCCAGAAGCGGCTTAATCATGCTGGCCACATGACCCAGAAGCTGTATGCCATCTCCCTTGGCCAATAAAGCGAGAAGAACGCCGCAACCGGTAAGGGGTGCCTTTACCTTTACCTTTAACTCTCACTGAACAGCTCAGGAATTACAGTATGGGTAAGGGAACCGTCAGGACTCTCCCCAGGCTGTACTTTCTCCTCAGCCGCCTCTTTTGTGCTTTTCCATGGCTGGAACATGCATTGGGTGTGAGGAATTCAAATATGCTATTTATGTGATTGGCGAACATTTAGCTTGGTAATTCTACGTCTGATGAAGCAGCATATAAACTGCTGCCAGAAAATCAAAATAACAATAATCTTACCTTCTGAAAATGTCAAGTAATGCTAAACAACAACAACAACAACTTCAAGTACTTGGCAATCATTTTTTAATGATTACTATGCAATTTTACACACAATTTATTTACCAAGCAAAACTAAATTATATTAATCTGACCAAAATATCTTTCAAATTCCTAAGTCATGTTACATCTTCATTGCACCCCTCCATTTGGGAATTGGAAAGTTGAATAATTCAACATGCCCTACTGTCACATGCCCCCTAAATTTGTTCTGGGCTTCTCCCCAACCACCTTGAGCAGATTGGTGGAGGGTGGGAGCGCATGGGCGTATGGGAAACAGAGACAAAGCAGAAGTTCCATTGCACAAATGGAAATCCCTACACTTGCTTTTTTGGTTATACTGCCCATAGATTCTTGTGTTTCCTTTTTCTTTCCATTTCCCAGGCTCTGCTAAATTTCTCTGCTTTGTGTGTATGTTTCTTTTAGAAATGCAAAAAGGCCACTGTAGTGCCTCCACCCTCCCCACTCCTGACCAGGTTCAGTGCTCCAGGGTACAGATGGGGATTTAGCTAACTCACTTGCCATGGTCCCTGTGAAAATATTCCAGACCCTGGGATCAGACTCCCCTCTTTGTGGCTAGGAACCAGTGGGAGGGGGGATTCCCCTCGGGGCCAGTCTTACTGGGAACACTTCTGCAAGGAGTGCGCATGGCCACTACCCCTCTGGCCCAAAAACAACTCAACTCCATAGGAACAAGCCTCTGCTACCAATGACTGGGCCCTTTTTAAATGATATGCATTACATAGTGATACACATCTCAGCTACTGAGATGGAGCTGTAGCTCCTATAGAAGGCTCAGTCCTGAAAGGAACTGCTTCTGAAGCAACATCTGGGCTCTCTTCTCATGCCTGAGCCTTGCATGGAGCTGTCCATTGTGCTTTTCTCTGGCCTTGCCTCATCTCAGCTTGCATCAAAACACCATCTAAGCTCCCATTTTCAAAAACATTTGGCCCTTTCCAAATCTTTAACCTTCCTTAGTAATCTTGCCATTTCCAGCAGAACAAGGAACCAGAGGAGGCCTGAAATAATTAATCTTCCCAGTAGAATATTTCTGTTACAACTGAGGATTTCACACAGGTTCCCTGATATTACCTGTTACAACTTTTTTTAAATGGAAGGCTTGGATAGTAAGATATGGGAGGAAGTTTGGAGAAGGAAATTTTCTCCTCCCGCCCACATTGTGAAAGATTCTTCACATGCATGGCAGTAGCGGTTAGGATGACGCTTAACTGACCTCCCAACACCAGCATTGCTGAGGCCAACTGGGAGGAGCCAGGGATGCGAGTGGTGCTGTGGTCTAAGCCACTGAGCCTCTTGGGTTTGCCAATCAGAAGGTTGGTGGTTCGAATACCCGCAATGGGGTGAGCTCCCATTACTCTGTCCCAGCTCCTGCTACCCTAGCAGTTTGAAAGCACACCAGTGCAAGGAGATAAATAGGTACCACTGTGGCAGGAAGGTAAAAGGCTTTTCAGTGTGCTCTGGTTTCTACCAAGGTGTTCCATTGTGCCAGAAGCAGTTTAGTCCTGCTGGCCACATGACCCTGGAAGCTGACTGTGGACAAACGCCGGCTCCCTCGGCCTGAAAAGCGAGATGAGTGCTGCAGCCCCATACTTGCCTTTGACTGGACTTCACTGTCCAGGGGTTGTTTACCTTTTACCTTACTGGAAGGAAGATGGGGAGGTCAGAGTGGCGACAATGCCACTGACTGCTACTGTACTCTGACATAGCTGCACCCCATTTCACATCATTCAGGAGACACTTTTAGGAGGCTTGTGGGGGCAGGGAAGGAGAATAAAAACATCTCTCTGTACACTTATCAAACTGTAGTACTTAGAAGATGACACACTGCAACTAAGTGAAGGATCAACCAACATTTACAAACACAGTATTTTCAGAATTGGCAGAGATGAGGCTTAAAAGTTGGTTTTTTCTTTTCAGAATGGGAAATTGGGATGAAATAGACCACACACCACTATGGGAGCAATGTGTGATTGTAATGGTTATATGGGGTTGCTTGTGCGTAAGTTACCGCCACTCCTGGCTAGGTTGCCTGGTTAAACCTTTTCCTGGCTGGACAGCCCTTCACTTTGTGGCTCTTTCAGTTGCTAGCAGAATCCGTCAGTGGGCGTTTCTTGAACTTCTTCCAGCAAAGAAGTTATTTGACGCCAAGTCTACGCCTACTTTCCCTGCGCGGAAGTCTTCTGCGCAGGGTGGGTGTGGGTAGCGGAGGACTCGTGCTTTCCCTGCTGGTCTCCGGCGAAGAGTCCTGGAGCCCCCTCGCCGATTCCCCCATCTGCCCCCCTTTATCCCTGGTGTTACGCTGATTTCCTTCCCCAGCCGATGAGCTCCCTCTCTCCCTGCTGGGACCCTCTCCGGCATCGCTTTGGAGCCTTGCCTCCACCTCTGGCTCTGATGTCAGTTCCCTGACAGTGATTCAAAGCTGTTGATGCTACTATTGTTGTTGTTGTTATTTTGTCACTTTTGACGTGGAAGCATCCCAAAGCAACTTGTGATCTAAGAAGAAAAACAGCAAGTAAACAAATATAGGGACAGAAGTAAAAGAACCTGAAAATGACACACACACACACACACACACACAGAGAGAGAGAGAGAGAGAGAGAGAGAGAGAGAGAGAGAGAGAGGAGATCTAACCAATTCCACTAAAAAGACAAGGGAAGCAGTAGTTGGGTGTTTTGGGCTTCCCTGGCCAATTTTTTTTCTTAAAGGCCTCATGGCTGACAATGCATCTTTGTACTAATTACTAGCACAAATTAGACTTCACTTCAGCTTTGCTGGAAAATCCCTGCAAGCAGTTTGAATAGGAAGGGGAACACTTTCTTTCGACGTTGATGGAATGGCTCAGGTGCCAAGTTTCTTCTGCTAGATTCCAGAGATTACTTAGTGGAGACAGGAACACAATTTAGCAGTGTTGCCGCATCTATAATTAAGAGGTAAATTTGTAGCCTGGCTTCTTATATTATTTAATCATGAATTACTCTCTAGACTATAAATAATAAAGATGATATTAATCTCTTACCATTAAAACAAACCAGTCTGAAATAAAACTCCTGTGTGTTTGTGTTGTGTGAGAGTGAACTTTTGCATCAGACTCCGACTCTGACTCAGTCCAAATCTAACCAAACACAGGTGAGGTTGCACCATCATGCCCACCACATGGTGGTGGTAAAGCCTCTCCTCCTCCAAGAGGGGAGGTGTTGTGGGCGGGACGCGATTTCTGTGTCACACAGGGGGCATTACGCCCCCTCCCCACTCACCTGGCTGGCACACCACGCCCACAGGTAAGCGCCCAACCGGGCGGCTTGGAGGGGGCGTGGTTTGCAGTTTAACTTACTGCTGCACCAGCCATTCCACCTCATTTTCCGCCTTCTCGTCGCAAGTCACCCACCCTCCACTCCCTTAGAGCTTAGGGCTTAGTTTTTCTCTTGACCTTGCTATGGACCTTAGGTTGGTCGCCCAGGTTGCCCAGGGGGCCTGGTAGGAATTTTTCCAATTAGCATTAGGCCTTTTGGTTTTTCGCCTACCTCGTAGCAATCGTCACAACTTTCTTGGTATTGGCGGTTAGGTTAGGCATTGGAATGTGTTGATGGTGTGTGGAAGGGCTAGGTGTGGCCATCGCCTACCCCTTCAAATATGGGTATTCCATTAAAGGAATCCGGTGGTCGGGGATCCTGTCCGATGCCTGTGTGGTGGGGGGCCATGGCACGACCCTCGGTGACATCAGGGGAGAGCTTATAGTTATATTAGCATCAACAGGCTTCTGTTGAATAAATCTCCTTTGGGCTCACCCCTCTCCGAGTGGGTGGAGTCAATCTGTCGTGGTCCAATGCTTAAGCCAATACCTTCTCACTTGCTGTAATCAATAAAGTTGTGGCCTTTTCTTGCCCATTAACCTTATACTCTGTGTCTGTGTGTCTTCATTCCACAAAGCGGGGATCGGGTCCTCGAACCACAAATAAAACTTAGTTCTCTGGCACTGTTGCACCTGCAAGTAGCCATCCAGCAGAGCTTTTTTCAGTGGTACATGGCCTTTTGCCATCTAGCTAAAAGAGCACTGTTCTGGCACCCTGGGAGGCCTACTGTAACAACTTTGTGAGGCATAAAACCACTCAGATTCAGACAGAGCTGGATGCCACAGTTAGAGCTAGCCATATGGCTGAATGGGTGAGTCCAGGGAGGGACTGAATGGAGAAGAGGGAGCTACCATCTGTCTTGAATGAGGCAGTGGTGTGTTCTCTCCTTAAGATGACTTCCCAGAATAATATTAACAACTTCTCCTCCTCCTCCTCCTCCTCCTCCTCCTCCTCCTCCTCCTCCTCCTCCTCCTCCTTCCCCTCCTCCTCCTCCTCCTCCTCCTCCCATATAACCTGTCCACCTCACTGGGTTACCCCAGCCACTCTGGGTGACTTCTAATAAAATATAAAGGGATAAAACAAAACATCAAACCACACTGAAATGTGGCTGCTCGTAGGGTAATGCAGCTGATAAATGTTCCCTGCCCCTGCACTGCAGAGAACCATAGCTGTACTTTTGCTGGTCTGTGCCCAAAGTTGGGGGACAGCCTATCGAGTACAGTACAGTTCACTGTTGTTGTGCAAAGCCCGCCTGTGCTTATAATTTGGCAGCAACTGAAGTCCTGGCTTGACTTATGCACTGCTTTCCATATGTTCCTGCCTGGGCGTTGTAATACGCTTTATACCGGAGAAAATTACATTCACAAAATAGGTGCAGCAGTAGAACCCAGGAGTGCGCACTTTCTCACAGGCCGCTAGGAGCCATGCCCCAGAGGGGACCTCTGGTAGGGCTGTGATGCACTAGTTTTTAAACATCATATCTTAAAGTACAACCATGTAAAAATAAATAAAGTTGAAAACTAAGCAGTGGTTTTCCAGTATGACGCAGCAGCATTACTTGAATTAGGCCAATTTACCACTTATGATAGCAGTAATGGGACTAAAAGCCAATAAAAGTGGTCTGTTCGTTCAGAGATTGGCTTTTATGGCTTACTCCAAATATTATCAAGCGAATCAAAAGCTGTCATCATAGTGTCTAAAAAGCCTTCATACCTTGTAAGCAAACAGTGTGACTTTGACAAATAATCATTAATATGCCTGCGTGACGCCAAAGCCAAGAAGAAGAAATAAAGGGAAAACCTGATATTTCACTTTACGTAAGTCATTAAAATAATTTTAACTAGATTTCAAATGAAACAGTTTTATGCGTAAAATGACTTAATTTGTACCTTTCCGTCCCATTGTATATAATACTCAGACAGTGGAAAATGCCTGGGTCCCAGAGCAACAAAATGGGTACTTCGATATCCCTTATAGTATCGCTGCCAATTCTGGAAAACGCAGCAGGCACTACTGACAGAGCCCTTTCACAGTGACAATGCAGCATAAACAATATTAATGCATGAAGTTTTGTACCTTGCAGATAGTGGCTGCGACAGGGGAAATTGCAGGCACACCCCTTCCTCTTTGCTGGTTAGGGACAGCAATGTCTTCCCCCAATACCCTTCCTCTGCTTATTTTTCCAAGTACCTACATTCTTCGTTCTTCCTTCCCTATTAGGGATGGAAAGATGTGTCCATTTTCATTCCTTCACTTCCTCCTCCCCTTCACACACACTTCATCCCTTCCCTTCTCAAGCTTTGGGGGCTTCACCAGTCAGCTTCGTTCTGTTTCAGTTTGAGGGGGACTGCTGTGGAATTTTGGAATCTTAGGAAGTCTCTGATCTGCCCCCAAATGTCCTGTTAATGGTACAATTTGACTCAGAAATGTGAGCACCTTCGCCTATATATATATATATATATTTGCATTTTCAAAAACAAGCAATTAGCCTGGTAATTCAGGATATGCAGAGAGCCGATGCGCACTTCTAAAATACGGCCACTTCTCTTTCCATTGTTCTACTGTGCATTACTTTCCTCAGATTTCTCCATCAGCTGAAGTTTTGACACTAATGTAATACTTGAAAATATTTTCCATTTTTCATATTGATATTTTTGACCCGTGCGCTCTCCATTTATTAATGGCAAGTTCCCTTCCTCAAGACATTGTGATAATGGACTGAGAGATATATGCTTGTTATCCTTAAAAGAACTGCCAACTTTAATGGATGAGAAAAATCTGAATATGAGGGGTTTGGAGTTTGGCAACACAACCTTTTTCAGAGTTTCATTGCCCCTCCTCCCCAGTTTCCCAAATCGTTTTGTTGACGCTAAATTCAAACATTGCTATAGGGAGGGAAGGAGAACTTTCAGCTCCAGGTGTTGCAAGACTCCAGTTCCTATTATCCCTGAGCTGGCTGTGAGCTGGACCTGGCAGCCATTGTAATTTCCCACAATTCCACAGACTGGCACTATGTCAGGGGCATAGTTTAGAAATGTAAATGGCTGACACAAACACCAGATACTGGATTGGCTTCAAGGCAAATCCCAGTACTGGTAGAACTGGCTGGGGTTTGGGGGCCTGGCAGTTGCCAGAGGCTGGTTTTGAGAGTGGGCTCCATAGCTGTGTGAGCTCAGAATGGGATAATACCATCTTTGGTTCCCTGAGCTCATTGGAAGGAGGGAGACCTACAGATGTGTGAAAAAATGTCCTAAATAAGCTAATTTTAAGTACATGCACATGATCCTATATATGTTTGCTGTTTCCTCTTTTAGCTGCTTATTCATATTATAATTTGCTAGAATACAAGAAGCTTTACAAATAAATAATTGCAGCAAGTGATTAAGGAAGCAGTTTGAACCAGGTCCCCACCAATGCCATGTACACATGTTCTCTCCTTCCTTTCTCTCCAACAAATAGATGTTTTAAGTAGTTTTATTAGTATCCCTTTAATATTGCCATCAAAATTCACCAGAGTTCAAGAGCAGAGCAAATTTACATCTGTTTAAATAATGGACTTGACATTGATATTACATCACAGCTATTTTAAATATAATCATTCTTCATAACACCACCTTCCATGTCACTGCTCGCAAAGAAAGGGCTTGATCCTGCTTCCATCAAAGTCAACAGCAAATCTCCCCCTTTCGCTTCATCAAGAAAGGGATTGAGCACTAAATGTGAGATGCAAAACTGGCCTTGCGTTGACTCTTTGGGCTTGACATTGTTCACTGATGCACTCAGCGATGTTAATTCCCTCCACTTCAAGAATTACTGGATGGATTTCTATGCTTTGTATTATTTAGCCATTGAATCAAATGATCACTGTGGTCTTTCTTCCGTCCGTGAAAACACGCGAAGCCACATATATTATTGAGATTCTCTGGGGAGGAAAGACTAATCGAGTGCAGAGCTTTGTGTTTGCTGGACTTGGGGTGGATTATTCTGGTGCCGTTCCGATGCCCTGTTTCCTGGACTGCCTCTCGCTTCAGACTTGGCAGCGGCAGAAATAAAGGCATGACACCAAGTCCATGGAGCAGCAGCAGCAGCAGAGGCAGCTGCAAACATGTGGGGTGGGAGCCATAGAAGAGTGGTGCAAAACTCTATTCACGCAGTGAAGCTTTCCTCTTTCCTCCGTCCTGAGCACCTGCAGCTGAGTTGAGGGGCAAGGGAGACTCTAGTCTAGGGGAATGGGAAAATCAGAATGATTTAACAGGGCTGCCTTGCACAAGCACAAGTGCTTGCTTGTACATGCAAGGCATCTTTGAGACCAAGCCAGTGGCAGCAGGAACAGGGTTTTCCAGAAGCACAGATGCTTCTTCTGCCCACTCCTGGCTTTTTGCTGCTCTTCTTCTCCCAGCTGTTCTGAAGTCTTCAGCAGGGTTCTTATCAACACCCAGGAAGCAGAAACTTGAGAATCCCGTTTTACTCCCCATTCCTAGGTTGCCCCTTTTCTTATATCAACTGTGCAAGAGAGAGTTCACATAGGCTGTGATTCAGAGAAGTCAGTTGTGTGCAAGATAACTGTGCTTGTTGAGTGAGGGGGATGTAGGAGTGAAAATACAGACATTTTTATGTCCGTACATGATTTCCTTTGTTTCTTCAGATGCACTGAATCTTAGAATTGTAGAATTGGAAGAGACCCTGAGGATCATCTAGTCAAACCTTTACAATGCGGGGATCTCATGTAAATGACTTTTGAATTGCAAGCAAGAGTAAGAATTGAAGGGCCACCACTCAGTGGCTAAACACTGAAGAAGGACCAGCATTCCAGCAGGTAGGGGCTCTGTCTGGAAACCCGGAGAGTTCCTACCAGTTTGTGTAGACAATACCAAGCCAGAAGGACCAAGAGTTTGACTCAGTATAAAGCTTCTCCTTATGTTTCTTGTGTCTCAACTAGATTATATTGAGGGGGGGGGGAGGAAACCATGTCAGAGGCTAATTCAGATTTCTAAGAAGGGGTGGCGATACCTGACTGTTAAGCAGCATGTCTTAAAATGTGCACCCTAGTCTCTCACACTTTGCTCTTTTTAATATGGAAAAAAAAAATCAGTAGCTGGCACTGATGAGCTGAGATTACCAATTTTGCACATGATGTTTTAGAATTTATTTCCATTCCTCCATCAGAAACACCTGGTCTTGTGCTTATTTAGGAAACCAATTAGCTTGGATGGTGGAGGGGGCACATGTCTCAAGTGCTCAAATGGAATGGAATGGTGGTTATCGGAATGAAGGATGTGATGTACCTTGCTCTCTGTGCTGGGTTGGTGATTTTGTTGCACCTGTGGTTTGTTCTTTTTGCCATTATTTGGAAAAGTAATCAGGCAGGCACCACCAGTCCCTGTTTATGATTTTGGCTCCATGCAAACTAACCCAGTTATAGGATCCCAAAATGTTGCTTTTCTCAGTCTGGAATCATCCGCACTCATTCTCCACTGATACTTTCAATCCAGGTTGGTTCTAGATTTTGCTGTCCACATGGATAGGTGTGGTTAATACACATTTGAAAACCCTTCCCTGATTAGGTAATCCACACCTTTTTCTCCCTGCACATGTTGCAGGTGAATGAAGAAGGAAGTGGCGATTGTGATCTTGGTAGACACCCACTCACAGCACCATTGGACAGGTGTGGAGATCTGACAGGACCATCTGTTTTCAAATGGACACATTATAGAGTAATGCAGAACCAATCTGCTGTCTGCTTTCATTTTTGAAATAAAACTTATGAAGCACTTTTCAGGGGCAAAAAAATATGCAGTGGATCTACATTGTGTATATAGAAAAATCAGCCTCCGTTGATTCTAGAACAAAACGTGCATATACAGCCTTCAGCACCCCACAGTATTCAAGTCAGCCACTAGTTTAGAACCATTCTGGCTCAATTCATTATGTGCTTGCAAAGACATTTCTATTTTCTGAGGCATTTGGCTAGATGTTTCGTTGTGCTCGTGATACTGTGATATAAATTTGATTTATTGTTGTGCTGGCTGGTTTTTTTTAAAAAAAGATTGTTTTATTTTATTACGTGTTATATATTTTTATGTTATATCCTGCTCTGGCATTGATTCTAATGAAGAGCAGGTGATAAATTACCAAATAAAGGTAAGTAAATAATAAATTATAGCAAACTAAAATTACAAAACTGACATTATGCGTATGTACTATGCAGGTAAATATGAAAATGAAGGCAATTTAGTCAAGTGACTGACTGCTTTCACTCTTGGAAATAACCTTTAAGTTGATTAATTGTGGGGGGGGGGAGAGAGAGACTAAGCTTTTAAGGGCTACTCTTCTGGTACATTGTGCACAGAAGGAAGAAATCCAAAAGTTTAATAGATTCACACCTGTATAAAATTTCTAGTGGAATGGAAGACTTCGGGCTTGATGACATGTGGTGTTACTGAAGGGATTAAACGCTAGCCATGTGTAGTAGGAGATTATTGTCTCCAAGAATGCAGCCTACAAGGAGGAGAGAATGTAAGACTACAAGAAGAAACTGGAGAGATCAGGCAAAAGACTCATGCCCTCCCTGCCCCACAGATGACTGATTGTGGTGCTCCGGTAGATGGAGAGATTGGGCAATCATCAGGAGTTCAGAGAGTTGTAGTCTAAAACACCTGGAAGTTAGGGAAGGCAGACATAACCGCTTGCCTATGGCCATTAGTTACTTCTCTGGGTGTTGCCAGCCTGTCTGTTTTTTAATCTGTTCTTGCTCCTGGTCTGCCAGATCCTTGACTGCTGCTCTGGAACTTAACCATGCCTAGTTTTGACTGCAAGCTTGCTTTCAGTCCATCTGAGCCTTGATTGCTGTTTTAGAACTTCTGCCCATCTGAGACCATACACCTGCTTATAGCCCCCTTGGACTGGCAAGCCAGCTGTCTCTGGATCTTGGAATCCCACTTCCTGGAATCCTGTAAAGACTTGACACCCATAATCACATCCCAAAGCTACTTTCACCCTCTATCTAAAAGGTTTCGCTCAAAAAGTGAAGGATCCTCAAGAGTAACTTCTGCTGCAGTACAAGTAGTTAGGACCAGATGAAAAAAAATGTGGGCACATCTTTGCGTCAACCCACAGTCATATCCTGAAGACTAACCCTGAATATCACATCATATCCAGCCCATATCCTCTTTCTCTAGCCAGTGTGGTGTAGTGGTTAAGAGCGGTGGACTCATAATCTGGGGAACCGGGTTCGCTTCCCTGCTCCTCCACATGCAGCTGCTGGGTGACCTTGGGCCAGTCACACTTCTCTGAAGTCTCTCAGCCTCACTCACCTCACAGAGTGTTTGTTGTGGGGGAGGAAGGGAAAGGAGATTGTTAGCCGCTTTAAGACTCCTTCGGGTAGTGATAAAGCGGGATATCAAATCCAAACTCCTCTTCCTCTTCCTCCTCTTGTCACATCCATCAATTTTTGTTTTAGAACAACATTATTTATGCAAATAGGGTCCAATGACAAACATGCCATAGAAAAAAATGTCGACACTACCAATCCTTCCACTACTTTTTAGAAAAGAAAAGAAAAAGTTTAAATATAGATTACAAAATGTCACTGTGATGGCATTGCTAGCAGAAATAAAACACTTGGTAAATATAGTGTTAATCTTTTCTTCCTTAAATGAATCATTTTAAAAAGCTATTAAACTAAAGAGAATGAGCATAGTTTTCTAGTAATGACTTCTCTTCTTCAGAATGAAATTGGTAAAAACCCTGATTGCAGATCTATATCCCAAAAGGCCTAGGAGTTTGGGGGACTAGATGGCTGGCGGGAGGTGATGATCTATGCTATACTGTATATCTAAGCGCCGCATCCTTATATACTTGCTATATATACAGATATGGTTTTATATGTATCTTTATTTAAAATCTCATCAGGTTTCTTCACCCTCCCCTTCTCATTCTGATGCTTAAAAACAATCTTCTCTCCTTTTCTTAATATATACTTTGATATATGTATATACACACACATATGCTAAATATAAGTACAATTTTATTCATAAGCTCACATAATGATTCAGGCTGTGATTGTTAATAAAAATGCATTTCTAACCATCAAATTTGAGTCTATTATTCTAAGTTAATTGCATTTGCCCTAAAGAGACTTGAAACTGGCTGTCAGCCTATTTGTGTCAGTCTCATTTTATTCATCAGTCAATCTTGTCTTTTCTTTTCCTTTTCTTTTTTTACATCCCATATATTGATCAAATAGATTTGTTAGCATGCCTGTGCAGCTTTGGGGGGGCGTGGGGGGAGAAAGTTTATGTTATCCATCAGGTTTATTTGATTACTGTATTACTTTGCATATTATCTTAATTGATATTTCAGTAGCAAATAAATGCCCTTTTTGATGGTCCCATAAGATTCCTATTAAATATAAATCACCTTACCTGTGACTTGGATGTGGATACAGTGAAAGGGAAAAGCACACGCAACACATAAAATATATTACATTCATCCTGCACTGTTTCTGCAGGTTAAAGAATAACAAGCTTGTGCTCTAATTTGTGGCACAGAAGTTTAGTTCTTGCCAGTTGGTTACAGAGAATAAAAATATGAAGTAGTCCATATGTAACCTTTAATTAAAGCTCTGTAACCAATTAACTAATTCTTAATTTTCCCAGCTGAAGCGTTCTTTATATCTAAAATGCTAACATGCTAACATACAGCGGTAACGCTTTTTCTGTTCTGAATTTCTTATGAACGCACCATTAGTAAAAATCATAACAGGAAATAATGTTGGTGTAAAGAATATCAAATGTTTATTTACTGAAACATAAGATGTTTCATATGCCTCTCTAAAATGGTGGCTTTATTTACTGAATTTGGAGAGGACTCTTCATAGCGATCCCAGGGCACTTTCCAATGTTACAAAATATGCAACCACGTTAATTTTAAAATAAATAAATAAAACACAGTGGAGAACACCCACTCACCACTGTGCAGCAGCCCAAGCCCACCAGTACTTCAGTGACAACTGCACCTCGCCCCTGCCCCAGTCGAAAGGCCTGGGGTTGTTGGTATGGAAGAAGGTGCCCAAGCTGGTGATAACAGGAGGTAGCTGTAGCCCAAGATAGGACAAGACCCAGGGAACCACTTTCAGTTGAGCATGAAATCCAATCTCTGCCATTGGGAACACTGAGCACTCAGGATTCTAATCATGTTCAAAATCGTCCTGCAAGATTTTGTTTAGTGAATTGGTTGGGGAACCAGCCAACATGCATGGGATTACTGGGGGCAGTGCACCAGAGCTTACCAATTTTTTCAAGTTGTTGACACACTTTTTAGACTTGCATCATTTCGTGATACAGTAATTCAGTTTTACTAGCAAACCGGGGGGTTAAACTAACCCATTATAAGACACGAGGAGTGTTCGCGTGACACACCTACACAATGCCGCTGACACACTAACATGTCACAACACACAGTATGGAAAGCTCTGCCCTACACAGTTTGAGCCCTCACACATTATTTTGAATGGCTACAAGTGACTGGTTAATTTGGAGCATCATAGAACGCTCAAGGTGGAATGCTGATATTTTGATCCATGGAGAAAGCAGCCTTTAGTGAGTGATGCAGCCTGCTTGTGAAGCAAAAGCAATACACCAGAAATACGTGTTCTTTCCCCCATGAACAAGAATGAATGAAGATCTTTAAGCAGACAAAAATTCACATAATAATTGATCTGGGCATATGTGTGTTTGTGTGTGTTCCCACTGAGCAATGTATTTTCAATAGTCACTTATAAATCTTGGTTCATGCAGAGAGGCTCAGATGACACTCTGCCACACAGATCTATGAATGCAGATGGTTTTCTGTGTCAATCTGTGTGTATTCTTCAGTGTGCCAGTTTTTAGAAGAGTTCCTGATCCTTTACTAAGCAGCCTCAACCAGCACAATCTTCATTTTGTTTAAGGTCTCCCGTTTTTTTGTGAGCACCCCATTTCAAGGGAGGTACATTGTTCCTATATTTTCTTTATTGTATTTTTAATTACAACATTTACATGCCTCCAATTTGCAGAAAGTTCTCTGGGTGGTTGTCATGGCACTTCGAGGCAAGGGATGTCCAGAGTGAGGAATGAACAAAAAAAAAAATGGTCAAAAGATTATAAGTTAGGGAAAAGGCATATTTATCAGTCCTACATCTCCCAGCTACTCCTAGGTGTGCACTCAATGAGGCAGTTGCAACAACAGAGAAGCCCCACCCCGACCTCATTGTATGTATCTCCCGCACCTGAGCACAGAAGCAGGCAAATACTTCACCTGCGTGTAACCTGTTTCTGCTCCTCTCACTTCGCTCCTCTTCGAGAGCCAGTGTGGTGTAGTGGTTAAGAGCAGTAGTTTTGTAATCTGGGGAACCGGGTTCGCATCTCCGCTCCTCCACATGCAGCTGCTGGGTGACCTTGGGCCAGTCACACTTCTTTGAAGTCTCTCAGCCTCACTCACCTCACAGAGTGTTTGTTGTGGGGGAGGAAGGGAAAGGAGAATGTTAGCCGCTTTGAGACTCCTTAAAGGGAGTGAAAGGCGGGATATCAAATCCAAACTCTTCTTCTTCTTCTTCTTCTTCTTCTTCTTCTTCTTCTTCTTCTTCTAGTCCTGGGAGATGGTGGAACAGGAGAGGTGGGGGCAGGAGGAGGAGGAGGTGTGCAAACCCTTGACTCTGTACCAGCCTGATCTTTCTCTCTCTCTGTCACCACCTGTTCTTCATGCTCCAATCCCACAGCTTCTTCTGCCTCTGCCTCTCATCCCCTGGCTACTACGGGGTCCCCCAGCCAACTGATCCCTTCTTCCTAGTCAGTCTCCAAGCCCCCTTTCCCGGTGCCCACTCATCAATATCCATTCACTGCTCCTCCAGGCAGTCCCTCACAGTGGTTCCCCTGTGATATCTTAAGCCTCAGAACTGCTATGGAGAGAGTGGGCATTGGAATGTCAGCTCTGAACTCTGAACAGAAATCGGAGACCAAGCAATGAAGAGTCTTGCCGTTTATTTTCAAAACCTTGGACCATCTAGTATCTACTTTAAAGAGGAACAGCTGCAGGGGGTGGGGAGGATACCACCTTCACCATTTCAGAGCAACAAAGGAAAGGGGGAAATGATTGCTACATGAAAGGCATTTCAAAGACCTCCCACAAAACGCTGGTACAGAATCCCTAGTAGATTCATGGCAAGAGAACTGTCACACTAGTAATCCTCAACAGACTTTAGCAATACATTCCCATGAACAAAAGGCACACACAAAAACAACCCCAATATTGTCTCATGTAAGATTTTGAGGCAAGAGATTGATAAAAGGGGTTCCTCAATTCTGCAATCTAACCCCCCCCATGCTTCCAGCAAAGACAATGTTGAAAACTGTTGTCACTGTTATTCTTGCACCTTCTCTGCTCCATAAAAACTGCTGTTATCTTCAAATATATCCCATGAGATGCACTTTGATGACCATCCAACCCCATTTGTGCTATCCAGACCCCAAGCAAAGCACAGACTGGCTGGCTGAAGAGGGTTAGAAAGAATGTGGTTTGTTCCAGTGAGAGAATTTGAAGGCTGCTTTTGAGCTGTGTTTTGAGGGGTTGTTCCTTTACATGATACCCTGACACCTCTGCTTCTCCAGGTGCCATGGTGTGATTTGCAAAGTATGGTGAGCCTTCATGTTTATAAACATAGTAATTTTTCTTCTCTCCCCCCCCTCCCCTCCATCACAAGGATTGACCAACCCTATTTCCCAACCTCTTGGAGACCAACGTAACTGCAGATTTTAAGCATAAAGTGCAAACTAGAGGTGAATTTAAGTGTTTCCAAACAGTTTCCACAGGCAACCCCATGTTTTAGCACATCACAATAATCTAACGGGTCCTATCTGTGAATAGATAACAAAACTCTACTGAGCTGAATAAGACATGCTCTCATGCTGTGTGTGTGCAGAAATACATCATGAGGTAGCAATATGCAAAGCCAGTGTAATTTATGCTTGTTTAATTTAAACTGATGCAAAGTATAGCAGATCCAAACTTGATTCAGCAGCAGGATTGCTGCTCTACTGCTGACTGAGTCGACCTAAAGGGGAAACAAGCCTTTAAAATGGTAGAGGGGAAACAGAATGGCCATTTTTTTCAAGGATTAACACAGTGTAAGATCTGCTAGTCTCAGTTTAGCCCTGGCTGAGCTACGATGAAAGAGTCATGCTATCGTATCTCTGGCTGAGCTGAGGTTGGTGTCTTACACTAACATAGCCCAGCGGAGCCAGGAACCTGCTGGCTGAGGTATCCTAACATGGCAGATCTAGGGTTAGGATTATGCCCTTAGTCTAAACTACAACTCTTTTAAGTAACATTCAGACCAACTGATGATCACCCATTGTGCTCATAGCAGAGGCAGGATGTGAACCAAGAATTTCCAGGACTGCACTGTCCTGCACGTGTGTGTCTTACAAATCGCCCCAAGAGAGGACCAAAGTGGATGCAGATTTGCATAGGAATGGCATCTTATAATTGTATAAATATCGTGCAAATATATAAATCATTAAACAGAAATGCAATGCATCTCACCATAGTGGGGAAGAGGGTGACCAGGTAATCTGTGTGCCAGCTCAACCGGCAAGGCCTCTGCTCTAACATTCTTACGGTTCTTTCTCTTTAAACTGGACATGGACCAGACCAACCCATCAAACAGAGGACTGTCCTCCAAGCCATTAAAATAGAAGGCTGTCTTTTATAAAGTAGGGAACATGGTTATGTTTATTTGACTAATTTCACACTTCCATTCTGGACTTTTTGTTTGTAAAGCAGGCCTAACACAACAACCTCCCCGATCAACTGCAACAAAGCAAATCCTATGGTGAAATGGAGGCAACTCAGGATATATTTTTGGAACCCCCTCCCCCTTTCCCAACACACCTCTTTTGTTCTGTCAATCTGAACAGAAGTGCTCATGTGATGTAATTTAGAACGGAGCTCGCTTAAAAAAAAAATTCAGAAAAGCTTTCAGTCAGGAAAAGCTTTGGGAGCTCTGGGGGTATAGCTTAGCTCGAAGAAAGAAAAAGAAAGCAAGTTTGCATTGACAGCTTGATCCCAGAGAGAGGTGGCTGGCTGCTTGTCTAACAGGTCCTCTGGGTCTTGATGAGGCAGAGACAGAGGAACAAGTCATATTAAGTGAACGTGTGCTGCCAATGTTAAAGGAACAATTACCATTATTCTGCATAGTTCACTGTTTGCTGCTGCGATTTCCTTCAATAAAACCTCTTTTCACTTGCCAATTGGAGCTTGTCATGTAACAATATTTCTCATGCACAATACACATCGTAAAATGCCCTTGTGTTTTTAATACATTTGGAGTCGTGAACAATAGCAGTATACTGACAGCAAAAAGTGCTTGCTTTGAATATATAGCAGATACCAAAAGAGGGAGAGGGAGAGCAAGATCCCTCTTTTCAAGTGGGAATAAAGGTGGGTTTTGCCTAATTTTGATACAGAAGCAGAGTTACATCTTATGCATGACTCTCCCTTGGCGTTACAGCTCTATACAGGCCATAATTTAAGAGACGCCTTTCTTCCAGTAAGAAGCTGGTACACCTTCCTCTTAGAGAGGTCCTCGGAAGGACTACTTCCTGTCAAATAAGCACACCCCAGCCAGACATATACATACCACACAACGAAACAAAGCCTAGTTTAAGACAATTTCAAGCCTGCGCTGTGAGCAACTGCTAAGTTTCCCATCAGGTTTTTCAGCCCAGTTTTGCACATTCAGGATAGATGGTTTCAGCAAGCTTCAGGGGAAAAAATATAGGAAGGATTGATCAGATCCAGTTTTATCAAGTAGACAGCCATTTAAGAAAACACCTTCCGGCAGGCAGAACTAGCAGTTCAAATGACCTTCAGCTCAACTGGATTGCAATACTGGGTCAGTTTGTACTACAGCCATATGTTGAGCAGATTTTGAGTGACTGTAGTACCTGCTGTCTGAACTGATGGCTATAGCCACCAGTTGCGCCTTCTAGCAATCTAAGCATCAGGGCTGGTGCCAGCACCAAGCATACTCCTAGTGAATATTTTCCAGCTCAACATTCCAAGCAGTGCCAAGATGTTGGATCTTTTCATTTCCCACAATGTTGCTAACCAAATTGCATTCTGGGACATCACTGGAAACTGAAAGAACAGCCAAACACTTTTTGCTGTTTGGGGTGCTGTCACTGCAGCCCACCAGCAAGATACTTTGCCCAGGGCAGAGGAGGAACAAGGAAATCACTAGGATTTCTCATTGCTGCAACTTCCTTGCACCTCTTTACAGTCAGACTAGTCCGGGCCTCCTCAGCCACTCTGGGCAGCTTGCGACAGAATATCACAAACACAATAAAACATCAAAAATTAAAAGCTTCCCTCAACAGGGCTGCCTTCAGATGTCGTATAAAAGTCAGATAGTTGTTTATTTCCTTGACATCTGGTGGGAGGGCTGTTCACAGGGCGTTCAAGACAATATAATCCAAAATAGAAAACAGATTTAACATAAAGTAAAATTAAAAGATATAAATTAAACAGCAATCAACACAAGAATTTTGAAACAGAAACACAATTCACAGTAAAGCCAAACTTCTTGAAAAGCATGACAAAATAAAATTGTCTTCACAACCTAAAAAGAGGCAGGAATGAAGCCAGGTGTCTTTCTTTAGGGAGGTCATTCCAAATACCAGATGCCACAACTGAAAGGACTCAGGTGGTGGCGGTCCATGAAGATGGAGCAATCTCTTTAAGGTTGTATCTTAACCCTTATTCCACACAAAGGAAAGTGAGCCTCCCAGCTGTTACCTGGGAGTTCACCCATACCCTGCCCCTTCATCTTCCTTCCTGTGTGTATCTTCATTAAACCGAAGTAGGAAACATTTAAAAAACATAAATATAAGGGTAAACGGTCAAGGACTCCTGGACGGTTAAGTCCAGTCAAAGGCGACTATGGGGTTGTGGCGCTCATCTCACTTTCAGGCTGAGGGAGCTGGCGTTGCCTGCAGACAGCTTTCCAGGTCATGTGGCCAGCATGACTAAACCACTTCTGGCGCAACGGAACACCGTGATGGAAGCCAGAGTGCATGGAATCACCATTTAACTTCCCGCCACAATGGTACCTATTTACTTGCACTGCCGTGCTTTCGAACGGCTAGGTTGGCAGGAGCTGGGACAGAATGGGATCTCACCCCGTTGTGAGGATTTGAATCACCAACCTTCTGATTGGCAAGCCCAAGAGGCTCAGTGGTTTAGACCACAGCGCCACCTGCATCCTCTTACATAACTATAGACAGAGTTAGCAGAAAGGAAAGAAAAAATAGAAGTCATAGAAAAGGAAAAGAAAAGAAAAGAAATGAGAAGGGTTTCCGATTCTCCGCCTGCCAACTATGTACATAATGATTATTTAAAGTATTCAAAATATACACTCCAGGATAACCTCTAGCTGTGTTCCAGATAATATCCAGCTGTTCCTTAATCTGCTGGGCTGTGTTCTCCCAATCTTCAATCCCAGGCATCTCAAGTTCATTCATTGTTGAGGGGTGGGAGGAAAATGTTATTTCTGAGGCTCACAATGGCCATGGAGGTTTCCTGACCCCACCCCGACCCCTGGCTTGCCCAAGATAGCAAAATGGGGGAGAAAGAATGACAAGGACCTGGCGCCTCACAATAAGAAGTTGTGTTTGTGAAGGTTTGCATTAGGAGAAGAAGCCAGGGGGCTCTCAAGAGGGTGAGCAACAGCCATGTGTACCTGCTTGCGGTCAGTGTGGACAATACTGAGCTAGTCGGAGCAATGGTCTGATTATGTAAATAGCAGCTTCTTATGTTTCTTCGCCTCAGGCAGCAAAATGTCTTTGGCTGGGCTGGTTATGTATGCATTCACAAACACACACATGCACTACTGCAAATCTTACTCCTTCCTTTCTTAACTCTGCGCTTGTTAAAAAATTCAGGTATTTCCCCCCTAAATGCTAAGCTTTATTTTTTATTGTTAAAGGTAATTTTAAAGGAAGAAAAAGAATATAAACAATATATAGTGACTTTTGACACTCCATTGCTTTCTTAAACGAGAATAATAAAAATTTGCAAATGAACAAAAGAGTGGGAGGAAGCTATCTGATTTACAATGTTTTTGAGATAAAGAACACTATAAAAAAAGATCAATGTGAATAATAAAGCATTGTTAACTGAGTCATGACATTTCTATTCTCAGGGAAAATCTGAAGAGTAGAACTCTGCAAATGAGCACCTTCTGCCATTTTCAAAGTGGGAGGAAGACATATAATTATAATTTTTGAAGTGATGAGAGTTTTATTTAAATTGCAGGGGGGAAATTATTGAAAAAACATATCGACATATCAATATTACGTAAATTGCTTTAATTTTATTAAACTGAATGTGGGAGAGAGAATCTTTTCTTAACTTCCCTTTCCTGCCATCCTCTCTCTCTCTCTCTCTCTCTCTCTCTCTCTCTCTCTCTCTCTCTCTCTCTCTCTCTCTCATATCTCCACTTTTTATTTTGTAGGAAGTCTGGCTACAAAATGTCTTCCAAGAGAGATATTTCTTTATTTGAAAAAAGGGGGCGGAGGAGATGAGACGAAAGAGCTCCAAATGTCAGCCCTACCATATATTTATTCTAATACTTCCAGTAGCTGAAACCTATTAAAAAGATACATATTTTCAAAATAGGTTTAACCTTCTGTGTCTCAAGTGTCTACCTTTAATACTTTTAACATGTCACATTGTAATATGTGCAAAGTTAACATGCTCTTAAAAAAAAAGAAAAAGAAAGAAAAAGAAAATGTATGCAACAGAGATTACTCCAGAAAGTCAAAGTTACACACGTGGTATCTAATGCATATTGTCTGTTGGAGGGTTTTAACTCATGGGACAAGAAGTGATAAGTGACCAAAAAATAGAAAAATCCACTTGTAGCTA
The DNA here is from genome assembly GCF_964234715.1 of Podarcis melisellensis. Lineage (NCBI taxonomy): Eukaryota > Metazoa > Chordata > Lepidosauria > Squamata > Lacertidae > Podarcis > Podarcis melisellensis. Next base: position 95,214,393 of record NC_138529.1, read on the forward strand.
AGGCAGCCATATAGGTTCACATTCGGCTTGGTTTTACTTGCATGTTGGTCATTGCACATTACTGGCATTACATATTATGTGTACATTATATAATTGAGGTTTTTGCATACAGATGGGCAATGCTACACAATGGAAAATCAGAGTTGAACACTTATCTGTTTAATTTGAATTTCAGCTTTTCATACATAGAACAGAGATGAAATGAACTGAATTTCTTAATAAAATGAAGCCTTTTTTGTCAGACAATTTCTTTGCAATCTATTATTATTATTATTATTATTATTATTATTATTATTATTATTATTATTATTATTATTAAAACAGCAAATTTTATTTTGCCAAAAATGGCTATAGTGCTTTTATCACATACAAAAGCTGGGACATTTTCTCTTTGGAAACTAAACATGCTTGGGTTATTCATCAGAAGGATGGGAATAATTTGAAAGGCCACGTTTTATATGGGGATGGCAGGTGGTTTCTGAGGATACATTCATGTGCACAGGATATAGTTTAATAACAATGACGTTAATGGAAATGAACGGGATGTGAGATTTGGATGGGGACAAAGTGCCACCCTGTGATGCCTGGATGAAGGGCACTATAGAAATTTAATAAATAATAAAAATAAAAGTTAAAAGTCCACCAAAAACATTCTAATCTACCCAGTCACTCATATATGAACTTAAAAGGTGACATCAAAAATTCACTTCCGATTATATGTTCCTTTCATCAGCTCTTCCCTGTTACTGTATTAGCAAATCCAGTAAACTCAAACCAATGTGAATTACTCATACATCATCATAAATCAAAAGAGAAGAGGTTTGCATGGCTTAGTGATGTCATAAGCAACTCATAGTATATTTATAGGCTGGTACAGTTTCCTGCTTCTATGCTACTAAAATAAACACTTTCCAACCCCCTTAACAGCCTTTTGCCTCAATATAGGAAACAGAAAGGTTGCGAGTGTATGAAAACAAATCCCAATTTGTTTTCAATTTCAGATCACAACCACATCTTTACGTATTTCAGTCTTCTAGTTTCTGTTGGAGTTTGTTTTTCTATTTTCTTTGCACCATGTGCAATATGTAGCTTACAGAATTTCACAGGTATTCAGTCTGAAAATGAGACCAGTGCGTTTCTTATGCGCTTACACACACATGTCTTTCATCTCTTTCTCACACATGCACACTACATGCATACACACTTGAATTGTAATTTGTTGTAGCCAAGTATTTTCTGGAAACTTGGTGTATCCACAGTGGTTTTCTGGTTTTCTGTGAACATATGTCGCAATCTGGCAAGTGGAAGCATGTGGAAGAAAACTTGCAGGTGCAAGTAGAAGTGATTTTGAGCCCAATTCACAGTGCTAGGTTTGACTTATAAAGCCTTATAAACAATACCTCACAGATCACCTTTACCTGTATGAGGCTACTTGAATACTGAGATCAATATCTGAAGCCCTGCTCTGTATCCCTGCCTCAAGAGAATGGACCGTTTCCATGGTGGTCCCCTGATTGTGGTATGCTCTCCCAGGGAGGATTTATCATCCCTGCTATTGGGCAATATATTGATTGGTTGATTGATTGATTGATTGATTGATTGATTGATTGATTGGTATCAGGCATTTGGACAGCACTATTGGTCTGGCTTTTGGTGGTTGAAAAATGCAAGTAAGTGTGAATTTCAAAGGACAGCTGTGTTTTGACTCACCTGCTGTTTCAGGAAGTGCAGCTTTGATAGATTTGGCTACAGATGAGAGCTGAATCAAATCAGATGAGACCTCCCATCTATAATCCAGAAAGGTCTAGAGTCTAGAACAGGGGTGGCTAAGCTATGGCCATATATTTTTGTAGAATCAAAGAATCATAGAATTGTACAGTTGGAAAGGACCATGAAGATTATCTCGTCCAATCCCCTGCAATGCAGAAATCTCAACTAAAGTATCCCTGACACATGCCATCCAACCTCCAGCGAAGGAGAGTCCACCATCTTCTGAGGGAGTTTGTTTCACTGTTGAATAGCTCTTACTGTCAGAAAGTTCTTCCTGGTGTTTATCTGGAATCTTCTTGCTTGTAACTTGAACCCATTGGTTGAACTCCAACTCCCAGCAGTGTAGCCAATGCTCAGGAATGATGGATTCAGCAAGATCTGGAGGGCTACTGAGCAGTCAGTCCTGCCCTCGACAAAAGTTCCCATGGGGTTGTTATTCACCTGGCCAAAAGTACTTTCCCTTTGAGGAAGAAGAGTTGCCCCAGAATAACAAAATGAATGTGCTGAAGGAAAATTAATGAGTGTAAAAATAATATTTCACCCAATAAGCCCTCCCTGTCTTATTACAAATAGTTACTACTCTGAAGTATTATGTTCTTAAGGAATGACCCCCGAATAGCATTTGTTGATTGTATCCTTGTTTATTTTTCCACCAAGACAGTTGCACCAGCTCCCTGCCTCTGCAAGTTCTCCCTATTGTAATTCTGAATACAGCAGATCATCCAGGTAAGATTCTGTTTGTGGAAACACATGGATAATTGTGTAGCATTGTCCCACAAATAATGTCACCCATACATATCTTTTTTTAAAAAAAAATATTTTTATTAATATTTTCCAACAAAATTTACCATAATCAATACTAAATAAAAAACAAAACCAGAAATTGCATTTTACATTTCTATTCCCCCCCCCCAGCTTCCCCCAACTTCCCTCTTTGGTTTATCACTTATTCATTTCTTCTGTGTGTAGTTTTATATATTGAAATTATATATTGAAATTGAAATCATACCTTATTGACATATTCTTAACATTTTACCCTCATATTTATATTTTCTATTCCTGTTTGTTACTTGTAAGTGTCTTAATCAAATCCTTAATCATTCATACATACCTAAAGCCTAAGCTTACATCTATATCAATCTTAGGACATCATTGAAACAGTTGATTGTTTTCATACCTCCTGCTTTTTAGCTACAAAGAAGGTAACCATCATTTTGGATAAACATCTGGCAGAAGAAAATCATACTCACAGTAAAGATTGATAGATGATATTGCTGCTGCAGTCAGACAGTAAAAAATTTCTAAAGTGTGGAATCTTTTCGAGAAGTGTTGCAAGCTTAGTTGTCTCAGAGGCTGTTCACTGGAGGCCTTGAAGCAATATCTGATGTGAAGTGCATTGCCTCTCAACATCCAATTCTCAACTCAGAGATGAAGAAAGTATTTAGTTGTTGTTAGCTACCCTCTCTTCACCCTAAGGTCCCAGGGCAAAAGGTAAAGGGACTCCTGACCATTAGGTCCGGTCGTGACTGACTCTGGGTATGCGGTGCTCATCTCACTTTATTGGCCGAGGGAGCCGGCGTACAGCTTCCGGGTCATGTGGCCAGCATGACTAAGCTGCTTCTGGCAAACCAGAGCAGCACATGGAAATGCCGTTAAGGTCCCAGGGTGGGTCACAACAATTAAAACAAAATGTTAAAAACAGTTTAAAGCAACTTAGATATAAGGCGATTATCCCTTTCAGGCATGGGCTCACGGCCATCAAGCATGCGCTCCTAATCCTCTTCTAAAAGTGTCCTTCCGGCAAAATTATTTGCAGACTAGGCTACCAGAAGCTGAAGACAAACTAAGTGGTATAGATGTTCTTGGTTTCCTATAGTCTTAATTTCCAAAGGAAAGGGAGTGGGGAGGCTGTCTTCTTCTTTGGCGATCACTTATAGCCGAGTAAGATTTTAAACACGGTTTAAAAAGTGAGTCCGTAAGTGACTGTGGAGGCCAATTCTGGATCCACATGTCCTTCCACAGTGGGGACATTGGTTTCCGGGTTGATCACGGTGAGGATTTGCCAAAAGTGCCTTCCTCTTAGCACATTACTCCCTTTTCAAAGTCCATGACACCTTTGGTAAAGGCTGTTCTCCAGGTGGAGCACTCACAGGCCAGTGTTTCCCAGTTGTCAGTGTTTATACTACATTTTTAAAGATTTGCCTTGAGAGAGTCTTTAAACCTCTTTTGTTGACCACCAGCATCACGCTTTCCATTTTTAAGTTGCATAACTCTTTATATTAATTTGTTTACTGTACTTATTTAGTACATTTCTACGTGGCTCTTCATTTTAGCAGTCACATTCAAGCAACAATTAAAATAGACAAGAAAACCATTCATAAAACTATAATTCCGATTAAAACCAACCAAACTTCTCTAGCAAATAGGTTAACTCTACTTTCAGCTGGACATAGCAGACCTCAAAGTCCAGGGTGGGGAAAAAAATATGTGTGCCCCAGTAAGGAAGGCTTTGAAATACATATGCTTCAGGTTACAGACTCCGCTAACCCAGAAATAGTGTTTCAGGTTAAGAACTTTGCTTCAGGATGAGAACAGAAATCGTGCTCCAGTGGTGCGGCAGCAGCAGGAGGCCCCATTAGCTAAAGTGGTGCTTCAGGTTAAGAACAGTTTCAGGTTAAGAACGGACCTCCGGAACGAATGAAGTACTTAACCCCAAGGTACCACTGTATGCTTAAAGTCATATCAAGGTGCCACTTAGTTTCAGTATTGTTTTGCTGACTCCTGTCAATAGCAGTTGAAGGGAAGCTGATCTGACTCCTGAGTTTGCAGACCGTTATTAATCTGTATCAGTTAAGCTGGACTGTGTGCTCTGATTGTTAGAAACTGGCATTTGGAATTGGACATCCTGCCTACATTTTATTGTAACTTAAACTGTTGTTGAGCTAACATTTAACTGTCCATTAATAATAGCAACCAAGCATTATATATTTTGCATGTTTATTAGACATGCATTTATTTCCTCCTCCCATCCCTCCGCACCTATTATCATAGCCATAGCATACTGGACTCTAAATGAAAGAGGTAACCATGTGATTTCATGCTGGCCCGCTTCCTTTATATTTCCGTAGGCACGTTCTGCAAGCATTAGATTGATATTTTTTTTTTAAAAAAAATAATTTTTATTAAGGTTTTCCAAATTAAAACAAATAAAATCCAATTCATAAACTTTTTCCAATATCCAGGACTTCCCCTCCCCACCCCCTCTTGTGTTCCAAATCTTCCAAAAAAGCAATAATATTCAACAAATTCTTATTCCCAAAATACACTCGTCATCAATAACTCAATTTATCCAAATTTCCATCCCCTAAGGTCGACCTATTCCCTTCCACGAGTTCCCCCCTTTCAAATATAGTACAGATAAAGATAGAATAAAAACAAACAATAATTTTACAACCTTTGGATTCCAAATTTCCCTCCCCTCTTTCCCTGTTGCGTTCCTCCTATCCCTCCACTTCTAATGTCTTCCTGATGAACCCACATTTCACTAAACCCACATCCCTCTGGTTCTTTACCGGTCTTTTTTTTTTTTTTAAATTACAGATGTCCAATCATAGAAGGAGTCTATCAAAGGGGGCCCATTTCTTCTATCCAGATTTTTATATCCAGGAGTATAAACTCCAATTTTATATCCATAAGCTTGTCAAATCTGGATATCCCAAATGTTCCCACTCCAGTTCTGTCCAGTTCTTGTTGTTTCCTTGTTCTTGTCAATCACTCTCCTCCTTTTTACTTCCCTGTTCCCTCACAGAAATGTTCTTTTTCCAAAGGCTTCTAGTGTCTCTACAGAGGCTTGTTATTCAGGAGCAAAACATTACATCATGTTCCTTTCATTTTTCAACAGATTAATCCATTGTTTCCAGTAAAGTGTAGGCCTCTGTAGACAAAATAATGTTCCATTTCTGCAGTTTCCCAGGAGATTAAAAGTTCTATCCAACTGTTCAAGTTTCCCGTCGAAAACACATGCAATGTCCCTCAGCTCCTCTAGGTGGATTACAATAACAAAGTTCCCTTCCAGATCACATCCGCCAGTCCAAATAACTTATAAATCCTTATTTGAAACAATTTATCTCCAATTTATAACAAATGTAACCGGCAAAGTCCTCATAACAAAGTCTCAATTTCATTCTTCCGTTTTGACAGCTCTTTGACAGCTGTCAAAACCTCCGTTATTCTTCTCCAGGCATTTTCACGAATCGCTCCAGGGATTCCGGGGGGGTTGCTTTTTAATCCGAATTCCACTTTTCTCCTCCAGCTCAATCTTATAAATTTCCCTCGCGAAGTTGCTAGTTCGGCAAGATAAGGTTCCTCTCGATCTTAGTTATCCAGTCCTTTGTTTTGGCTCTTCTACAATTTGGGGGGGGGGCTGACTTCCTTTTTTCCACCTCCCCCGTTCGCTCCAAATTCTAAAAATTTATCCCTCTTTTTAGTCCATATTCCAATTACTCACGGGTTCTTCTTTTGGGTCCAAATTTTCAATAGAAGAAGTCAGCGCTCTCCGCCGGATGGCATGCGGCTGCGCTCGGCAGGGATAGCAGAGGACTCAAAGCACCACGCTCCTCCCCGGCACCCGATCCGTAGCCTTTAAAAAGGCTCCTTCACGAATCGAGAGGGCGCTGACGGTGCCAGCCGAGTCTCCATGTCCACGGCCTCCGTGGCCGTGGTTTTTAAGGGTCCCCGCATCGCCGGTGCGGTAGGACCCAGCCCCTGCCGAGCAGGCTCCCTCCGGAGCTCGAAGGGAGCCCGCCATTCGGCGATGGCGCCGACCCGGAAGTGCAAGCATTAGATTGATAAAAGACACAATGTAGATGGGCCCATGGCTGAGCTGAGGGTAATTGCATTTTTAAAAAAAATGAAATGGAGACCTATAATTGTGCAATGCTTTCTCTCGACTACAATGTTTTCTGGAAGACAGGATCCTGCTTGTCATAGCAAGTTGCTTGTTATGGTGATTGTACTAGGACTTGATCTTGCTGTAACAAGACACGTATAACATTACTTAGTAGAAGCTTTTCAGAATAAGAGCCTGACAGTAAAATGCACTCTATTTTCATTCTTGAACAAACAAAAGTCCTTGAATGACAGCTTTTTTTTCTTACCCTTTTCTTTGAGGGTGTTGTAATGGGGAATTCAGGTTAAATCTATGCCTTTTATACTTCTCATTTTGATTTCCTCTCCAACAGCACTTGAAGGATAAAACTCAGCTTGATGCACAGGGCAGCTTGTGGATATAGCAAATGCTAATCTAGCATTTACTGATTATTTCCTTCTGATTCTCTCCGTCTAGTGCCATTGAATGCTTAAGTGCATTTCTTGGGCCATAGTGGGAACACTGGAAATTGCACAGAATTTGAGGGTGTGCTTTAAAAGGGGGGGTGGGGGAGTTACACTTTAAATTGAGTGTTGCTAAATTTTCCCAGAGCCAAATTGTTCTTACCTGTGCATCTTCTAAAAACAATGACGGGAAGGGTCTCTGAGACTTGGCCTCAAAGGAACAGGAGCAATATATGACTGTGTGTAAATGAAATGGATCTGAGGGGAAATCTAGATGAAGTTTCCTTGCTTAATTTGTAAGAGGTGTCTGGTTAAGAGCCTGAACTTCTGAGTCAATTCCCTGTTTCCTAGTCCCAGGACATCTCTAAGTCAAAGTTTGCTAGCCTCATGATCTTTGTCTATATGTCAGTGAGTAACAAGATTTATAGATTATTGTTCTGTTGTGTTTTGTGATGATGATGATTTAAATAAATAGCCTTGGGTTTTTTTCAATAAAAGGGCAGCATTAAAATGTTTCTGAATTACAAAAAAATATATGAGCCCATTACATTATGTTAGCTACAGCAGGAACTACCTGAATCCTGTCATTTTGTTGATGGCATTGGGACATTGCATATGACATGTGTGCTATATATTGGAGCAACCTCTAAATGTCTAAGCTTCCTGACCATTTTTATTATCTTCTCCACTCTAGAAAATCAGCTAGCAATTAAGGATGAGAAGCCTATGAAAGGTATTGTTCTCAGCTCAGTATCAGAATTCGGCATCACGGACGTGCCATCCAAGGACACCAAAAATGAAAGAAAACTGTCAGAATCTAGTGCATCTACACTGTCGTCCCTGGAGAAATGCAGGACACAGTTCAGCTACCTTGAAGATGATGCATCAGTCCACGAGAGGGACAGTAATGGTACGTTTTGAAAACTGTGCAGAGCCCTGGACGTAATCCATTTAAATGTTCTGTGTACACACACACACACACACACACACACACACACACACACACTAGCATCACGCTTTCCATTTTTAAGTTGCACAACTCTTTATATTAATGTGTTTACTTATTTACTGCATTTCTACGTGGCTCTTCATTTTAGCAGTCACATTCAAGCAACAATTAAAATAGACAATAAAACCATTCATAAAACTATAATTCCGATTAAAACCAACCAAACTTCTCTAGCAAATAGGTTAACTCTACTTTCAGCTGGACTTAGCAGACCTCAATAGACTCGTAATCTGGGGAACTGGGTTCGCGTCTCCGCTCCTCCACATGCAGCTGCTGGGTGACCTTGGGCTGGTCACACTTCTCTGAAGTCTCTCAGCCTCACTCACCTCACAGAGTGTTTGTTGTGGGGGAGGAAGAGAAAGGAGAATGTTAGCCGTTTTGAGACTCCTTAGGGTAGTGATAAAGCGGGATATCAAATCCAAACTCCTCCTCTTCTTCTTCTACTCACGAGGAAGGGATTGAGATTGTGAGAGGGATCATGAAGATGACATTTTCTAAACAAAGCTGCCGGTGCTTACGAGGAGAGGTGAGGCAGCTGCAACGTCAGGGCTGCATGGAGCCAATTGCAGTGTTTCTGCTGGGGCACTGTGCAGCCCTGACCTCACTGCTGCCTTTCCCCTTTCTGCCAGGAGGCTATTGCTGCAGCTTTGTCCCAATAATAGAGCCACTCTTTCCACCATTAGAAAGAGTGATGCAGCCACCTTAGGTGGCAAGTGCTTAGGGAACATGCATGTGTGTGTGTGTGTGTGTCAGAGAGAGAGAGAGAGAGAGAGAGAGAGAGAGAGAGAGAGAGAGAGAGAGAGGCTTTCCATCTGCTGCTCACCAACACATGAACACCTCAAGGCCAAAATGGCTTCCACCCCTTCTTAAGACGTTATCATCCTATCTCCTGGCATCTCCATTGTGAAAAGAAAAGTGGTATTATACTGAGTTGGGGCTGCATCTGACTTCCACTGCTCCTGGCTGGCCCTACATTTCTGGTTCCTGTGGCTACATTTCCCCACCAGGTTCTTCTTCGTGGTATGCCCCGCAGAGGACCTTAAGGTCCACAACTAACAACACTTTGGAGGTCCTGAGCCGCAAGGTGGTTAGATTGGTCTCAGCTAGGGCCAGGGCCTTTTCAGTACTGGCCCCGACTTGGTGGAATACTCTGTCACAGGAGACCAGGGCCCTGCAGGATTTGACATCTTTCCACAGGGCCTGCAAGGCGGAGCTGTTCCACCAGGCCTTTGGTTTGGACTCAGTCTGACCCTTATGTTTCCCTCCCCTTATGGTTTCGATTTATGGGCTACTACTAAAATGAGGCTGCATTTTAAATTGTATTTTAACCTGTATTTTTAACCCGTAATTTAATTAATTGTTTTTCTTTTACGTTTTATTGTGATTTTATTGGTGTTAGCCTCCCTGAGCCTGGTTCTGGCCGGGGAGGGTGGGATATAAATAAAAACTATTATTATTATTATTATTATTATTATTATTATTATTATTATTATTATTCCCCACATTGTGTGGGAACATTGAGTTTCCATATTTTTGCTCAGCCGCAAGAATTGTGCTGCCATTCTCTGGTGAGTGAGTGATGAGCTCAGCCTTGCTCACAGCCCTGGAGCTGCAGGGGGCTGTGGTTACAAAATGCTCTCTACCCCATTTCCACCTTCAACAAGCCTGCCACCAGGTGTAGCAATGGGGCAGGAGGAAAGGGCTGAGTTTATACCCCACCCATTTATACCCCGCCCGTCTGGCTGGGTTTCCCCAGCCCCTCTGGGCGGCTGCCAACAGAATATTAAAAACACAATAAAACATCAGACATTAAAAACTCCCCTAAAAAAGGTTGCCTTCGGATGTCTTCTATAAGTCAGGTAGTTATTTCCTTGGCATCTGATGGGAAGGAGTTCCACAGGGAGGGTGCCACTACTGAGAAGGCCCTCTGCCTGGTTCCCTGTAACCTCACTTCTCGCAGTGAGGGAACTGCCAGAAGGCCCTTGGAGCCGGACCTCAGTGTCCGGGCAGAATGATGGGGGTGGAGACGCTCCTTTTAGGTATACTGGGCCGAGGCTGTTTAGGGCTTTAAAGGTCAGCACCAACACTTCAAATTGTGCTCAGAAATGTATTAAGACTGAATTAACAGTTAAAAATATATATCAACAAAAACATCCAGTATTTCACTGTATTTACTGTTGGCCATTACCATGTGATCTGTGCCTCAATGGGTATTGGATGGCTCCAGGATGTGGCATCAATCCTGACCGCCTTGTTCCTAACTTTCCATCTGACTTTCACTTTTTACCCATACCCTGAGTTGCCACCCAAAATTATGTAAGCCCTTGTCTGGACCCCAGAAGTCCTCTGCCAGTCAGTGTAGGCAATACTGAGGTAAATGAACCCATGGCCTCACTCAGCATAAGGCAGCTCCCTGTGTTTCTGACACCTACCGTATTTCCGCGAATCCAATGTGCCATCGAAATCTAATGCGCACCTCAGTTTTCAAAACCTTTAAACCAAAAAAGTATTTGCTATGCCAGCGGTGTTTTTCAAGCTTGCAATCGAATCTAATGTGCCATCACATCTAATGTGCACCCTGATTTTCGCGACCCAATTTGGCCCCCCAAAAGCTGCACATTACATCTGAGTAAATAGGGTATAAAGATTCGAGTCTGTAGTGGTATGGAAGGCCAGTTCTCCTTAGCTCCTGCAGAGTGGTGTGCCTTTGTTTATACTGCCTCTAATTCCTTAATTTTAAACATTCACAGTCCAGAGGCATAAAATGCCCCAGTATAACATCTGGGATGTGTTTGGCCCTTGGATGAAAAGTTGCTGATGTTGCAATTTATAAAGCAGCCTTGGAAGGGATTGCCATCAAATAGATGGATCTTGTCACATCTATCATATTAATGATCCTTGAACGAAGAAGTACTAAGTACAGATCAGCACAATAAACCACAATGCTCCAAAGCAACCATTAGGGTCGCATCTATTTTATGACTGATCTCTCGCAATAATTGGAATTCTCCTATCTCCCGTAACAGGAAAACATTTAACCGTTGTGGCAACTATTAAGGGAACGGGCTCAGCAAATGTAGATGCCCTCTACCAAACATAGCCTCGTGGACCGCTTAATTTAAACCACAGCAAAGATAATTATCAACATGTTCAGCTTATCAAACATGGATCTCTGGCTAAAACATGTTGCCTCTGAATGCTTGCAACAATTCACACATACCTGAAAGCACCTATCGATTTCCAAAGAGAGCTTGTGCACATGCTTCGAGCACTGATACGTTGCAAGGGGTGGGGGCTTAGAGCCTTCTCTGCCTCTCACCTGGCGGCTTTCACTTTAACTTAAATTGAAGGGACAACTCCGTACACACAAATGGACATGCATCTTTACCGCTGAATAACAATGACTAGTGAAATCCGCTTATACAGATGCACTAGGAAAGCACCAAAGTGTGTGCGTAAGTAACTCTAGATCAGGAGAATTATATAAGGCTCTCGGTCGCATTCAGCTGCTCTCACTTTCAGTTGCAGCAAGTGGGGTGGAAATCATTAACCAGAGGCATGTGACAAATCGATCAGGAGGCAGATTTAGCCTACCTTTAATGAAACATGGGGATAAATGATAATTATCTTGAGATAAAACATTACCTCGGGGTTAAACCTTTCAAAATTGCAATGCATGCAGAAGAAGAAGGAAAAACTTAAATCTTTGTTTTAGAGACAGTCACTAAAATGCAATTAGTGCACAACACAAGCACCGAAATAGTTCATTTTTGTTGAAGTCGGGCACATAGCCCAGTGCTACAATTGGAAGCTAGAAGGCAAGTCACTTTTCAGCCCAGCAACATCACTGGAAAAATCCTACATCAATGTTGTACGTTTGGATCAGGTTACATAGCAGCACAAATCAAGCATGGATTGACAGCCAGGAGCCACCGAGAGCATGGAAATGTAGGGTGAAGTCAGACCAGCAGCATTATTAAATATAGTTCTTTTTGTAATAATTAATCTACCAATGGAGAGGTGAGGTCATTGTTCTTATTGAGATAAATGCAATAACGTCTTCCTTTTTCTGCGAGCAGTCTGGAAAGCAGAAGAGAAAACAGAAGGGTTGCATCTGCGTTGCTGTAATTTGTGGCTAATTTATTTTCAAATATATATAAACGAATGCATAGAAATGAATGCTTAATTGCTAATATCTATTATTTATTATACATCGCCCACTTAAAATGAGGGGAAGGAGGAAGCAAAAAAGCTCATACATGCAGATTTTGCAAAATATGTTCTCTCCATTAGCACGGTTTCATGGTGTGTGCTCTGATGGGGATTTAAAAGCATCTTTAGTGTACGGCACGGTCTATGTGCTAAAACATTACTTTATTATTAAAATGTTGTGCTTTTTGTGTGGTACTTTCCCCCGAATAATGGGCAAAGTCTTAAGAGCAATATCCATTCTCTGATTAAAATTATGCAGATGCCAACAAGGTTAATAAACTGAAGATCGTGCATATTATTAGGAAAACAGAGCTTACATTTCAAGTAAGAACTGAAAAGATCCCTAATTGATGAGTAATTTCAAATTTGATATTCCTTCTATCTTGGTGCAAAAGGGTGTGGGGGAGGGAAGAATTTCATAAATATATAGTACCTAAAAGAGAAGAGCCTTAATTACACCATGGACTACTGGATAAAATGATTACATTTTCTACACTGTAAATTCATACAATTAAATGCAGCAGTGTCACCTTATAAAATGTTTCAATTTGATAATTATTTCAGTTCATTTACTCAGAAAAAATACAAGCATGAATTTACTAAGTATCTCCCAAATCTAGTCATTTTCATTCTCCGGGACTGACTTGGAAGTTACTTTTGCTTGTCTGAACTTAAATAGATCCCTGACAAATTTAGATAACTATTAAAATTGATAATATTATGGGTGATAGCTTACTAATAGAAATTAATTCAATGCTGTGCTTCTAGGGTTATTACCTGATATTGTAAAACTACATTTTAATATAACATTTGGGATGTTTAAGGAAGCTTTTGCATGGCTCTTATTATTTTTTTAAGTACTTGGGGGTGAAATTCTTGTTTAATACTGCTCGCTGCGTTAAAGAGATTGTGATGTATAATGAGACTTCTATGCATAAATGCACATCAAAGTGTGATTACAGATCACAATTAACCAAGTGGCAAGACAGTGTAGTGTGAGTATCGCCACTTGGCAATCTCTATATCCCTGCAAGCAGCGAGAGACTATACCATTTGCCTGCTTCTTCAGTTGCACAAAGGTGCAGGTGTGTGTTAAAATTCTTCTAATCACTTTGCAGGATAGTGCAGATTAGCCAACTTAACAGAACATTAATGTGCCCATTATGGTGGTCTCATTATTGACTCCTAAACAAATAAATAAGATGACTTGATATTTTCTCACATTGCATGTAAGAACATGCAATACATACACTCTATGTAGACCCAGTGGAGTAGTGGTTAGAATGGCATACTAGGACCTGTGAAACGAGAGTTCAAATCCCCTCTCAGCCATGAATCTCATGGTGTGACCTTGGGACACATGGGGTTATTGTGAGGATATAATGGGTCAGGGAAAGAACAATTTTATTTTATTTATTTATTGAATTTATACACTGCCCTATACCCGGAGGTCTCAGGGCGGTTCACAAACAAGATCACAATTTATAAAATCAGATTAAAAACAATAACCCAATACCCCCCACAAAAGAGCCACAATGTAAGCCACCTTACATTAGGTGGGATGCAATTGCCCAGGCAATTATGTGACCCATGAGAGCAGCAAAATAACCAGACTGTACAACATTGACGCGGGTGGCGCTGTGGGTTAAACCACAGAGCCTAGGACTTGCCAATCAGAAGGTCGGCGGTGAGCTCCCGTTGCTCGGTCCCTGCTCCTGCCAACCTAGCAGTTCGAAAGCACGTCAAAGTGCAAGTAGAGAAATAGGTACCGCTCCGGCGGGAAGGTAAACGCCGTTTCCTTGCTCTGCTCTGGTTCGCCAGAAGCGGCCTAGTCATGCTGGCCACATGACCCTGAAGCTGTACGCTGGATCCCTCGGCCAGTAAAGTGAGATGAGCACTGCAACCCCAGAGTCGGTCACGACTGGACCTAATGGTCAGGGGTCCCTTTACCTTTACCTTGACAACATTGATGGGATAAAATCAGGCCAAATCTTTATTCACAGCAGCGTGCAAGGTAAGGGTTGGCATGGCATCAGGTCCCAGGATCAGTTCCATCATTCCACAAGCCCCATGTTGATAGAATGGATCTGCCAGGTTGGGACAGCCCCAAACCCATAACGTGGGAGTTGATCAGTGTTGAACTTGGTGCAAGTGAAGCAAGCAAGGTCTCACTGGGTGACCAGGGTGCAGATTCCAACCAGGCAAATACCACAACCTGAGCTTGGGAGTGTCATGGTCAATTCTGCCCTCAGGCCACTTATGCCTCCCCCCCCCCCCGCCTTCTATGCTGATTCTACACTCCCTCATGAAAACAATGTTCTTCTGCCTAACAAAGGAAGGCCATAATTTCATTGAGGGAAAGATGGAAAAACCCAGCCAAGTGCCAATCGAGTTGAGAATCCTTTCGGGCCCTGTCAACCAGTGACCCAATGTAGGCTGAGCCTAGTCCATGCCAGGGAATCGTTGGCCCGCGTCCCCAGATCCGGAGAGAGAGCAAAGAAAGCACCAGGAAAGATCCTTCTTTGGAGGAAAGCAGTTTATTATCTGTGCACAGAGACAGCCAGCCGAATCACTTCTGGAAACTGGCTGCCCCGAGGAACGCTTCTGCAAACATTCTTATACCTTGAGAAAACTCCCTCCCTCCTCTTCAAACGCCCTCGAAGAAAAACTTCCCCAATCAACTGGAAAGTTTTCAACTTATTTGTTAATATAGAATGGCACGTCTATTATTGCTTGCTAGCCCTCTAAGCAGCCCCTATTTTAGCTAAGCGTCCTGTCTCCTTTGCTATCTCGCATACCTAAAAATAGAAAGCGAGAGGCCTCCTTTACAGGTCTGGTTATTTATGGCTCACTGTCTTCTTTGTGTGTTTCTTATCTTGCATTCCTAAAGCGGGAGGCCTCTTTTGCAGGAGTAAAATTAGCTCAGGAATTTACTTCCAAAATACAGAGAATATAGCCTTCTTAGGTACAAGGTAGAGAGCATAGGTACAGATTTTCTTAGGTGCAGAGTAAAATATTGAGAGAAACCTTTCCCATCTCCCTTTACTCCCTCCTCTTCTTTTGAACAATCTATTACTTAGATTCGTTCTGGGGAAGGAGTCTATAATCCCTCATGAAAGCAATCACGCGAGGTCCCATCATGCGAGACATCATCTTCTCCATCATATTTTGCATACATTGCATCAAGCAGGGCATACAGAAGCAGAAAGCAATAAAAGCATTATTGGACCTATCACCATAGTAAATATCCTCCCCATCCATCCACCTGGGAAGATGCCATCCAAATTATTGTAAGTCTCACTCTGTCCCTGTACTGTGGTAGGATATTCTCAGGTGGGTGAGTTCGTAGAGCAGGTACGTTGGGAGCGCTGCCCGCGGGCGCCCCTCCCATCCAATTTTTCAGCCGTGCGTGGAGGTATCAGCCTCTGGAGTGATACCAGCAGGGCGGTCGTCTACCGGGCGCCTGGAGATGGTCAACCGAAGGGAGTTCTCTGGATCTGGTGTTACTGTCCAGTCGGAAATGGCTTTCTTCACTTGAGTATGGTGGACCCACGGGGTGATGCCAGCAACCTTCACAGCAGTAGGTGTGGAGAGTAGCACAGTGTAAGGTCCCCTCCAGCAGGGCTGTAGGGGGGGGCTCGCTGCCAGTCTTTCACCCACACTTCGTCACCTGGCTCGAACTGATGGAACGGTTCAGTTAACACACATGGGGTGCGAGCCTGGGTCCACCTATTGAGATAAGAGAAAACTTGGGAGAGTGACTGTACATAGTTATTCAATTGCACATCTTGGCTAGCATATGGAGTTAACATTCTAACATATGGAACTGGTCTCCAAACATAACTTCAAAAGGTGACAAATGGGTCCGTTTTGACGGGAGACTGCGGACCCTGAGTAACGCCAAGGGCAATATGGTCACCCAATTAGACCCGGTCTCCTGTACCAGCTTGGACAGCTGATTCTTTAGAGTTCTGTTCATTCTCTCTACTTTTCCAGAACTCTGGGGTCTATAAGCAGTATGCAGCTTCCAGTTGATCTGGAGCGCTTTTGCCAGTCCCTGTAGGACTGCATGAACAAATGCTGGTCCATTGTCAGATCCTATGGACCTTGGCAGTCCATAGCGAGGGATGATTTCCCTAAGCAGGCACCTGGTTACTTCAAATGCCTTTTCAGTCTTTGTGGGCCATGTTTCGACTCATCCGGTGTAGGTGCACACTGCTACCAGCAGGTAGCGGTGCAGTCCACAACGGGGTAATTCAGTAAAGTCCACGACAAGATCTTCCATAGGTGCAGTTCCACTGTGCTGAATCCCTGGGGGAGCCAGTGGTCCGGCTCTGGGATTATTCTTTTGGCACAGCAGGCATTTCCTGGAGACCTGGGCTGCCAGTTGGTAGAGGTGGGCTATATAGAAGCATTTTTCCAGCTGCTTGGTTGTAGCATCTGGTCCTATGTGGGTTGAATCATGGTATCTCTGAGTGACCTGCCGAGAAAGGGACTCTGGAATCCATATCCTGTCATCAGGGGTAAGGTACCATCCTTCTTTGGACAGCGTCAACTCCTGAGCGTCCGCAGTGTCCCTTTCCTGCTTCGTATAAGCTGGCTTGTCAGTAGTGCTTAAAATCTCTTCTGGGACCAGTGCTCCAATAACCGAAGCGGGGGCCAGTTCTTGGGCTGCTTTCTTGGCTACTCTGTCTGCCAATCGGTTTCCTCTGGCCACTTCCCCTGGTCCAGTCTTGTGTCCATAACAATGGATAACTGCCACTGCCTCGGGCTCCCATACAGCATCCAGAAGGTTCAATAAGGCTTGTGGGTGGGCCACCTGGTTTCCTCTGGAGGTAAGCAAACCTCTTTCTTTCCATAAGGCTCCATGGGCATGTAAAGTCAGGAATGCATACTTAGAATCTGTATAAATGTTTATCTTCTGTCCCTTTGCCAGGCTCAGGGCTCTGGTAAGCGCAGTTAACTCTGCCAGCTGGGCCGATGTTCCAGGTGGGAGTGACTTTGCTTCGATCACCTGGTCTTCCAGGGCTACTACTGCATAGCCGGCTTTCCGCTGTCCAGTCTCAACAAAGCTGCTTCCATCTGCAAACCATGAAGGCCAATGGGGGTTTGCCTCATCTTTTAGGTCAGGTCTGCTGGAATATACTTCATCCATCACTTCAATGCAATCGTGCATCTGCTCCTCACCTTCTCCTACCGGCAACAGGGTAGCTGGGTTGAGGGCGGTGGTAACCTGAAACTTCAAACGCGGGTGCAACAATAGCATCTGGCACTTTCTCATTTTTGCTTGGGAGAGGAAATAGGTACCCTTCATGTCAAGCAGGGCTGGGACTGCATGCGGGGTCACACAAACAGTGTCTTGGCCAAAGGTAAATTTGTCTGCTTTGTTCAGTAGGGTGGCTACTGCCACTATTGCTCTCATGCATGGCGGTAAACCTTGTTCTGTAGGCGTCAGGCGCTCAGATAGGTATGCCACGGGCTGCTGCCAGCTTCCCAATTTTTGGCATAGCACTCCCTTTGCTGTTCCCTGGTCTTCATCCACAAATAGGGAGAAAGGCTTCTCAGGATTTGGGATGCCCAGCGCTGGTGCTTGCTGCAATGCCTTTTTCAGATCCTTGAAGGCATGCTGTTGCTCTTCTCCCCACACAGAGGGGTCCTTTTCAGTTCCTCTGGTTGACTCATGCAGAGGCTTCGGTTCCCTGTTTGTATTTTGACCATGGGCTCACGGGAACCTAAATCAGCTGGGCCCGGTCTGTCCTAGTATTCTTCCTCCTCCTCTCTCAGGCTCATCGCGGCGGGCTGTCTTTGGGCTGGAGGGTGCCAGGGAGGTCCCTGTCCACGTCCTCTACCCCTGCCTGTATTTGCCGATGTCCAAGGTCTCAGTTCTTGTCCAGGTCCCACGGGGATTGGGTCTGGGATTCGCTCTCCTCGTCCTCTTCCACCTGAGTGAGCCTGTGGGCATTCTCTTTTCCAGTGCCCTTCCTGCCGGCAGATGGCGCACTGGTTCCTCCCCAGACGGCCTTGCCCTCCTCCCCGGGTACCTCCTCTTTCCTGAGGGGTGGATGCGGTAGCCTGTATCGCCATCAACTTCTTTGCTTGGTACTTCTCCTTTTTCTTTTGTGCCTCTTCCTCCCTCTGATTATAAGTGGTTTGAGCCAGTTCGGACATCGGGCGCCACTTGGGCCATAAAGGCAGCTTTTATGATAGGGGCGTTGGCAGCCTCATCTGGGTCCACAGGAGTATACTGGCGGTAGGCTTCCTTCAGGCGTTCCAAATATGCTCCTGGGGCCTCTTCATTCCCCTGCACTATCTCTCTAACCTTCACAAAGTTGGTGGGTTTCCTAGCTGCCCTTCTCATACCATTTAACACATTCTGGCAGTAGGTAGTGAGGGTGTTCTGGCCATCAACAGTCTGATAATTCCAATTCGGGGTGTTTTCTGGATATCCTGCTGCCATAGCTGGATCCTGCACTCCCTGCGCTCTCAGGTGTGCTCGGGCTTCAGCATGGATTCGTCTAGTTTCTTCTGTGGTTAGCAGCGCATCCATCAAATACTGCACATCATCAAAGTGGGATTATAAGTTTTAAAAATCCCTTCAAACAGCTTTATGATTTTCGCTGGGTTTTCCTCAAAGGATGGGTTTTGATTTCTCCAGTTACAGACATCTGCACTTGAAAAGGGTATATGCTGGACCGTGTAGGTCCGTTCTGCTGCCGTTCCATTAGCCCCTGGAGGTCCTGGTGGGTCATAAACCCTTCGGAGGGGCATTACTCCGGCCCCACCCTTTTTCTGTGCCTCATGGGACTTATGGAAGGCTGCCCTGGTTGCTGCTTCTATCCATTCCCTCTGCCATTTCTTCCCTTGTGTTGAGGAACATCCTGCTGCAGCCAACACATGGGGGCTAACATCCACTTTTTCTGCATAGGGTTGTACATACTGTTGCAATCTCAAAGACTGATACTGAGTCCACTCTCTCCCCTTCTTTGCTAACTCAACCAATCCCTTTACAAATTCCTCATCATCCTCTTCTTCCTCTTCTGATTCATCAGCCTTAGGGGGTTCAGGCTGGGGGCTAGCTCCTCCCGGGGCCTGGGGACCTGGGTCCAGGGGAGGGGCAGTTGGTGGAGCATAGGGTGGAGGTGGTTTAATGACTTCCCCCTCCCCTTCTTCTTCTGATATCACTGGGGGCTTTTCTGACTTCCCTGTCGGTCGAACTGCACAAACTGTACTTTGTGGGGCGTCGCCTCGGCAGGCTTTCAACCATGGTGGGTTCTTCTCTACATTGGTTTTCCAAGTAGAAATATAAGGGTCCCCAGTAATCATTTTTTTGTGGCTGCTTTCCAGTTGTTTAAAAAGCATTCCAGAGGACTACATTGGCTTGCCCCAGACCCCATTTTTCAGATACTCTGCACCTAACAAGTTATAAATTCTTTCACACTCCACACACTACAGCCCTACAATCGCTCACTCAAGGGGGACACTAAGCCCCAGCCCACACTTAACAATTCAGTCACTAGAGTATCTGACATGCAACATACAACATACAAAACACATCAAAATAATTTCAACATATAACACACTAAACACACCAAAATTACAACATACAAAACACATCAATGTAATTTCAACATGTAACACACTAAACACATCAAAATAATTTCAGCATGCAATACACAAAACACACCAAAATAATTTTCCCCTCTGTTCCCCCCCTTTCTTTTTTTTTTTTTTTTAAAACAAAAACAAAAACCACAACCGGCAGCGCTTAGACTTCGACCGGGGCCCAGCAGACCCTTTGCTGCTTTTTCTGGGCACAAAACCAACAACCAACCATAACCGGCAGCGCTTAGACTTCGACCGGGGCCCAGCAGCACCCTTTGCTGCTTTTTCTGGGCACACCAAAACCCTGACGGTACTCTACTACACGATCAGGTGAGGCTGATCAGGCCTCCCTCTTTTCCCTTGGGCCCACGCCCTTTCCCTTGGGCTTACCGTTTTCTGCTGCAGATTCCCTTCCCTGGCCAGTCCTCTTTCCTCCCTCGACCTGGGTCCTTGCTCTGGAGCGGTGTGGCCGGCTCCCCCCACAAATTAGCAGGGCGCGCGTGGAGCCTGCCACTGCCGATCAGAGCTGTCCACCTGAGGTCGAGCCTGACTCTCCCCAGTCCTCTGGGGTGGGGCAGATTCCCGGTCAGGGAACCAAGATGTAGGCTGAGCCTAGTCCATGCCAGGGAATCGTTGGCCCGCGTCCCCAGATCCGGAGAGAGAGCAAAGAAAGCACCAGGAAAGATCCTTCTTTGGAGGAAAGCAGTTTATTATCTGTGCACAGAGACAGCCAGCCGAATCACTTCTGGAAACTGGCTGCCCCGAGGAACGCTTCTGCAAACATTCTTATACCTTGAGAAAACTCCCTCCCTCCTCTTCAAACGCCCTCGAAGAAAAACTTCCCCAATCAACTGGAAAGTTTTCAACTTATTTGTTAATATAGAATGGCACGTCTATTATTGCTTGCTAGCCCTCTAAGCAGCCCCTATTTTAGCTAAGCGTCCTGTCTCCTTTGCTATCTCGCATACCTAAAAATAGAAAGCGAGAGGCCTCCTTTACAGGTCTGGTTATTTATGGCTCACTGTCTTCTTTGTGTGTTTCTTATCTTGCATTCCTAAAGCGGGAGGCCTCTTTTGCAGGAGTAAAATTAGCTCAGGAATTTACTTCCAAAATACAGAGAATATAGCCTTCTTAGGTACAAGGTAGAGAGCATAGGTACAGATTTTCTTAGGTGCAGAGTAAAATATTGAGAGAAACCTTTCCCATCTCCCTTTACCAAAATTACTCAGTGAAGGCTCGAAGCCGAGGCCGGGCAGGCGGGAAACTCTCAAGGCAAAATGGTGCTGAGCTCCAGGAGAAGCAAGCTTCTACAGTCATACCTCAGGTTGAAGTAGCTTCGGGATAAGTATTTTCGGGTTGCACGTTGTGGTGACCTGGAAATTACTTCCGGGTTTCGCCACTTGCGCATGCGCAGTCAAAATAATGTCACGCACATGCGCAGAAACGGTGAATCACGACCCGCGGGCACGGGTTGCGTTCGCTTCTGGATGCAAATGGGGCTCTGGAACAGATCCCGTTCGCATCCAGAGGTACCACTGTATAGGCTTTCCCCTATACAGCTTTCCCCCCATGAGCCTATGGCACAAAGAAGATACTCATCTGCTTGCCTACACACAGAGCTTCCCTATAAGCAAAAGTAAGTAATATGCAGTTCAATAGGAATTATTTCTAGGTAAGTGAGTATAAAATAAATAAAATAATAATAATAATAATAATAATAATAATAATAATAATAATAATAATAATAAACAGTATCGCAGTGGTCTGCTTCCATTTCATCCTACCCTACCCAGGCCCTAAAGCTAGATGGTTTTAGCAGAAATTCCAAATGCGTAAAATCCCTAAAATTGCAGAAAACACCTTTTCTTGAAATCTGCACCTCTCCAAATTTTGTAATGCAGCTTTTAAACCAAAACAAATTTACCAAGATGCATCCTTTGGGGGGAAAGAATGGTTAAAATGCATACATTAGTGAGAATAACGGGAAAGTGCAAATTAGGGGAAATCGCTTGCAAAAGATGTGCATGTTAAGAGAAATGCACACTAAAATGTTGATGATTTTTTGTGAGGACTTTCGTGGGGAATTCAAAATCAAATGCCAAAATCTTGAAGAAGAGTGGGGAAAAGAGAAATGAAGAGAGATCAAAACTGATTGGTTCATCCATTCCTAGTGAGAGAACCAAACAGATGTGGGTGCAATCTAGTGCACATTTCAGCAAAATTAAGCTAATTTAACTGTGCCCTGGATGCCACCCTTAACTGCAAAAGATGGGGTTATTTCTTCCTTTTGTGATAATCCTTGTCATCGTATCAGTCACAGCCCTTAAAAGAAAAGTTACAGTGGTACCTTGGTTCTCAAACTTAATCCGTACCGGAAATCCGTTCCAAAACCAAAGTGTTCCAAAACCGAGGGAAGCTTCCCCATAGAAAGTAATGCAAAATGGATTAATCCATTCCAGACTTTTAAAAACAACCCCTAAAATGGCAATTTAACATGAATTTTACTATCTAATGAGACCATTGATCCGTAAAATGAAAGCAATAAACTGCAGTCACACAAACAATCAATCAGTAGCTGAACTGGGTTCCACACAGTCACAAAAACTAAACAAAAAAGAGCTGCAAAAACAAAAATGAAAAATAAATAGCAAAAACAGACAGACCTCAGCATAACACTCAAAATGGAAGTGTGGCACTCAAATCAGAAGTGTATCACTCAAAACGGAGCACGTTCGGCTTCTGAAAAAAGTTTGCAAACTGGAACACTTACTTCCGGGTTTGCAGTGTTTGGGTTTCAAGTTGATGGAGTACCAACGCATTTGAGAACCAAGGTACCACTGTAATGGGCCCATTTAAGCTGCAAAGTGTACTGAATTTCTGCTCCATCCCTGCTTGATCCACCCCTGTCAGATGCATGTGCAGAGTGCGGCATAATTACTAATCAGGTTGTGGTCATTTTAACACACTGAAATGTTGCTAGTGAAACATTCCTTTAAATGCCTATTACTATTTGTAAAAGTTTGAGAGGGTTTTTCGCTTTAAAGAGGTGATAGATCTGGAAATGCAACGGAAGCGCATTATGGTAAGAAATATGTGAAAGTAACACAGAACGGATAGATTTGGACATCCCTAATTTGGAATAATTAAGGGGCGTGTGTGCATGTATACATAATAACACCCACAAGATAACACCCACAAGTTTCTGGTTGAGTTCGGGAAGGTGTGGGAAGTCTCGCTTTATCATGCACTGGCTGGGCAACAATGTTCATGGATTTGTGCCTCCTGTGAATCTCACTCCTTGCTCTTCTCCTTTTGAAAACAGACGAATGTGCCACACTCATCTTGGCCTGCTTGTTCTGCCAGTTTTGGGACTTTCTGTTCATGTTGCCCGATGTCTGTGAAAATTGGTTGACCAATGTATGCTGCCCTTCCCATAGATATTACCAAACCTCAGGCGACGACACAAACAACGGCGACTGCAGCTGTGATTGTGACATTGATTGTAGCATCCTTGAGTCTTGTCATGAAACCAGCGAGTGTCTGGAGCTGGCCCTGGAGATCTCTCAAGTCTGTTATCACTAATGTAAAAGCAGCTGGCGGCATGTCCAAGAACCATCCCTGCTGAAACAGACCTAGCTCCCCGAAGGATATACTCGTTTAAAGCAGAATAATAGCAGTAGATAATAAATAAACAACATGTATGAAGAGATCCTGTTTGCTAGCCGGGGTTGTGTCAATGCATCTGGTTATAAATCTTGTACATTCTGTATAGCAGCACAAAGAAGATTCTGGTTTTTTTTAAGGATTTCCTAACTGCTGGAGCTGTGGGGTGTGGAGGAGAGAACAGAAGCCATGAAATTGCCTTCAGAGTTTTGCAACGGATTTTATGAATTGTATGTTTGTTTCATTTAGAATGTTTTTTTGGCTGCCCAATCAGTGCATTCTGCAGGGTTCTCAAAGTGTTCAAACAATATACTAAAACATTGCTAAAAAAACCCCACACAATCAGTTCAATTTTCTGCCTAAAAACCAGTGCAGGTATCATTACAGATTGTTACTACTTAGCAGGAAGTCGGGTGCGGCATCTCTAAAGGGCCTGGTGAAATAAAAAGCTCTTCAGTTGGCACTAGAAATATCTTAATGTGGTGCCAGGTGAGTCTTTTTCAGGAGAGCATTCCATAACAGGGGTACCACCACTGAAAAGGCCTCTCTTCAGCAACCACCTGTCTCATCTTTTGAGGGAGGTGAAGAACATCCCATGCCTTTAGCAGGAGGTAAATTTTCAGGTATATGACGAATTCTGGCAAGTGGTTAGAAGTCATCTTTTTCTCAGGGTTACACAGTGAGGCCAATTGCTTGTTGTTTTAGGGTAGACAAAAGAAAATACCGGTAGTTCTTTACCCAACACTTTATTTATTCGTAAAATTAGTTCTGGCTACCTTTTGCAGCATAGCCCACCACCCAAAGCAACTTAAGCATAATAAAAAACAACAACACAATAATTCAAACCCTAATAAAACACAGCAGCTAAACAGTAAATTGACACTTGAGCTAGATGTGGCAGCAGTGTGAATTTCAGCAAAGATATGCAGGCGGGCTATGAATTCTAAAATAACTTTTTTAGCTGTAGAACGATAACTTTTTTAAAAAATTGTTTTCTTATTTTTGACAACAATCACTCCTCCTCCCCCATATGCAGGAGAAATTCTAGCATTATTTTTAGGACTGGAGTCAGCTTATCTTCCTAATGGATTTTATATATAAATACATATTCCACATTGTTGGTTATTATCAATAATGGATGATGTTACATCCTTTGATAATTAAAGATTTATTCATATGACCTTTTACAACACACACATACAGGGTTTGTTTGGGTCAAGGAAAATTAAATGAATTAGAAACCAGGTACTCATTACAGCAAAGGTGTCTTCTAAAGTGAGTTTTAAAGAATGTGTTTGGGTTTGTTTCTTTTGCAGAACATCAACCGTGTTTTCACATTAGAGGTTTTCACTGTATTATAATGTATTCACTGTATTATAATGTGTCATACCTATTTGTGTCTTCTTGGTGGAGATTGACCTTAATAGAAAATGAGGCCACATTTCAGGAAGAAGTTGCTCTAAAACATTTCGCCAGGTACCACCCCATCCTGCCCCCCATGACCATATGAGCCCTGCAGACTACAATTCTCATCATCCCTGACCACTGGTCCTGTTAGCTAGGGATGATGGGAGTTGTAGTCCCAAAACATCTGGAGGGCCAAGTTTGGCCATGCCTGCCATATGACAGACAATAAGAGCATTCTGGGTGCCAACATATTGGTGGGAATTAGACAAAAGTTTCCAGATATGAGCAGAAGAAAATACATTTTGTTTACTGTACTTTTGTTGTTGTTAAAAACGATAGTCTGGAGATATTTAATGGAAATTCTTATTCCCTCCCCAAAGGGTCTTGGAGCTGCGAAAGAAATGAACCCACAAGAGTCACACAAATTAAAACGCTAAAATCCTGTGAAATACCAAGCAAAGAGAAATGAGAAAGTTAGTTGTTCTGAAGGCAGATTTATAAACTGCTTTGCAGATGTTGTTTACTTTTCAGGTATCTAGATTTCACTGAGAATATATAACCTGTGTTCATAAAACACCTGAAGTCTATTCTCTGGTTGACAAAAAGGATATGGCAGCAACTGGAATCTCCTAATCCAAATCCATTCTCCTAAAAAGCGCTGACTGAAATTTAGCGGCCAACCCAGAATAGGGGCAAAGTGAGCAGCAATTGTGGCTTTGCTACATGCTGACAGGCAGCTTTGGGGATGTCTGATCCCCCAACCCCACCTCCTTTTCAAAATTGCAAAACTAGCTGGTAAAGGGAGCATATTAGGAACAGAATACTGGGCTAGATTTCTTACATGTTTCTCTTAATGGAGTTGAATTGATTTAAAACACTTTGCCATGGGGGAACCCACAACTTAAATGATTTAAGCTGTATAATATCCTGACACAAACAGATGTGTTTTCTTTTCCAAAGATATTTTTTTAAGTATAGTTGCCATGTGAAGCTAATTGTGAAATCTTTTGGAAGCGGTATTAAGAAGATGATTGCTCTTCCTTTTTCAAACGTAAAATCTATATGGGGGGAAAAATATGCATTCCAGTTGGGATTTGAATAAGCGCATGAGGAATATCTTGAGCAGCCCAACCCCAACCCCTTTTAGCAGTTTGGCTGGGAGACAAATTAAATGGAGCAAAGGCTTCGATCTTCTGACCATTCTGGGAGCAAGCACCATCAACCTCAATGAGACTTACTTCTGAGTACACGTTTATAGGATTGATCTTCAACTGTATTTATTTATTAGATGGAAAAGATCCTATTGTCTCTTCTTAAAAGATAAATAAACAGCATTTTAAGATCATTGTGTCTGAGTCAGATGTGCTAGGGGGGAATGGCCTCCTCAGAAATGCATCCTTAAAGTGGCCTTTGTTTGTGTGAATGTCCTACTCAGTTACAAAGAGCTCTGGGGAAGACTGACAGCCTGTCCTTCTTAACTGCAGTGCTTTTGGAACAAGCCAGAGGGCTATTTCTGGCAATGTCCACACTACAGAGAATCACACCTTCTCTAGAAAAAAATCCAATCTCTGGTTCCCTTTGGTTTCATCTGCAAGTTGAAGCTAGCAACTAAATATGTCTACAGTGGTACCTCGGGTTACCTACGCTTCACGTTACCTACGCTTCAGGTTACAGACTCCGCTAACCCAGAAATAGTACCTTGGGTTAAGAACTTTGCTTCAGGATGAGAACAGAAATCGTGCTGCAGCGGCATGGCGGCAGCGGGAGGCCCCATTAGCTAAAGTGGTGCTTCAGGTTAAGAACAGTTTCAGGTTAAGAACAGACCTCCAGAACGAATTAAGTACTTAACCTGAGGTACCACTGTATCTTATAAAGCTCCCATAGTTGAATTATACCACATGTCACCATGCAACAGATTCTACCACCTAATCTGTAAATTCACCAAAAGCCCACATAAGACTCCCTATGCTGCATTTGTTGACTACACCTCAATCCTTGATTTAATAGACAGGGAACAGCTGTGGAACAAACTGGCCCATTCAAATATCAGTCAAAAGGCTTCTCTGGCTCCTCCAACAACTACATCAAGGGAACCTCATGCAAGTGAGACTGGGCCTTCAAGGCAGCCTCTCACAGGCAATTCCAGTTAACAGAGGTGTCAAGCAAGGATGTATACTGGCACCCTTCCTATTTAATTACTATATAAATAATATCATCCCTGATATGGCACCCCCCTCCTTTTTCACTCCGACCCTTGGGAATCATAAAGTGCCAATTCTGCTCTATGCCAATGGGTTAAATTTGGGCAGCTGTGTAAAAAAGAGCACCTAAAAATTAACTATGATAAAACCAAGATCACTGTATTTGGCAAGAGGACTACCAAGTCTAGGTGACTCTAGATGGCCACACCCTTGAGCAAGTACCCAGATTTAAATATCTAGGATTACTTATTGATGGGAAGTCACCATGGAAATCCCATCTGGAAGCTATTAAGCTAATATCTGGCCGGTCTACTAGACAGCTATATAGGTTCTTCTATTCAGAGGGTGGGCAGTTAATCAACTCAGCTATTAACATCTTTGTCTCTACCCCAAAAAGACTCAATATGGAGGCCAAATGGCTGAAATATTGGGAAATAATAGAAAAAGATGGAGATAATTGGAGGTTGCAGAGTTTGGAGAAACTAAAAGATAAAGTGCGAGGTTGGTTACATTATGCTCAGATTAAAGAAGTTTTTAAGTTGGATAAAAAGATAGGATTCCAGGTGGAAAAATCAAAGTTAGAAATAGAATTGTTAGAACCCAGGACTAAGATACTCTCAAGAATGTATAACTTGCTGCTAAAATGGAACACACAAGATGAAACGGTCAAATCGGCTATGATAAAATGGGCACAGGACATAGGGTATAATATCATGTTTGCTGACTGGGAAAGGTTATGGACCACCGGTTTGAGATTCACAGCATGTAATGCCTTGAAAGAAAATATTATGAAAATGATATATAGGGGGTACATGACCCCAGTCAAGCTCGCAAAAATATACCATCTGTCAGATAATAAATGTTGGAAATGTAAAGAAACCAAAGGAACGTTCTTTCACCTCTGGTGGACCTGCCCTAGAGTTAAGGCTTTCTGGGAAATGATATATAATGAGTTGAAAAAGGTATTTAAGTATACCTTCCCTAAGAAACCAGAGGCCTTTCTTTTAGGTATTGTCAGCCAGAGGGTGTTAAAGAAAGACCGAACATTTTTTATGTATGCAACAACAGCAGCAAGGATACTTGTCGCCAAACACTGGAAAACCCAAGATTTGCCCACACTGGAAGAATGGCAGATGCAACTGATAGACTATATGGAACTAGCAGAAATGACTGGCAGAATCCGAGACCTGGGAGAAGAGGATGTGGAAGAGGATTGGAAGAAATTTAAGGACTATTTACAAAAATACTGTAAATTGTATGAATGTTAAGAAAGATGTAAGATTATCAACAATATGGCACCAATAAGTTAGTTAAAAGGAATATGAAGATAAATGTAAGTACAAGAAAAGATAAATTTTGGATAAATATCATGTTAAAATTAAGCTTTTAAGGTTTGGGTTTAAATTATCTAAAATTAGGGATACAATATTGGAAAATTATAATATAAGAATTGAAACAAGGTAATAAATTGCTGGGTAAAGCTCGAAAATTTGGAACGCAGGAACAAGAGTTGTGAGGAAGTCCAAAGAAGTGAAGAAAATGTGGATACTGAAAAACTACATGTTATTTTGTTTGTTTTTTCTATTGTATTAAGAAAATCTTTAATAAATATTTATAAAAAAAATAAAAAATAAAATATTTGTCTCTAAAATGCTTTTGAATGCCAACTGCTGGAAACTGCAGGTGGAGGGAGTGTGTTTGTTTGTTTGTTTGTTTGTTTGTTGCATTTATACCCCGCCTTTCCTCCTAAGAATCTCAAGTTGGCACACATGGTTCTCCCCCTCCTCAATCTCCACAACAGCCCTGTGAGGTAGGTATCACTCAAGGTCACCCAGAGCAGATTTGGGGGCAGCATGGAAGACACGTGGGGAAAGGAGAAAGGGGGAAATCCCATTGTGCATGCAGAAGGCATTCTGCCCACATATTTATTTAGTTGAATAACACCCATACTTCCCCCAAAGAATTTGGCGATTGGAGAGAGTACTAAGAAATTTCTGGTAGCCTCCCCCACCATGAGAGAACCACAATTCCCTGAGTTCCTGTTAAACCAATTTCAGCCTGTGATGTAGATAATCCCATCCAAAATGGGACACCATAAATGTCCCTGGATATACAGTGGTACCTCAGGTTAAGAACTTAATTCATTCTGGAGGTCTGTTCTTAACCTGAAACTGTTCTTAACCTGAGGGACCACTTTAGCTAATGGGGCCTCCCACTGCTGCCGCGCCGCCGGAGCACATTTTCTGTTCTCATTCTGAAGCAAAGTTCTTAACCCAAGGTACTATTTCTAGGTTAGTGGAGTCTGTAACCTGAAGCATCTGTAACCCGAGGTACCAGTGTAATTCTCCTTGTGAGGTCTGCGGAAGAAACTTATTCTTTCTTCTTTCCAAGACCCATTTCTACAACACTTGTTTTTATGAAGCTACAAGTATGACTCCCACAGCCCACAGAACATTATTGCCGGTCGGCAGTGGATCCAACCCCCACGGCAGGCCACCAGGAATGGATAAGCAAGGGCGGCACTACCTGCCCCTGCACCCGGAGCAGTGGGGGGCGGGGCTAGCTGGCCTGTGGGGGTAGGGCTAGCAGCCTGCATGGTGAGCGTCCTTAGCCGTCTGCCGCCCACGTGGCAAGCATGGGGGGCGCCTCTAGCCGCCTGCGGCAGCATCGTCCCTAGCAGCCTTCCACCTGCACTGCAGGTTTCCGGGGGTGCCGCCTGCCCAGTGAGCGGTGGTGGGTGGCGCGGTGATGTCAGCCACTCTCACGGCTAACACTCAGTGCTCACCGCACCCCCCGCAGCCATCTTCCTCCGCCAGTGCAGATAAGACAAGGAAAATTTCTTACCAACTGCTTTTTATTCAGTATTCACGGATAGAGGCTTGGAATGCAGCCTCTTGGAATAATGGTGTTGCCCCACAATATAAAAAATACAAAGTGAGACATTAAGGAAATCCAAAGTGAAAATATGAAGAACAGAGGTTCTGACGAACGGATTATTAAAAACGCATGAGGTAAACGGTGGAAGTCTTTCTTTTTTAAAAAAAACAACCCAATTTATTTAAGGTAGATAAGGACAAGATGAAATTATACAATTGAATATAAATATGGATGGGAAACGGCTATGTATTGTGAGTACTTATCTACTTTTTAAAATTTTCACTTATGATCTTTTTCTTTTACTTCTTTATTCTTTCTTTGTTCTTTTTTTCTTTTTTCTGATATCTTATCTTTCATTTCACTGCTTTATTGTGAATAGCATTTTATAGAGGTATAAATAACTGTAAATATGAAAAGAGACAAAATATTCTCTAATTCTTTTTCCTTGGTTAGATGTATTTTCTTTTTCTTTTATTGTGAATATGTATGTTTTCTAATTTGTACTTAATAAAAATATATTTAAAATAAAAGGAATAATGGTGTTGCCCCGAGTGAGTCTCCACCCCCTTCCTCTCTCCTTTCATGCGTCATTACTATGGGAGCTGAGAAGTGCCCTCTGCCTCTGAGCTCTCTGCTCTCCTACTTTCAATGCTCGGCAGATTCAGGGGGCGGGGGTCTGGAATGCTTTCTAAAGACATTGTGTCTGTCAGCTGTCCCCCCTCTGGTGCTTCTTCTTTGCCCTCTCCCATTATTTCCCAGCTTTTCCCCTCATCTGCCTCTAAGCTGTGATCTCCCTCAAACCCCTGTTGTAATTCTGAACTGTCTTCTTCTCTGGAAAGGTCAGGCTGGGGAGGCTGTCTCCACCATTCCTCCTCTGCCCAGTCCCTGACATTTATGGACGATATTTGATATAGATATGGAACCTATCTCATAGATTTAAAATTTGATTGTCCCACACTTGTTTGTTGTTGGTATTGTTCTATTTGTTTTACTTTTATGTACCTAAACTTGATTTAAAAAAAGAAGGATGACTCCACCCACCCATTCTTCTTTACTTACATCACTAGTGAATGTTTTTAATCCCAAAACTATGAATGGGAGTGGGACTCACTCACAACTCTCTGAGACAAGGTAGTGTCGGAATCTCCACTCAGCCAAGCCGATAAGGCCTCATCTTTCTCCAAGCCGAGCCTTTAAAATCGCCTCCAATGTGTTTACTGACCTCGAGCCTTTGATGAGGCTCCAAGGCACATTCTTCCATTCAGCAGAGTTCCCAGCACAGGGAAGAGACGAGAGGTTTGGGCCACATTGTAAAGAGTTTTATTTCTAAGCTATGCAGTCAGAAAAGACATCCTCTCTCTATGAAAACAGAGAGCAACCGAACAAAGGGGAAAAAGGAAACAGGAAACCACCAACGTCACATCCCGTCTCCTTTCCTGTGAGACTGGAAGGTCTCTGGAATGTAAACAGAGTCCTGTGACTCCAAGCAGCTGCTCAGCGGCAAAACAGAAACTAACATGTAGTACTCTCCAGATGTTTTGGACTACAAGTCCACAGCCAGTATGGCCAGTGTAGTTCAAAATATATTGAAAGACACCTATCGCAGCTCTGAGGCATCTGAAATGTTCACATTTTGAAAGGGCATTTTAGATTAACGGCATAATTCTAATCTGTCTAGGTTAAAGGGAACTCAAGGATTTACTTATGAAGAGATGAGCACAGGTTTGCAGTGTTAGTGAGGAAGGAGAAGTTATATAATAGATGCTTTGGCAAAACAACATGTCCCCATACTCAGATGAAGTGATCACAATACAAATGGAGATGCGATTTTGTAAGCAAACAAGAAAAATTACCATAGGCAACAATAGAAAGATATTCACAATGAATATCCCTCCCTAACTTTGCTGTGCATTTTCCCACTTAGAAATAGAAATAATGGAAGGGGAGAGAGCAGCAGATATTATTAGATCAACTGCATAAAAAGGATTCCATTAGTATATCGCAGATGAGAAATGAAAGGATTTACATCCAATATTAGTATCATAAAATTGCAGTTAAAGTAACATCCACTTTGGAAGAGGCTAAGAATTGTTAACAACAGTGCAGGAAAACTGCTGTAATTTTTGTTTATACTTTCAAAACTCATGCTTCATTGCTTGCCGAATTTATCCCTTTGTGGCTGAAAATACTTGTATTTTGTATTGAAAGCTAAGCAATTTGTGCACAGCTGCCTTACGGTAAACTCCTTTGTTCATTTCTCTTCCAGTGAATTATCATTGTCCCCCTCTTTTTTATTTGAGTAAATATAGATGTTCCAAATAAACTATAAAGCTGCAAATCCACCTACCTGGGAATGAGCACAATGGGACTTACTTCTAAGTAGGCATGCATAGGATTGCATTGCTTCTTCTAAATTAAAATCAGTACTAGGCTCCAATCCATTTACTCCAAAACATTGCATAAAAGTGAATAATAGCAAGTAAATACATCTTTAGTTAAAATAATAAATTTGAGGTTACACCGTGTGACTTAGTGGAGTATGATGAGGTATGTGGATAACTATCACATATAATTACAGCAACACCACTTTCTCTCAGTATCTCCCCACACAGTCTGGTCCTGCTTTAAGGCATTTGCCATAGCGTGATAAAGAGAATGTCATTCCCCCCTCATATTTTTTTAAAGAAGAAACTCAACAAAAGGGGGTGAAGGGGACCAGATTTATATGTATCCTGCAGTCTTTGATACCACCCTAGCCAGTGGCTACACTATTGTGGTGACATGGAGACCTGGATATCCAAAATATTGGCCCCTCCTCAGAAACTGGAAGAAATATCTCCCATTGTGACAGCTGAAGAGTTACACTCAGACTCAATCAGGTAAGTGTTGGAGATCAATGAGACTGAGGGTATGTTCTGTCATATGTGGTGGACCTGTAAAAGGGTAAAAGAGTACTGGGAAATAATGCATACTGAATTGAGAGGAAAAAAATGTTTTAAAGTACTTTTCAAAACAACAACAACAACAAAGTCCTTTTTGTTGGGGATAATTCAGACGGAAATTCCCAGGTGTCAGAAAAGGTTATTTATGCATGCCATTACTGCAGCTTGTGTTTTGTTAGCCCAATGTCAGGAATGAGCCAGCTCCGAGCAAAGGATTGCAGCCAACAGCAGAAAGCAGCCAGGAACAGAGAGTCTTCAGAAAGGTCATCTTGAGCAGTGATGCCGGAGGCTTTGTTAGAGCCGTCTGGAGCTATCTGTTTGTTTTTGCAATAAATCCTCCTTTTTAATACCTACTGTGTTATCAAGCTGGGAACCTGGACTCCTGCCACACAAAAATGAAAAACGAGCGAAGTCCCAACTAAAGAAGAATGGCAGCGTAAACTGATGGAATATGTACATCTTGCGGACCTAGCATATAAAATAACAGAACAAGAACAACATCATTTGAAGAAGATTGGAAAATGTTTATTGAATATATGGAGGAAAATTGTGTATACAGTCATACCTCTTATTACGTTTGCTTCAGGTTAAATCTTTTCAGGTTGCAGCCTGCGGTGACCCGGAAGTACCGGAAAGGGTTGCTTCCAGATTTCGTCACTCGTGCATGCACAGACGCTCAAAATGGCGTTATGCGCATGCGCAGAAGTGGCAAGTCACAACCTGTGCACATGCAGACACGCAGATGCGGCTTGCGCTCTGCTCATGTTGCGAATGAGGCTCCGGAACGGATCACGTTCGCAACCAGAGGTGCCGCTGTATTTGAAAACATGGCAAGCATTAAGATAAACTCAACAGTGTAAATAAGTTTTGGTGGATGTAGTAATGGAATACTGAATGGTTTAGTTTATATAAAATATGCAGGGATTTATGTTATGCAAAATGAACCATGGAAAGAGAAGAAGGGAAGTCATGGATATTTTAAGGTTGTTTAAATGAATATTCTAAAATGTAAAACAGAACATTTAATAAAAATTATATATATATAAAAAGAGTTACGCTCAAGGTCCAAGTAGCAGAAGACGCTTTGAGATTTTGGTGGAAATGGTGCAGAAAGGTGAGGAAGATATTAATCCTTCAGGGATCAATTATTGGACTGTGTATGTAAACACTTGGCCACCTCATGAGAAGAGAAGACTCCCTGGAAAAAACCCTGATGTTGGGAAAGATGGAGGGCACAAGGAGAAGGGGACGACAGAGGACGAGATGGTTGGACAGTGTTCTCGAAGCTACCAGCATGAGTTTGACCAAACTGCAGGAGGCAGTGGAAAACAGGAGTGCCTGGCGTGCTCTGGTCCATGGAGTCACAAAGAGTTGGACACAACTAAATGACTAAACAACAAATGTAAACACTGTAAATAGGGATATGCGTGTGATTGGTGTGAATGCGTGTGAACATAGGAGTGTGTAAATATGGTGTATCGGGAATGTACAAATGGGTGGGAAATAGGGATACAGTGTTGATACATAATGGGAAAAGCAAGATATTTCTCAAATTCTCATGGATGCCTGCCTGTCTCTGTCCTATTTCTCAACTTGTTAAATTGTGTGTCCCCATAATGCTAAGGACACTTCATTGAGCCTAACGAAACTAAATCTGTTGCACAAATGCAGAAAAATCACTGGTAGGATGAAATTTACCCCAGGCTGTCCACAAGAGACCCAAAGACCAAATAACTGACAGAAATCTGACTTCATTTTATAGAAACGAGTAGGCTGTTCTTCGCAGGTTTCATCTTGTGAATCAAATGTGCCTTTTCTTATGATATAACCACCACTTATAATTCCACATTTGAATCCGGACTTCTATTATTAAAAGAGAGTTTCTTGTAACCAATACGCATCATAAAGCCATTATCAAGTGACAAGGGAACTGGAAAGATCCAGCTCCCTTCCAAACGTATATGCACAAGGTATATTTTTAGCTACATTAAGCCAGCCACATGCAGTTCCACACACTTATGCAATTCCAACATAAAAAAGTAATCCATAATATTCCAGAGGAACAAATCCAATTCTTAGCCGCATACATTTTCATACAAGTCCATCAAAACCCATTCCAAAGTCCTCTCCATCTCTTTGACAGCTAGTGTTGGAGCAAAAGACCGGAGTCCTCTTAAATGGTCGCTGAGCTTCCAGAGACTTTAAATCTAATACTCCATAGCCTAGCACTGATCCACAAGCACTGAAGTCATGCAAAAAGTATTCTACCTTTATGAAAGATATACTATGTAGAGTTTAACGTGGAACACAGTATAGTCCAAATCGATTTCCACCCCTCTAACGGATTCCAGCTTGGGGGGGGGGGGAATCACATTGGTAGCTCAGCTGTCAGGGGTGTTACTTTTGTATTAAGCAGATGGAAATGCTCCCAATTGTGGGAGCTATTTTCGAAGGTGCAAAACAGGAAAAGATTTGTATCTTTTTCAAAGACTAGCCATCTCAATATGCAAGACTCAAAACATAGCAAGCTTCATAAAAAGATATCATTACTACAGTGTTCATTGCAGCAGTTGGTGGTATATATATTTCTCCTTTTGTGGTCTGTCTGTGGTGGTTAGATCTATGTTAAGGGCTGCTTTATGACCTGAATACCTCATACTGTGCTACTTTTTAAATTCTAATAGGCTTTATCCAACAAAGTCATTTCATAAGCGGAACAACATCCAGTGGCCCCTCCATCTTCTCCATGTAGTGCCCGCCCCCCACAACCCCACATTCATTCTGGAGGTTTGGCAGAATCCAATAGCAACTTTGGGGACGGTGTAGGGGCACCTTGAGAGAAGAGTGAGAGGACGTTCTATTGCACAAGCAGAAGTTACTCTGCTGTGCAATAATTTCATTGGATAAACTGTTGCATTGTGTATTTCATTCTTATATGTAAAGTGATTTACAGTGGTACCTCAGGTTAAGAACTTAATTCGTTCCAGAGGTCCTTTCTTAACCTGAAACTGTTTTTAACCTGAAGCACCACTTTAGCTAATGGGGCCTCCTGCTGCTGCCGTGCCGCCAGAGCACGATTTCTGTTCTCATCCTGAAGCAAAGTTCTTAACCCCAGGTACTATTTCTGGGTTAGCAGAGTCTGTAACCTGAAGCGTCTGTAACCTGAAGTGTATGTAACCCGAGGTACCACTGTATTTGTGTAAAATGACCGAGAAGCTTGATAAATCAGATCCTCCTCACAGAGGGCATGTGTTGCGGTGAGATCATCAGAAGTGACCTCACTGTTGTGTGGGTAGGAGTGATTGGATAGCCACAACTACCCGATTGGAGGTCCCTCGGTTGATGGGCAGATCTGGCCAACGGGAATTTTGTGTTTTAACCGAGGGATCTTTATGTACCGCTGCACGTTGAGCTTCCTCTTTTTGCTTCGTGCACCGGATCACCCGCCCACCCTTCCCTATATTTAGGGTCTAGCTTTGACCTTGCTTTGCCGTCATGGGTCGTCTGCTTTTGGGGCAGGGGCCTGGTAGGAATTTTCCCATTTGGCAGATTGGCTGGTGCCATTTGGGTTTAGAAAATCGTCACAACTTTGTAAGGTTTGGAGGTTAGGCATTGGTTATATGGTGGTGTGGAGAGGAGGTCGGAGAACCAGACCCCTCCAATGGCAAAAGGTATTCCGTTAAAGGAATCCAGGGACTCACCATGCTTTTGTCAACCCCTTTCAGGGGATAGGACCACGCAAGAGTCCCTGGGAGCATTTTGGGGTGAGCTTGAGTCATGTGCCTGTACCAATGCTCCCCCATGGTGTTTTCCTGCACTGATGATATGGTGCGGCCCAGTCGTCAGTGCTGCGTCCTGCTGAGGTCAGGCGCAGCCTAGTCGAACCGATGCCTAAACAAACCACTCACTATCTGTAATCAATAAAGTTGTGGCCAAAATTACACCAATAACCTAAAACTAAATTCCGTGTCATGTGCGTAATTATTTATGGGGTAGCTCCTGGGGTCTTCACACGCAAATAGTGAAGGTGGAATACAGACGCCGTATTCTGTTTATAGGCCATCAGAAGGCAATCGTTTCTGCAGAGCAGCTTTTCCCAACTTGGTGCCCTCCATATATTTTGGACTACAGCTCTCAGCAGCCTCAGCCAATACAGATATTGGGGACTGCAGGAGGCAGGAGAGGAAGAAGTCCTATCCAATCTCCTTGATATCACCCAAAAAGTCTACTGCTCAGCAATGGTACATTAATGCCATGAACATTAATGTACCAGCCACCCAGACAAGTGCAGAGCCACCATTTCCCATTTCCCCCTGATATAAGGAGCGAGACTGGCATGTAAGCTAAACTAAATGTATTTTTATATAATTATTCTGTGAACATTGGAGGCTGTCCATTCTTTCACAGGTGGGAGACTGGAATAACCTCAAAAGTGTGGTTTTGGGAGTAGAAACAGCTCTCTTTTCTACCTGTAGCCTGTACTACAGGCAGCCGTCAAGATCATATTCCTAACACCTGAGATCTGGCTCCCCATAGCTACCTAACTTTACATCTTGTTTCTGCAAGGCTAGAGCTGTAAAAGGGAACCCTTTCGTCTCATTTTATTTAATTCTCCTAATTCATTTTGCATGTGTTCGGGAATGAGCACAACTGCTAACGAGCAGTGCTTGATAAAAGCCACGCTTGCCTCTCTCTAGCTCTTTCTGTTTCTCCAATGAACTTTTCTAAGCTTCAGAGCATAAAGACAATCTTTACTATGTGGGGAAAGTCACCTTTCACACGAGCCACCTTTCCCTATTTAACAGCTATTTAGGCCCCCAATCAAAGTCCCAGCATTAGGTCATTCTCTCTCACTTGTTCCCTCATTTCTAGCTTTACACTTTAGCAGTTTTAAACCGAACTTGCTGATTGAGTTGGGTTTTTAGGGCAAACTATAGTAATATTGGAACTCTGGCACTTTTAAATTCCCCTTTAAAAATACAGGCGACCATGCTAATGCCTACTGCGCTATCAATAAATCCATTGTATGTTGGTCCTGAACTTGTTCTTTGGAATCTGAGATGGCCCCAATGCCTATGGCAACAATAAATAACTAAGAAGATACAGCTGCTAAGAGCGAGATTTTGGAAATATGTAGAAAGTGCAAAGAAAGAAAGATGGTATTGACCAAGTATGGACAGACACTGGCCATAGTGAGAAACTGACCTATAAACACACACACACACACATGAAACTATTTGGCAAAACTATTTTCCGTGCCAATGCTGAACACATCTGTGTGATCCCAGTAAAATGGACCAGCATCTGGAACTTGTAACTGCTTCTCAGTACCAGTAAATATGTTCATCTGAAAGACCTCCAAATATCTGGGTACATAGATAAAAGCAGGCTCATGAATTCTCACGCATACTCCAACCTGGTGCCCTCTAGATGTTCTGAACTACAACTTCCATCTTTCCTGACTCTTGGCCATGTTGACTACATCTGATGGGAGTTGTAGTCTGGAGGGCAGCAGGTTAGGGATGGCTGCATTAGAGTATTAACTTACTTATTTGATTCATTTCTAGACTACTCATCGGTTAAGTGGTTTACAAATTTGTTAAAAATACAAAATAAAACAGGGAAAGATTAAAAATATTACCAACAACAAAGCCAACCTAAATGCAATCATGGGCACAAGCATCATAAAATAAATATAAAGCAAACAAAATAAATTAGTGCAAGAAATTAGAAAGCACCAAAAATAGGAAGGTTTGTTGTTAGGTACTTAAAAGTATTGGGAAGCACACCTGTAACAACAACAAAAATTGAATGTGCTAATTTATATGCCTATAAGTATTGCCAGCTATCTTTGTATTTATTCACAGCTGGGCCAAATTAGGGGAGTTTTACTGGTAATTTGGTTGACAACAGTAAACATCTAGCTCATGTGTGCTATGGGAATTGAAATCAAGAGACAAGTTTGAGATATTGCATCTTCCCAGATGGCTAGCTAACATTAGAATCATTTCTGAAGTAAATGTAACATATTGCTAGGATTTCTTGCTTCCTAAAACTTCACTTCAGTATCCACTTGTATAGAGCTACTTTTATGCAAACTGAGATGGAAATTTCATTGGATTATTCTTCCTCTGCAGGAGGGGTGGGAAGGAAAATTCAGCTCATTTGGGGAAGGAGGATAAATATTGCAAAGTGTTTAAGGGGCAGTGCCATTCATCTTAGTGGATTTTGTGGTTGTTGTTTTTATGGTTGGGTATGAGACCCTATTGCATCTAAATGGGTTTTAAACTGGTCTAAAGTCTTGGTGTCAATGCACACTCAGCACAGAGGATAGAGACCAAACGTTTCTTGCCAATACAGTCTCCCTGCTCTCCACTCGGAAATATATTGATGTTCAGCGTTGGCACCTCTCTAAGTTGTCAAAACATGATAGGCCCTGCCTGAACATTAGTAACATATTCTAGATCTTCTATACATCCATCTTAAGAAAAGCAACAACATGTCACCACTATGCCAACTGCAGGCTATACCAGCATTGACGTATTAGTCTGCTTACCACCAATTGTTATAAATACAAGACAGCCGCTAGATTTATGCTGATACTACAACAATGGGGAAACATGAAGATGACTGTATTCTTTTTGATACAGGCAGTCAGGGTCATATTTTGTTAAGAGTATTTCCAGGAAGCTCGGGAAAGCGCTGACCCACTGGTGCAAATAGGCCTTGCCAAGAAGCCAACTCAGACCTTAGCTTGTAACATCCTTCTACATAAAATATCACGTAAGATAAACCCCATAACAGCCAGTCTAGCATTTGCCCCCAATCTTTAAGTGAGTCTTTAAATCACACAAAGTTTTAAATCAGGAGTGGGCTCCCCCACCCCTTTATAAATATAAGAAAAGCTGCAGGTCAAGCAGAAATCACAACTCGCTATAGGAATGGCGCCATGGCATTTGCAGGCCATTGTTTTGCACAGATCCTGACATAATAATAAAAAAATGACGCAGTGAAATAAACAGGAATTCTTATCATTTGTCCTTCTGATGCAAGGAAAAAGGGCCTGTAAAAAAAAAAATTGAGTAAAGCTATGTCAGTCTTTGAGGGAGAAAGCGTGTTCTCCTTCATGGAGAGCACGTGTTGCGGTGGGGGCCACCAGGACACTCCAAAGTTGGGGGCGGGCCAACTGATCATTGGCCACTGATGCGATTGGGGCTTCCCTTGTTGTTGGGAAGAAATTAATGTTGCCATTTATTGATTGACAGCCAGAAATGCTAAAACTCCTTGCACGAGGCTAGGTCTTCCTCTTTTCGCCCGTGCAGCGGGTTGCCCATCCCTCCCTCCCTAGAATAGGGTTGTTCGCTTTGACCTTGCTATGCCTGTCATGGGGTCGTCTGCTTTGGAGCGGGGGCCTGGTAGGAATTTTGTCCATCTGGCTGATTGGCTGGGGCCATTTGGTTTTTGCCTACTGCGTAGCAAATCGTCACAACTTGTAAGGTTGCGGTTAGGCATTGGTTTATGGTTTGGTTGGTTGAGGGGCATGGATTGGCTGTGCCTGCCCCTCTAATGCTGCTGCTGCAAGGGATTCCGTTAAAGGAATTGGGGGCTAACTATTGCTTGTCCACTCTGTCAAGGGGGCTCGGGCCATAGCAATGAGCTCCTGGTTGCATTTGGGGTGAGGGCAGGTTCCCTGCTCCGCGTAACCCCCAAGTGTATTCCCCCATTCTGACTTTCGCATTGTGCGGAATGTCAGTCTGTCCCCCATGGTGGGGGCAGATAGTCGCAACCAATGCCTAAGCAACCACTCACAAATTTGTATTTTAATAAAGTTGTGGCCAAAATTATGCCAAAAACCTTAAACAAAAATTCTGTGTGATGTGTGAGTTATTGGGGTGGACCTGGGGACCTCGACACGCAAAGTAAGCCTTGGATTATAGAGTTACTGAGTACGTTCATAGAATCATAGAATCATAGAGTTGGAAGAGACCACAAGGGCCATCGAGTCCAACCCCCTGCCAAGCAGGAAACACCATCAGAGCACTCCTGACATATGGCTGTCAAGCCTCTGCTTAAAGACCTCCAAAGAAGGAGACTCCACCACACTCCTTGGCAGCAAATTCCACGGTCGAGCAGCTCTTACTGTCAGGAAGTTCTTCCTAATGTTTAGGTGGAATCTTCTTTCTTGTAGTTTGGATCCATTGCTCCGTGTCCGCTTCTCTGGAGCAGCAGAAAACAACCTTTCTCCCTCCTCTATGTGACATCCTTTTATATATTTGAACATGGCTATCATATCACCTCCTCTTCTCCAGGCTAAACATGCCCAGCTCCCTTAGCCGTTCCTCATAAGGCATCGTTTCCAGGCCTTTGACCATTTTGGTTGCCCTCCTCTGGACACGTTCCAGTTTGTCAGTGTCCTTCTTGAA
The DNA here is from genome assembly GCF_964234715.1 of Podarcis melisellensis. Classification (NCBI taxonomy): domain Eukaryota; kingdom Metazoa; phylum Chordata; class Lepidosauria; order Squamata; family Lacertidae; genus Podarcis; species Podarcis melisellensis. The sequence continues at coordinate 95,255,830 of NC_138529.1, forward strand.
CTGTGGTGCCCAGAACTGGACACAGTACTCCAGGTGAGGTCTGACCAGAGCAGAATACAAGCAAGCCATTCTACTTGTGCAACTGAATTTCACCTTCTGCTCCTCTGCCTGATTCCTCTCTTCCTCCTTCCCAATGAACTCTTGAGGATTGGGGGAAACACCAGATCAGATCTGGGTTTGTGGGATGCACAGAAAGAAAAAAGAGATGTCATCCTGTTCATGCAATGGCTTTGTATTTCTCAAAACTTCCAGCGAACCAATTTAAAAAGTTAACAGCCACAATAAAGAGACTGTTGCAAACAGAGGCATGTGGCATGTCTGTGTAGGGGATGTGACATTTGAACAGCCACCCCACCTCCCACAGCAAGCACCAATTGCATGGAGAGCCTCTAAACCACAACTACATGCTTATGACAGCTCCTGGGACTAGCGTAAGAGTCAGGGGTAATCTAGTTGATGATTCTTGGTAAGGAACACTGGATTATTGTGTATTTGATAAGCAGTAATGGCCCAGAGACCTTAAAGTGGGCATACTTGTACTATCCTTTGTAGCAGTTACAAAAGTGCCTGAAATACATCTAAGTACCTTTCAAAATGTTGCAGCTTCCATGTTGAGCTGCTGTTTTCAACAACCATAATTACCATAACCATTAAAATCTCCCATGTTTTAAGAAAGGGGAAATACAAAATATGCACCCTGAACTGAACAGCTGACTTGATCTCCAGTCAAGTCAGTGAGGTACAGAGATTTTGTACCTCAAGTGCTCAAAGTGGCTGGTTTCAATAGCTAACATTTTAATCGAAAGCTCTGATTATCCATAGTCCCTCTCCAAAAATCTCTGTTATCTAATAAAACATGAAACTGTGAAGGTTGGCCTAAAATAAGCCCAGTAACCCTGCAGCAATAAACAGATGCCATTTGTGCTCCTTTTCATGGAATGAACAGGGTATGATTATGACGTTAAAAATAAATTTGTGTTCCCCTTTCCTTCAGATGGATGCAGGTGGAACTATAAAACCTTTCTTATATGAGTCAGAGAACCACGGCTGGCAGGGCTAATGGCACAACTTTAAAAATAGAGCAGTAATTAAATGAAATAACAACTAGAGAGAAAAAATGTCTTTCTTTTTCCAGAAACTGGTCCAATGACTATTGCTTGAAATTAATTAAAAATATTTTACCTGGACCTCTATCATAAATGCACTTAATGAAAAGTTGGCTGAAACTACCCAAGAGCAAACTACCAGAAAGTCTGTTTAGTAAATTCAGTTCCTGAATGAGAACCAACTCAATCGGTGTTATATGTTTCCTCATAGATACTGGATTCTTTAGGCTGAAATTCTGTACTTATGTAACTCAATGGTACTTAACTTCTCAGGAGGTATGTCTAGGACTGCACTGTTAAGCTGCACAAGATTTGTGTGGAAAAGCGGGTAAATGAAGACATTCAATGATTCATCTTAGAGCAGAAATCAAGAGGACACAAAAAGGACACAAGAGGCAGCACAATGCAGGGATGTGTAACTTGTGTACATATGAGCCTGTTCTCCAACTGTCAGATTGGAGTGTGCGTGTGTGTAAGGTGAGGGGAAGTGACTCCATTGATTGCTATCAGGGCTTTCCATGCAACTAGGACTCGTCTACACTTCCACTCAACCCTTACCTTCTAGGCATGGGTCCAAGCAATTTCCCCCTTTCCCTGCTCCTTTCTCAGGGAAAGCTTGCTCTTTTGTGCTAAATTGGAGCAAGCATCAATCCAGAGAAAGAGAGAGCCAGTGTGGTGAAGTGGTTAAGAGTGATAGACTCGTAATCTGGTGAACTGGGTTCACTTCCCCGCTCCTCCACATGCAGCTGTTGGGTGACCTTGGGCTAGTCACACTTCTCTGAAGTCTCTCAGCCTCACTCACCTCACAGAGTGTTTGTTATGGGGGAGAAAGGGAAAGGAGAATGTTAGCCGCTTTGAGACTCCTTTGGGTAGTGATAAAGCGGGATATCAAATCCAAACTCTTCTCTTTTTCTTCAAATTGCTGTTTGCTCCAATTGGGCACTAAAGAGCAGTTTTCCCTAGCCATGGGACAAGAGGCACTGTGGATAAGCCCTACATTTTATTCAGAGCAGGGATGTGGGTGGCACTGTGGTCTAAAACACTATGCCACTTGGGCTTGCTGATCGGAAGGTCGGCCATTCGAATCCCCATGGCGGATTGATCTCCCGTTGCTCTGTCCCAGCTTCTGCCAACCTAGCAGTTCAAAAGCACACCAGCGTGAGTAGATAAATAGGTACTGCTATGGTAGGAAGGTAAACATCATTTCCGTGCGCTCTGGTTTCTATCACGCTGTTCCATTGCGCCAGAAGCGATATAGTCATGCTGGCCACATGACCTGTAAAACTATCTGTAGACAAACGCCAGCTGCCTCAACCTGAAAGTGAGATGAGCACTGCAACCCCATAGTCACCTTTGACTGGACTTAACTGTCCCGGGGTCCTTTAACTTTTTAAATCTTTATTCAGAGCAAACCCACTGAAATGAATGAGCATGACCAAGGGTGTGTCCACATTACTGTTCACTGCAGCTCCAGTGCACTTCCACCACTTAGTTTCACAAGATGTTAGCCACAACCCATTTGTATCCTGTAGCTTTTTGAGAAATACTCCTCTTTGAACCTTTCCCTCTCAAACCAGCTTCCATCTAATATGCTGTGGTTCAACTGTGGTGTAAGCAGTTCAGGCAGCATTTGCACACATGCAGGTGACGGCACATGTGCAGATGAAAGCTTCACTGGAGGAAATACTGGGTGCTTGTGTGCATTAGCCTTTGTAAGGGTTTTGTGATAACTGCAGTTTGTTTAACAAGAAGCTTCATGAACATGTTGAGAACAGGGCCCCTCCTTCCTGTAACATTTACCAAATTACTTCGACCAAAATCACCTGCCAACAGGCAAGCGATGTTATTTTTCATCCTGCCACTTTGCGCACAAAGAAAGGGCAAGCGGCTTTTGACAAGAAACCTTTTTTGAAATGTAACCCACTCAGGCTACAATCCTATTCATGTTTGCCGGTGAGTTAGAGCCAAGTCTTTCTTCTGAACAAGCATGTTGATGATCAGCTAGCTTTCAGGATGTATTGTGATTATTATTATCACCTATTAGAACATTGTGGTATCATCATACACAAGCAAAACATCTGTGTGAGATAGTTTGAGCGACTGAGGGACTGGTCTCGACAAGCAGCCATTTTCTTGAGGTCTAGAGCAGACGCCTATCCCATCTCCTGAAAACTGATCTTCTTGATGGGACGTTTCAGTGCCTGAACCTGAGACCTCCTGCATGCAAAGTCTGGGCTCTCCCAGCACACAGAACTGCACTGCACAGGTATGAAATACAGCTGTCACAGTCAAACACAACAGACAGCTTTCATCTCATCTGCCATCGCTTGGAACGCTTCCCCATAGAGGTGAATTACATGCTCATCAGTCAAGTCACACTGAGTGATGTACACATATGTGTGTGAAACTGGCTCCCATTCTCAGCCACGAGCTTTAGCCCTTCACCTTCCTGACAACATGACGTGTTGCAAAGCATTCATTTCAATCCCCTCTAATAAGCTGGATACTACATGGGATTTTATTTACGGAAGTTTACTGCTCGAGGTAATGAGGGGTGAAATAAAAATCTATTGACTGTGGCTCATGAACAATATGAGCGCAGCCATTTTTATCGTTGACTTTACTACAGATGAAAAACTCATTGATTATCACTTTATTGTTTATCGTTAGTGCTTGTACTTAAGGCGTCTGAATCCTTGCACAGAAGTATCATAAATAATAGCACGGCTGTTGTGGATCCGGGATATAACTTGGACCATAATGTTTAGTGTGAGTAGTAAAATATTGCTAAGATGATGTGGGGGCGGTGGTGAGGGAGAAGGAAGGAAGGAAGGGGTGAGCCCCCTCCCTTTAAGGGGAGCCATTTCTTCCTGCAGGACATTAATGGCAGATGCAAATTAAAAGACCACACTCTTTTATAGAGAAAAATCACGCTCGTTCCATCATTGTCAATGACGGGTTTTTCAGCGCTCTATCACGAAACAATTTTAGCTTTAGATGGTCAACATAAGCACTACAGAAACCAAATGGGAGAGGGATTTAGGGGTGGGCATTTCAGATGATATATTACATTTTATATGGAAAGTTGAATGTTCTTTTTCAGACCTATTTCATTAAAGGAAAGTAATTAGTGGGGCATCATGGTATTTGACCCCATGTAGATTATCTAAGATGTTTAGGGTGCAAGTGATTGGTAATGCAGGTACAGACAAAAAAGAGGGACATGTACAATCATGGAGAAACAGAAAAAGCTCTCAGTTTCTACCCAAAGACCTTTTCAGGTGAGGGCACCCAGAGGAGAGCTCCAGTGGTAAGTTAAGCAGCTCAGCATATTCACACACATATATATATACAAGCTCATGGAAAGGAGACCCAGCTTCAATCCACCATTTAATTGTATCTGGCAAGAATCTTTTAAGAATTGTTGCCCTTCCTTGAACTCACCAAGAAGCTGTTTAGGAAAACAAGACGAAATCTCCTAGAATCATTTTAAAAGGAGGCTAGCTATAAAAAGAATGCAAGGCGTCATTCAAAGCTCAGAGTGTGCATTGTTGTCTATAAAGGAAGCTATGTCCCCTGCACATAAAGTCCACTGGCATAGTGGGGGGGGGACCATGGGGGCCGTGGCTCTGGGCTCACAATCGGGGGGGGGCATGAAACCAGGCGCGCACACACACCACCGCAAAGACCCCTCTCACGCCTTGCCTGTGGTGGGGGCTGGAGAGCACGGCGGTTGAAGATCACCCTCTGCATGTCCTGCCCCGCCTGGCATGCTCTCCTTTGCCAGGGTCAATCCTGACTCAGGGACAGAGAGAGGCTGTGGCATGTGAGGAAACTCTTGCTTCCTCTGGCGGAGAGAGGGAAGTGGGCAGCAATGCTGGACTCTCCTACTGGGGTGTGTGAGTGTGCCTCTGTGCCGGTGCCGCAGTAGACTCCCTCTTTGTCCGGCCCCCTTGGGGGGGCATCCTGCACACCTGACCCAGGTACTATTTAGATACGCTCTGCCACGGACTAAGCCAAACTATGGCTTCATTCGTGGTAGTTCAGCAAGGGAAGGATGAGTGAACAAGCCACAAATTTCTGACTATGCTTGCTTGTTTATGCTCAGCCACAGTTTGGCTTTCTGGCATATGTGAACAAGGCTAGAGATAGATACAGATATATATATCTGTCATATATGTGTGTCTAGCATGTCTGCCCATCCACCATTTTAATTAATTCACTTTGGGTGCAGCCCAGCCAGACTGAAGCACTTGTAGGTCCTACGCGATTAACCCTTCCATTGAAACCAATGAGACCTAAATGTTTACGTTTGTCTAGATCATGCCCCATTTGTAGAGAAACACCTATGCTTCATTTTAGCTGCTATGCAGCTAGATTTTAGCTGAAAGTTAACACCGCTTGCTTTTTAAAGAGTTTGGGATGGGTCATAAATTCAAATGAAAAGTCAACTCACACTGCATTTCAAGGGTTACATCATAAGAAACTAACCAGCTCATTTCTGACGAGTGGTAAATAAAATATTTCCAACATCTGCACAAAACATGTCTATACTCATTAGTTCAATTTTCCCAATTAAACTCAGGTTTTAGTGGTCAAAAGGCGTAGATCTCAGTCAATTCACTGATTTGGTTACAAAAATAATGAAACCCCCAGTAGTCTATTCAGGCATTTACTCTGAGCACGGAAGCATTTAAAATATCAAGTTATCCCGGTATTTAATGCACACAACTTGTTTCCAGAGGTTTAAAGAATGTCATAATCAGCCAACACACCACAACTGTACTTAAATGTATTATTCAGTGTAAGTTTGATGTTTTTTGAACCTGAACTGTTCTCTATGTAGCCAAAGTCAATAACCTATCTAATCAAAGCCCTGCAAAGCAATAAGAGCCTCTAGGTTTTTGCTCCTATTAAATGCAGGCCACTCTAGCTCCACTTTTCCAAAACTCTAAATTTATTAGCCTGCTCTGCCAAGGTTACTTTTAAGCTGGCATGAATGCTGTATACTGCCAGCATTTTGTTAGGGAGTAAATTATTTTCTGCAATTATCAGAATGAGTGAGCCAATGCTTTAATGGAAAGCACAAAGCAGGAGAGGCCCCAGGCTGGATCATCCATAGGTACATTTCCCACCACAAACTTGATCACAAGTTTGATTTCAGTTTGATTAGACTTGTCACATAAAGGGAAAATGAATATTGGCATTTGATCATTCCTTAATTCTACATTAAAATGACAATAATCTTACAGGCATTTTAAAATCAACAGTTAAGAGATTCAGCCATTCTTCCGTATGTTTAGTCCTGAACCATGAAAAAATCATTCTCATCGTAAAGAGATCAGTGAGCATTATGTATTCCTATGATATTTTAATCAGTTTCATGCCAAACCTAGTGAATTCTCATAATATTGTAAACCTCCTATAATCTCATTAAATCAGTGACCCTGAAACTGTAAGACACACACACACACACACACACAGAGAGAGAGAGAGAGAGAGAGAGAGAGAGAGGGGGGGGGGAGGGAGGGAGGGAGGGAGCGCGCTTATCATCAGAGACAGGTTTATAAGCCTCAAATTGTATAAATTTACCTTTCCTCTGAAAAATCAATTGCACTGCATTCGTATAAACACAGCATGAGTCTTCTTTAGCTTTTTCCAGCTGGTCCTATTTACTAAGCATGACACAACACATTTCTCCTTGTTCAGACTCTCATTTGCTTCTTGAAAAAAGAACTTTCTTTGAATGTGTTCTTTTCTAAGCTCCAGCAGTATTGTATATTCATGATCCCATAGTCCAAAAATCAATAGTTTCTGTGGCTCCTACTAACTTGAAGTGATTCTTCAAACCCAGGGATAAGAGCAATATTAGCAGATTCTTAAATGAATTCCACCTCTGTACCCATGAAGTGCAACACCCAGATTTTAAAGATCAAAGAGCTACACAGCAGGGATGTAGCCTTTGCTTATTCCTTTGGTACAGACATTCCTTGTCTGAGTGCTAATTTCTGTTTATCTGAAAGAATGGCTGATGAAATGCACTAGATGGAGTATTTCCAGTAAATAAAACTTAACATAGTTTAAGCAAGTGCTTTATTTCCTTGACTCCAAATGAACACCACAGTTTGTGTGTTTGGTAATTTAAAACTACGCACATTGCAAGCAAACACTATTAACGTCAATTATATCCACTATGTCTCTCTAGGCGAAAGAAATAAACCCTGCACAAATCCAGAGTGGAGTCCCTAAGATAGTTGGATGACGACTTGTACGCCTCCTTCTGGCAACCCTGCAGCCAAGCTGGTGTGAAATGTATTGCTCTGCTTTCCTTTGGACCACACTAGCAAGGCTTTTGAATTATGGTGCTGGAGGAGACTCTTGAGAGACTCTTGAGAGTCCCATGGACTGCAAGAAAATCAAACCCATCCATTCTGAAGGAAATCAGCCCTGAGTGCTCACTGGAAGGATAGATTCTGAAGCTGAGACTCCAATCCTTTGGCCACCTCATGAGAAGAGAAGACTCCTTGGAAGAGACCCTGATGTTGGGAAAGATGGAGGGCACAAGGAGAAGGGGACGACAGAGAATGAGATGGTTGGATAGTGTTCTCGAAGCTACCAGCATGAGTTCGACCAAACTGTGGGAGGTAGTGGAAGACAGGAGTGCCTGGCGTGCTCTGGTCCATGGGGTCACGAAGAGTCGGAGACAACTAAACGACTAAACAACAACAAGCAAGGCCAAGAGTGGGGTTTTGTTGTCTGGGCAGCCAAGGACCTCTGTACACACTGTCCAGGCTTGTGCTCTTGCAAGGTCACTGCTGATAGCACAACAGTTTGACTTCACAAGTGCACACTGTTGTTTCTCGAGACAGATGGATGCCAACAACATTTAGGAAAGCGTCTATAGGATTGCAGCCTAAGAATCCTAATAGGAGGCACACATTGGGCTGGTTCACAAATTGATGTGTCAACCATGGAACAAAACACAATGTTATTAAGCCAAATAATTTCAATAAATTGGTAAGAGAAGATGCCTCAAGCAATCTCTCAGAAAACAGAAGCAGACTGATTTCTCAAAATGCATTTTTATAGTATCTATTTGTACAGCTAACTTTTTGCAAGAGGTGACCTGTTCCTTTGCAGTTCTTCTTTCTCTTTTGTCTGTATGAGGGTGGAGTTACATTACGCTGGCTAGGGCTGATGGGACTTGGAGTCCAACAGCGGCTGGATGTCTGTGCAATGTATTCCAACACTCCCTGGGGTTAGATTCACCCCAAGAAAAATGCTAATGGATACAGCCAAAGGTGTGTGTATGTGAGAGGTCACAGCCCTCATTATGTCAGTTATGCTTTCTGGAATTCAAGACTAGAGAATGGCAAAGTCTGCCCCTAGGTTCTGTGTTACTTACCTTTTCCATTGCATTTTATTAGAGTTCTTAATGATGCATGTTCATGGTTGCTCCTGTCATTTATCATGTATTCTGTGGTTAAACATATGTAAGCTGAACATAACAGCAAAGCAGACATTGATGCAGGATCGTCTTCTGAAAGCATTGCTCTTGAACTGTCTACAGGTCTCAAGATTAAGTGTGAAATCTGACAGGGAGTATACATATTAAGAGTACATGTTGACAGAGTGATTTGGTTGATAGTTTTAACAGTAACACATCGATTACATTTCCATATTATGCCCCCTTGCAGCATAGCTTATTGGTGTTTGCATTTCGCATCTTACATGGGCACACTTTTTCCTCAGTGCAGGATGCAACAGGCACTATTTTTCCCCTCATGGGTTCACAATTGACTCCTAACTGGGTGACTGAGGTAGGGGCAAGGCTAGCTCAAGAGGTGAGGGGCCTCCCAGTAAAATGCTTTTTGGTGGGCCCTCTGGTCAGTTGGCCCTTTGGTTATGATCCTACATGGTGCCAGTGGTGGATGGCTGGGAAGCTGCCATTTTGAATTTTCCTCGGTGCCCGGTGTATCCTTTTGAAAAATTTAAAAGGCCCATCCCCACCACCCCAGCAATGGACATCAGTGCCAGTGGGCCATACTGGGATGCTGGAGCCCTGGCAGCTGCCCAAGCATGTTTGGTGCTGATGAGTTGTGGCTCTCCTTAGAGCTCATGGTGCCATTCTTCTTCAGCCAAATAAGCAGAAGAGGTTGTAGCAAATATCCCCAGAGGTACTTTCACAGAGTCCAGAATGATGCGTGTGAGTGGGGGGAATTTAGAGTATGACTAAAAGGAGGGGACATGTTCTCCTCTTGTTCTGACTCATTTTATATTACGAAATATGTTGTTCTTGTATTGCGGCATGCTAGCTGCCTTGAGAAAGTAGGTGGGAATTAAGTTTTTTTAAAATAAATAATAAGGGGAAAAGGGGGGGGGGACCAATCCAACACTTCCTTTTGTGAATGGAAGAATATGTTCATTGTCATTGGGCAATTTCTTGGCAACTCGTTATACCTTAACGTAGAGAGTTAATGGAGCAAGTTTTATCTGATATTATTTCTTTTTAAAAGATAAAGGTCTTAAACATTAAACCTTCAGCCAAAGAGTTGTCTCTTAATCAAATGAAGTTGCTGCTCCAGCTATGGGTTTATGTTCTTTAGAAGGATTCCAGATTGCATGTTGTTTTTATAGTCTACCTGCATAACTACCTCCTACAGTATTTAAATTTTGTAATTTTCCGCTCCTAATGCTACCTAAATGCACACAGAACACTTTACATGTATCCATTTAATATCACAGTTACGTCTCATTTAAATATCTGTTTTTCAATAGCTTATTACTTGTAAATGTTTTTCAACAGATAAATGCTTAAATTTCATTTGATGCGGGTTTTTTAAAAAAGATTTTACAGAGGAAAATGATTAATGGTCCAGGAAGATGTATTTATGCTATCTGTTTATCTGCTTCACCCAGATATATCAGTGTTTTGAAAACTAAAGTACTTACATGCCGTTGCTTTTTATAGATGTTGGATTTTTAAGGCTTTAACAATATTGTTCATGTGAAACAAATTCCCTCTTTATTGCCAGTGATAAAACAAACATGACATATAAGATATGCATCATGTGTTAATGCAGAATTGTTTTTCCTCCTAAAAACTATTTCATATCCCTTAAAACAAAAACAAAACAAAAAAAGCAGGGAGATGGGACAGGATCTCCATTTCCCATTAGATTTCTGCCAGTTCAAAAAATACGAGGGGGGGGAAGGATGGGAAATGGTGGTAATTACTGTGGCAATGCATACAACTATTATTAGGGTGCCCCACCACCTTCCCCTGCTCAAATTTAAGGTTTTCATGGTGAAAATGTTGTCTGAAAATGTGTCTATGAATTTAGCTGCCTCTTCATCATAAATATTTTCAGTTTTTGTTCAACAAGGTCACATTCACACCATATATCTAAAGAACTCTTGTACTGCTTCAACAGACACTGAACCCTGCAAAGAATGCTGGGAACTGTTGCTAAGGAAGCTGAGAGTTATTAGGAGACCCTCCGCATGACTTCCCATGATACTTTGAGGCATAAGAGTGGCATAATAAATGTGCTTTAAATGTATGGTGTGTTTGTGACCTAAGAATTCGGCAAGGTTATATGAATTATCCCCAAATCCTTTGTACTGAGAAGTACCGTACATCTGGGCAAGATTAGATTTACAGCAAAATCCTAAAATACTCAGAAGTCAGTTCCATTGAATCAAATGGGGCTTACTCCAAGGTGATGTAATGATAAGTTCAGGGTGACCCAGGTTGAAGTCCCCGCTCAGCCATGAAGGTGACATTGGGCCACTCGCTCTTTCTTAGCTTCACCTATCTTTCAGGGCGGTTGTGGGGATACAATGACTTTGTAAGTCTTAGCTGTCTTGGAGGTTGGTGGGATAACAATGTTCCATAGGACTTAGCTTGTCCTATGGAACACATAGTATGGTGTGTTTTGTTTACTTTTTTACGTGACTCTAAAAGTGGGGGTCCTTGCAAACATCTATCAAGAGACACTGTTTCACAGGAACAAGCACTGCTACCCTGCCCTCCTAGCTATCTGGGACCAGGATGGGGCAGGGTGGTGGCGAGGGTTGGGGAGCTCTGGATAGGTGGTGGGTGGTGGGCATATCTGCGACTGCCACTAGCAACTCGGTGCTTTTCTGTCCTTGCTGCTGTTTTGCTTCACCCATTTCAGTCCTGGTGAGTGACAGCACCGTCACAGCCATGAGAGCAATGCTACACCAGCACCACACCTCCCATAAGAAGAAGAGTTTGGATTTTATACCCCGCTTTATCACTACCCGAAGGAGTCTCAAAGCGACTAACAATCTCCTTTCCCTTCCTCCCCCACAACAAACACTCTGTGAGGTGAGTGAGGCTGAGAGACTTCAGAGAAGTGTGACTGGCCCAAGGTCACTCAGCAGCTGCATGTGGAGGAGCGGGGAAGCGAACCCGGTTCACCAGATTACGAGTCCACCACTCTTAACCACTACACCACAATGGCTCCTGGTTAATTTATGGACTCAATTCAAGGTGTTGTTTTAAGACTGTGGCACTCCAGATGTTGCTGGGCTACAAGCTTACTTTGCTGCTAATATCTCCTTCGTTGGCTCCTTCTGTTGGCCTGGGACCTTTTCAGTTGTGGCACCTCTGTTCCGGAACATTATCTCCAGGGAACAGCATGTACTACTAGTTTATATCTTGCTTTCTTTGTATGCTAGGTGGGTCTTTTTAGTTGCCCGTCCCTGCCTGATTCTACCTCTGGCCCAGCTATGTTTACTTCCAGCTTGTGTGGAGATGGAACAGAGGACAGAGATCAGGCCTGCTTGTCACAGGCCCATCACACAGACGTTTCATGTTTCGGATGGTTCTATAAAAGGCTCTGGTAAACTCATCTTAATATTTATTTAAGAATGAAGATTTGAGTGTGTGCATGTATCTTAAAAAAATAAAATACCGACCAGTGAAAACTTAATATTTTATCAGTCCTATCAAAATGGATCTGGACGAGCCACCTTAATCACAAGGAACATTAAAATGCATCTTATTTCATGTGATACCCATGATTAAGAGAAGAAAGAGGAATGCTTGATTGGAAGATAGGCCTTGCTAGCTCCCCTACAAGCCAATTTGACTACAGCAGAGCTAATTAAAGATGTCTCCTGTATATAAAATATATCATCTCCAGATAACAGCATATTGCTAAATTTTTCATCTTATTAAAAGCTTACATTAAGGTTTTCCCAACATAAATTTTGACCATGGACAGGTGCTATTTGAGGAGCCTGACAATGGGGATAACTTAGATTAGGTTGACACTGCCAAGAGATGTATCACCCACAGCTGTCTTAAAGGGAAGAAGGATGAGGAATCCATTCTCCATTATTGCCTAATGCTGATGGGCTGACATTATCTCCAGAAAGCTGCTCTTCCTTTCTCCCCTCTCTTTCGGGCAATTGCGCATACTACTCTAAGCCTAAGAGCTCTTTCCATTTTGGATTTGATGGAGAGGCATGGGCTCTCTGGAATAACACTCATGCCTCAAGGAGCGAGGCAATGTCACCTCTGGAGATGAAACATGCCACTCTTTACACCCAGTCGCAAATGCACATGTTGCTTAAAAGCAAAAGGGAGGTGAAGCAATGGAGATTTACCCACCTCTTCATCCCTATTAATTCATCCCTTAATTAAGCTGAACAGAAACGAGAGTTGGATGAAAATAGAAGGGCAAAGTTAGGCATCGTGTCTTTTACCTGATGCGAAATGTATTAGTTTTGATATGCGTGCTGGCTTTATGTGGGTTTGATGCTCCCAGTGTATGTCACAAGGATGGAGGAGGGGACAGTAATAAGCCATAAAATACATTATGGGCTGGACTTCAGGGTTCCCCATTCTTCAACTCTTTTGTGTGGAAGAAGACCCCTTCCAACAGAGAATGGAAGATGAGCCCACCTGGGTTATCTAATCCCAAAGACTGATTGTCACAGTGGCCAACTGGCTGGTGTTCCTCTGATGGTAGGACTCCAATAGCAATAGGATAAAGGGTGGGAGGTAGGCCATACCAGGGGCATGCAGGAAGAACCAACTTCACAAATATAAGATTGGGGGAGGGACAGGCACCTGGCTTATTAATAGTACATGTGAAAGTGATCTAGGGGTCTTAATAGAGCACAAGCTGAACATGAGTCAAGAGTGTGATGCAGCAGCAAAAAAGTGAACGCTATTCTAGGCTGCATCAACGAGAATTCTAGCATCCAGATCAAGGGAAGTCTGCCTTGGTCAGACCACACCTGGAATACCATGTCCAGTTCTGGACACCACAATTTAAGAAGGATATTGACAAGCAGGAATGTGTGCAACCAAGATGATGGAAGGTCTGGAAACCAAGCCTTATGAGGAGCACTTGAAGGAGCTGGGTATGTTTAGCCTGGAAAAGAGGAGACCGAGAGGAGATATGACAGCCCTCTTCAAATATATCAAGGGCTCTCACATGGAAGATGGAGCATGCTTGTTTTCTCCTGCTCTGGAGAGTAGGACCCGAACCAATGCTTTCAAATTACAAGAAAGGAGATTCTGACTAAACATCAGAAAGAACTTTCTGACAGTAAGAGCTGTTCGACAGTGGAACAGACTCCCTGGGAAGGCTGTGAACTCTCCTTCCTTGGAGGCTTTTTTTTAGCAGTTTGGATGGTCATTTGTCATGGATGCCTTAGCTGAGATTCCTGCCTTGCAGGGGGTTGGACTAGATGGCCCTTGGGGTTCCTTCCAACTCTGGACTAAGTCTACAGTTCTATGACCAGCCCTTCTGTTCCCTCAACACTGTCCCAGAGCAGTGGAAGGAACTATGCCAGTGATGGAGCTGGCATAATTTCCCTCCCACTGGGAGCAGTGGAAACAATAGGTTTCTAGAAAGACAAACAGGCACAAAAGGCCGTATAAAAAAGGAAATCCGATAAATAAATATGGATGGCTGAACTACTGATGAGGTATTTTATGTTCAGCATTTAACATTTGATAATGACACCAGGCAGGCACATTCACTGTACTCTTTTTGGCGCCTGCTAAAAAATTTTTTTTGTTTTTGTTTAGACAAGCCTACCCAGTTATGTAGATTGTTGGCATCTGTTTTAATTTGTTTTTAGATTAGCACTGATTTTAATTATATTTGCACGTTTTAAATAGCTGTTTTTACTGATAATCTCATTGTTTTATTCCTGTAGTAAACGGCTTCGAAGGTGTGTGTGTTTTTAAAAATAATAACCAGGCAATATATAAATTTTATGAAATAAAATAAATATTTCTGGGACACACAAAGCATTAGAGTAAGAGGTCACAGTAATTTCGTGTTGCTTGGTATTGTGTGAATCATTTTACTATAGGCAGTCAAACTTGATCAGACAAAACCCAAGTAACAGTATAATCACATCCTCAGTTTTACACTTTCAGACAAGCTTTTAAGTTTGTATGCCTGACATTTGAAGTGGCTAGATGTTCTTTGGCTGAGATTTATGGGTGGTGGGTGAGTCAGTGGACAAGCAGCAACTATTTGAATATTCAAGAGAGAGGAAAATACTTTTTTTGGCACCTGATAAAGCTGGGGTCCCATACATTAATAGGGAATCTGCCATTGACATCAGCACTCGCATTGACATTGTAAGGTTTCTCAGCATTAGACATTTGATTGACATTGTGACGGCTCATTCAAAGCGCAGACAATGCGAGCGCAATCGTATTAAGTTCTTTTCTTGACTTATATAACAGCTTTTTCAGAAACGTTTTTCTCTTCTTCGTAAAATTCCCAGTGACATCCCAAGGGCAATTGTATTGATAGAGCAATGCCTCTCTTACAATGCCAGGATATGCAATGTTTGTTAGGGAGCTAGGGAGGGGGGTAGGGTACATCTTCTGTTGCTATTATTACTATCAATCATCAGTATCATATAGACCCTATATCATACTTCCCCAACCTGGTGCTCCCCTTGTGTTTTAGACTACAAAGCCCATCATCTCATGCTGGCTGATAGCAGTTGAATCCAAAACCTCCAAAAGACACCCAGGGGAAGGCTGCTCTGTAGAGAGAGAGGCTCCGAACTCTCAAACTCTGTAGAGAGAGAGGCTCTCAAACTCTCAAACCATAAAATCAAATTCATTCAGATACATTGCCCCTACACATTGCCCCAATGATAGAAGAGAAACAGGAAGTAGTTGTGTTGATGCACCAGTACAGTAGCTCTTCACCATACCATACATATCCTGCTAATTGTGTGGACCAACATTTATTGAAACGGAGCCCTGTGGTTTGCTGGAGAATGGTGCTATGACTTAGGGAGCTATGAGTTTGCAACTGTTTTTATCGGACAAGTCAAGATAATGTGGGGAACATAGGTTCATCCCGTTCCAGCCCCCATAATCCCCCAAACATCCTCACCCTTGAAAATTTACCAAGTGGTGAGGGATAGCAGTGGTGGACAGAAAGAGGTAAAGAAGGAAGCTCATTCTCTTTCCCCTCCCTCTCAGGTGGCCCGGCACAAAAGAGGATCGGACAAATTCATGCAGGATGAGGCAACCAATGGCTACTAGCCACAATGAGTATATTCTACCTCCACTGTCAGAGGCAGTATGGTTCTGAATACCAGCTGGACTGGAGCAGAGTGGAGAGGTCTGTTGTGCTGAGCTCCTGTTTTCAGGCTTCCCATAGCCATCTGGTTGGCTACTGTGAGAACAGGATGCTGGCCTAAATTGGCCTGATCCAGAAGGGCTCTTGTGCTCTTATGAACCAGTGGTCTGATTGGGCAGCTTCCAATATTCCTGTGCAATTATTCCTGTGAGACACATGTGTCTGCATTTAAAACTGAAGGATCAGTGGGGGCACAGTTCAATAGATAGATATCAAGAACAAAGGGTAGAGGGCAATTTTAAATCATTTTCGTTTTTTTCTGAAAGGGTTCTTATCATTGGGAAGGGAAGTAAGAGCTACTTCAATCTGGCCGCAAAAGTAAGTGACACTGATGCTGAGGTGACATAAACATGAAGATAAGGAAAGCGTTAAGTAGATGCTGAACTGGGTTAAAAAGTATTACTCCTTTTTAAGATAAATATATTACTGTTAGCAACTCAAAGACGAAAGATGTGCAACTCTGTTTCAACCACAGAAATAGCTTGTTTTTAAAAGTAATATCTGGATTACAATTCAGATTAACTTTGTAGAAAATAAACCTATAGGATTCCTCACTCCCCAGTACATAATGGTATCAGTTTTTCTGCATTGTAAATAGAATTTATTTTGCTCTTTTCCCCTTCAAATGAACAGTTCTATGTTTATTTTTAAACAAAGGGATAGAATAAACATTGGTCTTCTGCATTTCAATTCAGAATCCTTATATCACGTACAGTTCTTATCTAAAGCTTATGTTTGTTAGAAATAGTCTCCTCAGTGTTTAATTTCCTATTAGGAGAGGTGCCTGGGCTCCTTTTGACCCATTTCATGGTTCATTTAATTGGGGGGGGGGGCTTTTAAAAGGTAAAGGTCCCCTGGATGGTTAAGTCCAGTCGAAGGCAACTATGGGGTTGTGGCGCTCATCTCGCTTTCAGGCCGAGGGAGCCGCTGTTTGTCCTCAGACAGCCTTCCAGGTCATGTGGCCAGCATGACTAAATCACTTCTGGCACAATGGAACACTGTGACGGAAACCAGAGAGCACAGAAACGCCATTTACCTTCCTGCCACAGCGGTACCTATTTATCTACTTGCACTGGTGTGCTTTTGAACTGCTAGATTGGCAGGAGCTGGGACAGAGCAACAGGAGCTCACCCTGTCGCAGGGATTCGAACTGCCGATCGGCAAGCCCAAGAGGCTCAGTGGTTTAGAGGTGAAACAGCTTGTGCACTTCAAGAAGGGAGGGCCCCTGACCATGGAGTGGGTGGTTATGGCTTTCTCTGAATTCAGTGGGGCTTAATCCCAGGCAAATCGGTACAGGATTGCAAAGTAAATCTCAGGTCACACATGCCCACCCAACCCCGCTCAAGATTTTCAAAGGACCACTGACTAGCATATTTCACTTTCCCAGTTATCACTCTCAAATTTCTGTTTCCAGACCATTCCACAGATCCTGAAAGTCACTGAACACATACCTTGTCTGAATGTTTAGTGCTTCTTTCTTCGTTTGTTTTAATCCCAGGCTCATATACTTCTGCATGCTTTGGAAATCCCCAAATTCTACAGAATCCACAACCTAGTTTTGCAGTGGTCCATTTCACTGGTACTGAAACCCCCAAGTTCAGTCTTAAAAGGGATTTTGAGGGTGGACTGAGTCAGAATACGAATCAATGAAAATGCACTTTCTTCAGTTCTAGCTTCCCCACGGCTACTATATGTCATTCTACAGGTTTCATCAGGATAACAAAGAGGCAGCTTATTCATTAACATTTTAGCATAATAGGCCAATTTGCTGTCCATCACAGCATGGCTAGCCTGTATAATCAATACTGCACATTGTGTAATGATAATGAAGGCTAAAGGAAAATGCTAAAACATTTTAATGGGATGGTTTGGTGAAAAGTGCCAGTCAACCCTTTCAATATACTTTACTGGTGAGTTCAGAGATATTAGGCAGAGAGAAGGCCTAATACATGACATATCCATTCCGGCTTACCTGAGACATCCATTCTTATGTATGCCTTTCCTGCTAAAGTATGGCTTCCCCCAAACATAAAGCCAAGGCTTTAGAATGCTCCATATGTTCTTATATCATCTATCTAAGATTTTTCTTGCCCTGGGTTCAAAGACCAGCCTGAGCACCTCACATTTCTGTGAGGTGTTCAGACTTGGATTTTGGGGAGTCTGCCGAGTAACAGGCAGCTGCATAATTGTGGGTCAGTTATGAAAAAGTCTCTCTCTTTGTGCACCTAAGGACTGAATATGGTACACAGATTATATAATTAGCAGGGTGTCAGTAATAGTAGCAGTAATCAGTGCTTTTTTCTTTTAAAAAAAATGTTTAGGGGTACTCTCATTCTGACTCAAGAAAAACACCATTTTATGATTCAAATTGGGAAAAATAAATACAGCAAATGGACAAAAGTACAAAGAACATGCATTACCTCATATTGCACAGCCGACAGCTCACAGTAACTTCCACATTGCCATGAGGTTGGCACCATACATCCACATTCCACACTGCTTCACACATTAAATGCTCGCTTCCATCTGAGGCTCAGGAAACACCGGGAAATGAAATGAAGCCGCCATTGGAGGTGGTAACAAATGAAGCCGCCATTGGAGGTGGTAACAAATGAAGCCACCATTGGAGGTGGTAACAAATGAAGCCGCCATTGGAGGTGGTAACAAATGAAGCCGCCATTGGAGGTGGTAACAACGAAACTGACAATTCACCATGCTATTCAGTGGAACCAATGATTCACCATGCTAGAGAAGAAACTAATTTTTTAAAAAAAAATTCTCCTGTTAGATTCACAAAATGTTTAGGGGTATGCATACCTCTGTGTCCCACCAGAAGAAAAGCACTGGCAGTAATGTATTTATTTCCTGCCTTTCACCGTAAGGTCCCCTTGTTGAATGTCTAAGAGCACATTCAGTGTGACATATTCAACCCAATTACATTAAAGGCCAGGACACACTTAGGTCCATCAAATTCAGTGGCTCGATTCTGAGTAAAAGGTAGTGGATACAAACCAAGGTTTTCAACAGCTACTAGCGTGATGGCTATATTCTCCCCTTACTGTCTGAGGAGATGCACCTTTGACTGTCAGTTGCTTGGAATCACAAGTCAGGAGAGCACTGATGCACTTGTGTCCCACTTGCATGCTGTCAGAGTCATCTGGTTGGCCACTGGGAGAGCACGATGCTAGACTACAGAGTCCCTTGGCCTGATCCAGCAGAGTTTATCTTATGTTCTTCAAAGGCGGATGTCCAATATCTGTATGCCAGTGCATGTGTTTTTGTGTGGCTCCTTCCACATTGTAAGCAGTTATGGGGGGATGGGAATCTTCCAATTGGTCCCGAGTAGGAACATGCAAGGGGGAGCTGCTTAACGTGTCCTAAAAGTTTATGGGCTGTTAATCAGGGTTGAAAAAGGTGACTGGAGGAGCACATTTCCAAGTGTGCATTTGTTTGTCAATAAGGCTTCATGTGCTATCAGTAACCTCTTGGTCATGCTGCTCATTCTGTCGATATTTCATAGCGGCGTAATGGTATTATATGACTGACTAATGGGAATGGCCATTAACGGCACTGATGCAGCTTGAAAATAGCAATCTATATTTTATGGACCGGAAAGAGCCCAAACCTTTACCTTAGACCTCGGTGAGAGTAACAGAGAGTGATAATATGAATGAAATGTGTGTCCTCGCATCCCCCAGGTAGCTCGTAATCAAAACCAGCTTTATTTCATTTGCAGACTTACACAACACTGTGTGTGTGTGTGTGTGTGTGTGTGTGTGTGATTTTTGCTAAAGGAGCATGGAAGCAAAGCATTGACACATCTGCTTCTGCTTTTGAGAAACTCAACCTTTAGTGGAAGGGAGAAGATGGGTTCTTCCTGGGAGCCAGTGAGGAGAGGTACATGAGAGGACCCTTACTGAATGTCAGACATGGAAAACGTCCCTGGCATCTGTTTAAAAGAATGCTGGAAAAGACCTGAGCCTTAAAGAGCTCATACAGCAGGACGGTGCAGCCTGCCACAGAAGCCTACAGAGTGAGGCAGGCCAGAGTTGCAGAACTGCAGAGCTGGCCAGTTTGCTTCAACAAGGTCTGGGGTCCAAAGGAGGCCTTTTACGCTACCAGACCCTACAAGTGTGCCTATTTTCCAGGGACATCCCTGATTTAAAGAAGCTGTCCCAGTTTCTGACTTGATCCTGGGATGTCCTGCTTTTCCCTTAGGATGTCCCTATTTTCATCAGAGAAATATTAGAAGGTATGGTAGGATGTCCCTATTTTCCTCAGAGAAATTTTGGAGGGTGTGGAGTTATCTGACCCCCGAGCCATCTGAAGGCAATCCTGTACAGTATAGCAAAGTTTAATGTTTTATTATGTTTTTATATATGTTGGAAGCTGGCCAGTGTGACTCATGCAACCCAGTAAGATGTGTGGGGTATAAATAGAAAAATTATCATTATGGAATGGGACGTCCCTCTTTTCATCGGATAAATGTTGGAGGGTATATGATACTCAGTCCAGCTGCCACTTTGTCTTTCCTGGAAATGGTGAGCTCAAAGAGCTAACCTCCTAGTCTGGAGCAGGAAGTGACTTGCTGGGGGTTGTTGAACCAATACGCTTCCCAGCAGTTGAGTCACCATTGCCGGTGCTTCTAGGCTTCTGCTCTGTGCCAACCTTCCCAATTTCTTTCTCGTCCCTCTTACCGTCCCAATAAGCAACTGTGATCCATCACCTGGGAAGCTTGTAGTGAACCACTTTTGTCTGGGGCTTAGCATTCTGTCTATTAGTTTTCCCCCTGGCATGTTGCCTTTATTGGTGACCTGGCAATGAGGAGATCTCCATGTGAAGGTCTCCTGGTGATCTGTCTCAGTGTCAGGGCTTTTGTCTGACTCTGGCCCTCCAAAGGCCTTCACTGCGCATCCTTCTTATGTGGCTGAGCCCTCCTCATCTAGGTCAGAGTCAAAGCTGCTGCTCAAGCTGGAGGTGTGTGTGTGTGTGTTGAGATGCTGCCAACATGGGTAGGAAGCACTGGTCCAGATGCACTAATAGTGTATGGCAACTTAATTTGTGCCTTGTAACAGGCACGAGTGCATTTTCCTCACTAACTATAGCTAGTTTTCCTTAAAGGTGGGTTGTTGTCTTTTAAAGGCCTTGTTTTCATTTCCTTTGCGAGAAGAATGTTCAGTCTTCCTCTGTGGTCTTTTTTCCAGCTGTGACCACTTCCAGAGGTTTGGAGGGTGACTCTAAAAAAAGTTTTCTGCAGTAATAATAAATACCGGTAATAATAACTTTTTATTTATACCCCACCCTTCCTGTTTCAGGGAACCGGGCTCAGGGCAGCTAACAATAAATTTAAAACACTTAATTAATGCTACAAAAAAATCAGCATAAAATATGGTATAAAGCGTAAATAACAATAAAATCAAGAATCAAAAGTCATTTGGTTCCTTGGTTGTGAAGCATCCTCCTTAGTCCACAGGCACATTTGCCTAGCTCAGGAGAATAATTTATTCTTTAACGTGATTGCCAGTGAGCAGATCTGCAGATCTCTATTTAAGACAAAATGGCTTTAGACAATACAGACACATGTCAGAGGCAAGCAAACCCTTAGAAGTGGCATCCTGTAAACCAGAGGAATGCCTCGTCTCAGAAAGCGCCCACAGGTTTTCATTAATTTATTGGATTCAAATAATTAACCATTTAAAATATCTGTTTCCTGATTCATCGGGGTTAGATTTTATGGCAAACCAAATGCTTTTAATAAAATAACCATCTAAAGTAGCCCTGCCGGAAAGTCTCTGGCAGGCATAGCTAACGTGGGGCCTTCAAGAGATTCCATTTCAATTCAGTTCAATTTATGTATCCCTCCACATTGCCAGGCATCTCAAAGTGATTTATATATGCTATGTGTAACAATAACATTCAAAACAGAATGTAAAACAAAAGTACATTAAAACAAAACACATATACTAAAAGTATTTATCCCTATGGAAGAATCACCAGGGACATAACATGACTACTCTTTCTACCCAATAAGGAACACCAAAACTAAGGATGAACTCCAGCTCCCATCAGCCTCAGCCACCATGACCAATGGTTAGGGACGATGGGAGCTGGAGTCTAACATATCTGGAGGGATGCAGCTCCCCCCTCACTGTGACAGACAATAGCAAAACCATGAACTGAAAGCCTTATCTGATACCAAGAATAGATGATATCCTGCGCACGAACAGTGAAACTTTACTTATGAAATGTGGCTGGATATTTTCCCCCTCCCCCTCGTTCCTCTTTACTCCAGACTCCCAACTCCCATCAGCCCTGGCCAATATCAGATAAGGCTTTTTGGACCCTAAGTGGATTGACTTCATCGTTACACCCATCTCTGTCCAGTTGTGTACATGGAATCAACTATAAGTCTTCCCCCCGCCCCACTACCACGAGCCAGATATGAGAGCCTGGTTGTTAAAGAACTGAGCATTTCATATCACTTAATGATATCATTTAGCTCAGAAGAAAGCTAATTTTGGACAGTAAGTGGATTGACTGACCAATTTGTGTTTTAAGATGATAATTCCCCCACGTACTGCACTTCAACGCGCTCCACGGAGAACCGCTTAACACCTTCTGACACTCCGCGGAGCAGCTCTGCTTCCGCAACGAGTGTGGCAGAGATGCAGGGAAGAGTTAAAAGTGAAGCCTCTGCCTATTTGAACTGTTTTCTCAGCGCTGCGTGTACACAGATACACTTTTGATGTGTTAACTAGAAAATCTGACGGAAGAAGAACAAAGCAGCTGTCACTGAAAGGAAGACGCTGATGAAGAACCACACAGCCTTTTATTGAAGAACTGTCAAGATTGATCCTGCAGCACTCAGTTTGTCTGTAGTATTTATCAAAGACCCAGATCAGATGAAGGAAATTAAAAAAAAAAAAAACCCTCTCTCCACTGGACAGTTATTAATGGTATCTCAGATTGCGTTGCATTTAAAATGTCTAGGGAGGGGTGGGTGTATTTTCCTTTTTCTTCTTTGAGGGTTGGAATATGTGCACAACAAAGCATAAACAAATAGCTTTTCATAACTGAGCAAATTACTTAAGGGTGAATTCATGCCTTTTAAATGGATGATTATCCTTTTCTGGATCCCACATCCAAGCTAGCTTCTATACCAGCTGATTCACTTATTTACATTGCAGCAGCCCCTGGAACTGGGTGGGTGTGTCACTCTGTAATTTACTCTTCAGCTTCTCAACAAACAGTGTTGCCTCATTTGTTTATTGGTGTGTATGGTGTGTTAGAGGAGGGGCAGTAACTCTTGTGAGGGATCTGTCATGTTCCTTCTGGGTAGTTAATCCGCCTTTGGTCCCCACCCTGCACTCAGTTCTCACCAGTGGCACACAGAAGCTGTCAGCGTGTCACAGAAGCCACATCCCATAAAAGGGCTTCGATTGACTGGCTAAACCCGGTGAGCGTAGTCGATGGGCCTTAAACCTTTGGTGAGTTAGAGATTTGTCTATCCCCTGCATGCGAGGACAAGGTCCAACAGACTGAGGGGACGAGGCCGATAGTGGGTTCAAGGGTCAAGCAGGCAGCTTCTGCATGTGCTGTTGAGGGAAATGAGGGGCAGGTGGGGCTCCCCAACCTGGGAAGGTAGCCCATCCAGGAGAAAGAAAACCTCTACTGCATCTACTGCCTTGCAGCTATACTCATTTGTGAGGAAGGCTTTCAGAGCAAACCCTGAGGAACAATCCATATTCACTACCTTTCAGGACATCTTTGGGAGAAGAAAAGCCTAAGGAGTCAACGCAACACAAATCCGGAGTGGAGCCCCTAAGGCAGTTGGATGGCACCTTGTACGCCTCCTTCTTGCAACTCCTGCAGCCAAGCTGGTGCCAAACTTATTGCTCTGCTTTCCTTTGGATCACATCAGTGAGGCCTGGGGGGGGGGGTCTTGTCATCTGGGCAGCCCAGATTTCCATAGACACTGTCTAGGCTTGTGCCCTAGAGAGGTCACTTCAGTGCTGCAATGGTAGCAAAATCAGTGTGAGAGACAGCACAATATTGAATTCCAGCCTGTATCTACTGTATTTTTCTGTGTATAAGATGCCCCCATGTATAGGACGACCCCTATTTTTTTAACCCTAAATTAAAAGATTAAGTTGTTTAGCTTTTGGGGTGGGTGTGGGGAAGGTCACTTCCACCAATTGCTCACCTGCCTGCCTACCACGGCTGATCGCTTGCCACAGCCACTGCTGACCGTACACATCACCACAGCCGCCAATTGTCTGCCTGCTCACCGCCTCCAACAGCCCACCCGCCCACTTGCTGCAGCTGCTAATCGCTTGCCTGTCTCACCACAGCTGCCAATCACCTGCCCAATTGCCACAGCCACAGCCAATCTCCAGCAGGCCTTGCTGCAGCCACCAATCACCCACACACTCGCCACTGCCAATCTCCTGCTTGCTGCCATTAATCACACATCTCCCCTCTGCATTCACTATCTGTGTATAGTGTGTATAAGACGACACCCAATTTTCGCCTTTTTTTTTAAAAGCAAATACGGTATATTGATACTTAGACAAAGGTCTCACTGAGTTCATTGCAGCCTACTGCCATGTAACTTTGCATAGGATAGCAGTCCAAGGCTGCAATCGTATACCCATTTAACTGAAAGTCTCGGTGAACTCAGGGGGACCTACCTGCAAGTACACATGGGCAGGATCATACTGTTGGTGTCTATTCTTGCTTGACAATGCAAGCATTTCCTCTTTGCCAGGTCTCAGAAAACTGATGGAATGAGCTTGAGGATTTATTTTGCTAAAAAACCCCAAAACAAACCACCCTTTGTGGGAAATGAAACTGAACTACTGTTTTATCCATCACTACCTGCTGTAGTGCATTGGCCTCTAGAGCAGTGTTTCCCAACCTTGGGCCTCCAGCTGTTTTTGGACTACAACTCCCATCATCCCTAGCTAGCAAGACCAGTGGTCAGGGATGATGGGAATTGTACTTCAAAAACAGCTGGAGGCCCAAGGTTGGGAAACACTGCTCTAGAGAAAGGATGGGAAACCTGCGGCCCTCCTGATGTTGCTGGACTACAACTCCCATCATCCCTCACTGTTGACCATGCTGGCTGAGACTGATGTTAGTTGGAGTCCAACAGTATCTCGGCAGCCAGTCACAGGCCCTCTGCTTTAGAGAGTGGCTTTTATTGCTTGCCTACCATAAATGTAAGGGATCCTTCAGCTATTATTATTATTATCTTCTGTTTTGCTTATGGCATTTCTTGCTGAAATTGTTTTAAATTTGTCTTATTGCTGGCACATATTGTTGTCTGTACTTCTCCATAGACTGCTGCTTTTTAATTGTATTTATTATCATTCTAAGCTGCCTTGAAGGCAAAGTGGAGTATAAATATTTTTAGTAAATAAATATGTCCAGAGGGAGTGAGGTTAGTGCAATTACTATGCCTGTTTTTGATTGGATCGGTTTCGCAGTAAACAACAAATAGATATCG
Source organism: Podarcis melisellensis (assembly GCF_964234715.1). NCBI lineage: Eukaryota > Metazoa > Chordata > Lepidosauria > Squamata > Lacertidae > Podarcis > Podarcis melisellensis. The sequence continues at coordinate 95,281,107 of NC_138529.1, forward strand.
GAAAAACGGTTCTGTTTGAGGAAACAGTAACTGTGGGGGTAGCTTGTGTTAGGCTGTTCACCTGTTCTAAGAAAAAGGCTGACACTTAGCAGGCACTGTCATCGCACAGGAGTTTAGAATATGAAATATAAGCCATTTTCATCTTGCCATTGTTCTGAGCAGGGTTGGAAACATATTGCCCCAAGCCTTATTAACCTGTTTCCTTTTTTTCCTTTCACAGCGATTGGAACCTCTTTAGCATGTATGAACTCACCATCCACCAGCTCAAGCCTCCCATGATTAATATACAGTGCAAATCCAGACAGGTTTAGAGGATGTTCATGGAAGTTACTGAGGCAATGTTCATGGAAGTTACTGATGCAATGTGAGGTATTCTTGAGAGTTTGGGAGAACTTTCCCATGACTATCACATGCTATCAGCACAGTCCTACACATGTCTATTCAGAAGGGAGTCCTATTAACTTCAAAAAGTAAGTGTGTATAGCTGGGGTCACCTGCAGGTGAATATATACGAGCCCGGCAATACCTTCTCTGGCACCCTCAAGGTCTCCTTCCTCGGTAAAATTAGGCTTGAAAGAAGCCTTCTATTGTAGCCAGCAGAAAAGGTGGCCTTGTGCAGATGACACCCACAACCTTTTCTTCAATATGTTGTTGTGTCCACGAGTCCAAAGAGACCAAAGTGTTATCGTTTGTTTTGGACAATAATTTCTCAGTTTAGAGAAGAAAATGGTGAGAACACAGTCTTTCTGTTTCTGTGAATATTTCCGCTGGCCTTTGTAGTGAGATGCTTTTGCCAAAGGGGCCGCATTTTCTTGTCGGGAGAGCTTTCTACACTAGCTTACAGAGCTCCTCTTTGGGGTTTCCTTTCTACCTTTTAATACACTTTCATAACAAAATACAAGCGGTCATTCAAACAGGTTTATTCATGGGCGATGCTCATTCATCTGCCAGCAACCAGAAAGAAGCAACACCGCTTTCTCCATTACAGAGAATGAATACAAAAAGGCCGCCAGCTTTCAGGGGAAGTTTGGTGGAAAGCACATTGTGGCTAAGAAGAGGTATCCTTTTCTTTCATGTAAATAAATAGATCACTTTACAGCAGATTATTTTTTTTTAAATAGAGAAATGAATGCAGCCTATGAATGCATCCAGGGCCCTATATTCAGTTTGAGAGTAAAATGTAAGCAGGCTGAAAAGAGAAGGGGTGGGGACAGAATGTTCATTTTCAAAAAAAGAAAGAAAAAAGATTGATACACAGGAGATAAATTTACATATAAATACTCTATTTTTAAGATAGAGAGAAAAGTTAACTACTAATAGGATGCTGTCTTGTACTAATTCAGACTGTCGGTCCACCTAGCTCAGTACTGGCAGCAGTATCCAATGGTTTTTAGGCAAGGGAGATTCCCAGCCCTACCTACAGACGCTGGGGATTGAACCAGTGTTCCTCTAAATGTAAAGGAGATGATGCTGGCCCAAGACATTTTGACACCTGAGGCAAACCACAGAATGGTGTGTCCTCCTGCCTTGACAAGGGACAGAGGGCTGAGTGAAGATCTACATTGGGAACAAGGGTGGGGAAATCAATTTAACCTTACCCAACAGTTGAAGTGGAAATAAGAAGCCATCGTGGAGGGGTGGAAGAGATCCTCTCTAAATCACACCAGGCAGTTGCAAAGCCTAGGAGAACCCAGTGTATTCACTGAGAGGCTGCTGTAGAGGCGGAATTGCCAAGGAGAAGGCTGATCCAGCCTCCAAGGAGCAAGTCACAGCCATCGAGACCACTGTAGCAGCAACAGCCTGAAGTGGTCGCCTCAACTTGCCTCATGAGTGGGCCGGCCCTGAGAGAAGAAGGTCTGCCACTGAGCTATGGCCTTTCCCCATGTAAAATGTAGATAATAATGGTAATCTCCAGGCAGCCTGCAGTTTCTCTGCAGCGAGTGCATCATGGTGAAGGAAGTTCTTTTCACAGATCCCCTTGCAGAATATGTGCCTTTGGAGCAAGTGACAGGATACCGAAGCAAGGAGAGAAGGCTCCCAGAAGCCTATTTTCATGGAAATTTACTACAATGGGAAATTTGGCACAGATTTGAAAAATGCCCCCCCCCCATTATTATTTTGTGAAAGTTGCAGATTTTGAAATGTTCACATTTGGACTGTAGATTTTGATTTTGGTGAATTCACTGAAATGAATGCTTAAATCTTACTTAGTTTAAATAAAGTTTAGGTCTTTATTTAGTCTTATTTAGTTTTTAGGTAATACAATCAGGCACCCGCTCCCAACCACAATACATGGCATTGTTCTTAAAATTCTAACATTATATAATCGAGACTTTTTATTGCAACACAATTATGAGAATACTAGTCCTCCTAAATAATTTGCAGGCTCTTAGTCTTACTCAGCCCAGCAGACTCATTGAAAGTAATGGACATGACTAACTCAAGTCCATTAATTTTGATGGGTTTGCAATGAGTCAGGCTTAGTTGGATGCAGCCCTGTGAGCATGATCCATTCCTGAATGGGTTCAGTTCTGTGGGCCCTTGAATCATTTACACAACCGCACGTCAGTCAGTGTGGTGTAGTGGTTAAGAGTGGTAGTCTTGTAATCTGGTGAACCGGGTTCGCTTCCCCGCTCCTCCACATGCAGCTGCTGGGTGACCTTGGGCCAGTCACATTTCTCTGAAGTCTCTCAGCCTCACTCACCTCACAGAGTGTTTGTTGTGGGGGAGAAAGGGAAAAGAGAATGTTAGCCACTTTGAGACTCCTTCGGGTAGGGATAAAGTGGGATATCAAATCCAAACTCTTCTTCTAACTATTTGTAATGGGGTGCCCCTATTTGAGGGGAGCTGGCTGCAGTTAGTATCAGTCCTGTGTAGAGAGTAGGATCATGGTGAAAACAGCAGAAAAGCGAAAGAATATCTCAGTTGACATCTTTTAATGAAGCAGAAATTTAGAGGGCAATTTCAAAACAATGTAGAAAGTAACCTGGGTAATGTAGTTCTGTATCATCCATTGATAAGAAGAGCCTGCTGGATTAGACCAATAGCCATGGGGTGGTACTTGAATAAAATATGGGGGGCACAGCTAAGCCCTGCCCTGCATAATTAATCACATTGTGGGGTTCACCCACACCATCTGAATGGCAACATCCATCAGTTTTGTGGGGGGCCAGCCCCCTCCAATATTTTATTGGGGAGGCGGAAGAGACCTCGGCCCCTAAGAGTTGACTCCTATACAATAGCCCATCTAGTCCAGCATGCTATTCTCACAGGGGTCATCTTGTTTTTTAAGCTGTATTTCAATCAATTGTTTTTATATTTGGCATTGGCCGCCCTGAGGCCGGTCTTGGCTGGGGATGGCGGGGTATAAATAATAATAATAATAATAATAATAATAATAATAATAATAATAATAATTCAGAAGCATAACTGCTTTCAACCATGGAGGCAGAGCAGCACAGGGAAATGAAGAAAACAGGTTGAGTGGTGGCAGTAAATATATATTTAAATAAGTGATTGTATTTTTCTTTTAAACTGTTTTTAAGTAAGAAAAATCCGGTGGTTGTTTATGGAAACAAATATTTCACCTTTAAAAATGAAGTAGAGGGACTAAGTGATAAGATCTGGAACACAGTTTGCTTCTGCACGGCATTTCTGTTTGTAAAGGATTAAACTAACAAGAAGTGCGCTGTTCATAATGTCTCTCCACTCTAGGCTTAATTACACCCAATATTGAATTTTTGTTTTCTTTTTCAAAGTACATTTTCCCTGTTCCCTGCAAAGAATCGCTTGAGGACTAAGATAAGCAATCATTTAACATAATTATTCAAGCCACTAATTGTACTTAGAAGTCTGCAGAACAAACTTTGTAGAGTTGGCCAAGGCCCCTTCTAGGCTCGATCCCACAAAAAATTAGTTGTGCTTAAGTTAAGACCTAACAAGACGAATTTCCCTGTCAACTCCATTGTTGCTTAATTGTCTCCCTTTAATAAAAGGCTGGAACCTTTGCTTCCTAGCTAATCAGGAACCAGAATACTGTATGTGAATCAGCAGCTGGCTAGCTTACACCCACCATACCACAACAGGATATGAAAACACGGGTTTCAACAGAGACAGAAACCCGTATCCACCCAAGAGGGATATGTCTGCAGGACCATTTGTCTTCTAACATTATGGCACCATGCTACAACATCTCAGAGCAATGAGTCCCACAGATCAGTTTGTGCACTGTTTGGGAACAAAATGTGTATGGATTAAGTATAATGAGTGCTTTCTAACTGGGAGCTAGAGACAGTGTAATTACTTCTTTATATGAAGATATGTATAAAGAAGGAGTCTAAAATGTTCCTTTCAGTTCTTTTCTAACAAAACATTGTTTTAATCAGAAGTGTAATTAAAGCATTCTGAACAGTCCCTAGCAAATAATCTCACTTCCACATCAATATGAGAGCCAGTGTGGTGTAGTGGTTAAGAGCGGTAGTCTTGTAATCTGGGGAACCGGGTTCGAGTCTCCGCTCCTCCACATGCAGCTGCTGGGTGACCTTGGGCTAGTCACACTTCTTTGAAGTCTCTCAGCCCCACTCACCTCACAGAGTGTTTGTTGTGGGGGAGGAAGGGAAAGGAGAATGTTAGCCGCTTTGAGACTCCTGAAGGGGAGTGAAAGGCGGGATATCAAATCCAAACTCTTCCAAATATATCATTTGTGCCACAGTTTATACATCTGTATTTCCTCAATGTTTCTAAAAAAAAAAAAAAAAGCCCACTGGTATTTTTTTTTAAATTACAACAGGGTTTTTTGTTTTTTATTAAAGTGTGGAAAAATTACATATTTGCAAGTTTAATAGCTCCTCTAGAAACAGTTAGAGCCTATCAAACAACACACCCAGCCCCGCCAATACAGTTAATGAAAATTGTAAAACCACATGGTGCATATATGTAGCCCAAATAATATAGGAATTGTAAAGGATAAATTTGAACTCCTCAGGAAAAAAATTGCAGACAATGGTTGAAAGGATACACCAGGAGTTTTGATGCAAGAGAGGACATGGCAACTGGGAAAGCACAGGTAAGTTTCTTTTTCTTTTCTTTTTTAATACTGTTTTTATTTACTTTCATGGTAGGGAAGATAAATTCTGAGAAAATCATTGTTACAACAGTAAACGACAAATAACTTGTCCTGATAAAATTACAGACTTTTATCACGCCATATGTTAAAGTTTCATTTGATTGCTCTTACAGTGGTTCTCAACCTGTGGGTCCCCAGATGTTGTTGGACTACAACTCCCATCATCCCTGAGCTCTGGCCTTGCTAGATAGGGGTGATGGGAGTTGTAGTTCAACAACATCTGGGGACCCACAGGTTGAGAAAGACTGCAAGAGATCACACCACATTTTCCCATAAGTGCTGAGCGGATTCCTACCAGTCTGAACAATGCGTGTATTCAATCAACATTTGCCATATGTTATAAAAGGAATATGGATTGTGTTTGCCCTTTGCCACTCTCACCTGGCATTTCATTTCTCAGCCAATGCTATCGACCATACTCTGCTATACCAGGAATCAATGTCCAGCCCATCACCGGTTTTCCAACATCTGGCCAGGTAAGTTTCTGAAAGGTAGATTCCCACAACCAGATCCCTATGACTTGCACTCGTTTATTTTTGTAAGCCCTTGTTATCTCAAGGTGTTAGCATGCATATGCTCCAACTGTCCTGATCTACCAGGAATGCGCTCTGCTTCATGATTCCATTTGCTATGAATCCGTTTTTGCTTTTGGGTTGTTAACATGGGTTGCTAGAGTCTTCATGTTTTGCATTTCAGGCCTTTTCCCCATGGTCTCTAGCAGGTTGGCGTTGAGGTGGGAGGTAGGATACCCACTTATGCATCTGCAAAAGAGAAGGTGGCAAAGGAAGCCAGAGATTTGCCTAGGATTTGCACCCACTGATTTATGACTGCACATGCAAATTCAGAAAAGATTATTATAATTTAGTTAGAAATGTGATACATCTCAACACAGTCTGAAAGGCCTGCTTAGCCTGCTCTTCAGGTTCCAACTGCAAGACTACTGCTCTCTTTCCTCCTTATGGCTCTTTATCTTTCAGCTGGAATTGGGTAGGGCAGCCCTTCAAACATAGTTCATTAAGATGCCGTTGCACTACAATGCCCATCATCCCCAGACAGTTTAGCCAGTGGGTCATGCATGATGGGAGTTGTAGTCCAACATCTGGGGAACCAACATCGAGGGACACTGAAATGGAGGGTTCCTTCAAATAGAGGACTAAGACACATGGCCACTCTAGTCCCACCAGTAGGAGGAGGTCCACAGGTTGCACTATACCTGAGTCCTGGAGCTGGCACTGTTTCAAGCTGTCTGTGATTGCCAGTTAGGTGGTGGCAAGTTACTATCGCTCAGAAAAGGGACACAGAAGTGAGTACTTAACTTCACATAGTTCAATGGCAAAGCATCTGTCTCCAGCTTCTTTCAAGCTTCCGCTTGAACCCCGGCCAGCCAGAGCCTTACATTGAGTCAGACCATTGTCTCATATAGCTCAGTATTGTCTTCTCTGACTGGCAGTGGCTCTCCAGGGTTTCAAGCAGAAGCTTTTTGCCTTTCTGTAAAGGGATGTGGGTGGCACTTTGGTCTAAACCACTGAGCCTCTTGGGCTTGCCAATCAGAAGGTCGGCGGTTCAAATCCATGCGACAGGGTGAGCTCCTGTTGCTCTGTCCCAGCTCCTGCCAACCTAGCAGTTTGAAAGCATGCCATTTCAAGTAGATAAATAGGTACCACTGCAGCAGGAAGGTAAACAGCATTTCTGTGCTCTCTGGTTTCCATCACAGTGTTCCATTGTGCCAGAAGCGATTTAGTCCTGCTGGCCACATCACCCGGAAAGCTGTCTGTGGACAAACGCCGGCTCCTTCGGCCTGAAAGAAAGATGAGCGCCGCAACCCCAGTCACCTTTGACTGGACTTCACTGTCCAGGGGTCCTTTACCTTTTACCTTTTCCTTCTCGCTACTCTCTTGCTCCCTTCAGGATTCCTCTCCACCAGCACCACCCAGTCACTGAAAAGCCTTTTATGTGAGATGGGAACAAGAGCTCCATTTGCACAAACTCTTCAAACATCAGGGGTTAATGGAAAGGGCTTCCAAACTGAAGGAGGAAACAGATATGTTGGAAGCAGCAAAGGTCCTTCATGGAAATGGGTGAGTGTGTTCCAAAAGGACCATTACAGGCTGACATTCCTTCATGATGCAGCTTGAGTGAGAAGAGGTCATCTACTGGGGAAGGACTGTGGTGAAATCGTTTTAGATTCTCCCTTCGGATGCCAAAAAGGCCCTAACGCTGTGTACACCCTGCCAAAGGCCTCCTTCTGCCCATTCCCTTCTCTGCCACTATCCTAAAGAGGTTAATCTCTTATTCTTACAGAACGAGCTAAAACAAGAGAAGTGGAATTTATCCATATTAAACATTGGCTTGGCCCATTTCCCCTCAGGTTTGCACGCACGTATATCCACACCATCCACACCAGATCTCAGTGTGTCTAAAATGGCTGGAAATTGTGCTTGCGTCCCTGCTTAGTACAAGGGATAGGAGTCCTGGATCACAGAACATCACCCAGGATGCTGACTGCCACCTAAGGTGTCAGCTTGACACTTGTTTTTAAATGTGGCCATTGATGGATGGATGATCTGGATACGAAGCAAATATCCTCCTTTTCTCTCTCTAAGGCAGGCGTAAGTTCAAATCCCACTTTCATGTCAAGTTTACGGATACAGCTCTTTACATATGCAAGGAGGCTGCTTCCCCCCCTACCCCCTACCCTTAAATCTAATGTTATGCTTCTGAATACAGAATTTACCTAAGTAAATAATTATTTTTAAACCTAAGATTTAGGCAGCATTAGGATTTGATGTTATGCTAATGTTTGACAATTACTAAATGTGGGTATCAGGCAGTATTTTTTTTAAAGTTTAATTTAAAGCAATTTGACATGGAAAGGTTATTACTTTAGTTGCCAATAAAAGCTGTACTTTTAACATAAGTGTACACTAGACCCTAGGGTATGTGACTATTATCTTTTCTGCAATTATGTGGTGTTCTACATAAATGCTAAAAAAAAAAATTAGAAATATCAAAAGTATGAACTTAGATACAATATAAAAAAAAAGTTGAATAGATAAAACCAGAAAGCAAGTTGACATGAACATAGACAGGTTGAGGTTTCCCCCTAGAGGTAATATTTGGAAAATCCTGTAGCATTTCGGTTAATACATGAATTCAGTTTTTAAAATTGGCAAAAACATACCGTAAACTCTGGTCAGAGTATTGCTTTGTCTTGTAAATTCGTAAAAACAAACAGACCGTGAAATATGGATGAATCTGTCATGTAGGCACCCTGATATCTGTAATCAAGTCATTTCCTTTCAGCAACCCAGAGTAAGGCAATCCTTTACATTTTACCACATCCCCTCTCAGTTTTACTGGACAACCAACTTGGCAAAGAGCTCTGATGAACTCAAAAACTTGCTCACTTTTTGCTGGCATCTTTGTAGCCATAGATTGATTCTTCTTGTATCAACGCGATGTGTAAATTTTGCTGGCATCCCACAAAAGCAGGGCTTTCCCCCCCAGCTGGAACTCAGTTACGAAACCTCTCTGGTAGGCACCATAGCCATTATAAGAGAACAAGGGTTTGTGGTGAGTTCCAGCACCATCCAGCCTTAGGTGAGATGGGTGGTGACTGAGACAGAAACTTCTTGGTTGTGACACCCAGCGTCTGAAATCCCTTCTGGGACCGCTCACCTGGCACCTATATAGATGTCTTTAGAGTGCCAGGCAAAGGGCTCTTTATTTCCCACGACACCTTTAATATTGAATTGCACTGTTTTGTTTCTGTTGTTTTGCCTGCTGCTATTGCCTGTTGTATTATTTTAGCTTGCTCTGGGGACTAGGAAGGGTAAAGGTCGTTGTGGAAGAGGAGGCAGGCCCTCCCAGGATCCTGAGCTGTCACCTCACTCTTGCTCGCATCCAGTTGAACAAGAGCGCTCACTTTTGCAAGTGAATTCATGTGACATCCCTAAAACACTGATCTCAAATGACTTGGACAGGGGTCGGGGAAAACTTACATCAGATATCTGTGGAGTAAGTGGACAAATCCTGCAAAGGACTGGTAGCTGGTTAAAGAACAGTAAGCAGAGAGTAGAACTAAATAGCGAGATGCTGGCTCAACCCTTGGTGCTAGATGACAGCATTTACTGTGAAGGGACAAAGGGAAATTCCCCCTGCCAAAGCAATGCCCCTTTAAGTAGTTGTGGTTGTGGTGGATAGCTCCATGCACATCAATGCATATGTGAAGAAAGGAATTCTACTCCCTCCCCAATGCTTGACTACAATGAACCACCTTTAACATTTTAATGCCTGGTTTAGGGATTATTATTTTTTTGGAACAACTTGGTGTCATCAGCAATAACTCCATATTATTAACACCAGTCCAAAAGGAATCAATCCCAGTGCAGAGCTTTGGAGAACCCCACTTCATACATCCCTCCATTACAAGAACTGATTATTTTGCAGGCTACTCTGACATATTGGTGAGGGTATGCCCCTCTCCTGTACCCATGAGGTTGATCCTTTACACCAAGGTTTATGATCTATAAGCCACGATTTGGGGATTTGGAAGCCCCTTGTAGACTGCAGTACGATCGTTTCTACTTAGTTCAGAAAATGCTGCAGTGTTACAGACCTGTTGGCATATTTATAGCTCAAGGAGCTAGTCCAAAAGATTACTAACCAATACCACTTTACCCGCCATTACTATGAAGAAGTATATACTCAAACAATATTGTTGGTGGAAGAAGGGAGAAGCACCATTGATTTGAACAGAAGGACTAAATTATATGGTCTTATGACTACAATGTGATTCATATCATAATTTTGCCCCAGATGTTTCCAGTTTGAAAGTCGGAGAAGTCATTATTGGACATAAAAGGTTGGTTCGCAGTCTGCTTACTCCATAGTCTTTCCACTAGGTCTGGAAAAAAATAAGGCTTTTTTTTCTTCTTATTATTATTATGCCAATTGCAAATGGTGGTTTATGTTTCAAATTAGCTGAAGTTTGTTATTTTTCCCTCTTAGGTAGGGTCTAAAACAAGCTGTTCACAAGAGGTCCAGCCACAGTATACAAGTCCCCCTAGAATTAGTTGGAAGAACTCCTGATGAGTTCACTCCTGTTTGTACATTAACCTTGGGATGAAAGGCCAGCCACAGTCATGTGAGAATCAAACTAAGTTTTCCAAAGCATGACACAATTTGATGGAAGTGTACGGGGCTCACAGAAAAATGTTTCGTGAGCCCAGAAAAACAACGAAAAAGCTTTAAGTTTTTAATGGTTCCACTTGAAGAATTACTAAGAGGTTGTTGACTCCAGAGGCCACACTGTAATGTTTGGAAGAAGAAACGGGTCAGGGAAGGAAGAACAGCCAACTCAGCTTGTGATGGGCAGTAGAAAGTCATGAAGGTGGGTGGAAAATTAGGCTAAGAATACAGCTCATTTTGCATAGGACCACGTCCATAGATTTGTCAGATATAGAAGAAGAAGAAGAAGAGTTTGGATTTGATATCCCGCCTTTCACTCCCTTTAAGGAGTCTCAAAGCGGCTAACATTCTCCTTTCCCTTCCTCCCCCACAACAAACACTCTGTGAGGTGAGTGGGGCTGAGAGACTTCAGAGAAGTGTGACTGGCCCAAGGTCACCCAGCAGCTGCATGTGGAGGAGCGGAGACACGAACCCGGTTCCCCAGATTAGGAGTCTACCGCTCTTAACCACTACACCACACTGGCATATACAACACTTTATGCCAAGAAAATATAAACTCTACATTTATAGCAGTAAAGAGCAATGGAAGGGCCACTGTGCCCTGCAGATGGACAGCTTTCCCCACCATTTCTAGAGCTATTGCCAGTCTACAGGTGCCTCACAAGTAAGGATGCTTGAGGAATTCAACCTTGTAATGCAACTGATCTCATCCTCACTTCCTAGACTGAAATCTGGACTAGAAATTAGTTTATCCCCCAGCTATCAGCCTTCCTAAATATTTTGCTGCAGTTCTCAGCACACCTTCAAAAATCAGAGCTACACTTTAAAATGTGTGTTTTGAGAGACACGATGTTTAAAAATGTGTATTTAAAATGCAAACTTTGTGCAGTGTTTTTTCTAAATATCAAAAATGAATTAGATAACGTGATTTTAATTTTGCAGTGCAGAATGCAATACCAACACCTTTTAGAGCAATTGCTGGAATCATTTCCATTTAAAGCTGGGGGTGGGCGGGGGCTACAACACAAACCAACAAACATTGACTGTCAATCCTCAATTTACTTTCTCAAGACAAAATCCTGCTGCAAGAATAACATAGCATTTCAAGCATTTCTCTTCACACACACCCATGCAATCCCCCCCTATATTTGACATTACAGCTGCAGTAGAAGTATCAACAAATTTTCTTGATTAATTGAAGCAGTAATTTAGCAAAGATTCAAACACAACATTCAAGCTGGCAACAGGATGTCTTCTCTGTTGGCTAAAATATAGGATCCTACTTAATTTTTATTTTTTTAAGTACAAAATTATTTGCATAGTGGCAATCTGTTTACTCCACTGAACTGAATGTGTCGATAGAGGGAAAATCAGTGTGTGTGTGTGTGTGTGTACTAGTATAGCATTCAGTCTAGGGCAGATTTTTTTTTTTAAATAAGCAAACCTCCACATGCTGACTTTTGTTAAGACAAGAGCTGCTGTAGATTGGGTCTAAAATAGCAGTTTGGAAATTAAAAGCTCTATTTTTTGGAGGAAGGAATTAATGGACAATGTCAAGAGAGAAGCTGAACACTCGTAACTCGTGCAGAACTGCAATGTGATCAGGGGAGTCTTTCCTGTGTGCCTGTCATTCCTCCGCATGCATTGAAAGAGCGTTTCCATTCCTTTTCTACCATAAGCTTTGCCCTCCTTCAATGACTAAGTTGTGGCCAGTCATATAATCTGAAGCTTCAGATGCCAAGTATACGACGGCAGCTTGCAAGTCTGTCACTCGAGCCAGCCTTCCGGCTGGGATGTCCGTGAGCCAGCACTGCACAAGGGGTTTCAGCTCCTCAGAATGGATGAGTGGTGTGTCGACAATCCCCCTGTATAAACATATAAGACACAAACCGGCTTGTTATGGTTTCTTTCTTTCTTTCTTTCTTTCTTTCTTTGCTTTGCAGCACAAAATTGCAACAATACAAAAATAGCCCTGGGGGTACTTTTCAAACGAAGGATGAGAAAGATTCCAAACCTCCCTGGCTAAAAGCCACCAGAAACTTCAAACATGATTCCCGTTAAATGTCTTTCTAATATAGTTTTTATGTATCATCAGTGTGTCCTTCATTTATTTCCACATTAGCGATACATTATTTAGCATAACGTCCCAATTGAAAGATTTGCCTCACAAACAATCACATCATCTAAATTGAAAGTGACTTGCGAGCGTTTACCTACAAATAGATTTTTTGGAACTGGACATAGCAATTATTCTATTCATTAGGAGACACTGCGAAAGGGGGTCTACAATATGTTCAGCAAATGCAGGCAGTTCACATGCTATCATTTCAAGAGGAAGGCATAACCATTATTTCTTTCTTTTCTAATTTTAGAATAAAAGTTCACATTCACTAGGACTTTTCCCGAGAAGAAAATGTCAGTTAGTAAAAAGCTTAAAGGAACTGGCTTCTAATATCTGCCAGCTTTGACACCTTCTCTGCAATATGACAGAGAATTTATCAGGAAATGTTTGCATATATATATATATATATATATATATATATATATATATATATATATATATATATATCTCCCCCCAAAATATATGAATGAGAGCTAAAGAATCCACAGCACTCCATAAACATTTGGTGGGTGTTTAGGGCTTTAACAATAACTGATTTGTCACCCTCCTCCTTAGCAACATATTTGTATTTTGAGAAATGTTATAATTCTCTCTCTCCCCCCCCCCCCAGTCCCTGTATAAATATATTTACATAACTGGGCCTAACAAGAAATTACATTTAACTTCTCAGAAATGACAATAACTAAAACCTGAGCTGCCAATTCCACTTCATTAGTGTGGTAGAAATGCATTCCAAATGTTAATAAAAATTCCAACATGCTGATAAATTAGTGCTTCTAAGGAACATGTGACACCTTGGTTAACATATTCAACCTCAATTATATTTCTCTTCAGCACCCTGTTATCTGGAACCTTTGCTGGCAATCAGAGGTGCTGTTTTTCAGCGGCCAATTTTCTAGATAATGTAGCTTATCAACACTGTGGGTAAACTTGCCAATGAAATCAGACTGCACTGAACCACACACGCGCTAATTGCATCTCTTTTTTATGCATATTTACAGACTGTCACTTCAAAGAAATCAGTGGCCCATTGAGGCAGCCAGTTAGCTGGAAGAATTGCCTCTTGCAAATGAAAATTAGCAAACAAGCTAGTGATAAATATGAAATGAACAAAGTCTCGAAATGCCGTTTTGTTCTCAAACTTCATCCTCATCCCAATTTATGCTTCCAAAGAAACAGGGTTTAGAAACACTGAATTCTGGGAACGAGAAACCTCCGCCTTGTACTTTTGTTTTAAAAGAAACTCTTGCGATATTGTTTAATGGATGTGGTTCAGACTTTGCTCTCTTTCTCATATACATGTTTTAATTTTTTTGCTTAACCGGGGCACTCTTCCACAACTCTACTTTCTTTTCAGTCTGAAACTGACAATAAACAGGATAGCTATTCAGAAATAATACCACACAAGGGCAACATGATTGACCTCTGGCACTATCCTGCATTCCAAAGTAATATTATAATCACAATATTATTTTCCCTAAGTAGTTCCCTATCCCAGTCTTCTCAACCCCTTGACTCTAACACATGTTTTCTACGAAAACAATTTGATTTTTCAGTTGCAAAAGAATATCAACAGGCTTATCATTTACTGTTACTCAACAACATTTTTTCCCATATATATTAGACACATAAAATATGAAACAATACTAGGCTTGGATCACACTGATAATAATGAGAATAACAACAATAATAATTATCAGAATGTGCTAGGTGCTCTAGGGGTAGTGACGGATGATCCAAAGAAGGCCAGCCATTTTATTTTATTTTACTTTTAGTAGACATTTGGAGAAGGGGGGTGGGGAGGAACACCAATCCCATTTTTCAAGCATTTCCTGTGAATCTCTGATTACAATTCAGTACCAGTTTTATTTGCAAATGTTAGCAGGGTGTGGCCTTAGGCTTCATGCTGCATCATTTTATTTTCTATTCATTAGAAACTAGATAAACAGTCTGGCTTTGATCATTTAAACCAGATCCAAGATGCATCTCTTTCTATATGGAGATATATTCAGCAGTGAATTGTGTAACAAATAGATAGATCACTCAGTTTGTTTACCTTTTCACCAAACAAAAGGTTTTTTTAAAAAATAAAATAAATGAATGGGTTTATTCAAATGAGGAATATTTGGTGGGGTGTATATGTGTGCAGTGATGCAGTTTGGTAATTTTAGACTCTGGAATCAAGGGGAAGAGCTCCTATTAATTCTGCTGAGTATGGCCCAGAACGTCTGCCTGAAAGTCCAATGGCACCCTTGCTGGGGGGAGAGGCACAGTCATCTCTGACAAGTCTGTCTACCCAGCAGTGTGTATAGCGGGGAGAAGAGGAGAGCAAGCTTAGCTTCTCCCCACAACAAACAATACTGAGCGGGAGGTCTCTGCAGTAAGATCTTTGCAATTCTCCACTAGGGAACAAAATAGGATGAAGTAGGACTGCTTGAATGAAACTTTCCACCTCTCTCCATTTAACAGGCTAAAGGTCAAACCTGTCCATCCATTATAGTCCTCTAAATTTCTCCTTTTCCTATCTTAAATTCAGTTCCCCACATTTCCACAAGGTTTTGTTTTTTAAAAAAATCCTCATGAACGTTCATCAGCATTTTAGTGTGAATTATTCCCAATAAACACATTTTTTTGTATGCAGTTTTGAAAAACGTACACATTTTTGCAAGCAGTTCTTCTTCTTATACTGCCTTTGAATGCGTTGTTTTCACTGCTATATGCATTTTTAGAATAGAACAGAACAGAATCGAATATCTATATTTATTGTTTGGTTGTCGAACTGCCTCACAAAATTCAGACAAGCGTGCTTTTTGAAGGATAGCTGTGTTTGGTTCACACATTGGTTCAAAATATGTGAATTAACTAATTTCTCAGTAAAATGAACACAAAATTCAATTTCGTCCTTAATAGCAGGACAACAACCAGCTTTCTGAAAGGAAGGCTTCAGAAACCCTCCTGAGCATACAGAAGTCCTGTGAATAGCGCTGCAGCCATTGCCTCCAGGCAAATAAAACCCAGCAAAACTGAAATTTCTGAAGTTAATTATGATATTCATAAATTATAGAGCACGGTACCACATAGTAGAACTTAGGCCTTTCGTTTAATTATGCTGGCGGTGGGAGGAAATTGAACGTTTTATAATTTAGGACTGTTCTGGTTTGGAAAAATAAGCAAACGAGAAAAATAATAATAACAACAATAACAACAACAACATAGTGGCTTGTAAGAAAGCTTTTGGGTTCTTATACAAATATTAGATATGCCCCAGTATACTGCACATCTTCTGGGAGAGGCTCAGTGCCAAGATGGGCAATTTAATGCTGGAGATGGAAAAACCCTTTTAGGCAAATGTGCCTTGGCTCTTAACCATTCTGAGCGGTGACAAGTGCCAAGGCGTTAATTCTCTGCCTCATCTGGAATGCAATGCTGTTGCATAACAATGGCTTATCACACTATCTAGGTTCCCTTCACGGGAGATGCAGAACTGACATTTCGCTGCTGAAGGCAGCAGTGTGGGTTGATTTAAGACTCAAGTAGCCCCCAAACGATCCCACACTTTATGCCAGTGGATATGTTGGTCTTTGAGTGCCTTGTTTATCAGCTGCTCCCTTAGAATGGTCGCAAGAGTTCTTCTCCCAAAGTGTGTGCATTTGTGTGTTTTGGAGAAAGGGGTTTCCATCTGTGTATAAGTTGATTTCTTTCAGATGAGTTATTAATTTGAATGATTTAAGTACACTTCAATTACTCAGGAAGTGTTTAATCAGTAAAACCCACTTAATTGGGACATCTCCCAAGAAACTACATAAAAGCCCAGAGATATTTAAGAGCAACTGCTGTTGCTTAATGGGGATGGTAATGCTGGTTAATTGGGATGCCTTTAAGTGATAGGGTTTTGCTTGGTTCTTCCCTCTGGTGTCCTTTTATGCCAGTTCCATATACAGCAGAACCTTGGTTCCCAAACTTAATCCATTCAGGGAGTCTGTTCAATTCCCAAAACAGTTCAGGAACCATGGCGCGGCTTCTGATTGGCTGCAGCAGCTTTTTTTGCAGCCAATCAGAAGGCAGGCGTTCGGCTTCCAAAGAACATTCAAAAACCGGAACAATTACTTCTGGTTTTCGTTCGTTTGGGAGCTGAGGTTCCACTGTACACACAAAAACCTATTGCTCACCCCCCTGTCAGTGTGAAGATGCTTCATCCTACCCTGAAAACTTCAGCATTCCAGATCTCTTGCAGATTTTGTTGATCCAGATTGGAGAGCAGTGTTTGGATTGCTAGAATAAGCATTCGCAATCCAGCTGTTCTCAACTGGCCTTGTCATTCACATGTTAACACAAGAACCGAAGGTGCGCTTCCAAAGGAAGCTTCAGCTGTATTTATGTATGTGCCTAGCCACAGCAGCAAGGGATCTTTATCCACAGAAGTGGAAGGAGGAAAGAATACCCTCAAAGGAAGAATGGCTGGTAAAAATCATGGAATATGCAGAAATGGCAAAACTGACGGCTCTGATAAGAAACACATTTAGAATCTTTCAAGGAGGACTATATACTTTTTCTGTATTTAAAAAATAATTTTCCATATGTGAAGTCCACAGCAGGGTTTGAAGTTTAAGAGGAAAAAAAACAGAATATACTAAGATACCTGTTAAAGAGGATGAAACTCGATAGGATGGATTTTTAAGACGCAATCGTATATAATTATGATTATAAACATGAGCAAGTATTTTGGAATAAGCATTATAACTGATGAGTGATCAAATGTAAGTTTGAATTGCAAAGAAAAAGAAAGTGTAAAAAAAAGAGAGAGAGCTGTAGAGAACATTATGGCGTGATTGAATTCCATTTGGACGTGATCATGGGCTAACTGCGGTGAGAAAAAAGCAGCAGATGTTACCAACGATGGAGACCACAGTCAGTGGTTCACAAGAGCACAGAAGCTGGTTAGATCACAGAACAATAGTGAGTAAATGCGGTTGGTTTCCTGGAAGTGTGATTGAGTGGGAAGCCTCCATAACATGAATTCCGTCTACAAAGTTATTCATGCCCACAAACCAATCTCCTTCCAACTCCCAAACCCAGATTCCTCTCAGACCAGGAATGGGAGACCTGTATCCCTCCAGATGTTGTTGGACTACCACGGCCTTCATACCTGACCACTTGCCATGCTGATGGGAGTTGGAGTCCAAACCAACATCTGGAGAGCCCCTGGCTCAAATTTTCTGGGTTTTGAAGCTAACTGCCTAGCCCAAACAAAAACCGGACAATATCCTCTTTACACCACATTCACCCACCCTTCTGGGGATCCTAGGAAACCCAAATTCAAAGTGTTGGTGCTGACCTTTAAAGTCCTAAATGGCTTTGGCCCTGTATAACTGAAGGAATGTTTCCACCCTAATTTTTAAGCCCGAACACCGAGGTCCAGCTCCAAGGGCGTTCTGGTGGTACTCTCATTGCAAGAAGTGATGTTACAGGGAACCAGGCAAACAGCCTTCTCAGTAGTGGCGCCCTCCCTGTGGAACACCTTCCCATGCAATGTCAAACTGATCAGCAACTACACAACTGACCCATCTGAAGTAGCCCTGTATCAGGAAGTTTTTGCTGTGCTTTTGATTATGTTGGAAGCTGCCTAGAGTGGCTGGAGCAACCCAGTCAGCTGGGTGGGGTATAAGTAATTAATCCTCCTCCTCATCACCCTGGACATTTAGTTTGGGAGGCCCTATTGTTATAAAAGTGACCCCATGCTTTCCTCTTTATCAGCCTGTCCAGTCTTCCCCCATCCCTGCACTATATCTACCGCTAATTGTGTGCCGTATATTAGGACATTTCTGTTGTTTTATGCATAACTGGAAACAAAACATAAATGCACAAGCAGATATGCATTAGTTAAGATATATGCATTAGCATTTTCATACTGCAATAATTCTGGCAATTAGATATTACTAAAGGAAGCCTTAGGCACCGACACAGCAATAAATATGGATTCTCTTGTAAAATTTAGTTCAGGAATGCATTTCCTTGTGGAGCTGGAGCCTGTATACTTGCTAAAACCCCGTAGAGCTTTAAAAAAATGTAACACATAGGGAACAGTGCATGCAGGGCTCATGTATTCACTTATCTAATACAAAACTGTGAAACATGTGTCAAAGCTTCTGCCGGTATAGCTATTACAGCCAAGGTAAAAGAGCTAATCACTTCAAAGTGCTTGTTGTTGTTGTTTAGTCATTTAGTCGTGCCCGACTCTTTGTGACCCCATGGACCAGAGCATGCTAGGCACTCCTGTTTTCCACTGCCTCCCGCAGTTTGGTCAAACTCATGTTAGTAGTTACAGATAGGTAGCCGTGTTGGTCTGCCATAGTCAAAACAAAAAAAATTCCTTCCAGTAGCACCTTAAAGACCAACTAAGTTAGTTCTTGGTATGAGCTTTCGTGTGCATGCACACTTCTTCATGTTAGTAGCTTCAAGAACACTGTCCAACCATCTTGTCCTCTGTCGTCCCCTTCTCCTTGTGCCCTCAATATTTCCCAACATTAGGGTCTTTTCCAGGGAGTCTTCTCTTCTCATGAGGTGGCCAAAGTATTGGAGCCTCAGCTTCACGATCTGTCCTTCCAGTGAGCACTCAGGGCTGATTTCCTTCAGAATGGAGAGGTTTGATCTTCTTGCAGTCCATGGGACTCTCAAGAGTCTCCTCCAGCACCATAATTCAAAAGCATCAATTCTTCGGCGAACGGCCTTCTTTATGGTCCAGCTCTCACTTCCATACATCACTACTAGCTAAACTATAGTTTTATCTATACAGACCTTTGTCAGAAAGGTGATGTCTCTGCTTTTTAAGATGCTGCCTAGGTTTGCCATAGCTTTTCTCCCAAGAAGCAGGGATCTTTTAATTTCATGACTGCTGTAACCATGTGCAGTGATCATGGAGCCCAAGAAAGTAAAATCTCTCACTGCCTTTATTTCTTCCCCTTCTGTTTGTCAGGAGGTGATGGGCCCAGTGGCCATGAACTTCATTTTTTTTGATGTTGAGCTTCAGACCATATTTTGTGCTCTCCTCTTTCACCCTCATTAAGAGGTTCTTTAATTCCTCCTCACTTTCTGCCATCAAAGTTGTGTCATCTGCATATCTGAGGGTGCTTATTGCCTGGTAAATAATGGAGGCCCATCAACAGGAACACAACAATCTTTTTTTTTAAAAAAAAAATACAGGTAGGCATGTTGGCTCATATGCAAAATTCCAAAACTCATCTTAGGGTGACACCTTTATTAGACCAGATGGTAACAACTGTGCAAGCTTTTGAGTTTGACAGATCTCTTAATCAGGCTAGATGGCAAACAGAGCACTTGGGCTGGTGATGGTGGGGAAACAGCAGGAGATTGCAGACGTTCCATGAGGTTCTTTTGACCTTTGTGCTTATCAGGTTACACCTAGGCCCTGCTGGCATAAGGGGTTCACCTGGTGGGGCAGAGCTGCAATACTAGCTTTCCCACAGAGGAGTCGCTGTGGCTTACTGGGAGGGAATGGTGGTGCTTGGGGTGTATGGGTGCACTGGTGCAAGTGTAGTTCAGCTCCTCCAGTGTGCTTCTGATGAGTGTCAGAGACTCCACTGATGAGAAATCAGGTACATGGGGTATCCCTGTCACCTAGGTCCACCTCCATCCTGAGACAGAACATGCAGGTTCCTAGATAGGTGGAAAACATGACTCAAGAAAAACTGGACAGTCTTCATATCAGCAAAAGTGGATATTAATTTTAAGTGGTGTGCTAAGCCAAAACGAAATTGTCAAAAGCCAAACTGGATGGCTTCACCGAGCCTTTGTAGAGAAGGTTCCCTCCGAAGTCCTATCTGTAAAACCCTACTTTCTCTAATTTAGGATTCTGCTGTTGAACACCTCACTTCAGTTGTTGGGTTTTTTCCAAGTCACATAAAGGTGGCCTTGTTGATCAGGCAAAGGAGAAGATGGTGTCCCTCCCACTCCAAAAATATATAGAAGCCCACCAGAGTCACAGTTGAATTTTACTTTACACTGATGACAAGACAATGTCCTCCAACATGCTGGAGGCTACAGGGGGAGCTTAGGGGGAGCCCAGGGCACGTAGTGCGGCACACACAGCTTAGGTACCCAATGTGGAAGAGAAATGTGTGTGTGCGCATGCACACACACATGCACGAGTCTTGTATTTTTCCTTTTCAAAAATTCCCACCTTTAAGCCTTCAAAAAATAGGTAAAATGCAATTGATAATGAATATATTTCATAAAAAACAAAAATTATACCGAGGTGACTTGTAATTGCTACCGCCGAATGGAATTTCAATGATGGTAGTATAATGACGTCCCTTTTAAAGTGCCTGTATATTTGTCTGAGGTAAAAAGAAGGGTGAGGGGGGGGGACTGGAAGGGGGAAAATATTGTCTGTTAAGTGTCAAACGCCTTTTCTTTTACCACAGAAGACTTGGACAGTAGCAAGGAAATATTTCACCTGGGAAAGAAATGTTAAAAACCACACTTCACAAAATTAGAAAACCTGTTATCAAATGGCATAATCTTTTCAAAAATCCCAGAACATATACAGCAATAGAGAAGACTTTTTGCTACGCACTTGGCATTGGTGTTATGCTTGAGAGTATTCCCCCGCCCTTATTTAAGGAACTGAAGTTTTGCTAGCTAACAACTTTGCTTTCTTACATTTTCTTGAGAACTTCATCACATTCATCCTTATTTCCTTGTTTCCTCACACATACCCCAAACCCTACATGTTACTTACGGAGAAATGCAGTTCACTCTCACTCCTCTATCAATCCACTCCGTCCCCAACGTCTGAGTTAACTTTACAACCCCGGCTTTCGAAGCATTGTAAGCTAATTGCTTCTGTGGATGAGGAACTGGGTGGTTGGGAAGGGAGAGAGATAGAAATTTAATTATTACTTCCCGACAGAAAAAGAGTAAATAAAAACTGAAACAGTTATTTGTAGAGGTTTGGAAATCAGGCAGGCATATCTTTCCATTGTATTATCCTGACTTTTGGAACAACATATGGAAAATGTAAAAACTGCAAACAGACCCCTCGTAAGTACCTACATTTTGTACATATAGCAAACCTATATGCTATTTAAAAGAGACTGCCACTGCGTTCAGTAAGACTTATTATTCCCATGTAAGTGTGTGTATCATATGCCAGCCTAAAACTTATTATACCTGCAGATGCTTATTAAAATTAAAACTCAACCTATAAAAAGGCAAACAAGCACAAAGTTATAGAGCATGGGTAGGCAAACTAAAGCCCGGAGTCCAGATCCGGCCACATCGCCTTCTTAAATGCATCTTAAAATGCATCTCTGGGTTATTTGTGGGGGCATAGGAATTTGTTCATTTTTTTCTCTCCAAAATATAGTCCGGCCCACCACATGGTCTGAGGGACAGTGGACCAGCCCCCTGCTGAAAAGCTTTGCTGACCCCTGTTATAGAAGATCAAACATTTATGCAGATATTGGTACACTTCTGTCCCGGAAATGCCAATCTCTCAAAGCAACTTGACTGGTTGGATGCTTTGGATGGGGGGGGGGGAGGGGGCGAATGCACACATGTCACATGTCAGTCAGAAACTAAAATGATCGGCTTTGTTAATTATAACGTTCATGCTTACAAGCGACTTTGGTATATTCTCCTCCTCCTTGCCCCTTTCCTTAAGCTGATATACCTGCAAAAAGACAGCTTATTTTTAGCAACCAAACCATTCTCGTGACATTTTAAAACAGAGTTTAGCCCCCACCAGGCAGTATCTATGAAAAGTGCCTATGAATTGATTTTAGAATGAATTGATTTTAGAATGCATTTCAATTAGTTGAGTGAGATTTTATGTAAACTGTGTTACTTTAATTGTTGTTAGCCACTCTGAGCCCGGCTTCGGCTGGGGAGGGCGGGATATAAATAATTTATTATTATTATTATTAAGAATTTTTTTTAAAAAAAAAACCTGAGAGGGAAATAGGACCATATTATTGGTCAATTCATAATTAACATGAATTTGTTGACAAGGATGTATTTTAGACCCATTTTTTTGTAATGCACATACAGAACTTTTCAAAGTGCAGACCATCATCCCACCCAGAAATACCCTTTTTAGTCATCTATTCTTCATCTGGGCTATTTATATTCCCTTCCCCTCAATTTTATTCTGGCGTTCATTCATTTGCTTCAGTATTTCCATGCTGACTTTTAGGGCCAAGCCCTTGCAAGGCAACTTAAATAAAACTGTCATAAAAATCATTAAGAACAGTGGCTTAAAACAGCAGTGTTTTGAATAATACACAGGTGAGCAACATATCATTGCAACTGAGCTAAAACAATTAAATCAGTTTCAGAATGTTGACAAGTATAAGACATATTTTTGTTTAATTGTTATTTCGATAATTATTGGGGTGGGTGCAATTCTGCCACAGATCACAAGTCTGTGGAGTTTAACCATGATCTCCAATAGTGCTCAACCAGATCCCTGCATCACTACATTCCCTAGAAGCTCCATATCAGGCCACGAAACACTCTGCAAATTTTCTTTTTTCAGTTTTTCTTTTTTTAATTACAGTAATAATAATATGCTTAAATGGTTGGAAGTGTGGTAAGATTTAGGATTTTTTATTCCTAGAAAGATTAAGAAAATACAAATAAAAGGAAAACAAAAAAAGCCCCACAAATCAATAGTTAAATTATTACTGCATGTCAGAGTGGTTTTCATTTAATTGGGAGCAGTCCTATAACAAAGTCAGGAGAATTTGACCAAATAAACGAACTTAGTAAAACAACATTTTAAAAGGCTGTAGCAGATTTATCCTTCCAATTCATGTATTTTGCTTGCCTGCCTGCTTTCTCGCCGGTTTCTTAAAATCAACACGGTGGAAAAGAACGTTTTTGTTGAATTGTACAAAAGCATGTAAAAACATACCACATCTTGAAATCACTTAAATAGACATAAGACTGTAATCCTAGCCAGCCGTTGCCTCCCTTTTTCCACTGCATAATAAAACTTGATTAATAACGATTTTTTAAAAAGAATCCCTTTGCTTTACAACAGAGAAATCATTTTTACAGACCCAACATATTTATTCAATAAGCTTTCATTACAAATATTTTCCCTCTTTTTGCTGTTGTTTGGTCTGGCATACCGGCAAGCAGCACTCCATGTGGGCTGGAGAAGAGGAGAGGAATCTAATTTCTTGATTAATTACTCTACTCAAGATCCAAGTTACATACAACTTTGGTAGTTAACCCCATCGCCCTTGCAAAAGTAGCACCTGCTAAAGTTTCCAAATATGCCTGTTTATGATAAATTACTGCATGTTTGCTTAAAGGGGCCAAACACTTTTGCATCTTTCCCATCTGAGAGTCTTTGTTTCCAGAAAAGCAGAAACTTATTTATTTATTCAGCCAGTTCTCTGACCTCTAATTCTGAACAGACCTATCAGTGCTTATCATACATTTTATAGGAGAAACTTTGAGACTTCTTCCTACTTCATCCCACCCTTGACAGCATAAACGTTTGTTATAGAGATGGACACATTTGTCAATTTCCATTTCTCATGTTTTCAGTCTTAAGTTCGTTCTCTTTTCCACATTTCTGCATCACTTTGCTTATTTATTTATTTTTAAATTCTCATTCAATAGCATTCTATGAATATACACATTTCTGTAGGTAATTTTGCCTGACATTTGTACAAGCAATCTCCCCTAATATAATGCATTCTATAAGTTCTTTTCAGCAACATACACATTTTTTTGCACACATTACTTGTCTGGAAAACCGCGTCACAAAATTCAGAGACGTGCAAATTTCGAAGCACGGTTTTGTTTCCGTTCGTGTAGCGTTTTAGAAATTGCAAATTTGGGAGGTTTGCTCTTACACCGCATCAATTATTATCAGTGATACAGTCGGGGCGGGGGGAGCTATGGAAGGAAATCTCTCCTTGTTGAGTGAGATGATGTGTGTGCTTCGAGCTGTGCAGCTTGCAGAACGAAACTGCAAATTGGGAAGAAGGACCGTGCAGAAGGTCCCAAATCCTATCTCCAGTTGAAAGGATCAGATAGCAGGTAAGGCGAAATACCGTATTTTTTGCTCTATAAGACTCACTTTTTCCCTCCTAAAAAGTAAGGGGGAATGTGTGTGCGTCTTATGTAGCGAATGCAGGCTGCGCAGCTATCCCAGAAGCCAGAACAGCAAGAGGGATCACTGCAGCGATCCCTCTTGTTGTTCTGGCTTCTGAGATTCAGAATATTTTTTTTCTTGTTTTCCTCCTACAAGAAGGTTTTGTGGTCTGGTGCGTCTTATAGAGTGAAAAATACGGTAATTCTGCCTGGGGTCATGGAGAACCACAACTTGTCAGAGTGGTCAGTACTGCCATAGACAGCCAGCTAATCTGATTTGATCTAAGGCAGCCTACTTCGTGGGAAACAGCCATGCTTAAGCCATTCTCACTATTTCTGATGCTTGTACTGGGAGTGCCGTTTATATAGCCCAAATGGCATCATGAACATAAAAGAAGGAGGTACCAGCAGACTTGGAGGAATCTTGAGGTTTAGGGGGAGGAAAAGTCCTCATGGTGGGAACACCCTAAAACATCCGAATGAGGATTGAATTTAGGGGTGGGACTTTCCAAAAAATCTCAATGTTATGATTGTCTGCATGGATTATTTTCTTAATTCTCATCTCACAGCTTGATCTCAATTACAAGGAATTATTCCTCCCTGGGTCCTTTAAAAATACAAACATATTATATGCATTATTATGTGTATCATTATAAATATAATATTACACACATATTTCATACATACACCACCCCGGTTTTCCTAAAGTAACCAGCACATAAGTAAATATATACAACAATGCCTATAAAAATACTTAAGGATTAATTCCTTAACGCTGCAGAAATATAATACCACATGTGGTTTGACTATTTCATACTTTTTATACTCTCTGCAGGTACCCGTATTAAACTGTCTTAGATGCCTCCTAGAAAACTTTTTTATTTGAAGAAGCCTACCCAAATACATAATATAGACTTGTATTTTAACGGATGCTATTTTACCTATGTGTTACTGCCAATGGTTTTATGCATTTAGAGGGTTGTTTTCGTTTTAATTGCCTTACAAATCTTTCCAAATAAACAAATAAATAGGAGATGTAGTTTGCAAATAATTCCCCATATAATGTGCCAGAGTGGCAACCCAGTCAGATGGGTAGAGTAAAAACAAAAACATAATAAGAAGAATATTTAAATAGACTTCAAAAACAAAGAAACCGACAGTTTGCAGGTGGCTCAGACATAACCAGGCACTCTGTGCAAGAGGCAGACCAATGTGGGCAAAGCTCACCAAATCCCATATGTACGGGCATAAAGCCAGGGGCGCCGACTTATAAAAAATATTGGGGGGGGCGGGGGCCCATACCGACTTATAAAAAATATTGGGGGGGGGGCCAAGACCTCCAAACCGCTGCTGCTGGGGGAACGAAAGGGGCGAGCCCCGGGCTGCCCCGACCTAAAGTGAACCTGTGAGGGCCCGCCCTTTGCGGCAGCCGATTGGCTGCCGCCGTGGGCGGTGAATATTAATGAGCTAGGGGGAATCCCCGCTTCTCGCGGGGCTGACGCCAGCCCCGCGAGATTGTTGATGGGTCGAGAGCCCGCAACCCCACCCCCTCTCTAGATCGGGAGTGGCTTTGTTTTAACTCATTACTGAATGTATTTTAAAAGGTAACTATCGTCAAACAAGGAAAATAAAAAATACCAACATAATTTTGTGATTTTACAAAGCATATTATAACTAATAATTTTCTTAAATTATTGGGGGGGCAGAGCCCCCCCAAACGAATTTTTGAGGGGGCTCGGGCCCCCTCAGGCCCCATGGAGTCGGCGACTATGCATAAAGCAAGCCAGTGTAAGTTAAGCCAGTGTAAAGATACACCAGCTATACCAAACAGAGTGGCTGCTGCTCTGCCTGAGCCTGGCAGAGGGAAAACAAGCCTTTTTAAAGCAGTGTTTGATGCTGGTCATGTGACCAAGGAGAAAGTATCCCCATGGTCCACAAACAGCCCCTTTTAGAGACTTAACACCAGGCCCAACTAAGCCAGATTTGGCTCACCTGGGATGAGCCAGTTATGCTGTCATATCGTTGGCTGAGCTGGGGTTGGGGACCGTGCCGATTTCAGGTGCGATCTTGCTGGTTTGGGGCGAGATCTCTCCCCAAATCACATGACACCTCGTGCACTCTGCAAGCTCCCGTGCAATGATGACGAGATCTTGCCCGAAATCAGCACCGATGTGGGTGTCGCTTCTCCGCCTCATCCTAAGGCCTACCGACAGCGTTGCCTCCTCAAGGGTTTCTGCTGCTTGAGGCATTGGCCTCACTATTCCTAATGGGTGGGCCGGCCCTGGACTTCAAACTGGCTGAGCCAGGGAACAGAAAACAAAGGAAATGAAAGGGAGAGGATGGAATCCTGACCTCTGCACTCCACATAGCAACACTTGTGACACACTACATGCATTTCTGAGTAGTCTTTTGTCGGGATTGATATCTGAGAACCCACTCTTGCAGAGAGATGACATTAAGAAGATAAGAAAAGCCTTGTTGGATCAGGCCAAAGGCCCATCTAGTTCAGCATTTAGATCCCTATAGGATGCCCCCAAGCACTGGCGGAGGAAGAAGAATGTGGGGGCAGCGCACCGCCCCTGGCAGCGCGATCCCGGTGGGGTGACATTGCAGCTGATCCCCACCTGCGCTGGGCGCCACGCCCTCGCAGGCAGTGTGCCACACCCCCAGGATGCGCATCACACCCCTGCGGACGGTGCATCATGCCCCCAGGATGAGCACTGTGCCCCTGGGGTGCACACCAGCCCCGCCCCACTTGCTGTCTGCCCCCCGGTGCCGGAGCATGAAGCTCCGCCACTGCCCCCAAGCAGGACCCAAAGGCCTGAATTTATTGCAAACTTGAATTTTTAAAGTGCTGTTTGTTTTCCAGCCGAACAGTGAGCTCGTTTCCAGTGCTGCAAATTTAGGCAGAAACGTACTTTTAAATTAAACATTTCAGAGCAGAGTCGAAAAGAGATCAATGAATCACAGTGCTGAAAATGCCCTTCTCGCGCTTTTAATATTATTAACAGGATCTCTAATCCAGTCCTATTATGGCAACAATGATATCAGGAAATTGTTTCTGGAAATGATTTTTCAGCAGCAGTGGATTACTCTGAACATGTCGGTTCAGCTCAGAGGAGTGCCGCTTTGCTGCTTTCGTGAAAAATAATGGTGTTTGAAAACATCTCTATATTACCCTAATCTGTTTTGCCTTCCCAGAATTCCTGATAGCTGTCTTGAAATAGCTGAAGGGGTGCTAATATAGAAGATGGAGTGTGCATGCTCTCGCTTGCTCCAAAGGACCAATGGGTGGAGGAGGCAGCGATGGCCAGCACTAAAAGAGGATTGGACAAATTCATGAAGGAGGAGACTATCAGTGACTATAAACTATGATGGCAAGGCTCTACCTCCAGAGCTCGTGGCAGCATGTATTCTTGTGCTTGGGCCCTGCTTTTGGGTTTCCCACAGGCATCTGGGTAGGCACTGGGAGAACGGGATGCTGAATTAGAAGGGCTGCTGGCCTGATCCTGCAGGCTCTTCCTATGTTTACGGGTTCTCCGAAAAGTAAGAGTGGGAACACAGTGCCTTGGGAGATGGTGGGCTCTCCTTCACTGGGAGCACTTAAGCAGAAGCTGGATGACCATCTAGAGCCTCTTCCTGAGACGCTTACAAGGAGGAGCTGCTCCTTAAGGATTTACTCCTGCTTTCTCTGACATATTTGTGGGGAATGGCCTTTGCCAGGACCATGGATTTATTTGGACTTTAGTCTTTTTTTAAAAAAATACATAAAAATGGTTTGTATTTTGTTTTCTTAAACTTTTGAAGAGTACATTTTCCCTCCTTGAATTTTATTCTCGTGGGTGAATCTTTGTGAGCTGCCTCGGGAACCATTTTGGCTGAAAGGTGGCATGGAAACCAGCTCTAACTATCACAATCCCATTAATTCAAATAGGACTTCTACAAAAGCCATATTCAAATCTGGTGCACTGTAGACATCAGCCTTCGCTTTCCATCATGTGTTCTGGGTCAGGTATTGGAGAGATCGCCGTTTATTGTACATTACCACTGAACAATAAACAATACAGGGAATGCATTTATTTATTTTTTACTTTAATCCCTACAGGACTTGTTATTGTCCTAAACTGAGACCAGTATTTTCCTCCCCTTATTAAAAAAAAATAACCTTATTTTTTGTTTGCAAAAATGCATTCCACTTGGGCAAGAGCGACATCTCTGGTATTAAAAACCGTAAGTGAAACAGCTGGTAAAAGCACTTGGAAAAAAATTAACAGCAACATTATAAATGCATTTCCCCCCCTGAAGAAACAGTTAAAGTTACTAAGTAATAAACTGAACAGAATGTCATAGAATGTCAAACTGGGCACAGTAAAAATAAATGTTATTCCCAAGGAAAATAAAAAGACTGCATATTTATGTAACATTCAGCAGATGGACATGATATTAATATCGAGCTTTTCAGTTGCACTTCTATAGCTACTGGATTTCTCTCCCTCTCTCTTTCTTTCTTTCTTTCTTTTTTTTTTTGCCTAACTTGGCAGCCCACAGGCACCATTTGATTTTTGGATTTGGACAATCCTGCAACAGATGTCCAGACCAATAAAACAAATTCCTAAAGGGCTACGCTTAATTTGTGTAATTGATCAATTTTTGTTACATGGGCCTCAGTTCACCAGCATGTAACTGCCTTCCAGATTAGCTCTGCAGTTGGGATTTCGTTCCATATGTTGCAATAGTTTATTGGCTCCTTGACGACGTGGCTGATACAACAGCACAAGTGGGGAGACACCTGTTGGCAAGAAGCATCAAATAGAACAATTGGTATTAGAGCACAGGCAAGAGAGCCCAGCTGGCACACAAGGGTACACTCTCAGGCATAGGCCCAAGGCTGGGATCGGAAAGGTCATTGCCAATAACAAACAAAGACCATCTTCCAAGGCCAAATGGGCCTGGATAGACAAGGCGACAGGGCAGAGGGAGGGTACAGACAAGGGTGTGAATCAGCAGAGGCTCTAAGAGCTAAAGCTGAGGTAGCTCTGATGCACAGCCTGCACACGTCACACCCGGAATAAGGCAGGGGGCTGTCTTATGATGAGTCAGACCACTGGGTCCATCTAGCTCAATATTGTCCACATTGATTGGCAGAGACTCTCCTGGGTTTCAGGCAGGGGATAGTCCCAGCCTTGCCTGGGGATGTCGGGGATCAAACCTGGTACCTACTGAATGCAAAATGTCCTGTCACTGAACCATGGCTCTTCTCCTTCTGGAACCAGGAGCTGGCCTAAGGATATATCAAATGGTCTGAGCAATTCAAAGGACGATGCTGGAGAATAATAGGAGCTCAATTTCCATATACAGGGTGGCTCTCCACCTGCAGTATTTCGGGGCTGTTCTCCCCACTATATAGAATGGAGTAGTAGAACTATGGATTCCAGCATGTCAGCTTAAAGATGGGTGTTAAAATATTTATTATTATTATTATTATTATTATTATTATTATTATTACTACTACTACTACTACAGTTGTACCTTGGTCGACAAAGCTTTGCTAGTCGAACGTTTTGGCTCCCGAACACCGCAAACCTGGAAGTGAGTGTTCCGGTTTGCAAACGTTCTTTGGAACCCAAATGTCTGACGCAGGTTCTGAATGTTTTTGACATGTTTTTGACATTCAGAAGCCACGCCTTGGTTTCTGAATGTTTTTGAAGTTGAATGGACTTCCAGAACAGATTCTGTTTGACTTCCGAGGTATGACCGTATTATGTATTTAATTTATATACTGCCTTCAAGTTCTCGAGGCGATTCACAAGATAAAAATACAGGATAGAAGCACAAAAGAGGTAGTTGAAACAAAACAAAACAATAACCCCATCCTTGTATGACTTCACTTCTTATACTGCATAAAAAACTCTCCAAGTGCCATGAAAACAGCACATTAGGCAGAACTCTACACTGTTATGCTCATTCCATACTCTTGCAGGAAGCTTCTCACATGAGAGAACCTTTTTTAAATTAAAAACAACAACTATACCTATCCTACCTGCAGCCTCAAGTGCTACAGTTCAGAATCCTACCATTTACCACACCATTCTGCATAATGTGTAGATTGGCTATGAGCTTCCTGGGTGCATTGTGAGGTGGAAACATCCACCAACCAAGGCAAGGGACTTGAGTTCCAGTCCTGTATATAAATGGTGAAAGGATTAACACGCCTTTCACTCTGAGGGTGAATGTAGATTACACCCAGCACCTTTCTTACATAATAAAATGTGTCAGCTTCAGAGGGCTTTAACCCCACCTCCTTATAGGAGTAATAAGTGCTCTAAAATGGAGAGGACAGATAAATGTTGAAAAATGATATCAATAAAATTTTTGTAGTACATTTTCCCTAATACAAAATGTCAGTGATTTACTTCTGCGCAATACAGGTTTAATTGATTCAAATAGCATCGGCAGTAATTAAAATATGGATTCTGAAGCACAACTGTTAGCTCTCATCACTCACCTATTAAACTTGCCATAGATGCTGTGTTAATTATTTTCCCATATCCTTGATTCAGCATAATGCGGCCTGCAGCCTGTGATAGAAATTAAAGGAAAGACCAGTGACCCCTTTTGTGATTCCGCTAATAATGACATGATAATAAATTAGTACTCACTTTTCAGAAGAGTTTATGTGCTAACTAATTTTCCCCTTCTCTAAAGTGCTTGATGTAAAAACTTGATATGGGGGAAATGGTTAATGCGGGAAAGTTTACGTAGCCATTTTAGTGCACTCCCAAAGTGCGGCTCCCAAAAGCCGTCAGCAAATTTGGGGTCTCTGCTTTAAGTCCTTAGAGCCGATGCTGAAAATACAGGGCCTCTTTTAAAGGACTCACCCTGTATTAGCTTGAGTTTTTGTATCATTAGTAAATGCAAGATGAATGAAGCACCCCCCGGAAAAAAAAATCTGTACCCATTGCACTGGTTGCAAGCCCAATTCAACTTGCTGGTTTTGACTTTAAAAACCCTAAATGTTTGTAGGCCACATGATTTGAAGGGCCGCCCCCCCTCTTTTCGGGAGGAGGGGACAGATTGTAGAACTACCTTCTCATTGAGTTGTGCATGGTCTCATTCCCAAGTGTTAAATGGATGTATAAAATACACCTCTTTAAGTCTGCCTTTTATAATTAAATCCTTTCAAAAGAGCTGGCCCTGAAGGGAGAGTTTTTGAGTTCTGATATTGATGTTTGGCTGTTCTTTTAAATTGTGCTAAAATGATTGTCTACACTGCTGCCACTGATGCTTAGTTTTATATTTTGCTATATTGAATTTGATATTCTCATGGATTTAGGAAAGAGAAATCAAGAAAAGCCATAATTTAATTTAATTAACATATTAGAAGTGTTTATCACCCACTCTTCACTGAATGTTTTCAATCTCTGAATGAGAGTTCCACAGCAGTTCCTTACATGTCTAATCCTTGCTTTCTATGTTTGTAGCTTGGACTGTAGATCTTAAAACCTCCAGAAGCTGAGCCATAGCAGTGGGATGTTCTGTTACTGGTCTGTGCTTCTGTACGCTTCTGTTCTAGCAGATAGAATATGGTGACGCCTAGGTGGCTAGTCTGATCCAATGAGATGATTGTGATATTACTGAATGCTAACAAGAGGTGATTACAGACTGAAGTTTATTGTGGAATCGGCGCCAATCTTACATTGACCACATGACATCACCATCACAATGCCAGCCTGATTTTTTTTTTATTTGTTTAACATTTAATCTAGAGTTCCTCTTTGAAAAACTGGTAAGTAACAATAGAGCAGTTTTTGGGTGGTGACATTTTAGTGAGTGGTCTCTATAGTCACATCTGTATTTTTGCTTGTGCCTCATCTGAGCCCAGCCAGCCATTTTGTTTTTAGTGACCCAAATGATGTAAGCATGCCTCCCTCCAACAATTGCCACATACCAAAGGCATTTTATTTACCGTATTTTTCGCTCTATAAGATGCACCAGACCATAGGACGCACCTAGTTTTTGAAGGAGGAAAACAAGAAAAAAAATATTCTGAATCCCAGAAGCCAGAACAGCAAGAGGGATGTGGCTTCTGGGATAGACGTGCAGACTGCATTCGCTCCATAAGATGCACACACATTTCCCCTTACTTTTTAGGAGGGAAAAAGTGCGTCTTATAGAGTGAAAAATACGGTATATTATAATTATATTATATTATATTATATTATTATTTATATTACTTCAGACTTTCAACCACTCAGACAGGAGTAGCTATTCTATCAAAATCTCAACACATTGCGAGAGACTATGTTGCATATTGTGGTCAATATCCAATTAAATACTGTATTTTTTGCACCATAACACTCACTTTTTTCCTCCTAGAAAGTAAGGGGAAATGTCTGTGCGTGTTATGGAGTGAATGCCTGCGGGTGGCGGGGGGGATCTGCTGCAGTCGTTAGCAGAGGATCCATGGTTCCCCTTCCTTCCCTCCTCCGTGGTTACAAAGCATGGATCCACATGGATCCTCAGGATTTTTGCATTGGGCTACTCCAAACTCACTGTCAGATCACATGTTTGTGGCCACAGCATGAACCACAAAAATCATATATCCACTATTTCGTTTAGAATATTTTTTTTCTTGTTTTCCTCCTCTAAAAACTATGTGCGTGTTATGGTCTGGTGTGTGTTATAGAGCGAAAAATACGGTAATTTTGTCAGCTCACGGATTTCTTGCTGTACAACAGAACCTACTTTCCCTCCCTCTCCCTCAATCACCCTGTAAATCTGTTCTGGGTGTTACTGCAACCCTCCAGAGCGAATGTGGAGAGGGTGAAGGGCACATGAGGAGAGCTGTCCCTTACAGGGCTCAACCTTGCAACCTTGATGTTATCAGCACCATGCTCTAACCAACTTAAGCTATCCTTGTGTTGTGGTACATACATCAGGACCTTTTAAAAAAAATTAAGTCAGAGGTCTTGTGCAAGACCTATTTTATCAGAATTTCAATCCAGCTAAACATCAGACTTGTGCAAGATCTCTCTTTCCTCTTTTCCCTAGCCTTTGACACTTCAGGAGCCTATTTTTATGACCTGCCCTATTCCTGTGACTGTAATTTGCTATAAACTGGTTTTAATGTTATTTTAAAAATTGTTTTAAACTACCCTGAGACCTTAGGGCATGTAATAAATCAAATAAATAAATTACTAAAAAAAATAGTGTATTGTTTTTTAATTAAACCCCTAAAAAATGGCACAACCATCCGTTGTGCCCATTGAGAAGCCTGATAATTAATGGGTGGTAATGTTTCTCTTGGGCTCTTTTGCACACTTCCTGCGCAGACAGATACAGAAATTGCCTGCACATCTGCAGATCAGGAAAGTACTGTATAGTGGAAAGATAAGCAGTGGCTATTGAGGGGAAGTTTCAGAACACAAATCACAGAAACATTCCACCAAGGATCACCAATGGAAACAGCATTATAGCCATGCAAAACAGACGGTCATGTGTGTGTGTGAGAGAGAGGGCCCTCACATGTCAATTTTGCGCAAAGAAAAATTGAGATCCGAGCAACTCATTTGCAAGATATACCGTAACTTCCATTAGGAAACGCCTTAGTAAATATGGTGTCGGCAAATTATTTTTGCTAGAACCCTGTAAAGTAGCCAGGATCTTGCTAGCAAATCTCTGGCAATATTGCTTTGAACACTAAAAAATGGGAAACATGTTTTATATGAAGCATTGCAGGGTCCGATACTCACCTGGCAACACAAAAACAAGCCTCGCAAATTCACATTGAAAGTTTTGTCCCATTCTTCCAGGGAGGTAGCTTCACTTGGTGAATTCATGTTGATCCCTGCATTGTTACATGCAATATGGACTGTGCCCCACTTATCTACAATCGTAGCAAGCATCCTCTGCACATCTTCCGGTCTGCTTACGTCTGCTGCTATAGCAATGCTTTTTATCCCTAAATGAAGAAGCAAAACAAACAGAAAACATCTGACTTGCTTGCGGTTTTGTTGATGTTGTCATCAGTTTGCTCTTTCAACCCTCTTAATTACTGTGTGTCATTGCAATTAATACAGTAGTGGTAATAATTTGCAGATGCATAATTTTCGAAGAAGCAAAACCATTTTCGACGGTGTACAGTGGTACCTCGGGTTAAGAACTTAATTTGTTCTGGAGGTCTGTTCTTAACCTGAAACTGTTCTTAACCTGAAGTACCACTTTAGCTAATGGGGCATCCCGCTGCCGCAGCCACCACCGCGCAATTTCTGTTCTCATCCTGAAGCAAAGTTCTTAACCCGAAGTACTATTTCTGGGTTAGCAGAGTCTGTAACCTGAAGCGTTTGTAACCTGAGGTACCACTGTATGTGGTTTTTTTTAAAGTAACATTTCAAAAGGGCTATGCACAATCAACCCCTTGCAAGGCTTTTGGATTTTGGCCGAAGCTTTGAACACCCTGCCATCTACTGGCAAAGGATTTCTACTGCAACTCTTCTACTGAAACGTTTGAGATGCTGCTGTCGGTTGTTGAAATCTTTATTTGCGTCTCCTTCTCACCCCTCTTCAATTTTAGAATGCAATTCACTGTATTTGGTGGGTGGGGTGGGGTTTTCTCTTGGCTGCAAATATATCTGAGAATGCCAGTACCCACAGCTGCCTCAGGAACCAGAGCCATGGACACTGCAATTCCAGAAGGAGATTCACAGCTTTCAGGTTCTGTGTTCGAGTGAAGAAGTTTGGGGAATGCCATTCAGATTGTCCATTTGCACTTATTTCAATTTATTAGAAACAGGTTTGGAGCCCTGAACTTCCCTTATGTCTTGAAAACTACAATGTAGGAAGTGGCCTTTACTTTTTCTTAGGGTACTTTTGCAACGTAGTTGGACAGGGGTCAGATTAATTGGCCCACCCTTCAGCCAGGAATTACATTTGACAGTTGCTGCTCTCGCTCACGCCATGCTGCTTTTTGCAGGCTCAGTCTGGAAAATGCCTTTCGCATGACTGGGGATGGTGGGATCTGACAATTTCAGCCTCCCTCTATTTCTGCATTGCAAAATTCAGAGATGTGTGAATGTCGAAGAATGGCTGTGTTTCGGTTTGTGCATTTTGTAAGTTCATATTTACATGTGAACTGGATCTCCCCTGTCCCTCCCACACCCCTTTTCTCACAGTAAACAAAGAAGACAGCTACTTTGCCAAGGTATTTGCTTTATTTCACTTCCCAACTTCCAGGTACGTGTAAATGCACCTAACCACTATGAATATGGTTGGGTACAGTTGCCGCCAAACACAGACCCCACCATGATTTATTGAGGTAATGTATTGGGGCATTAACTGCTTGCTGAATCCACAGTCAAATCCTGGCCGAGCTACTTACTCATCTATCGGTCGTGCTCAAACCCTTCTCTTTATCATCTACGATTGACCCCTGTGAAAAATGGGCCCCACAGGGTAGTTGCAGGAACAAAATTAGGTAAGGATTTTAAAAGTGCATCTCAAAAGTGCCCTATAGTTGATCATAATTTTGCTGGTTGCATATTGTGCCCATTCTAGGGTCAGCCTGCTAAGTCGGGCTCTGAGATCATTAAACTGGCTCATTCTTATCAAACTGTAATAAGCAGATAGCTACTCCAGGATTTTAAAAGAAGAGATTGGGAAGCCCGGGTTTCCTGGCTTCCTGATTGACACAGACCTGAGCAGCTGATCCAATGGCCAACCACAACACATTTCAACACTGAGCTAGTTAAACTAAAGCAGGGCTTAGAAGGGTGAAATGCTCACATTTTGCTAATAATAATAATAATAATAATAATAATAATAATAATAATAATAATTCTTCACATATTCCTACATGAAACAAATCTCTACAGAGAGTTAGAAAAAAAGAAAAAGTGAGGATGAATGAGAAAGAGAAAGAGAAAGAAAACTCAGGTACAGAGCAATAGTCTTGAAAGTGTAACTGATTAAATAAATAAAATGTAAACATAACTATAATGTAACAAAAATCACACCCTCAAAGCTAAAACTGAATATTGTATTGAAACATCTTGTATAGAAACATTTTCCTATACATTTGTCATTATGTTGACCTCTAGATTAAGGTGGAAAAATCTGTCAGTTTTGGTTTCACTCAGTTTCTTATTTTACTCTCCACATTTCCACATCTGTTTGTGAATATATATACTTTTACCCTCAAGGAAATCCATAACTGCTTTAGAGTATGTTTCTCCTAATATATGCATTTTTGTATGCAGCTTTGCCTAATATACATTTCTTTGAAAAGCAAATTCCCTACTGCTATAATGCATGTTTGTTGTTTTTACTAGATGTGCAGTTTTATGCACTTTACCCTAATATAAGCATTATTTGGCTGCAGAATTGCTCTGCAGAATTTGGAGAAGTGCACTTTTTGAAGGATCTTCATAATATTATATTACATGTTTCCCAAAGCCAATCTACCCCACAAGGCAAAGACAGAAGGTATGGACCACACTGGAATGGGAAAACAAGCCTTTTGCCTTGTTATAGGGAAGAATAACCATCCTCTCTATGTCTTCTCTGAAGTAAGCCCTGCTGAATTAAATGGGGCTGACTCCCAAGTAACTCTGCATCAGATTGCTGTCCTAAATCCTTATTCACTTGTATTGATTTCATCTGAAGACATTTAAGTATTTGAAACCAAACTTAAACCAAGTTCAACTGCTGGTCCATCTGGCCCAATCCTTTCCAGCTCCATTTGGCAGCAACTCTCTATGTCAAGCTTCCTCAACCTCAGCCCTCCAGATGTTTTGGACTACAATTCCCATCATCCCTGACCACTGATCCTGTTACTAGGGGTCATGGGAGTTGTAGGCCAAAACATCTGGAGGGTCGCAGGTTGGAGATGCCTGACTGAACTGGAGGAGTCAAGGACTAACCCTAGGATAGCTATCAAGTAATGCTCTTTCCCTAGCTATGGGAGCAAAGGAGCTCAGGTTCGTCAAGGTCTTCTTGCAGAGTTTTCCTTGCAAAGGAGCTCAAGTCTTGCACTAATGTCTGCCTTCACCCAACCCTGCAGCTTCTCAGGTGCTCATTTTCATGAGCAAGCAAATTATTGGGGAGATGGCTTTAATGACATTACTTTTAAAGCCTGAATGAAGATGGTGTTAACTGGGCTAGGGAGAGAGGCAAGGTCGGATTGAATTTCAAAGCCAGACGCTCTCTCTTACTATCAGGTGTCCTCTCGATATGAGAGAGTTGGCAGGTCTGGATCCCATGGAAGCAACCTGATTTATTAATGCCCCCCTAGTGGAGCTGAGCCAGCATTTTTGATCCGGCAACCATTTTAGCATGTGCGATGCGCCCATAACAATTTGCACATGAAGGTAATAAAGAGCCCTGGACAGCGTTTGATCAGAACTGGCCCTAATTTGTTGTGGCTATGCAGCGGATGTGTTCTCTGGTAGCATAAAGAGCAGGGAGAGCAATAGCTGCTGTTTGGCTCCACTTTGTTAGGGAAAAATCTTAAATGCCACAGCTGACACATGATTTATTGTATGGAACACCTTCTTTTGCTGGCTGATTGATGTGTATTATATAGAACCGGTTAACAAAAGATTGCTCTCCTCTCTTCCCGTCAGTCATGCCTCATTGTATGTTATTTTTCCTTCAAGTACCCCAATGAAGAATTCTATATAGGGTAATTTGCTTTCCTGGTTGAATCATCTCTGCTAGGCAACAAGGATCCGGCTAAGCTAAGTTAGTCCTTGTTTACCAACAAAGAGTTGAGGCAGGAGCTTTAGAGAACTTGCTTTATTGTTCAAAACAATCCCCTTGTACGGAATATCTCTTAAGCCGCAGGTCACACACACCCGCCCAAATGTACTGATTCACCCGCCACCCCCAGTCTCTCACCTGCAAGGTGAGTGCCATTGCTTTATGTAGCCTTGGAGAAACCTGACTGTTTTTACTGACTGCAGCAGTAAAAACCTCTAACTGAGGGCAAGTGAGAGCAAAAAGAAAATACAGTGGTACCTCGGGTTAAGTACTTAATTTGTCCCAGAGGTCCGTTCTTAACCTGAAACTGTTCTTAACCTGAAGCACCACTTTAGCTAATGGGGCCTCCTCCTGCTGCCGCGCCGCCGGAGCACAATTTCTGTTCTCATCCTGAAGCAAAGTTCTTAACCGGAAGCACTATTTCTAGGTTAGCGGAGTCTGTAACCTGAAGCGTATGTAACCTGAATCATATGTAACCCAAGGTACCACTGTAGCCCAATGAGGACTGAGCAATCTCAGTGGCCACAATATATTGACTAGCTTTTGGAGAGAGCAGAAGGAAGTTGGGGAATTGGAATGGAGTCGACTGGAGTGTCTGGCACGCTGACCGGCAACCCTCTGCACTGCAACATTTTGTTGCAGTGTCCCACTTGTGAACATCCCACCTCTGACCTTTCCATTGCTGTTCTAAGAAGAAACCTACGCACCGTCTTTGTACAAGAGCCATGCTTGGGAACTGAATTATGTAAACTTGCCAAATGACACCGGGAGAGCTTGCGGCGGCAGACGGCAAGAGCAGAATCGTTGCATCCCAGACTAAGGATGTTTCTGGCAATTGCTGCTCTGTGCTAGCAAATGTTCTAGCCAAAGACAATGAGAGGTTTGTCAAGACAAGCAATGCCTGTTGGGCTGCCTTTGCCCTGGTGGGTTGCACAAGGTCCATACAATTGCATTTACAGGAACCAGCGCTGACGGCAAATGTTGATGTCCAGGTACACGCTAAAAAGTCAGAGTTGTGTAAAAGACGCTGCATTGGATTCGGGTCAGTGACCTTTGGCACTCGCTGTTTCATATGCTATTCTCCCTCGCAGGGCTGTTTTGAGGACAAAAGAGTGGGGAGCAATGTATGCTAGCCAGAGCTCCTTGGAGAAAGAATAGAGTAGAAAAGTAAAGTAATATATAAGTAAAGTGCATAATTGTTCTGAATGGTGTCCAGAACATTGGGGGCATAGAAGATTATACTGTCAGAGGAATGGTCTATCTAGCTCAGTATAATTAACACTGACTGGCAGCAGTTGCCCAGGGCTTCAGGCACAGATCTCTGTCTGGAGATGCCTAGTGTGGAGCTGGGTAAATTTAGACCCTGGATTTAATCATCTTCTGCTCCTGCTATTTGGGTGGTCCTTCAGTTGTGAACATAGCTGTCAACCTTCCCATTTTTTTTGTGGGAAATTCCCTTATTCCAGCACCATTTCCCGCTGCTTCCTTCTGCTATCCCGGATTGCTAGATATCCCATAGACTGTCCCCGGGACCGGTGAGGCTGCTGATCCCTTATTTTCAAGGCTGCTGATCCCTTATTTTCAAGGCTGCTGATGCCTTATTTTCAAGGCTGCTGATGCCTTATTTTCAAATCTGAAAGTTGACAGCTATGGTTGTGAAACACACGGCATTTCCCTTCCTCCTACCATGCTTTACAACTACTTCTAGATGTCCAGATACATTAGAACAGGGTTTCCCAAACTTGAGTCTCCAGCTGTTTTTGGACTACAAATCCCATCATCCCTAGCTGGCAGGACCAGTGGCCAGGGATGATGGGAATTGTAGTCCCAAAACAGCTGGAGACCCAAGTTTGGGAAACCCTGTGTTAGGACAACTACAGCAACAAAAGACAAGCCTGTTTGTTTGTTTTTAAAAAGTTGCTCTGAACATGTGTTGTTTCACATTTTAAGCTCGCTTCAATCATAGCACCGTAAAGAGTTTTGTTTCTACTGTCCTGGTGCTAAGAACGTACTTACTTGGAATAGGCACTATTCCAAGGAAAGGATGATCCATATTTTTAACAGGAAAAATATATCAAAGTGAGCATATATACCCAATTACATAGCTGGGCCCCTGCTTTTTATTAAATTTGTGCACTGCCCTTCACCCGCAGATTCCAGGAGGGTTTGCAAGATAAAATTACAATATAAACCAACCAATAATTCCCCCTCCCACAAGACATTTAAAAGGCCATTGGATGTCAATCAGCCAAAGGTCTGGTTGAAGAGGAACATTATCACCTGGTGCCTAAAGGTGTATAATGAAGGCACCAGCCAAACCTCTCTGTTTGCTGGGTGCCATTGGCTAGGGACCATAAGATAGGGGCTGTGCCCCCAACCCAGCCCTAGCTGCACCACTGGAGACGCCAAGGATTGAGCCTGGAACTTCAGCACAAAAAGCAGATGTTCTCCTGTTGCTATCTGTGTTTCATACCTTTGAGCCGCAGCTCACATGCTACTGCCTCTGCTTTGGCAAGCACCAGGTCCGCCACAGCTACTTTCGCCCCTGCTTCCCCCAGCGCATGGCAAAAGGCTCGGCCGATCCCCTGGCCTCCTCCGGTGACATAGGCGACTTTGCCGTCCAGCTGCAGGCGGTCGAGGATGCGGCGGCCACGGTGGCCCCAAAACACGTCGTCTTTCACAACACCCTTTTGTAAGCAAAACAGAGGAGTTCGCTGAGGCACGAAGGAAGGAAGCGTGACATGTAAAGATGAGCCGACACACTCTCACTTTCAAGAGCTTGAAATCAGGAAGCTCGGCAAGCCTTTCACCGTTAATGAGTGTATACATAGTGCCCCCATATGGATAAGATGTGGATTTCTAGCATGGGCATTTTTCCATGCTTAGAAAGAGTTGCATTTGCTGCTGCAAGCTTTAGAAAGGA
This sequence comes from Podarcis melisellensis, assembly GCF_964234715.1. Classification (NCBI taxonomy): domain Eukaryota; kingdom Metazoa; phylum Chordata; class Lepidosauria; order Squamata; family Lacertidae; genus Podarcis; species Podarcis melisellensis. The sequence continues at coordinate 95,322,351 of NC_138529.1, forward strand.
TTCCGCCAGTCCAACCCCCAGGAAGCGTAATCAGAATTAGCTCAACAATTGCAATGGATAATCAACATTTAAATGAGGGGCAGGACTGTGCCCTTCTCCCAAACTTTATGTACTCGCTCATGCTTTCTTTCCCTTTTCCTTTTTCCTTTACATAGTTGTTATTGTACTTCACCAGATCTTAACCAATTACAGTAATTGCAAGACTGGATTCCAAATATCATTGAATTTATCCATGGCAAGTCTGCGTTTATGTGCAAGTTGTTCATATGTTGCAAATTTGTATAAGTCTTCAATCCAATTGTAGAAGGGAACCACATTTTTACTTTTCCAATTCATCAGTATCAGTCTTTTGCCATGGTAAGGGCACAGAGAGTCCACTCATATTGTCCTTTTGTAAGGTTCCATGTGCTGGGCATATAATTAAAAATGATATTTTGCTCTGTAAATGTAAGGTTGTTCTGTACAGTTCTGTTGATAGTTTCTGTCAGTGCTTTTTTCCCCTGGGGGGACACAGGGAAACATTTTGTGAATCTTAGTATTTTGTCCATTTACTGTATTTATTTGAACTATAAAATGGTGGTTTTCTTGAGTCAAAATGAGAGTACCCCTAAACATTTTTTTAGGAAAAAAAGCACTGGTTTCTGTTACCTTCTGCCCAGAATCTTTCAATATATGCACTCACTCAAACTTGTGAATAGAGCACACACAAAACTTGTATGCATCTATAGTAGGGGTTGACAACATTTTTGACACAGTGGGCACATTTGGAGTTTTGAGAAAGCGCCTTGAGTGCCAGTCTCAGAATCATAGAATTGTAGAATTAGAAGGGACCTTGAGGGACATCTAGCTGAACCCCTTGCAATGCAGGAATCTCAACATACGGTTGGTTCCTCCCCCCCCCAACCAATCTGAAAACATTCCAGACCTGGCTTGGCTTTGCAAATATGCTGGCAGTTTTATAAGGGAGCACAGGCAGGAGCTCACTGTTGCAACTACAGAGGTGTGCCAACACAGCTGCAACTTCACTACTGCCCTTCCCCAGTCCTATGATGCCGCTGTTAGGAAGCAGACTCCTTAGTGCTACCCCATTCACATGTATGACTACTTCTCAGGATAATATGGTGCTATCATGATTAGTGGCCATTGGGTGCTCAGGACTGTGTGGCTCAGAATTGCTGGTTAGGAAGTTTGACTTTATTTCCTTAGGGTAGATTCATGTTTTGTGTTACTTGTTTATTTAAAAAAAAATACGTATATGCCACTATATCACAACACTATCAAAATTCTTTTAGGTTTATAGACATATATAATAAAAAATACAAATTAAAAATCAGAGGCCATCAACTGGGGGAGCAAAGTTCTGACTGGGAGCAGTGGCGTAGCGTGGGTTATCAGCACCCGGGGCAAGGCAAGTAATTTGCACCCCCTAACCCATGGATTTGCGCCCCCTAACCCGTGGATTTCCCTAACCCCCAGATGTTGCGGCCGGTGCGGCCGGCCCCCCTGCACCCCCCACGCTACGCCACTGACTGGGAGGGATGCAAGTGTGTGAGGCCAACCTTACTGGCAAGTCAATGGCGTGAGGGGAGAAACTTGCCAGATTTATTTTGTTTCTTTCTTTCAAGTTTGAAATGCACACAAATTCCTTTGAGAGAGAGGCAAATACATACTCCTAGGTTAGTCTCCTCATTGGCACATATCCGACTCCTTTGGAGAAGAATCAAGCCACCTTCCACAGGGAGGACCACCTTGACAAATGAAAACACACTTCATGAAACATTTCAGATAAAACCTCATCCATTCACTTTGACCCAAGTCATGGCAACTATTGCAGAGAGGAGTGTCAAAAACATTCACAATGCCCCTTCCTCTCCCAGTAACAGGGGTCCTTCCCTCCCGCCGTGGTCTCAGGAAACACTTGTTACTTCATCAAACCACCTTTAGATACAGCAAGGTCAGTTTTGAAAGGGATCAGTGGAAGGTTTTCTTCTATCTTGGTGGCGGAAACTAGTGTGTTTGCTGCTGTCTGAACTGGGTCTGTGGTCTTGGAATGCAAGACTTCACAGTTGCCTGGCTTCTGTCAGCTTGAAGAGGGAACATAGAGGTGAATGGGGAGAAGAAGCCATTGTGGGCCTGGAGACCTAGGAGTAAGCAGGGCTCTCCTAAAGCTGTGCATATTTGAGTTTACCTGAAGTGCCTGGAGTCTAAGGCAGGCAGCCCTGCTGGGCAACAACACACCTGTGTCTGCTCTTGACTTGAGACAGAGAGCACTCCCTATCTTCCTTCCTTCCCTATTTCACACCTGTGAACAGTGTGGAAAGATGCCCAGTGACAGCATGAGGGACATTCCCTCAGTGATGAGCGAGGGATTCGCTCGATTCTTTGCCAGACTTACCCTTTCTCTCAAAGTCTTCTTTTGCCCAGAAGCACCAGCATTAGACCCTGTCTGTGTCAGAATCAAGGAAAAACCCTGGGACCCACCAGAAACCCAATACAATTTCACAGGCCTATAACTATCTGATATGTAGGAAAGCCAGATTGACAGCTCCATCTCATTAGTGCCACACTAAGAAACTTACAGTGAAAAGCTACAGTGATAACTTTTATCTGATTCCATCTAGTCTCCCCCTGCCCAATGAGGCAGGCATCTCAGCTATCTTGAAACTTGTGGATCCAGCAGAGAGAGAAAATAAGCAGCTCTTAATGTATTTATTATTTAGTTTTACAGTGAATCCCACCCGAGGTTTCCTACCACTCTTTTTTTACACACACACAGAGAGAGAGAGAGAGAGAGAGAGAGAGAGAGAGAGAGAGAGAGAGAGTCTTATATGGTGGCACCTTGGGTTATGAACTCAATTAATTCCGGAGGTCTGTTCTTAACCTGAAACTGTTCTTAACCTGAGGTACCACTTTAGCTAATGGGGCCTCCCGCCACCGCCGTGCAATTTCTGTTCTCATCCTGAGGTAAAGTTCTTAACCCGAGGTACTACTTCTGGGTTAGTGGAGTCTGTAACCCGAAGTGTCTGTAACCCGAGGTGTTTGTAATCCGAGATTCCACTGTAATAGCAAAAGAGAGCAGCAGGCATACTTTGAATAGACACTAAAAGTGCCAAACATACCGTACTTTTAAAACTAGAGCACATATACCAAATCCAAAGGCCCGGGCAAATAAATTTGTTTTTACCTGGCAACAGGCAGAGCATTTCAGAGTGAGGGGTGGGGGGAGAGAGGCAAACAAAGAAGGCTCAGTCCTCAGTCACCACCCACCTCACCTTAATGTGATTATAATATATTCCTATTAGTGAGGGAAGCTTATATAAAGATAATCAGTATGTTTATGTCAAATGGAAGGGAGCAAGCAGAAGCGCCTAAACAAACATAGCACTTCCACCCCGAAACATGCAGAAAGCTATTATAATATTGATGTCACCCTTAATTGTATCGCACTAACCTGCTCCGTGTGAGGATCTGAATTAATTACTTGATTCAGTTTTTTGACACCTAATACATTTTCATCTGCCGTATTCTCCAGGTAGGCCTCTCCTTTCATGAGGGCGTTCTCTATGCAGAGCGTCCCATCCATCCTCAGCAAATGGTTCTCCATGACAAAGCGATAGTACTCTGCAGGGTTCCTTTGATCGGCATCAATAAAGACTATATCAAAATCTTTCCCCACGGCTGCTAACTCCTGGAATCAAAAATATTATAACCATGTCAAAGGAAACATCATAGCTATGTGTTATTTGGCCCTGAGGCCAAAACAAGTCAGGTGTCCTTGCTTTTAAACAAGCAAATGTCTTGCCTGCTTGCTTTTAAAAAAATACATAATAAAATCCAGCTGCCGGATAGTTCTGGTCAGGTCTAGACATGTTCTTACAACTCTCACTTTGTGGATCAACATGACCCGAGCCAGCATTTCTAAGCTTCGCAAACTTAACACACAGTGGGCTTCACCCTGCATTGCTAGTTGACAATGGCTGGCAGTGGCTTGTGCAAAGACAAGAACGGCGCTCAAGCTGGTATTGCAGAGACACCTAAGGAAAAGAGACCTGCCGTGCTTTGAGTATTCAAATTGGAATCTGGACATCGCCCAACAGCCCAATCAGACACTTTCAAACATGGCTATCTGGTTTCCTTTAAAACGAACAGACAAAGGATGGATTCTAAGGGAAGGCACTTCAAAGCCACTGGCACACAATCCAAATAACTTTTCCGTACTAGTCGCCGGCCATGACAAATCTGAATTAAAAAACAAATACACATAAAGGGATGCCGTGCCGCAAATAATGGTCTCTATTCAGATCTCTGCATCTCCCTTACAGTTCAGTAATGCTATATTGTCCAGGGTCTTCTTTCTGATCTTTTTGGCTGACAGAGAAAAAAAGGGTGACTTTATGAGTCAATGAAGCGTTTACATCACTAAGAAGCCATAGGACCTTCTCTGCTGTGAGGAGAGACATCTTTCCTGTACAGATTCCAAGGTGAGAAATCACCTCCTGGGTCCAATGAATCTCGGGCAGTATAGTAAATACTATATGCGGTTGCCCACATATAGAGAGTCTGTCTTCATACGGCGCTGGTACACCTTGGTGATTTCCAGTGATGCACCTTGTTCTTGACCTAAATGAGGTTGTAATTCTTCTATACTGCGGAATATATAGGATACGGCACAGGTAGCCAAGAAAGCACACTACAGATGTTGTTGAGCTATAGGTCCAATCAGCTATGGCCAATACTCAGGGATGGTGCGAGTTGCACCTCATTGGCCACCCCAGGGGCACCTAATATACCTGGGGGAAAGCACATGGCCCTTTTAAAAACACCGTTGGAATATTTCACTGTATGTGGACATCTACTCTTGTTGCTTCTGGATGCTATTCTATTGAGTACAGTTTATATTCACTGGCAAAGCTAAATCTCGGGGGAAGCTAGAGAGGGAATGCAATTTCTAGTAATAACAGCTCACAACAGTGAATACTATCCACTTATCCCCACAATTTCCAGCTATTTTGGACTCCTTTCTGAATTAACCTTTCATATCAAAAGGAGCAATTCTGCACACTAGAGACTCCGACACAATTTCATGCATAATTTATTCACTCAGCTCAACATTAAACGTGGAGTCCTTGACTTTGTCAAGGTGGATTCTGTTGGCAGACTTCACAAGCAGCCAAACAGGGGGAAATGAGATCTGCGCTTCAACCTCTTCACCTAGCCTGTCGAAGAAACGAGAGGAGGGGATGACAAAGGCAGCAAAGTCCCTCGCGCACGTCCACAGCGGTGCTGCAATTACTAGCAGCTTTTGCAAATGCGTCCTTATTACTTCCCGGTATTATCTGGTTAAGGCTTTCAAACGGAGCGATCTGAAACTGCGCCTCCATCAAAATAATAATAAGCCTGGAGGGCGTGAGGGAAAAGTTCCAAACCCGCTAGATAAATAAATAACATGTTACAACGGTGCCTTACATGATGGGGACCCTGTAGCATGTCACCAGGATGATAATGTATGGTTTCTGCCCTAATCAACGTGAGGGGTATCAAACACTCAAAACGTTGAGTGTTTGTTGCTGTTGCTGTTGTCATGTTTATTCTCATTATCCTTTTATTATGAGCCAATTGTCTCCCTTTATGGGCGAGGAATTAAGACACAAGGCAAAGGAAATGCAAGACCCCTGTGGCCGCCACAGGATATCAAGAGTCTGGCTATATCAGCAGCTCCTTTAACATGGCCTAAGTGTCTTAAAGAGAAAGGAGAGCATTCACGGAAGGCCGCCGCATATGTTCTGCTCAGCATCCAAGCAAGCAGAGAAAGCCTGTGCAGCAGGACGCTACGGGATAATTTTGCTTGGCAGCTGTTCAGACCAGCATCTGCAAAGGGATTGGGGAACGTGCGAGAGTAGGTCCGCCCTGTGTTCACAACCATCTGCTAATTCCCTGCCTTGTGTACCCAAATCCCTACTGGGGCACCTAGGCAGCCTGTGGGCTGCCCTATCCTTCAGTCTATGATCTGCGGCATGAATTAGAGCTTGCCTCCTTTGACCTTCTGCAAAGCATCCGCACAGGAAATCTTTGGCTTTAGCTTATTGGCGCATCCATGCGAGACAATGAAAAGCTCCACGTAGCCAAGTCTCATATAAGCTCAACAGGGGCTGGCCCGAAACATTTTGATGCCTAAGGCAGCAAAGGAGAAGACAGTGCCCTCTCCTATTCCAGGTACAGAAACCGAGCAGACTGGCAGCTGAATCTTGCTTTGGCACTGGCAGTGGGACAGCATCTTCCTAGCTCCCCAGGCGGACGACCCATCTCTTCCTTCTGCACCATGCCATCTTTTATACACAGCCAGTGTGGTGTAGGGGTTAGTCTCTCGGACTAGGACCTAGCAGACTAGGGTTCAAATCCCCACTCAGACTTCAAGCACACTGGGTGTCCTTGGGCCAGTCACTGCCTCTCAACCTGTCAACCGGTGGTTCGAGCCCACGCAGCGATGCCTGTGGGCAGGATTCCTGCATTGCAGGAGGTTGGTCTAGATGTCCCTTGGGGTCCCTTCCAACTCATCAATTCCATGATTCTATGAATCCTTGGAGGAGAATGTGGGGGTAGAAGTGAAATAAATAAATACTCGTGGGTTTCTTTGTCTATTTGAACACTACTTTCTTATTCCCCATTTAGTAAAGCCGTCTTGCATAGGGTTGCCATGCGTCCTCTTTTTCCAGGATACGTCCTCTTTTTCAGGGGTAAAAAATTGAGACAAATTGCATTTATTTGCTTTGAATGGCCACCATGGCGTCCTCTCTCTTTTGGCTCTTGTTTCTAGAATCTAGAAACAAACATGACCTTATCTCAGGCACCATAGCACTGTCTGGGCAGAGGGCCATGTTGAACTCCTAAGAAAAAAGCTAAACTCCATGGTATGGGAACACCCTTATTAGCAAGCCAAATGTCACAAAAGGGTGAGCAAGAAGTCTTTTGCAGGCTTGATGTTGAGCAAAGCATGGGAGAGGCAGGGGGAACTGCCTTGGTGCTAAAGCCATGAAATGTGTGTTGGAAGACTGTGGCTAATTTCAGTCAGAGTCTCCCATTACTATTATATGGGTGGCTACTCCACACTGCAGGGGCCTGATCTGGTCCCCCCAAGATCTCACCAATTTTGGCCAAAAGCATAGGCCCCAACTCCTAGGGGCTGAGGTCCCTTTCTCCCCCCCCATAAAATATTTGAGGGGGCCGCTGCCCCAAGTTGATGGGCATTGCCATTCAAATGGTGTGTGAGGGCTACATCTTGTGATCGATTATGCAAGGCAGGGCTTACCTGGGCCTGCCCAATATTTTATTCAAATTGACACCCTTGAACAAAAGGGGGGGGAGTATAATAGACATAATACTGGGATGAGTGGAGCCCCGAGCCCCGACAGAGATGCAAATGGATCCTTCCCATCAGATAAATTATTTAATAAGTAGAGATAAGGCAGCAACCCTGATCTGCACAGATCAGCTGAGGGGGGGGGGGGACTGTGCACCTCTCTCTCTCTCTCTCTCTCTCTCTCTCCAGTTCTTGGCTGCCAAATACTGGGCTTAGTGCTGTGCTGACCCATATCTGCAAATGCTACTATTCCCACTTAATAAGCATCGAAAGCATGCCAAGTTATGTACCATCCTCTTATGCCATGCCTTTGTGCTTTCATAGGATCCCTTCCACTTCAACCAAAGCTTTATCTTGACAAATCTTAGTGCCAAGGTGTTGAGAGCCTTAGCAGAAGTGGTGAGATCTCCATATCAGCCTATGCGTCCAACACTATATGCTTCTTCTATTTGATCAATTAATATCTTGCCCTTCCTCCTAAAGAAGCCCAGGGTAGCAAAAAAATAATAATTCTAAACATCTAAAAATAATTCATTGTATTAACTTTTTAAAAAGCTATAAGCACCAAAAGACAAGCAGCAAGACAACTGTGTGTTAATGATCCTAGAAAGAGATCTTGAACAAGTTGGCCAGAGCAGTCGCCTAAAAGGGACAGGCCCATACAAGAGCTTCCAGATGCTTCTTATTTTTGGGGCTGAGCAACAGAAGGAGAGAGAAGGCTCCTGCTCTTGGTTCCAGTCCTAGTGTGGCCATGGCAGGCAGTTCTCTTGAAGGAGTCTTCTATTTGAAGTGTTGCCTAGCCCAAGTCCAGTTTAAAGGTAAATAACTCTAAGAGGCCTTTTGCAGTTGCCCCAAAATAGCTAGCACACCTCAGCAGGCTGAAGAGGCCACCTGCGTCACCTGTTCACAGACCTTCCCACTATGGCGAGGAAATCACAGGAGCTATTTCTAAATTTGCACATCTATGCAAATAAATTAGCATAGACAAAAAAATTATGCAAACTGTACCATTTTTTATTATTTTTTATTTTTTGTGAAGGGTAAGTGTCTGCCCTATCCAGAGTTGCCTCAGTTTTGCTTTAACGTCCCAGGCCTCATTTGCCTCTATGTGATGAATTATTTTTCAGTCTTTTGGCTTTGTCATCTTAAACAACCCTCCCCTCCACACACACACACACACACACACACACAAACTGGCAAGGAACAAATCTGGCAAGCAGGCAGAACACATAAGGCACCTCCATATGGCACTTATTTGAGAAGATGGCTCTACACACACTTTCTCTCTCTCTCTTCTCTTTCTGAGAGCAACTCCATCCCTCATTCAGTATTGTAATCTTCTTGGCCCATCTAACCAGAGTGCTTACTGCAGCTCGTCTTCAGTCTGAAGAAGCCCTTTTCTTCCTTGAACGGGCGCACCTTCAGACACCAGGAAACCTCTCTGCACTAGAGAGGATGTGCTTGCTCCAATGCATACAGATTAGTAAACCCTGTGTTTGCGGGAGTTTCAGTGCTTTAATGATCATGAATGAAAGCTAACCACAGATATGGGATAAACCAGAAAGGGGCAATAGGGGGACAGGGAATGTTGTCTCTAATGCTACATCAATCCAATCCAATGCACAGCATTGCACACCTGGAATCCAATCCAATGCACACCTGGAAGGATGTGGCTGCAGCCTCTCCCCGCTGCTCAACCACATGAAAGGTGGTTCAGATCACAGCAAGGTCCACTACCACAAGACCTTCAAAAGCTCAGATGTAATCGATGTCCAAGGTGGAACCAATCACAACAAGAGCTCAAAAGTGGGCAAGAATATTTTCAGTTGATCTGTGTGTGTGTGTGTGTGTGTGTGAGAGAGAGAGAGAGAGAGAGAGAGAGAGAGAGAGAGAGAGAGAGAGAGAGATATTCCTGAATGCAATATGTTTGGTGGACAATGACCACCATGGGTAAGACATGTGGTTAAACAGACAATATATGAATTCCTCTTTTGGCATTTCCTGCTCTCTCTCTCTCTCTCTCTCTCTCTCTCTCTCTCTCTCTCTCTCTCTCTCTCTCTCTCTCCACCCTCCATCTTTGGAAGCCTCTGTTCCCTCATTCTGGATGTTCAGGGCTGAGAGAAAAGCAGCAGTGCTAAATGTGCTACAAAGAGTTTTGACTCTTTCCAACTTAACCCCACTTTGGAGGTATTGAAAACGTGCTCCTTCTGGCCGCGTTTGACAATCTAGATCACTTAGCCTTTCGCAAGGGCTGTTTACAGCACGCCGTCGGAAAATCAACCGCGGCGCTCTCCTTTAAAGGTTCCATTTTCATGTCTTCGCTCCCATCCAGGGCCCTTCTTTAATCTTCACACTGCATGTACTCTGCTTGCCTCTAGATATTTTTATTCACAGTCAGTTACACTGAATGAGCACTAGAGAGCAACAGCAATTCAATTAATTTCACACTCTTTGCAGGGAGCCAAAAAGGATTTTTAAAACCTTGCACCATTGCAGGTGATCTGTAACGTTCTCTCCCCCCCACCACCACCACTCAGTGTATCTGCCAAAATCATTGTATCGAGGTGTACATATTTATTTCCTGTCAAGCACACAGCGACAAAAGAGTCCGAGAAGCTTGCAACCGTTTAACTGAGAACCAAAGGGAAGACAGCAGAAATAATGCTAAAGAAAGCTGCAGTGAGGAAGAGCAGGAAGAGCATATGAGGATCTCAGCTGGCCCTAACTAAAGCCCAGCTGGGTAGTGAGATGTTGGGCCTTTTTCAAGCTGTATCGTTGACTGGGAGGCCTGATCTCTAGCAAGCCCACCAGAACAACTTTATATCCTCCTCTTTGTCCTCTGTGTCCAGGGCAGCTGTTTACCAGCTCCATCTGGTACGTAGGCTGAGACCCTATCTGCCTGCGGACTGTCTCGCCAGAGTGGTGCATGCTCTGGTTATCTCCCGCTTGGACTACTGCAATGCGCTCTACGTGGGGCTGCCTTTGAAGGTGACCCGGAAACTACAACTAATCCAGAATGCGGCAGCTAGACTGGTGACTGGGAGCGGCTGCCGAGACCATATAACACCGGTCTTGAAAGACCTACATTGGCTCCCAGTATGTTTCCGAGCACAATTCACAGTGTTGGTGCTGACCTTTAAAGCCCTAAACGGCCTCGGTCCAATATATCTGAAGGAGCGTCTCCACCCCTATCGTTCTACCCGGACACTAAGTTACAGGGAACCAGGCAGAGGGCCTTCTCAGTAGTGGCACTCACCCTGTGGAACGCCCTCCCACCAGATGTCAAAGAGAAGAACAACTACCAGACTTTTAGAAGACATCTGAAGGCAGCCCTGTTTAAGGAAGCTTTTAATGTTTGATGTATTACAGTATTTTAATAATTTTTTTGGAAGCCGCCCAGAGTGGCTGGGAAAGCCCAGCCAGATGGGCGGGGTATAAATAAATTATTATTATTATTATTATTATTATTATTATTATTATTATTATTATTATTATTATCATCATCATCCTGAACATGCTTCCCCAACTCCAATATTTCTATATACAGTAGTAGTCAAGAGTTCAAGAGTTTAAGGCAAGCAGCATGGGGAAATCTGAGGATTGGGGGGGAGCAAATAGCGCCCTTTTCCTTTCGACTCTCAAACCTCCCTGTGTAGCACAGATAGGTGACCTTTACAACCACAAAATGTGCATCTTTCTGATCCTAATTCCACTCCAGGTTAGTATGAAGGTCAAGGTCTAGAAGGCCGATTTCCTCTTTCCTTCCCTTCATTTTATGTAAATTACCTGGAGGCTCATGAGCAAGATGATTAATACATACATTTTCCCTGTCCCCCACCCAGATAAGACCCTCAGTATTTTGCAGCAGTATTCTGCACCAGGCAACTTGTTAAATGCAAGGGTGGGGTAATCTTATGAGCCTAGTCTAATTTGTATGACCTTCGTTCATGGAGTCAATCTTTGGTGGGTCTAATGAAGCAGCAAGGGAATTTAGAATACAGGTGTATGTGAAGCTTTGCAATAATTTACAGTGTTTGTCACTTAGATTCAACAAACAGTTCTTAAAGCAAAACCGTACCTCCAAGGAGTCCATTATTGGTCCTATTTGTGCCCTCATTTTGTTGCCATGAGCTGAGAAATCAAATGCCTCCTGGCTGGATTCTCCAAAATGGGGCTGTGGGGCACATATGGTTATGCTGCTATCTTCTGGCACCAGTTTAGCCATAGCCAAAATGGATGGGACTTTTAGCCTTCCTATTATCAAAACCGTTTTGGCTCCCGTCATACGCACCAGCATCCTGTGAAGTTGCCCTGGGCAGAAAGGAAAACAGGATGCAAATACATTACATTTCTACCATTTTGACTTCACATACACAAGTACCACTGGCAATGTCCAACACATGAAACTTTTATATTTATACAAACTGACTAGAAGCTGCCTTGGGGGGGGGGGGAGAGCTGTGATTCTTAGACTGGCAGTTTCCATGAAAACAAAACACTCTTCTAGCCCTTGCGGTGGAGGTCTTGAGGAATATTGTGGGATGTGTGCTTAGTATCTGAAAAAGGCTTAAAAATGGTTCAGGTCTGTGTAGGGCTTTCACAGATATTGCTTTGTGGTGAGCAACTTGTGTGGTAAATTTCTAAAATCGGATTGTTTTGTTCCGTTACATTTTGTCGTTGTGCTTCCGTGGCTTATGGAGACCCCAACATAAGTTAAAAATTACGGTTCCCAGGGAGTTTTTTGTGGGGAAGAAGCCATGTCTGTTAAACATGGTATTCCTGTCGATCCACAGTGCAGCTGGGGCCAGAGTTTCACTCAAGAGGTACTCAAATGGCAAGCGAAGGCGCAGAATGATGATACAAGAACATTTCAGAATTGGGACTATAACAACAAAGTGACAGCATCAACATGGAGCTTCAGGAAGTAACAGGCAATCATTTAAAATGTTAAAAGCCTTTTTGATAAATGCCAGCTAGCATTGTTCTAAAGCAGGGCCTGAACTGCTGAATATTTGAATATTAGCCCCTGTGAAAAAGGCTTCAAGATGTTTCACATATCATGTTCCTGGGACATGTTAAGTCAGTGGGGGGTTTGAGAATCACGAGATTACCTTGCATTTGCTCTTAAAGTCATTATCCCCAGACAGCAACATCATTTAAGAGATTTATCATCACTGCTGCCCTTTGAACAATGTATTCCTGCTATACGTTTCCAGGGCACTTTGTTTCGATGATGTATTACTCAAAAGATGGCAACATCTGGGATGCACGAACCTGGCGATTTAGTGTTATAACTTCACAGAGGAGCAAAGGCACTGAGTGTTGAAATAATCTGAAATGGACCAGTATTCATCCCTGACAAATCATCCTCTATAAAAACACCCAGATTTTTGCAGGAATAAAAATTTGACTCCTCCTTCATTAATTTAATATCCTTACTGCCAGCAAAATAAGTAAAGATGGCTTGAAGGGGAAAGGCTGTTCACTCATATCAAATGCTTGGACTGTGCATTCTTCAGGAACAGAATAGGTTGCTACTGGTGTGATGGCAACAATGGGTTGGATCCAATGTTAATCCTACTCAGAGTAGACACATTAAAATTAATGGACACGAGTAACTTCGGCCCATTAAAACTTTGTTGTATACAACCCTACATCTCCACATCTTTATCTCCCATTTGCATGATTTTGAATTTATAACTGGAAGCTTGTTAAAGCTTGTCTTCAGCCTGCGGGTGTGCATACCTATTACATTTTATCTCTTTTGTGGGGTACAAAAAAATTAGAGTACCTATGGACCATAATAGGATTGCAAGCCCTCCTCTGAGACTGCATACTTATAATTTTCAGCGTGTTGATGCAAATCATGGAAATATCTATGGAAAAGTACCTCTTTTCTAAAATTGAAGTATGACTGCTACTATGCAGAATGTGCAACCATTACTCCCCGGCACCGGGCGTGGCTGGCATGCGTCCCAGGGGGTGTGGTGCACCGCCCGCGGGGGCGTGACACGTGTCGGGCAGGTGTGTGGCAAGCGGTGCGCATCCCTGGGCATGAGCAATGAGCGGGATAGCACACAGGATGGCCTGCTCCCCACCCCCACCTTCATCTGCCAGTGTGTAGGATTGCCTCCTTTTGTGGCAAGGATAGGAAGGGAGGAGAAAGAGAACTGTGGACTCAATTGTACAAAACTGTGGTTTCTGCTATGTATGCATAGCTGTCAACGTTTTCCTTTTTTTTAAGGGAAATTCCCTTATTTTGAATAGGATTCCTTGCAAGAAAAGGGAAAAGTTGACAGCTATGGTGTATGGTTCATACAACTGACCGCCTTCAAAACTGTTTAGATGTTGCCATAAGCAGTACCCAGAATGCTCAGTTGGCAAGAGTGCTTTTCACCAGCTTAAGTTAGTTCGCCATTTTTACCCTTTTTGGGGATAGAAACAAGTTAGTACAAGTAAGTCATGCTTTGGTGACATCCTCTAGGCAATGGTAACACACTTTAGGCAGGGTGTGGCTTTTTGGGGACTGCAACTGTTCCAGAATGCAGCCGCCAGGTGGCTAACTGCAAACCAAATGCTTCTTTTACATATGCGGCTTCTAGTTGGTTTCTGGACCCAATTCAAAGTACAGTAGTTCCTCGGGTTACGAACTTTGCCCCAGGATGAGAACGGAAATCGTGCACCAGTGGTGCGCCAGCAGGGGAAGGCCCAATTAGTGAAAGCACGCTTCAGGTTAAGAACGGTTTCGGGTTGAGGATGGTTACAGTTCGGGTTAAGGGTTACAGTTCGTAACCCGAGGTACCACTGGACTGGTTTTCACAAAAAGTTTCAGACTAAAACTCCCATCACCCCCAGCCAGCATGGGTGGATGGGAATTATAGTCCCATACATCTGGAGGGCACCAGGTTGGAGAAGGTTGTCATAAATGGTCTAGGTCTGGGACACACTAAGGACCATTTTCTTCCAAGTGGACCTTCCCACACATTGAGATCTTCCTTAAATTTCCTGCTCCATTTATCCAATTTTTTTATGAAGAGGATAGGGCTTTCTCTATTGTGCTTTATTGATTCTGTTGTGTGTGCTTGATGTTGGTGCTGTGTTTATTTGTTTTAGTTTTTATTGTGTATTATAATGTGAAATGTTTTTTTCAATATCCGCCAGCTAACTTATAGAATCCATAAAATGGAAAAGCAGGATATCAATATTTTAACAAATGAATGAATGAATCAGGCAGACAGGCAGGCAACAACATTCACAACATTCACTAGATGTCTGCAACATTCCACAAGAAATGCCGTACTTTTTGCTCTATAAGACTCACTTTTTCCCTCCTAAAAAGTAAGGGGAAATGTGTGTGCGTCTTATGGAGCGAATGCAGGCTGTGCAGCTATCCCAGAAGCCAGAACAGCAAAAGGGATTGCTGCTTTCACTGCGCAGTGATCCCTCTTGCTGTTCTGGCTTCTGAGATTCAGAATATTTTTTTTCTTGTTTTCCTCCTCCAAAAACTAGGTGCATCTTGTGATCTAGTGCGTATTATAAAGCGAAAAATAAGGGAGTTGTTGCAGCCTATACACTACATGATATTGTAATAAATATAAACTACACTGGCATAAAGCTAGTCTACTCTTGGGTATAAATAAATAGTGCATGTGATCACATCTCTATGCTTGCAGGTATGCATCTCATGATTTCTTAGTTCTACCCAGAATTTGGAAATCCATATATGCTTTGTGAGTAAACATATAGGATTAGATGAAGCCTTTGTTGAGGTTTGCCAAATTTTACCTGCATGCAAAGCCTAAACTCCATTATCAATGTGCAAAACATAGTTATTTCATAATGCAAAGGACTCACCTTCTTCATAGCTTGAGAGCTGCTCTTCATTAGTTTTGACCTTCATTTCACTGAATTGGACATTCAAAAGGCAATCCTTGGATGACGTTGTCCTAATAAATGGAAAAGGAAGAAAAGGACCAACTCACTGGAAACAGAATTTTTTTTTTGTACCCCTTTCTAAGAAATCCTTAGGCTATGACCCTAGTCTTTAAAAAAATCAATTTGCTACCTCAATATGGGTTGATAAACACAAGCTTAGCTTGCTTTAGATAAATTTGTGAAGGACAGATCTCTTCATGGATACTTCTGGTTCTGAGGTACCAGGAGCAACTAATAGAACAGATGTGGGGAAACTTTGGGTCTCCAGATGTTGCTGAACATCCATCATCCCTGACCATTGGCTATGCTTGCAAGGGCTGGTGGGAGTTGTAGTTCAGCAACATCTGGAGGGCCAAAGACTTCCCACTCCTGTAATAGAAGATGGCCATGATCTTCAAGTCCTACTTATAATCTTCTCAGAGCCACCTAGTTTGCTGTTGTTGAGCAATAATACGTTGTTGCATGGAACTCTGGCCTGATCCAGCAAGGCACTGCTTATATGACTATGGCCACCCATGTATAAGAATAGTCATTGTCCAGGCACAACAGATATCAGAATGATGAACCCCCAAAGAAACTGTAAGCTCTAGATCAGTGGTTTGTACATTCTGGTGAGATCACCTTGCTGAAGGAGAGCATTGCGGAACCATCTTGTGTAGTTGGTCGTTTTTGGCCACCTAATTGGCAATGCTTGACAATTTTACATGCTGACCACCGGTCTGAGATTCACGGCATGTAATGCCTTGAAAGAAAACATTATGAAAATGATATACAGGTGGTACATGACCCCAGTCAAGCTCGCAAAGATATACCATTTGTCTGATAATAAATGTTGGAAGTGTAAAGAAGCCAAAGGAACATTCTTTCACCTCTGGTGGACTTGCCCTAGAGTGAAGGCTTTCTGGGAAATGATATATAATGAGCTGAAAAAGGTATTTAAGTATACCTTCCCTAAGAAACCAGAGGCCTTTCTTTTAGGCATTGTCGGCCAGAGGGTGCAAAAGAAGGACCGAACCTTTTTTATGTATGCTACAACAGCAGCAAGGATACTCATCGCTAAATGCTGGAAAATCAAGATTTGCCCACACTGGAAGAATGGCAGATGCAACTGATGGACTATATGGAACTGGCGGAAATGACTGGCAGAATCCGAGACCTGGGAGAAGAACTGGTGGAGGAGGACTGGAAGAAATTTAAGGACTATCTACAAAAACATTGTAAATTGTATGAATGTTAAGAAAGATGTAAGATTAGCAATAACATGGTTCCAACAAATTAGTTATAAGGAATATGAATCTAAATGCAATTGAAAGAAAAGACAAATTTTGGATAAATACTATGTTAAAACTAAGTCTCCAAAAGAGTGATCTAAATTTTCTAAAATTTGAGATTTAATATTGGAAAATTACATTACATGAATTGAAACTAGTTAATAAATTGCTGGCAAAATTTAAGAGTTTGGAATGCAGGAACAAGAGTTGTGAGGAAGTCCAATGATGAGAATGAAATGTGGATGTTGGAAAATACTATGTTACTATGTATGTCTTTTATTGTTCAAACAAAATTTTAATAAATATTATTATAAAAAAAGACAATTTTACATGCATTTATTCCACACTGAGCTAGCGTGGTGTCATGGTTAGAGTGCCGGCCTGCATCTCTGACTAATCTACCTCACAGGGTTGTTGTGGGGAATAAATGAGGAGGGGAAGAACTATGTACACCACCTTGACCTCCTCGGAGAAAAAGGCTGTGCATAAACACAATCAATCAATCAATCAATGTAGATAATTAGTATCACTCTATGCAGCTGTTTTTTAAGGGGGTCGCAACATCAGCTGCAATGTTCGAATAGCCAAGCATTCGTCCTCCTTTCAAAGAAATGAGATCTGTCTCAGTGGAAGAAAGCAGAACCCCACAAGGCTTAGGTATGAATACCTCCAGGCCAGCATTTGAAATAGACATCATCAGTTCCTGCTCTGCTCCCCACACAGTCTTCCATAATATAAGAAAAAATTCATAACCCATAACAGATATGCTCAGCTACTCCAAGACTGGAAGAGTAAGACATTTCGGGTAACCTCTTTGCTGCCCCTCGCCAGTGCTTGAACAACTTTAATAAGATAATGTATAGCTATTATCACCAGCAAGCGTTAGTCAGACAACTACCGACTATTATTTCAGCAACAGAACCAACACTCAGTTTTCCTATAACCTACAGACTGGAACAGTTTACACATTGGTAGCTCCTAAGAAATGAACAAACTTTTTTCTCTCCCCCCCCCCCCATAGCAGAATATATGCTGATAAATGGGAACTATTTAGCAACCCAGGTATTATTGTTATAGCCGAGAAAGGAATAATGACAGTCCCAGTCAGGCTGCTGAATTAATGATACCTAAAATTAGCTTAATTAATTAGTTTAGTTACTAAAGCAATTTAGTTAGCAGATTAATTAATGCTCACAGAGTAAGTTATTTGAAGACCCAAGCTCTGGTGCATCTAAAAGCACAATCTTAGAAGTGTCTAAGTGTTTAATGGAGTTTTATTCCCAAGATAAGGCTGAAATCCTAACCCCATGTATCTGGGAGTAAACCCAATTCAATAGTATACTTGGTTGTGATTGCAACCTGTATAATATTGTAGCCTAAAATAATTGAATAACTGGAGTGGGCCCACATCTATTTCATATTTGTTTAGCCTACTTTTTCCACAGACTGAAATAAGAGCCAAGCTTCATCCATTAAACTTTCTGATCTCCTACTTTCCTGATCTCCATTGCTTGGCTTGAAAGGCACGTGAGCAACAATTTTACTTGCAGGTCTCATTATTTGCATTGTTATATGACAGGAATTGGTTTAAGTTTGTCATTGTGAGCTCCCCTAAATAATTCTTGCTTAAGCTGAGGAATATAACTCCCCTCTCAATGCTGCAATTTGGCATGGGAGGGAAGCTGTAATATCCCAAAATTGTTTCTTTCGTTCCTTCACACACAAACAGACACACCAGCCTTTTACTAGGGGTAGGTCAGAAGTGTCGCCCTCACCAAACTCTGATTCTTCTATGGTTGCAAAACAATCCCAACAGAGACTATCAAGAAAACATTTTCTAAGAATTAGATTCCATGAAGAGAAATCACCTAACCATCATGGACCATTAAGAAATATTAATTTTTTTCTCCAGATTTCCATCAAAACATTTGTGATAATCCCACTCATGGCAGTAAGAGAGCCAACACATAACAATAAGTTGAACTATACATTCACAATGTAGAGAAGGTAAAGGTAAAGGTAAAGGCACCCCTGCCCGTACGGGCCAGTCTTGACAGACTCTGGGGTTGTGTGCCCATCTCACTTAAGAGGCCAGGGGCCAGCGCTGTCCGGAGACACTTCCGGGTCACGTGGCCAGCGTGACATCGCTGCTCTGGCGAGCCAGAGCCGCACACGGAAACGCCGTTTACCTTCCCGCTGGTAAGTGGTCCCTATTTATCTACTTGCACCCGGAGGTGCTTTCGAACTGCTAGGTTGGCAGGCGCTGGGACCGAGCAGCGGGAGCGCACCCCGCCGCAGGGATTCGAACCGCCGACCTTTCGATCGGCAAGTCCTAGGCGCTGAGGCTTTAACCCACAGCGCCACCTGCGTGAGAAGGTAGCAGAAGATAATTAGACGCGCCTTCTGTCACAGCCAGATGATAAATGTGTTACCTGTTAGAACTTGCCTCTCTTGACAGGTAAACGTCCAATCCTTTTGCTGCATCAAGAGCTTTCTGCAGGTAACATCCTAGCTCTTCAGGAATTCCAGGGTGACCATGTGCTATCTCTCTCGCTTTCTTGAGGTTCTCAACTATAGACCCAATAGATAATTCTAAAACAAAAGACCGAAGGTAAGGTTTCAAAATGAAAATCTGTGAGACATCTCCATTGCTCAGGCACCTACAGGTAGAATCATAGAATCATAGAATCATAGAGTTGGAAGAGACCACAAGGGCCATCGAGTCCAACCCCCTGCCAAGCAGGAAACACCATCAGAGCACTCCTGACGATGGTGATGGTGATGAAGACGAAATGGTGTGATTTTTGAAGGAAAAAATAGATTTGTAGAAAGCAGTTGGCAAAATAATATGGGTTCACCTATTGTGGATTGACATTTTCTAAGTTTCAGTTAAAAAAAGGAAAGAAGAACAGGGGCAAAAGTGTTTCCTTTAAAGTCAGTGATTTACATAATTTGCTTACAAAAGCACAGCTAATTCCTAACTGTGCCTTGCTGCCCGTGAATTATGGCCTTGGCATCTGTAGTTTTATAACCCAACTCCACCCTTAAGGGTTATAACACCAAATTCAGGTCTCTAACATGGTGTAGGAATGATGACTGTTGAGCATCATGCTTGACTGCATAATAAGATCAGAAGTGAACATGGCATTTATATATTCAATATGGCATTCATAATGGATATTACACATCCTGACACTAGACAACAGCGATGCATTTCTTTATGCAAGCCCATAAACATGAGCCACTGAGGCATCCCCAGACAACGTGTTCAAATGGGACCTTATCTAGACGAGAATTTATGCAAACATTTGTTAATATATCTATTAACAAGCCCTGAAAGGTCCATTATCAGGTGCATTCAGTTGTTTTGAGAGGGGAGATCATGTCTAGCTTGTTTCAGAAGACAGCTCCTTTGCAATAACTAGGAGCATCTTGGAAGTAGGAAGCTATTATTCAAACAAGAGTGACACAATCATGCAATAAATGTTAGCAATTCAGATTTCTGACAGTACATGGAATATAAAGCATGAATGTATAATATTCATACCCCCAGAGCAATGAAGACTAGAGGACATTCTAAGAGAAAACAATGTTTTATTACAAATCTTTTAGGCGGCAATGTTTTATCAGCAATCTTGGTCACAAAGTCATATTTCCCCAACATGAAATATTTCTTGTAAAAAAAACCCAAGGTGCATTTATTTTTAGTATTAAAGGTAAAGGACCCCTGACAGTTAAGTCCAGTCATGAACGACTCTGGGGTTGCAGTGCTCATCTCACTTTACTGGCCAAGGGAGCCGACATTTGTCCGCAGACATTTTTCCGGGTCATGTCGCCAGCATGATTAAGCCGCTTCCGGCGAAACCAGAGCAGTGCACGGAAATGCCATTTACCTTTCCAACAGAGTGGTACCTATTTACTCTTGTTGGCTGCTCTGAGCCCGGCTTCGGCTGGGGAGGGCAGGATATAAATAAAATATTATTATTATCATTGTTATTGTTATTGTTATTATCTACTTGCACTGATGGGACGCGGGTGGCGCTATAGTGTAAACCACAGAGCCTAGGGCTTGCCAATCGGAAGGTCAGTGGTTCGAATCCCCGCGACAGGGTGAGCTCCCGTTCTTCGGTACCAGCTTCTGCCCACCTAGCCGTTCAAAAGCACGAAGTGCAAGTAGATAAATAGGTACCGCTCCGGCAGAAAGGTAAACGGCATTTCCGTGCACTGCTCTGGTTCGCCAGAAGCAGCTTAGTTATGCTGGCCACATGACCCGGAAGCTGTACACCAGCTCCCTGGCCAGTAAAGCGAGATGAGCATCGCAACCCCAGAGTCGTCCGCGACTGGATCTATTGGTCAGGGGTACCTTTACCTTTACCTTTACTTGCACTGGTATGATTTTGAACTATTAGGTTGGCAGGAGCTGAGATAGAACAACAGGAGCTCACCCCATCGCAGGGATTCGAACCGCCAACCTTCTGATCGGCAAGCCCAAGAGGCTCAGTGGTTTACACCACAGTGCCACCAGCATCCCTATTAACAAGGTACTAAGGACCCAAAGAGGCAAACCTGGGTCAGGTCAGCCTCATGCCCCCCTGGCCGCCCCCTAAAGGTCTCAGTAATACAGACTTGGGCTGCTGCTTCATCCACAACCAAATTGTGGATGACTGATGTTTTATTATGGGATGACCTAGTGTTCAGGATCAGCACACACATATCCCACATAAAATGGTCTATTGATGTTCTAATTTCTAATTTCTTTTTTTAATTTTCCCTTCCTTTAAACTTGTTTTCATGTATTTGTAAATTGCTGTGATACCTTTTTTATGATACAGTGGAATTTGGATATTTTTACAAGCAATAAATAAAACACAATTAGGAAGGCTAACATAAGAGCCTAAATCTTGTTGGGTGGGAGAAGGACCAGAAAAGGGCAATAGCTTCCAAATGTCTAAAGCCCCTCTCCTTACATAACTAGTCTTACCTCCAATATCATACATCCCTCTAGAAGCCGCAATGAACCAAAAATTACTTTTCCCCCTTTTGATCACCCAGGTACTTGTCAGGCCCTGCCCTTACCTAAAACAACCAAGAACCAGATCAGAGTCTGTGACTGCAAATAACGGTTAAAAGACGGACTAATAACAACTGTTGAAAATTATGCCCCAGGGGAAAGGCACCATTACCAATACACTCATCTCCTCCCAGTCCCCAACTCCATCTTTTCCCACCGCTCCTGGACAGAGAAACAAAACAAAACAACAAGGCTTCAAATAAAATAAACAGTTCAACCAACTTAACATGTCACAACAAAATGTCTTCTCCCGCCCCTTTCGTGATGCAGACCCAACTTTGAGGTTGAAAGACGCCTCTCAAAAAGAAAAAGAAAAAGTGAAACACAAGGAAGTTGCTCAGAAGTAAAGGGTTACCTGCAAAGTGTGGCATTGTGGTACCCTTCACCCAGGCTTCTGGAGATGTTGCGGCTGATTGTACGAGATCGGTTTTGCAGAGCTGGGGAGGGGTGCATATCTTTTTGTCCACGTGACGGGCAGGGCCAATTATGCCAGCACGTTGGAGCCTGTGGGCCCTCTTACAGAACGACTTGGCTGAGGTGCAAGATCAGCAAGACTTTCTGCCGCCCTGGGGCATTTTCAAAATTTGCTCTTTGGCTAAGGAGTATAAGGACTTCTGACAGTATCACACGGCAGCAGCGGCAGCACATGTGCTTGTTTGCTTTATATAAGCTGGTCTAAGTCGGTCTTGGAGAGGGGGCTCTCATCGAACAAGACGTGTGCCTGGAATCTGAGGGAGGGACCAGCGGGTGCACTGGATGCAAAATGAGACCATTATACTGGGTGTCATGAGGCAGGACATGCAGATTGATTACAGTTGGAATCTGATGGGTCGCTTGTAAGATTCCCGGGGACTGCAAGAGACTGGCCAGAGATAGTAGTACAGTGGTACCTCTGGTTACATATGCTTCATGTTACATACACTTCATGTTACATACTCCGCTAACCCAGAAATATTACCTTGGGTTAATAACTTTGCTTCAGGATGAGAACAGAAATCAGGCTCTGGAGGCCCGGCAGCTGCTGGAGGCCCCATTAGCTAAAGTGGTGCTTCAGGTTAAGAACAGTTTCAGGTTAAGAACAGACCTCCAGAACAAATTAAGTACTTAACCCGAGGTACCACTGTAGTCACAACAAAGCTTTGATCTGACCTAGCACAATGTCATTGCTTTTGCTTTTGTCTTGATGTTTGCTCTTAAGAATGCATGACCTTTATAAAGATGGTAACTGCTTCACATGTGATTTAAAAGGAAACAAGAAAGCATGGGTTTTATAAGGTGTACAGGGTTCGCTCGACAAGTTGCTAGCTTATTTTATGGAGTGCCAAAGGAGTTGGAACATATTGAAAGGGCACTAACTACAGCACCTTCTAGTTTATTTTCATTATTATTAGGATGAGGCTTTCTCACCCATCCTTCAAAATAAGGTCCCAGGAAAGGCTACCACAACATAAAAATACAATATTACACCTCCCCTTTTTGCCTGTAAGGTCTTTTAGGCGACACTTTCTTTTCTGACCCCATAATGAATGTCCTCATTGGGAGAAAATATTAAGTTTTCCTTTCCTAATAATTTCACCAGTTACAGGGTTATTTAGTATTTAGCAGGTTTAAATGTTGAATCTGCTTCAGTACTGACCCCTGTCATCAAGCCCTTCGGGAGGGCTTCATCCAGGGTCTCTAGAACCCTGCAATGGGCCAATGTTTTGCCATTGATGCTTCCAATCGAAAACATGTAAGTGATATGCCTGAGATTACAGTTAAAAGGTTAGCAGCAGCTAGACTGGTCACTGGGACCATATAACGCCAGCCCTGAAAGACCTACATTGGCCCCCGGTATGTTTCAGAGCACAATTCAATGTCTTGGTGCTGACTTTTAAATCCCTAAACAGTTTTGGCCCTGTATACCTGAAGGAGTGTCTCCAACCCTGTCATTCAGCCTTGACCCTGAGGTCCTCCTCCGAGGGTCGTCTGGCGGTTCCCTTACTGTGAGAAGTGAACTTACAGGGAACCATGCACAGGACCCTCTCTGCAGTGGCACCCTCCCTCTGGAACACCCTCCTATCAGATGTCAAGGAAATGAACAACTATCTGACTTTCAGAAAACATCTGAAGGCAGCCCTGTATTGGGAGGTTTTTAATGTTTGATATTTTACTGTGTTTTTATATATGTTGGAAACCACCCAGGGTGGCTGGGGCAACCCAGTCAAATGGGTGGGGTACAAATAATATGTATTATTATTATTATTATTATTATTATTATTATTATTATTATTATTATTACGACGTCATTTGGGGTGTGCCTTGAAAAGCCCACAGAGCTGAAAGAAAAAGTGACAAAGAGTGCCACTCTTTGGACTTCCTCCTTTCACTCAGTGCTATTTTTCTAGAAAAAGAGCTGCTGGAACTCACCATGAACACTCCCTTTTTCTCTTATAATGGCAATGGCGCACACCTGAGAGGTGCTGGAGGTGAGTTGCAGCAAGTTCTGGCTGGAAAAAAAAGGCCTGCTTCCGCTCTGTGTATTGTTCAGAGGAAGGGGCAAAGATAATCACCCTCACCATTTCATGATAAAGGGGACTGTGAGTGGGGTTCAAGGGAAGTCGTCAAGGGCAGCATTCCACCCAAGGTACCACATTGGCAACCCCAGGGCTTTGGGAAGGTGGCGCATCTTGGTCCATGTTCTGTGCCTGTGGAAATAACATTGCATACTTGTATAGGGGAGAAAAATCATGCAGGAGCCCTGAAGAAGAAGAGTTTGTATTTGATATCCCGCTTTATCACTACCCGAAGGAGTCTCAAAGCGACTAACAATCTCTTTTCCCTTCCTCCCCCCACAACAAACACTCTATGAGGTGAGTGGGGCTGAGAGACTTCAGAGAAGTGTGACTGGCCCAAGGTCACCCAGCAGCTGCATGTGGAGGAGCGGGGAAGCGAACCCGGTTCACCAGATTACGAGTCCACCACTCTTAACCACTACACCACACTGGCTGATCATTCATAACTCTAGATTAGAATGGAAAACTGAATATTTTAAAAACACACTTTGTTTTTGGAGATGCTTTGGACAAGAAGACAACGTGGCATCAGCAGCTGTGTGACAGTATAACATAGTGGATAGTGCTGCAATTTGGATGGGAAGACCTGCCCTCAAATCACTGCTTAGACATGACCTTGCATGACCTTGAGGCAATTAGTTTTAGCCATGTCTATTTCATTGGGCTGTTACATCAATGAAATGAGGTGGGGGAGGCAGAGGTGTATTACTATGGGCTGCATTAAGGACAAGTGAGCTACAAATGTGAGAGAGATGAGGAGAAAACAGAGATTGAGAATTGTTGTGAAGATGATCTCATGCATTTATTTTATGTACTGCATTTACAAACAGCTTAATATTTTTTTAAAAAAAATCTCTAGAAGTGCACAGTATAAAACAAATGATATGTTTAAAAAACACAGCATAAAACCAACAAAACAGGAGCATAGAAGCCCATAAAAACAAATATAAAACACACAATTCAGCAGTGCCTTAGTATCCAGTTCTACTGTACAATATTATGTGGCTCTATCTCAAATACCATCAAGGCTTACATAAAGTTGTGTTATAATCAAAAGGGTCAGGAAGTTGAGATAAATTCCTGGAATCCTTCTTTTTATGGCATAGAAATGATTCAACATTAATCACTGCCGTTCCGTTGCAGGGCCTCCTGTTAGAAGTTAAGTGCACTCTAATTGTAATTTTTGATCATTATAAAACTATTGAGTTATACAACCCTAGGCTCTGCATTTTCACTGTACGTGTGTGTATGCACACGTGAGCACGCAGGTCCGGGTGATGTGACCACCCCTCTTTCATGTCTACAGATTAAGTAATGATAGTTTTGTAATTCCCCCCCCCCCCGCAGCCCAACCTTTTCACTCCACCAGGTGAGGAACACCTCCCATTCCAAACAATGGTCCCTGTGGAGCTTTTATAAGCAAACAGCAAGTCCCCCTCTTACCAGACACCTCTTGAACTAGACATTGCAACCATGCCACAGTCCAAAGAGATCTTCTTGGCTGATACAAAATCTGGAACACAGGGTTCCAAGCAAACAGACTTCCAGCTAGTGCGGGTCAAAAATACTTGGTGCCGAATCAAGAAAGATGAAACCATTCATGATGCTGAGAATAAGATCGTGGTCTCCCAGGCTAAAATGTAAGTAGATGAGGTTACTACTAAGAATAATTTTATTATTTATACCCTGCCCATCTGGCTGGGTTTCCCCAGATATTCTGGGCAGCTTCCAGCAAAATATAAAAACATAATAAAACGTCAAATGTTTTATTTGTACAATACTCTGTGATGTGAAGCACTGTTCCTCTTATTTGGGTTAAGTAATCATGCATGGTCTCTGCAATGGGAAAGCATGGCGGTATTAGATGTCGATGCCTAGATTATTTGTTCTCATATATTGTCCTGACGAGTGTCATTGCTAAGCTTTCAATTTCAATATCAATATTGACATGCAGCCCAATCCTAGGCATGTTTACTCAGAAGGAAGTCTCCCTGGGTTCAATGGGGCTTATTTTAATGTAAGTATTTTACTGGGTTTTCTTCTTGTATATATATATATATATATATATATAGTATTTGCAAATTTAACAAGGAAAAGGATAAAAGATAAAATATAATTAAAGAAGAGAGAGAAATGGAAAGAAACAAAATAATAATATACAAACAATGCTGATAATATGGGTAGACCATCACCAGCTCACACCGCGGATACATTGGCCGTCAGCGCACAAATATTAAAATTAAACATACATTATAAGCCCTCCACGTGTCCGAGTAGGTATCCATGCAATATTGATGCCTATATGTAATATGCTTTAATGTAGCCAGGGTGGTAAGGTCCTCAAACAACTGTGTAATAAGCGGTTGTTATTTATCCTTCAAGGCTTAGAGTGCACAGGTCTCTTAGCCATCTGAGTATGGCTGAAGTTGGAGACAACCCTTTGAATTCAACAGGGTTGAAGCAACCTATGGTCAGATCTGCAGCCTAGTCAGAATAAGAAACCAGTTTCAGTTGAGCATAAGTACCGAGGCACAAAAAAAGGAGACTGCAGTGGCATGACTTAATGATGTTGCCTCTCTCATTGTTGTGCTAAAGCTTTCTCTAATGCTTGGAAAGTCTTTTGAGCTAAAATGGAATTTGATTGGGGTTGGGAATTGAACAGAGAAGGGATTTTCGATGGCAGACATTTCCAAATTCACAGACACGGGTAATGAACTCCAGAGATGGGGGA
This sequence comes from Podarcis melisellensis, assembly GCF_964234715.1. Classification (NCBI taxonomy): domain Eukaryota; kingdom Metazoa; phylum Chordata; class Lepidosauria; order Squamata; family Lacertidae; genus Podarcis; species Podarcis melisellensis. The sequence goes on from NC_138529.1 coordinate 95,349,271, forward strand.
AAACAAATACAGTGATACTAAAAACCATCAGCTTGATCAAAAAGCATAATGCATTTGTCATAAACTTCAAGTGAAGTTTGCATCCCGCAGCAACATTAAAGGGGGGAAAGTCACAGATGGGTGAATGTCTGACAAGTTTCCCCCTAAGGACAAACGTTACTTTCTGTACAGGAAAGTCATCTCTCCAGTTAATTAACCTTTGAGTGTAGGACAATCTCCTTCTTCTTGCAATAGAACACATTTGTGACCATTAAATATTAACCATGTTGTATTACTTCACATATTGCAGATTTCCACAATATTTGCAGATGTGTAAAGATTATAATCATCTTTGTAGAATCAAGCTGAATGTAGACCATCAACGGTTACAGATTTTTAGGCTGCATTTTACAAAGGTAGAAACACACTTCGGTTCCTGTTCATTCTGAGTCACTGTGGAGCTGGCAGGTTCTAGCAGTGCAATGACTCTGACAACCTTGCCAGCAACAGTGTGAGTGAACTACAGAGATTCTTTGACTGTAGCACAGAATTTATGACAGAAATAATGTGTTTGATTCCCCTCCTCCCCCACCAACTTGCAATTTTATCCTTACAACAGCCTTGCGAGGTAAGGTAGTCTGAGAGGTGGTGACTGGCTCACAGCCACTCAGTGAATTTCACTGCTGGGTTCTTAAGCGTGTCTCTCCACTTCCAAGTCTGTCACACTAACCACTACACTGCACCTAATCAGGCCCACCAGGCCTCCCCAGTTGGTCTTGTGACAGGGTTTAGCCCAAACCATGCTCACCTGTCCATCATCTGACAAAACACAGCATCAGAAGCAAAGCAGAAAAAAACCTGAGATGCTAAATTCAAAAGAAAACAAATCATTCCTTTCCAGCTGCTGCTTGACTTCAGCCTTTTTAAAAGTTGGCACCTTCTTTTGTTGCCCTGCATAGCGACAGAAAAAGACATCAAGTTCAGAAAGTGCTACATTCGAACTGAAAAGTAAAAAAAAATTAGATCACGCCGAGGCCCCATCAGCGGCACACATTTAAGGCAGACCACTTTAAACAAACATGGCTTCCGCCAAAGAATGGGGGGGGGGGGACTCTTGCTTGCTAAGGGTGCTGAGAATTATTAGGTAGCCCTCATTCCCCTCACAGATTTAGGATTTCCCAGAGTTCCCTGGGAAGAGGAATTGATTGTTAAACCACTTTGAGAATTGTAGCTCTGTGAGGGGAATGGGGGGGTGGTGGTCTTCTTACAACTTGTGGCTGTGGTAAATCAGGTATTTCTTTTCATGGTAGCTAGAGGTTACCATTTTGTTCTCCTGAGCGTACCCCTGTGAATGATGTTACTTCCTCAGTATGTGATTTTGTACACCCAACAGAAAGAAAAAGAGAGAACCCAAGGCTTTAGAAAAGCCACAGAAAGAATTAGCAGAGGAGAGAGCAAAATACAGAAGACTGAAGAGAAATCTAAGAGAGCTTATTGGGGGAAATGGCAACCCCTCATTTGTTCACATTTGTTCACCCCCCTCCCCAAAAGAAGTGCCTCTGTCCTTTAGAAGGACACCACATCTACATGTTTCATAATGCTAGGTGCATTCCAAAGGAGAGAAAATAGCAGCCAGAGGAGGGGCCTCTCTACCAGAAAGAGCTCTAAGATGGCAATGAGAGGGCAGCGAGAATAGCTTTTCAAAAAGATTAAAAGGAAATGATGGTGCTGTCACTGAAGATAAGAGTGGGTCTGATTTTCAGCAGGGTCTCCAACAAATGCCCTTCACGTGCAAATGTGAGAGTGAAAACTGTGGAGGGCATTTCGGCTCAGCCATAGACAAAACTAATGTATATTCCATACTACTCACCCCCACCCTCATAATTCCCAACAGATCTGAAACTGTCTCAGATGGAGAGGTATCCTGGACAGTGGAAGCACCTATCTACCTTTGCTATAAGGTGGTGGAAACACGCGGTCTCCTGGATCCCTCCAACAAGACATTGCTGTACGGGCACATCAGAGATCCAAAGGAACTGGAGAGAGCCCTTCACAACAAAGAGGCCCAGAGGCGTTTCATTGTAATCGATAAGACGGTCGATGACTTGTATGGCACCGCAGTCAGAGAATATTTTGAAGCAAACTTGGTTCAGTGTAAAATCCTTTCCCTGACCACCACAGAAGAGACCAAATCCATGGATTTGGTGCTTGATATCTTGCAGGAAGTGCAAATCTTTGGCATCGACAGGCGCGCTGAGCCTATTATAGCAATTGGAGGAGGGGCTTGCCTGGATATTGTGGGGCTGGCAGCATCGCTTTACAGGAGGCGCACCCCTTACATTCGGGTCCCCACCACCCTCCTGTCCTACGTGGACGCCAGCGTTGGAGCAAAGAACGGCGTCAATTTCCTTCAGTGCAAAAACAAGCTCGGGAGCTATGTACCTCCTGTTGCCACTTTCCTTGACAGAGCCTTCCTCAAAACAGTCCCCCGCCAGCACATCTCCAATGGACTTGGGGAAATTTTAAAGGTATGATGGTTTTGCTGCAGAGACTCCTTCCTCACTTTCACCAACTGCTTCCACGCTCTCTCTGCTCCTTGCAAGCTCATTTCCACGGATGCTCCCTGTTTATTCATTTCTCTCACAGTGATTTTTGCTATGTGGCTCTTCAAGAGGAAACTGGAAGGACAGGCCTCTTTCATTTATTGTTTCTGCATCTCTCTGCGACTCCTAAAGCGGTACTTACAAAACCTTTTACCCCTTCATGTGCACATCCCTCTACACATGGAAATGAGTAGTTCTGTGGAGCTGCCTTATGCTGATGGTTGTCTCTTTAGCCCAAAAGAGGGTAACAGGAGGGGTGCTCACCTGACCTCCCATCATGCACATTGCTGCTGCTTTCCAGGAGGTATACGAGGAAGGGAGAGGCAGCAGTGAGGTTAGTGTGGTGCAAACACACCAGCAGAAACACCAGGTTGGTTCCCCCAATGTGTTTGCACTGCAACAACTTCCCCACTGTCTTTTCGCTCCCCCTTTACCTCCCGATAAGCAGCACTGATGCAGGTGACAGGAAGACAGGTGAGTGTCTCCACCCCATCAACTACTTGGCAATAGCAATCCAAGGCTTTAGGTTTGGGTCTTTCCCAGGGCTTTCTTACCTAGGCTTCTTTGCCTGGGCATGCCAGGGATTAAATTTAGAACCTTAAGCATGCTCGCTGTGCACTGTACCACTTAGCTATGGTACAAGTCTTCCTGATCTTGTTCTCCCCAATTCTTGCATATCCAGAGTCACTCTCAATGCCGCTACCTTGCTATTATATCCTATTCCCTGTATTGGAAACATCTTATCCCTTCTTGCATTCACTGCTTATCTTTTACATATTCAGAGTCTCCCCACAAAACCCACTCCATTCACTTTCCTGGATCACTGCATGTCAACTGTTACACAGAGAGCACCATCTCCCCTCCTTCCTCTATGTGTACCTTTGTTGTTTCTTAATCAAACTCTGTCCAATGTCTTAGCATTTGTCCCATATATCCAATTCACAATAGCTTTCACTACATGCACTCCTTATGAAACACCTCTCTTCTCTTGTGGCTCATGTACCACATCTATTATGTAGTCTTTTGGGGTGAAACATCTACAGGACAAAGCTGTTGCTTCCTTTTCTCCTGTGACTGACTCTCACTCCCAAAATATCAACTTCATGTGCATGCTAAAGCTGCTCAAATTGCCTATGATCATCTCTGAGATTTACTCAGTCTCATGTTTTATGTCTACATTGTGAGGTCCATGCTTTCAAAGCAAGCCTCTTCCTGGCATTATTGTACAACCCTCATTGAGTCCACTGCAACTCTTCTTCCTTTCTTTCTGTTCAAGATGGCACTAATGAAACACAAGGGCCTGTTTGACTTGCTGAAAAGTCATGGGAAATTCTTACTGGATACCAAGTTCCAGTCACACAGCGGCTTAGTTGACCATGGTGACGCTGCACTGAAGACGACCAGAATTGCCATAGAAACCATGCTGGAAGAGCTTGCCCCAAATCTGTGGGAAGATGATCTGAACAGGCTGGTTGATTTTGGCCACCTTATAAGTCCAGAACTGGAAATGGTGAGGAGCAGATAGCATATTTATTGTGGAACAACATTTCTATCCCGTTTTTCCACCCAATGGGCTTACAAGAATAATATCTTAATTGCATGCTTCCGCATTTTCAGCTTGTGACATATCACTATTTGTACCCAGACATGTGTGATGATATTGGGTGGAATTCAGTGTCACAAACTATTATGATTGTTCTGTAAGTGCAAGGATTTCTGCTTGCCAGGTGAAAAGATCCCCCTTGCCTCCCCGGTGCACTATTTTGGGGGTTCTCCTGAGACCCCCCGATCTAGTTGTGGGGGTGCAAGGGGAGGTGAGGGGGCAAAGCAGAAGTCCTAGCTCTGGCTCCTGCTAGTGCAACTATTTAGCTGAACCCATCTCGCTCTATAGGCCAAGGGAGCTGGCGTTTGTCTGCAGACAGCTTCTGGGTCATGTGGCCAGCATGACTAAGCTGCTTCTGGCAAACCAGAGCAGCGCATGGAAATGCCGTTTACCTTCCCACCAGAGTGGTACCTATTTATCTACTTGCACTTGACATGCTTTCGAACTGCTAGGTGAGCAGGAGCTGGGACCAAACAATGGGAGCTCACCCCATTGCAGGGATTCGAACCGCCGAACTTTTGATCGGCAAGCCCTAGGCTCTGTGGTCTATATGCTACACAATATAATAAATGCTTGTGCATCCTTCATTTCAGAGAGTTTTACCAACGCTGATGCATGGAGAAGCTGTGAATATTGATATGGCTTTCATGACTTACCTGTCCCACGTGAAGGGATTTTTGAGTGACAGTGAGAAGGCTCACATCATTCAGTGCATGGTCGCTTTGGAGCTCCCGGTGTGGCACAAGAAATGCACATGGCATCTTATCAAAAAGGCCTTGACAGAAAGATTGAAGCACAGTGCTGGGCACATGAGAATGCCTCTTCCAACTGGACTAGGAACAGCAGGTGTGTCATTGCTGGGGTCATCCGCTTTGAGGGCAAGCTGAGAAAGGCTCAGGATGTGGAGCTACAGAGTGAAAAGCAATATGTAAAACAGATAGATAGATAGATGATAGATAGATAGATAGTAGATAGATAGATAGATAGATAGATAGATAGATAGATAGATGATAGATAGATAGATAGATAGATAGATAGATAGATAGATAGATAGATGATAGATAGATGGATAGATAGATGATAGAGCACAACGGGGTGAGCTCCTGTTGCTCTGTCCCAGCTCCTGCCTACCTAGCAGTTCAAAAGCATGCCAGTGCAAGTAGATAAATAGGTACCGCTACGGCGGGAAGGTAAACTATGTTACTGTGTGCTCTGCTTTCCGTCACGATGTTCCATTGTGCCAGAAGTGGTTTAGTCATGCTGGCCACATGACCCAGAAAGCTGTGGACAAACGTCGGCTCCCTCGGCCTGAAAGCAAGATGAGCTCCACAACCCCATAATTGCCTTTGACTGGACTTAAAACCATCCAGGGGTCCTTTACCTTTTTTAGAAAGATAGAGTAGATGTCTCACTGTTATCTTCCATCCAGGATGTGCCCAGGTCAACGTGGAGAATGTGTGTCCCAGTACCATCCACACATGCCCAATGAGGAAGGAAAGCCCCCCCCCCCGAAGAAGCCCTCTCAAACCTGGAGCCAGCCCTGCTCACAAGGAACTTTTCAATGCTCTGCACTATGTGTTCATTCATACATTTAGCAGATATATGAATAGGTTCTTGCCAGACCTTTTCTCCTGGAACTCTGGTTGCAGTCTTGAAACCACTCACTCCAGAGTTCTAATCTTGGTTCTTATTTTACACTGGCAGTGTTTGTGGGAAGAGGGAAATGGTGGGGTGGGGAGAAACCTCTGCACCTGAAATCTCAACCATTGCAACCCCACAAAAGGGATATACATTAGCATGCCTGTCACACAATTTGCAGTTCCATGCTTATAGTTTTAATTGGGTTTCCCTTTTAATAGCAACCTTTTAATAAACTATGACAAAGCATTTCCTTCAGATATTATACAACCACCAGAATTATTATACAACCTCCAAGATGTAATTAAACAGGCAACTTCAAGTAATTGCATTAGGGTTGACTAATTCCCTTTGTAAAGCTTAGCGGGTATCAAAAGCATTTAAGCAGCATGTGTAAATTCCCATTACAAAACCAGACTTAGGCTCCAACCCTGCTCACACTTACTTGGGATTAAGGTAACCAAGTCTGGAAAGAGAAGATTCTGATAGTGGGCAATCTGAAAGAGCCAGGAAGGACAGCTGACAGAAAATGCTTTCTTCATCTAAGACAGGGACAGGGATCCTGTGACTCTCTAGGTCCCAACTCCCATTAGCCTCAGCCAGAATGGCCAATGATCAGGGATGATGAAGTTGTAGACAAGGAGGACCACAGGTTCCCCATGCCTGTTCAAAGATGTACAAACACTGCAGGTGTCCCTTGCCATCAAGTGATAGCACCCACCCCTGAAGCCTCCTTAGCTCTACCTAACAGAACCATGTCACAAGTACAAAGCAAGAACTAAGAGCGACTACAAAGACATAAACAGGACAAGTCTATCTGCAGACTGCCCATCAAGTCACATGCATAGCTCTCTGACTTTTTGAAAGGAAGAACGTTTACTCAGGGCAAAAATGCACACACTCACACTGCAAATACAGAACTTAAACACAACAAAACAACTGCTCAATTTACCAGAAACAAAAAGAAACTAGTTAACTGTGCAAATCTTAGTTTGGCACTATTTTTGATTACTGATTTCTTTCCAGATATATTCAACGACATCAGTGAGGAAACCCTGGAGAGGGCTTACATTCTCTGGACCAGTGAATGCAAAAACATCTCTGCAGAAGCATGAATACAATGGAAGCAGATGAAAACAATAAATCACCACCTGAGCAACAGGCAAATTGGGAATTCAGATAAACAGCCAATGTGCACTTTTGAAGGACCAACTGTTTGGCAAAATCCCAATACCTGTCTACATGAAGTATGGCAAACAACATGAATCCAGGATGAAATACCACCAGCCACTCCTTCTTCCTCCTCCTCCAAGATGGCTCTTAGGACTAATCCTTATACTATCTCTGTAGTATGGTTGGTTGTAGTCCCCATCTGATCAGGTTAAATGGGGAGACTTCCTGAGAGAAGCAATGCCAATACAGTGGTACCTTGGGTTACAAACGCTTCGGGTTACAAACTCTGCTAACCTGGAAGTAGTACCTTGGGTTGAGAACTTTGCCCCAGGATGAGAACGGAAATCGTGCGGCGGCAGCGGGAGGCCCCATTAGCAAAAGCGCGCCTCAGGCTAAGAACGGTTTCGGGTTAAGAATGGACCTCTGGAACCAGTTAAGTTCGTAACCCGAGGTACCACTGTAGCATGGAAAGAACCATGTCATCTACCTGCCTCAGGTAGTCTTCCTGGTTCACATATGACAGAATTGGCAAAAAAAAATCTCTACTCACTGGATACTGCTTGGGCCACTCCCAGACTTTCATGACAAACCGTTAACTGAAGAACTAATTAGTTAAAGAATGTTTTTAGATTAGCAATGTAGACTCCATCTTTTCTTTTCGTTTCCAGTTTCTAGTTACGTTTATAGTTTTTTGCTGTCTTTCTTCCAATTTTTGTTCTACACCTCGCAGTCTGTCTCAGAGTTATTATGTGAATTGCTATTCAGTTCAATCCAATTCACCATGCAAGTCTTCACAAGCAAAAGTTTGACATCTAACAGGCAGCTTGTCAACTTGGGAGTCCAGATTTGCCCTGAGGAATGCGATTAATCTGATTTTGTAGCAAGGAAGCATTTCCATTTCGAGGCATTTTTTGTGTGTTTTCCTGTAACTGGTGATTTGTGTAGAAGATGCATACAGACCCCTTCTGCATTCGGTAGCTTATGCGCTTCAAAGTAAAGAGAGCAAGCAGCCTGAGCTATGTTTGTGGCACTTTTTCTGATGAGCTTCTTTTAACATGCTGAAATACGAGAGTCAGGTGGCTGATTGTATGCATTTCCCCCCCTCCACGAATGCTGCTTCTCAGTGGCGTAGCGTGGGGGGTGCAGGGTGGGCCGGCTGTACCGGGCGCAACATCTGGGGGTTAGGGTTAGGGGGTGCAAATCCACAGGTTAGGGGGTGCAAATTACTTGCCTTGCCCCGGGTGCTGACAACCCACGCTACGCCACTGCTGCTTCTTATGTGCATTGTACTGTATTGTATTTTGTAGCTTTCATTAAATCTCCAAAGGTCGTCTGAGGTTTAAGGAGTTCATTTAACAAACTCGTCTGAGAGTATTAAGGAAGCAGACTTGTCTTATTACTCCTGTTGACTCTTCAGCCTGAAATGCTACTGAGATTTGAGGTTCTACCTTTCCCTGGAGGAAAGGAGAGGAGATGGGGAGGTTCAACCAACTCTGCCATAAGTCTGAAGTAGTTCAGCAGGGTTGGAGGGGGGCTGCTCCTTTCTTGGCTTGAAACCTAAGCCAGCAGATAGGGGCAGCTTCACGCTTCTCCTGCTAGAATGCTGAAGTGATCCGATGAGGAGAGAGGGGGTGCAGGAAGGGTGGTGTGAAGTCTTCCTAATGTCACATAGAGGGGGAACAGAGCTGGGGATAAGGCAGAGTGGATAATTCATGAATAAGAGATAAGGAGGAGAAGGGGACGACAGAGGATGAGATGGCTGGACAGTGTTATCGAAGCTTCTAAAATGAGTTTGACCAAACTGCGGGAGGCAGTGGAAGACAGGAGTGCCTGGCGTGCTCTGGTCCATGGGGTCATGAAGAGTCAGACACGACTAAATGACTAAACAACAACAAAAGAGATAAGGACTGAGGGGATGATTGATACACAGTGGTACCTCGGGTTAAGTACTTAGTTTGTTCTGGAGGTCCGCTCTTAACCTGAAACTGTTCTTAACCTGAAGCACCACTTTAGCTAATGGGGCCTCCCGCTGCTGCCGCGCCGCCAGAGCACGATTTCTGTTCTCATCCTGAAGCAAAGTTCTTAACCCGAAGTACTATTTCTGGGTTAGCGGAGTCTGTAACCTGAAGCGTCTGTAACCCGAGGTACCACTGTAATGAACTGAAGACCATTTGGCAGGGAAGTAGGATACGGTAAAATCAGCAGCAGAGGATAAAATTATTAGGACTACTTTCAAACAGTTCACAAAATCTGGTATAAATCAGATTACCTTAAGGGAGTGCTTCATTCCATATATCCATAGCAGTCAACTGGGCTCCTCAGATGGGTCACTGCTAGAGTTCCCACGTGTGCTCTTGGTATGGACTAGAAATTGGGCCTTTACTGTTGCCTAACCTCTCCCACACTCTTCAAGGGGTGGTGGTGGTCCCCAATCCCTAGAGCAGCTTTTAAGGGAGCTGTTAAGGAGAGGGGGGGTTGTCAAAAACCACCACCCCTCACCCTTCTTCTAGACAGATATAAATCAGGCAGTCTTGTCCTCAGTGTTCAGCCGCTGTCTGTCTTGAGCTGAGGCTGCCGGTGATGCAAATTACATGCTACATCCAGACAAAAGTACTTACAAATTGGAGTATTAAATCATGATTCGCATTAGAGCAACATGAATTTCATTGGGTCTTCATTGGATTAGAACTGATCATATGGAACTAATCTAATGTGGTGTGTGGATGTCACATTAGTTCTGCATTTGTCAGAGAAATTATGCAAAGCTGCAACGTGCAACAGAAATAACAAATCTGGCATGCTGGGCCAAGCCCGCGAAGACAGATCTACCTTCAACTAAAGCCTCAGGCATGTCAGTTACCTGCCACCCACGGTCTTTCCTACTCCTTTCTCTCCAATAAAAGCTTGGCTGTACCTTGAGCTGTGCATATTGTAAAAATTTGAATCCTTTTTCCAAAGAGAAAGTGTGTGGAATGCCAAACTACAACCTGAGAGGCCAGGGTTCAAATCCCCACTTGGCCAAGAAGCTTACCGGGGGACCTTGGGGCAGTTGCTGCCTCTCAGCCTAACCTACCTCACAGGGTTATTATGGGGATTAAATGAGAAGCGGGGAGAATCATGGACCTCCCCTCCAACTCCTTGGAGAAAATGTGGGACATGACTGCAACCAAACAATCAATAAAGACATAAGTAGTACGCAGGTGGCGCTGTGGGTTAAACCACAGAGCCTAGGATTGCCGATCAGAAGGTCAGCAATTTGAATCCCCGCGACGGGGTGAGCTCCCATTGCTCGGTCCCTGCTGCTGCCAACCTAGCAGTTCGAAAACACATCGAAGTGCAAGTAGATAAATAGGTACCGCTCTGGCGGGAAGATAAAAGGCGTTTCCGTGTGCTGCTCTGGTTCGTCAGAAGCGGCTTAGTCATGCTGGCCACATGACCCAGAAGCTGTACGCCGGCTCCCTCGGCCAATAAAGCGAGATGAGTGCCGCAACCCCAGAGTCGTCTGTGACTGGACCTAACGGTCAGGGGTCCCTTTACCTAATACAAATTACTACTTCTTCAGGTCTATTCCTGGCTCTGGCTCTCATTGGCTCTGGCTCCACCCACTATTAGTCTCCCTGCCTTGCTCCCTACCAGTCCCATGGCTCACCAACGACCACCGGCCTGAGGATTCCAGGAATTAAGACCCCCAGTTCTGGTTGCCCCAGATTGCTATTGTTTGATTGTAGCAGCCATTTCTCAAGAACCATGGGCAGTAGAATTTGCTTTTTTTCAGTTCGTGGCTTTGGGCATTCCACTGGGAGGAAAAGGCAGGAAAATGAAATGAGAAACCAGCTGGTGCAACCTGGCCTTCTCTGATACACTCATATAGGATGACGTGGACGGATTTGACACTCTGAATGAACTCAGTTGTTAGACGCTTGCTATATTGCTTTCCCCCCCCCCCCCGGCTGTTACATATACAGCCGCCATTTATGTCAGAAGTCACCAACCTACTGCTCATATGCACTCGACATTCTGCTCATTGTTCTACTCAAATTACTCAATTCAGATTTGTGTGCCTATTTCACAGTTTATTTTTAATGTCCTCCAAGCAAGATGATGGCATTTTAAATTGTGTATCAGTTTGAATAGAATTGTATCAGTAGTCAGTGTTAGATTACACAGCCAACACTAGTTTCCACTAGTTGTTTAGTGGAACAAAATTATGAATAATTATGTTTCTCTATCTTATAAGGCGCTCTGGAAAATGGCAGTTGGTTTGTGCTATGGGGCTTTTTCAAACCCATAAAAATGAGCAGTTTCTGAACCAAGATTTGGGTCTCCTGGATGTATTTCATATGGTTAAAAAGGTTGTACACATTTCTCGCTTTGCCCAACATTTTGCACCATCCATCTGTAATACTGGCCTGAGCCCACCAGATGGCACAAATGAACCTACGTGAAACAAATAAAATGTGCATTAGCAGCAAGAAGAATTTCTTATTTTTAGGCAGACTTGATTTCAGTTTTGGAATCACATCTATGGAACTGCAATCCCAGTGCCTTTCCATGGTATACACAATTATTTGAGGTAATTCTAGTGCACTCAAGTATTAGAAATCACTTTGGGATTCAAGTGTTGGCATGAAGTTACATGAGGAACCCTCAACGAACTGGGTAACCTGGATCCTTGAACAATTTACTTATTTTGTTGTTTCTTGACCATGTCTCTGTGTCTAGGAGTTCTTTAGCCCAGGAGATGCAGGGACAGGGTAAAGATAAAGGGTAAAGGGACCCATTACCGTTAGGTCCAGTCGTGGACAACTCTGGGGTTGCGGCACTCATCTTGCTTTACTGGCCGAGGGAGCCGGTGTTTGTCCGCAGACAGCTTCCAGGTCATGTGGCCAGCATGACTAAGCCGTTTCTGGCGAGCTAGAGGAGTGCACGGAAATGCCATTTACCTTCCCGCCGGAGCAGTACCTATTTATCTACTTGCACTTTGATGTGCTTTCGTACTGCTAGGTTGGCAGGAGCTGGGACCGAGCAAAGGGAGCTCACCTCGTCGCAGGGATTCGAACTGCCGACCTTCAGATCAGCAAGTCCTAGGCTCTGTGGTTTAGACCACAGCGCCATCCGCGTCCCACAGGGACAGGGTGGCCTGATGCAAAAAGGGGACAAGTTGCACCTGCTGAAACCTGCACCTCTCTTCTACACAATTGTTATAAGAACAGCAGCCCTGCCCTCTTGCATCTGGACATGCTAGACCTCAGAAGTGGGAAAATGTGTGCAGCCTGAGGGCCACATTCTCTTCTGGGCAGCGCTGTGAGGGCCACATCCAAGTGGCAGCCAGGGCCACAAGCAAAGGCTGACAAAAGCAATGGGTGCAAATTATTACCTTTTTACAGTAGGCTAATACACACACAGAAGACAGGAGTGCCTGGCGTGCTCTGGTCCATGGGGTCACGAAGAGTCGGACACGACTAAACAACAACAACAACAACACACACACAGCTATCCTCCATCCCCAAAATGCATGAGGTATTACCAGAGTTCAAGGACCCATTCTGGGCAGGCAAAACCATTTGGTGTTGCAAAGCAGAGCCAATGAGCAAAGGGTGGTCTGTAGAGGGGGGGGGCCTGGAAATGATTTGGAAGCTGCTAAACACGGGGGTCATGAAGAGTCGGACACAACTAAATGACTAAACAACAACAAACACGGAGCAAAACCCTGCAGTTCAAGAGAATAAAATGTGGAAAGGCCTCGTCTCTAATCTCAATGCAAAACAAGCAGCACTTCAGGGAAGGGGAGAAGACTATAAACTGTCGCAATGTATTGAAGGTTAAACTGGGCATGTTTTAAAGTCTTGGTGCTTTCTCCACTCTGCACCAAATCAATCCAGCTTTCTACAACATGCAGTGCAGTGCAAGGCTTTATTTCTCTACTCAGAAGTAAGCCCATCTGAATTCAGTCTGGGTACTTGAAACAATGGGATAATTCATACCACACCCCCCCAACCCCAACATTTTGGGAGGGCAATTTGGAGCAGCCCTCAACCTGCTGACCCTGTCCCTCGTGTATACCAGTGTGGTGTAGCGGTTAAGAGCAGTGGAGTCATAATCTGGTGAACCGGGTTCGCTTCCCCGCTCCTCCACATGGGTGTCCTTGGGCTAGTCACACTTCTCTGAAGTCTCTCAGCCTCACTCACCTCACAGAGTGTTTGTTGTGGGGGAGGAAGGGAAAAGAGAATGTTAGCCACTTTGAGACTCCTGGCGGTAGTGATAAAGCGGAATATCAAATCCAAACTCCTCTTCTTCTTCCCTCCCTGCCCACCAACCCCTTCCTCACTCACCCCTCCCTCCTTTTTCTAGTTGTCCTCCGCAGCACCCATGGCACAGGCTGGGAGAAGAGGTGCAGGCCGGGCCAACCTTCCAGCAGGCCAGCCGCCTCCCGTCTTTTGGTCCCTTGCTCTGGCACAACCAGTGTGAGGGACCAAAATCAGGACATTCAGGACTGGGAACAGAAGCTGGGGCGGCTTCTGCCGATCTGTGATGACCCGACTAAATCAGGATACTCGAAGGGTCTGGATAATTTGGGAGTGGGAGGGGTGCAAGCAGCTGCTTAGGCAGAAGGCTAGCACCCTCACACACCCCAAACTCAAGTGTGAACTTTAAAAGCGTTACCAGCATATACTGCATTCAAATATTATAAATAAAAAGGATTGCGAGAGAAAGGTTCTGTACGGTGTGCTGTCAGTTAAATGGATCCAAGGAAAGACTAAATGGATGCCGAAGTGACAGTGTCAAGAAGTCACAGGGAAGTTTTACCATCTTTGGTGGACCTGCCCAAAGATTAAGGCCTACTGGGAAATGATCTATAATGAAATTAAGAAAATCCTTAAGTGGACATTCGTAAAGAAACCGGAGGCTTTTCTCTTGGGCATGGTCGGCCAATTGGTACCAAAGAAAGATAGGACATTCTTTATGTACGCAACTACAGCAGCAAGAATCCTGTTGGCAAAGTATTGGAAGATGCAAGAACTACCTACTCTGGAAGAATGGCAGACGAAGGTGACTGAATATATGGGACTGGCAGAGATGACCGGCAGAATCCGTGACCAGAGGAAAGAGACAGTGGAGGAGGATTGGAGAAAATTTAAAATATATCTTAAAAATTATTGTAAAATCGTGGACTGATAAGATGTTAAGGGGAAAGAAACAAAGAATTACAGCTGTAAATGTTAATCTTAAGTAAATCTAAAAGAGACTTGATTAAAAAATTGACTGAAGGGTTGCTAAAAAAGAAAATGGTAAAATAAGGATGCGGTGAAAGGGAGGTATGGGGAAGTCAAATTCTGTTGTATGTTTTTGATATATGTGTTTTGTATTGTATTGTCTTTTGTATGTTAAGAAAACTAATAAAAATTATTATAAAAAAAAAAGAAGTCACAGGGAAGATGGTGCAGGAACAAAGCCTGTCCCTTTTTCTTCAGTCCAATGCTTCCTTTGTCACACAAACTCACACAAAGCTGGAAACACAGTCCATTGGTTCACACAATGCTAAGTATTTCATTTGCACCGTGCACAAATTATGTAGCCGTTGTGCGAAAAACCAAACATTTTAATCCATCTATTAGGAACAGTTCAAATTATTTAATTGGCTTACATTAATATTGATCCATAATTTACAGTGCGATGGACCATACACAACTTATTGCTGTGGCCGACAGCAGGTGAAAAGATCACTAACAGCATGGTACTAAGCATCCAGAACAAGAGGCAGTCATTTATGTCACTTTTTCAAGATACAGAGGCCTTTGATACCATCAATTTCCATTTTTCACCAGTGCATTTTATGTCCAAAAAAATAAAAATAAAAATGGTAAGTGCATTATTTTGTGCTTTGCTTTGTTTATTTTTCTCCATATATGCTTCCTAAAGGCTTTATAGGCATCAGAGTTAATATTGCTTTATCTATCTATCTATCTATCTATCTATCTATCTATCTCTAAAAGTAGTAAGGAACATGTTCATGGCACTAATATATCTTGCATGGTTTTGGCAACAGTTAAAATTGCTTGGTACTCTGTGTTACCTAGCTAGCCGTGTCATGATTCGCTCCCCGGTTTTGGCATCTGGGCTTGTGTAATCATTGTGGTTTGAAGAAATATCAGAACAGCCACATGCTCCATGATTTCCTACCACTTAGCAAGTGTCTCCAGCATCTCTTCCCCTGTAGAAGCACCACACTTTAAGGCCTAACAGTTCTGCAGCTCTTGGTTTAAAATTAAACAAATAAAACGGCTTCATTCAAGACCTTAATTCCAGGCTTGCAATTCTGGAAGTCCTACTCACTCCAAGAGATTTCAATGTGGGTGATATGAAAACTCCACCTTAAAAAACAGAGGGGCTCCAAACTTAATTTGAGGAGAGAAAAAAACAAAGTAACCAAGGAGAATGTTGATGTGCAATGTTGAGAAAGCCCAAGGGATTTTGGAAATGCATGATCCAGCTGAAAAGAGCCATAAATCTGATCAAAGAGAAACCTAAACTAGGAAGTTTGCATTTCCCAATGTGCCATGGCAAAGCACGCTTGTAATTCAGTCACAGAGTAGGGTTCAATTTTATCAGGACCCAAGTGGTACACTAAACCTTTATTTCTTGAACCAAAAACACTGCAGAGTTGAACCCTGGCAAAAAAGCTTTTCTTAACTGAACAGTTACGCTATGTCTCATTTGTTATTACTACTATAATCAGGGCTTTGTATTTGCAATCACAAAAGATGGTACCTAAACATGATACAAAGCATCCTAAAAAATCTTAGGCTGCTGTTGTTATCGTTGTTAAAAGCAAGTTTCTAGTCCTTGCTGTGCAAAGACAGGCTTGACAGTGTGGAAAAATAAATAATGCCTGAAGCCTGAGAAAGGATGTCCAGTGTTCTGAGCAGGGATGGGGGTAGGTCTGAGCTTCAACATGCCCACCTTGTCCCAATGACAAATGAAACATAATAGATTGTGCAAAACAAGCAAATATGTAAGCTTGCCTTATGTGCATATTTTACATGGTTTGCATTGAAGTAAAAAAAGAAGCCAATATCTAGAAAAGCTAATATGTACAGGGTACACACAGCTGTAGTTCTCTGCTTTTTACTTCTAAAGATACAGGCCACTTGCATTGTTAAGGATCAAGACTTCACTGAAGCAGACTGGGATAAAATTTGAACCCAGTTCTCCCGTATCAGGGGGGGAAATAAGCTTCCTTTCCACAATGAAATTCTAACTAGCTCCCAGCTGCTAGTATGCCTCAGGAACCTGCAGTCCTCCAGATGTTCTTAGATTCCAGCTCCATTAGCATGACTAGAGGTCCAGTAAGATGGGAGCTGGAACATCTGGAAGACCACAAGTACTCCATCACTTGTAAATGGCAACAAACCTTTCATGAGCTGTAACTTGCACCACATTGCTAATGATGGGCCAAACACCCGCTTGCCTCCACAGTCACTTACGGACTCATTGTTAAAACGGTGTTTATGGAAGACAATCTTACTCGGCTACGAGTGATCGCCAAAGAAAGGAAGAAGAAACAGGTCAGGATTCTTAACTCGCTGTGGAAGCTAACACTGCAATCCCAATCACGCTTACCTGGGAGTAAGCACCATTCAGTTGCACTTACTTCTAAGCAGGCATGGTTAGGACTGCGCTGTCAGCACTAAGGCAGTTTGAATTTTGACTCCTACATTAACAGTCACCTGTGACCATTATCACTGGCCAGATAATAGTCAAATTGGAGGGGGGGACCCCTACCACATGCAGTTATTGAGTTGGAAGATATTTTGAGGTTAGGAGAAAATACCTTCCTGTTCCTTCAAACCAGAGTTCCCACCTCTGATTATTTCTCTCTCTCTTTTTTGTCTACAATGGCCTTTCCCAATCTGGTGCACCCAAGGTGTTTTAGTCTACAACTCCATGCTGGTTGATGCAAGCTGTAGTCCAAAACATCTGGAGGGAGCCAAATTAGGGAAGGCAGGTCTATGTGGATTCTTGGCATTGCAAAGATGAGGCCCAGGTCTTGCTCCCCTAAGTTACAAAGGAGCATGATGTGGCCTTAGTGGTTTCACAGATGTTTAACCAAACTACACAGCAGCTGTTTGCTTTTGAGACTCGTCTACCTTAACAAATCCTGATTGTCGCCATGCTTTCACCCTAACGTTTTGAAGAACTATCAGCTGCCTATAGCTTGGGTTTCCAAAGCACAGATTCAAAGCTGGAGCATAAAAGAAGTCCCAAGACATCTGGAAATAGTGTCACAGGCTTGGGTGAAAGATTTGGGTGCTCTTGCTTCACGTCACAAGCGCTGTGCCCCACCCATCAGCCACCACCAGCAATCCCCTCCTCCCAAACCGTCTTGGGTCGCACACTTCAGTCAGTGCTAGTTCACGGAGACTACGGCTAAATTTAAGGCACTTCACTCTGAATGAGATATGCTTCCCTGCCATTTGCAAGTCAGCTGGGTGGCTGCTAGGGCGGGAAGCCAATCACTTGCTCAACTGGTAAGACCACACAACCACTGTATAAAATATTTAGGCGTGACAATCATACAAGTATCACTACTGTTATTGCATAGGACTACGCTGGAGAAGATAATGCACGGAACATGCTCTCACGACAACACTGTTGCATGGTTAAACTTGACAACATTGGGATCAAGTAACAGTTAATACCTGCAGATATAGTAAAATCCTCTTTCAACCTGAAAAATCTAACAGCGCACTAAAGGATATAGCAACCATGTTTCTCAAGCATATTTCTATTTGTCCTGTATCACTAAAAATAAATACGTTAAGTTTGGGGTTGTTTTTTTTTCCTTTTTCCTTTTTTTTTTTTAACGCAGAGCATCGTCTTGTTAACTAGACCTAAATCGGTACTATGATTTAAAGCTCTGTCGGTGTCAAAACATTTCTTCCAAGTGAGACTGTAATATATAAAATAGTCACAAAACCACTCTTGAAAAGACAGGAACCTGCACAAAAGCTTACTTTGAAGTGTGTACAAAGAATGCAGAACCACCCCCTTTGTAGGGTTTTAAAATGTTAAAAATAAAATAATTGCGATAACTAGAGGCATTTTCTTACAAATAAAATACAAATGTACTCAGAATGAAAAAAAAGTGAAAAATTCATGCAAATCAGGTAACTGTACAATGCAATTAAAAAAAACCAAAATCCAATTGGTTATATCCAATTGGCAGAAGGTACTAAGATTTTTTTTTGTTAAGAGCTTGAAATATTCACCAGTCTTGCATTGTTAAAATACCAGTATAGATTTCCTACCATGATTAAAAGTGATTTCTTAAAAAAACAAACACCCTGAACCATGATTTAGAAGGTTGTCCACTCACCGGAGACCAGAACAAAAATAACCACATGCCAATGTAATTGAATATCTCTCTTTGTCTCTCCCTACTTCATTCTAGCTTGTACTTTGTTCGAGATCACCGTGAGTTAGTTTCTGTACAGGTGACCCGCTGACATACATATTATATTTAATGCCTTGGGAAAGATTAAATTGGATTAAGAAGTACTGTATCTTTAAAAGGAGGCACTATTAAGTCAACACAAAAAAAAAGTTTTACAAAGCTAGTCCTTTTTTGGTTTCTTTACATTCTTCTACGTTTCATTTCCACGTCAATGGGTATCATTTACAGTTATGCAGGAAGTTTCACCTTTTGTGGATCATGGACTTGGCGATCAGTCTAACTCTATTGCTTTCAAGTAGACATGAGCTCACTTTGGAGCTCTTGGCGAATCTGGTTCACAGATGCAGTACAATACTTTGGAAGCATTGGTAGTTTTAAAATAAAATATACAAGTCTCTGCAAACATTAAAAAAGTCACATACACTGGGCTATTTGAAGATTTATATTAAAAGATAGTTATTAAGAAAACAGAGCAAATTACTTAATCTACTGATCAAGAAACAAAGAAGTCCACGAAGAGCCTTTCTTATTTGCATTCACTAGCAAGCGTGGTCAGATTCCTCCATGCTCACGCTGCTCCTTCGGCTACTTGTTTTCGACGCCCCAGGAGACAATGAGGAAAGGAGCGGGTCGGTCACCCCGACAGGAGAAAGGGTATCGTCCATCAAGATGTCTTCCAGTTTGGAGCCCATTTTCGTAGGGACAGCATAAGTGCCGGCAGCTGACTCAGTCACATTGGCCAGGCTGTCGTTGAAAGTGATGGTGCCATCGGTAAGGTCAAGAGTGGTTGTGCAAGACAGGTCGGGGTGGCGCTGCAGGACCTCTTGGCTGCAGTTGTCGACGGCGGGCTCCTGCTTGATGAGCCGGTTCACCATCTCGGGCGAGCAAAGGCCTGTGGACGGCACGATAGAGAGTCCGTGTGCTCGAGCCTGCATCTCAAGTTCCTGTGGTGGAGAACCATGCAGAACAATAAACGTGTTTGAAGAACAATTATTAATTAAGAAATGGCAACTCTGGAAATGGACACTTCCCTGCAAAACAGACCATTAAATCCATGTGTCAGGCTTCAGGGAATCACTTCTATTCTACGTCAGATAAGCGCTGGCTTATCTGTGCTTTCTGCCTCTGAGCTTTTTGTTCTACTACTCTCAAAGCACGCCGGGTCCTGAGAAGGGTGTGTGTGTCAGGAATGCTGTCTAAAGTCACTGAGTCTGTCAGCTGTCTCTCCCCTGGTGTTTCTTCTTCCTGCTGCTCTCCCAATATTTCCCAGTGTCTCCCCTCTGAACCTTCTGCAAACCACTGTTGTAATTCTATACTGTCCTCCTCTTCTCAGGAAGGTTCAGGAAGGTGGGGGTTCCCCACCATGCCTCCTCGGTCCAGTCCCCAACATCAAGTTATGTTTAATGTATCTGCTTGTTTTAAAATACCTGTTCTGTGTGTGTGAGTGGTGGGGAGGGCAACCAGGCTGGGAACCAGACTACCACACAAACACAAAACTGTCCCTAGATATTTGCACTGGTATTTGCAATTTTTGTTGTATAAGTTTCACTCTGCTGAAAAAGGAACAGAAGCTTGGCTTGATTTACTTTGTAAAGGTTTGCCATGTTGCCAGTGGCTATTCGCCATTGTTGCTTACTGCTGCATTCTCTGAGCTCCGCCCTACAAAGTCATGGCACAAGTGGAATGACCACACAATGACCACACAATGACCTCCCTCTCCTCCTCCTGTGTGCCTGCCCCTCAAATCTACACTGGATGCGACCACAACCCTCTAGATCACAGCTTGAGGTAGGGAGGCTTGGAGAGAGAGGAAGTTGCTTTCACAGTGACTTGGTTGGATTCAACTTTCTGCATTACAGTTTGACATGATGGCCTCAAAGTGGAGCTAATATGCACACTATTACTTTTTTTAATGTTCCTGATGCTTTTGTGATACAAACGGGGGAGAAGTTCTGTTGAGTTCACATTTAAAGGCACATCTACCTAAGTCACACTTTGCAAAATGACGCACAAACCAAAACACAGTCATCCTTCGAAATCTGCCCTTCTCTGAATTTTGCAGTGCCACGTAATGTGTACAAATTGCATATAACTAGGGTAACATGTGCCTGGATACGCATATATAGTGAAAACAACATACAAACATCCAGTTTATTAGAGAAGCTGTTTTGCCAAAATGTGTATATATTAGGCAGAGCTGTGTACAAAAATGTGTCTATTAGGAGAAAGAGGCACAAAAAGGCTGGTGAATTTTCATGAGGGTGTGTGTGGGTGTGTGGGTGTGTGCTTTAAATGACCAACTGATGTGGGGAAAATGGAGAAAAACCAGAACTGACAGGTCCACCCATTCATATCCTACAGTACACTTGTTATGCTCTCCTGCATTGTAGCCCATTCTGATCTCTAGGTAGAAGGATGAGCCTAAGCATGTTTAATATATAAACAAAATGTAAATAAATAATCCGAGACCTCCTTTACCATTCAGGTATAGGGAAGTACACATTGCTTCCCACACTTGCGCTTCTGGAGCACTGCCTGGTGTCGCAGAGAATGAGGCCATGACTTCTATCTCCTTGGTTACAGAACACAGTGCACGTGAGAGGAAGTGGGAATGAGGGAAACGCCCCTTCACTGAGGTTGCTCTCTTCCCCTGAGCCACAGTTCTATCTAAACCCTTTTAGATCTCTTTATTTTGTGAAATCATTCAGCAGGGCAACTTTTTCCTGCAAGGATTCTGCTTTATGTGTTGGTGGTTTATTAAGATGTTCCGTATCTGTAATGTAGTGCCCTCCAGATGCTGTCGAACTCCAACCCAGCTCACTGGAGGTGCCGGCTCGCTGGAGCCCTGGGTGCCTGAGCACCCACAAAATTCCCCATGAAGGGGCTAGGCACCCACAAAGCCCATGGCCCCAGGCACCCACGGCCAGACTGGCGCTCTTGCCAACTCCCATCATTCCTGAGAGGAATTCTGACCACAGGCCATTCCTCATTCCTGAGAGGAATCCTGACCACAGCCCATGCTGGCTGGGGTAGTCCAATAAGGCGTGAGGAAATTTTAGGGCTGGTCCTGAATACTGTATCCATATTCTGCCTTATGGAAACTATTTCCATGTTGCCTTGCTGACTGCACCTGGATGGTCATACCTTGTCTTAACCATGCAAGATGTGCATAAGCCTTTGTGGCTCAACCCTTGGCTTGTTCTGAAAGTGGTGACCATCGTTTCCAGTTTGGACGAAACAGGAAACTATGGTTAATTGAAATGTCTTCATTTCATTCTGCTGTGTCACAATGGGAGAGGAGAAAGAGATGGATGCACAAGCAAAAGGCTCATCCTACATTGCCTGAAATATGATCATTTGAATGTAGTTCTTATGATTGCTGTTTCAGGGCAGACTAATATTAAGGGAGCAATCTGGAAAACACACACACACACACATCTGAAGTGCCATTATATTTATGCATTAATCAGCAAACCTGTATTCTGAGCAAAAGGTGCCTGTTGGCATGTTCCAGTTTCTTTTGTCTGTTCTCTAGTTCTTTTGTACGTTGCTGTTCTCTTTGCAACTTGCGGATGTAGTCCACAGAGGCCTTTAAAATAGTTCCCTTATTCCAACGCATGTCCCTGCAAGATGGAATGTGAATAATCAAATCTGGAAAGAAGCAACATTGAGGGGATGGCAAGGGGAGACATTTGTAATACAGAAAATGCATTTACATTAATATGCTCCATTTTAGTGTAATCCATCTTTTTTTAAAAAAAATAAAGTGTGGATTTAATAGGTTTGCCCTCAAACAACATAATAACAAAGCCTACTTTTTTGGTTTTTGCTGGGAAGCGGGGCTAATCAATGGTTTCTCATAGGAAAGTCGCCTTCTGTTCTTTTAGGCAGACCTACATTGCTTCTGAAGGGACACGGTTGGCGCTGTGGGTTAAACCACAGAGCCTAGGACTTGCCGATCAGAAGGTCAGCGGTTTGAATCCCTGCGACGGGGTGAGCTCCCGCTGCTCAGTCCCTGCTCCTGCCAACCTAGCAGTTCGAAAGCAGCCAAAGTGCAAGTAGATAAATAGGTACCGCTCCAGCGGGAAGGTAAACAGCGTTTCCATTGCTCTAGTTCGCCAGAAGCGGCTTAGTCATGCTGGCCACATGACCCGGAAGCTGTACACCAGCTCCCTCGGCCAATAAAGTAAGATGGCAATGCAGTTGGATTAAATGCAGCTGGATTAAATGCCCTATGTCACAACACTATTCCAGAGCTTAGGGAACATCCACTAATTTCTCAAAAGAATTTCACCCCTTGCATTTGATAACCCGTTCTAGGAGATTGACAGTACTTACGGGTCGTTCGACTTGGGTATCAAAGTGCCAAGTTCTTTTATACGATCGTTAATATTGAATCGTCGTCTTCGTTCAACTTTTAAGGAATCAACACAAATTAGTAATCAACAACAGCACAAAAGGTAACATAATTGTCAAAAGCATCTTGCAAAATACAACTGCAAATATAAGAATTTTACTTAAGTAGAGATGGGATATAGAGATGCATTGATTAAGGAGCAAGAAGGAAGGAAGAAACCTCATTCTGCTCTTTTTTTAATTGCCACAAAAGTCTGAGGCCACATCTGTTTTCCAAGCATATCATCCAACTCCCCCATTGGAAGTTAGTGGAAAGTTCTGCTGATTAATCTGAGCGACCCAGGAAGGGTATTGGAGGAAATCTTTTAGAACTTAGTAGCACATGGTTATTATCCTTTACTGGGTTTTAATCTATGACTAAAGATGAACAAGACTAATCTTGTTTTGCTTTGGCCACATATGCAATGTTTTCCTAAACCACAGACCCTCTTTTCTGGTAAGATTACACATCCCCAAGCATTGTCTAAATTCAAACTTGGTCCTATCAAATTCTGTTTTCCCAGTCAGGAGGTTGGTGTCCATTCCATGAATGGAAGGGTTGTTTCCATTCCTAGAAATGACTGAGATCCAGCAGAGGCTCCCACATGAGGACAGGAGGATGCAGTTCGTTGATAATCCCTTCCCTCTATAGTGCCCCATAGCCCCTCCTATAATGTTACTGAGAATTCCCAGAGAGGCACAGGATGCAGGCAGAGGGCAGATAACATATTTTATTCCATCTTCCTGCAGAAGCCTCCTATGAGTGGAAATCGGAGGAATTATTGATCCAAGCTCAGGTCTGTTATGCCATGTTTCTGCAAGAATCCTCACTTTTGATATGGTTTTTGAGCTGAGAACTGTGTTGGGACATTTGGGAAGCACAAGCACCAGTGGTTTGCCGAGGTCTGATTTGCACACTGGTCTGTGAGGTCAGTTTGCATCCAAATTGATCAAGGATCTCTAGGTAGCATCTAAGGCAGCCTTTCTCAACCTGTGGGTCCCCAGATGTTGTTGAACTACAACTCCCATCATCCCTAGCTAGCAAGGCCAGAGCTCAGGGATGATGGGAGTTGTAGTCCAGCAACATCTGGGGACCCACAGGTTGAGAACCGCTGATTCTAAGACTTCTGTGACTTGCATTTGAAGATCCTTCAGAATTACATCGACTTCAGCAAGCCACTTGGCTGACCAAAAATTGTGCAAAGTACAAGGCACAGGAATTTCAACTGCACAAGCATTACGGAAATGGGTGAGTTTTGCTTCTAGATGGGGGGCCAAATCTGCTAAGAGTTTTGGTTATTTTAAATTTACTCGATTTTCCCTGGAAAGGGAAAATCCAAATGAAAGGGTAGGGAAGAATAGAGGCAGGTATGTCATGCTGCAAAAAACACAACAACAACAACAACACAAAAAACCCTTGCATGGCTGATGATCACTGTTCTTACAGTATACACTCATCTGGAAGTACCCAGGAATTAAGAGGGCAAATTTAACTTATGTGTGGTAAAAGTAATTCCAGAACATTATGTGCAAATATTAAACCCCCACTTTCACAAATTAAATAATGAGAAACAAGAAACTTACTCAAATTGTGATTGTCTTTCTTTTGTCTCTCTTTGGCCAGCGCTCTCGCCTCTGACTCTGTTGGAAATACACATGCTATGCATGTTAACGAAGTAATTAGAATTAGAGATATGTAAGAAAGGCAGCGCTAAGCCAAGAAAACATTCACACATTTCACATGCACTTTTTGCAAGCAGCATCAGCACAAGACCCTTGCAATGCTTCTTGTTTAATATCACAGCATATTATCACGCAGTACTATTTAGTATGTCCCATCCTAAATATTGGTGCAGGCTGGAAGATTAACAAGTTTGGAACATAAACTTTCAGTGCTAGGCACATGGCTACTAGTCGTTGGTGAATAAGTTTTCCAAGTGGGCAAGGTACTGAAGTAACATTTTCCCTTTAGACAGCTGTGAAACCAGGGATATTAAAACTCTTGTCCTTTTCCATGGAAGCCATTGCTTTCTGCAGTGAAGTAAAGCCAACATCTCTTGCGCCTAAATATGAAAACCAAACTAGAAAGGGCTACGTATGCAGGAGTTAACAAGTTTATGAAGGTCAGGCACACAAAACGTATAGTACATCTTTTGTGTAGGCCACTTTTAGTTTACGTTCCAAGTTAGGGCAATACAGGGCCCTTTATTATAAAAACGAAATAATGAACAAAAGCAGCATCTTCCTTGCTGATGCTGCATACAACACAATGGTGCATTATCTTTGCCTGCTGCAAGTCTTGTTATTTTTCCTTCGTTAAATAAAACAGGCAAATGGTAGACATTATGGAAGCGCTGCTCTGCACTCATGACTAGTCCCATCCATTCATAGATGCAACTGCAGCTCGGCACAATGTGACTAGTACAATGAACTTTCTGAGAGAACTTGACATTTCACGTTTCAACACAGGATCATTTATTTTCAGAGTACACTATGTGAACTGCTTCGGGATACGGTCTAACCTTGAGCAACTTAAAAGATTATTTAAAAAGGCAAGCGTCTAACCGCCCATTTGCCATGGGTCTGACCAGCACCGTCTTCACAGATTCAATGATCTACAATCTTCGAGTCTTTCCACCACTATGTAGCATGAATGGCAGAAGTGTGAATGGCAACCATTAAGGCCAACAACAAAATTAAGTTTTATTATCAAAGTTTCTCCTTATTCCCTTAAATCCTGCCCGCCCCCCAATGTATGCTTGCTCCAAAAGATTAATGAGCAGATTTCCTTCTCCTTCAACCGTGCTCGGCACATCTCCACTGCAATTACACTTTTATCGCAGATTGGTAGACGGCACCCCTAAGTGTCCACTGTCAGTTACACAGCATCCTGTGGCGAGTGATTTGGACCTAAGAGATGCCTCCTGAGATGCTTTGTACTTCGATACCCTAAAATAAAATGACATGCGTGCAACACTGGTCTTTTCTCCTTTGAAATATACATCAAGCAGCAGCCCAATTCTTTTCAATCGCAACCAATGTTCTTCCTAAAAGCTGGAATCCGCATCTTACAGACATCTGCATCCTTGCGGTGCTTCATACATTAAAAATTTGCCCGATGTGTATACTCAAAGCACCGACTGACTTGAAGCACTTTTAACACCTGGGAAAAGGATGCTGAGTTGTCCGGTCCAGCAGGGTTTTGATTTGGACGGGACAGAGCATTTGCTTTCCACACAGGCAGCTCAATAAATGGGATCTCCAGGTGAGGCTAGAAAACACAGAAACTTTGGAAAGCTGCTGCCAGTCAGAGTAGGCCATACTGAGGAAGGTAAACCACTGGCCTGATTCATCATCAAATGTTCCTAGTATAAATGTATTACCGGCAATTTATAGGTTCAGCAGAATTCTTAAGTTCCTAGAAGCACCTTTATCGGAAAATGCACATTTTGAAACATACTGTTCTAAATTACCTGTGAGTTCCCTTTTTATATTAGGAAGGTTGGCAGGACAAGAATTGCTGATGTTGAGTCCGGGGGGAGGCATTCCTTGATTGCCATAGAGGTCCACAAGATTGCCAGAGACAGGTAACTGGGGGAGACAACGGAGGGTATGGATTATTTCCCAAGTCCCATATGAGACCCTTGGATGCAGAAAGCTGAAGCAAAATGACGGCTAACACTTTTTGCACTGTTGGCCACTTGCTAATGCAATTCTCCATAGGACACATAACAGGGCCGGCCCTCCCATGAGGCATGGCGAGGCAACCGGCTCAGGTGGCAGGGTCCATAGGGGCAGCAGATCCCCATGCAGATCTTCATTCCCCGCCTTGTTTCTGATGTAGAACTTCAGTCGCCTATTCTTCCCTAGTGGGTGCCACTTTGTGATTTGCCTAAGGCAACAAAACATTTTGGGCCAGCCCTGATCCATACTACGTATGGATAAGGAGATACCGGGTGCATGCTCAGAAACAGCAGCTGGTTCAGAACACAGTTTAAGAGTGGGCTGCTCAGAGTGCAAACTTCACTGGCTTTCCTTGGGTTTCTGGGCACAATTCAATGTGCTGTGTTTATTCTATAAAGGTCTAAATGGTTCTAAGTGGTTTGAGGCACAGGGGTTGCATTCATGGGGCTTTTTCAGATAAAGAGGTGCAA
The DNA here is from genome assembly GCF_964234715.1 of Podarcis melisellensis. NCBI lineage: Eukaryota > Metazoa > Chordata > Lepidosauria > Squamata > Lacertidae > Podarcis > Podarcis melisellensis. The sequence continues at coordinate 95,376,271 of NC_138529.1, forward strand.
TGAAAAGAAACACACCCACATGACCCACGGCTACCTCTCAAGAATAAGGCAAACTCGAGGAGAAGAAGAAGAAGAAGAGTTTGGATTTGATATCCCGCTTTATCACTACCCTAAGGAGTCTCAAAGCGGCTAACATTCTCCTTTCCCTTCCTCCCCCACAACAAACACTCTGTGAGGTGAGTGGGGCTGAGAGACTTCAGAGAAGTGTGACTAGCCCAAGGTCACCCAGCAGCTGCATGTGGAGGAGTGGGGAATCGAACCCAGTTCACCAGATTACGAGTCCACCACTCTAACCACTACACCACACTGGCTCTCAGCATGCACCCACCAAAATTGTAAAGGAATTCTAAAGTGCCAAAAGAAAGGGACAGGGGGAATAGAAGCAAATTTTGGAGGAGAATAAATTTTCCGGGAAATTGGAAGGCAGGTTCCAGCAAACCACTAGTTAAACTCATCCACAGTTTAGATCTCCGGCATAACACTAAACCATGGTTAATCAAAAACAGAAGTGAAAGTTTCCGATCTCCCCTCACCCAAGAGTGCCAACTTGAATAAAATATTGGAGGAGGAGGCAGGCAAGCCCCACCCTGAATAATCGATCACATGATGTGGTACACGCACACCACTTCAATGGCAATGCCCATCAACATTGGGGGGGTGGCCCCCTCAAATATTTTATTGGGGAAGACAAAGCCCACTCGGTCCCTATGAGCTGGCTCCTATGCAGCCCCCCCCATACACACACTTTGTCTGGTTCCAATCATGAAAAAACATGGTTTATTGTGATGTCTCTGTGCAGCCACTTGTGACCTTAAATGAGATTTATGACAGAGATGAAGGGCCAGTGCAGAAGTATATAATGCTCGCATTTCATGCTCCTAGTGTAAATGGCACTTTAATGATCTCTGTAGATGCTTGAGTAGCAATTGAGCACAGCTTGCAATGTAACAAACAGGGGCTAAACCTTTGCTGCAAAACAACAGAATCTTTGTTCTTTCTCTCTGAGTGTAGAACTATTTATAGGCTGCAGGCAAGCTACTTCCTCTGCAGGGATTTTGCATACCTTCTGTTTAGGAGCCCAGACATCTTACCGCTGCAAATGTTAAGATTGAGAATGGAAACAACTCTCAGGGAAAGGCACTGCACTTCCGAAGCAAGGTTAACGTATCCTGGATATTACAACTTGTTTCAGGCAAAACACTGCATTAATTGTGGCTGTGTGTTTCTAGAGGATGAAACTTATTGAGACTTGGCGTTACTCTTGAATCCAGTCCCGTCTACTTATTTCACACAGAGCCAGTATTCCTAGTTAATAGGTCATCAAGGCCTGTCCTAGACATTGTTGTTTCAACTACCATTTTGTGGGTAGGAAAGCAGAAGGAACACATAAAACTGCTTAACTACAACTACTTCTCTCATTTGCATGTTGATAGCGGTGAAACAGTTGGGAAATGCCTAATCCAATGCTTTTCTTCACCCAAATCCAGAGGCAGTACCTTGTCAAAATCCTTTCCCAAAATAACAATATTTCCAAAATAGCACCTTTCCAAAATAACAGGAAAAAGGGGAAGCTACAGATTTCAAGGATGTGTCTAGAAAATGGTTCTAGACACCATCCCTACGATCAGAGAACTTCAAGAGAGTAACTAGAATTCTATCAAATAAATAAATATTGTTATGAGAATGGGGAGGAGCAGGCTCACCACAATCTCTAGGGTCAGTAAAGAGCTGAAATTTGAGCAAACTCATAAATTCATGAAGCAAGCAAAGCAAATTAAAACTAAGCCAAGTGCTGTTGCATTCCGTTTACAATCAGAAAGCCCAGACATCTTCACTTAGCTAGCTAGGGATAAGCCAATTCATTGACATGACAAAAGGGGTTGGTGGCCTTTTAAGCGAAATCCACTGGTCTGGGCAGACAGAGGTTGCCAAGGTGTTGGGGGGGGTGTTTGAGGGGACAGGAAAAGAGTGTTTTTAGCAAGGTGTGCTGGAAAGAAGTAGGAGTGGGAGGACGAAGAGAGAACCATCTTAGCAGACTGGGTGAAGGGAGGCTGGGAAAGATGCCTTGGGCTGCAGTCTGCACAGCTTTGGGGAACAAGCTTCCCTTGAGATGGCCATCCAAACTCAGGTGTAAACATGCGAATAAATTCTATTTCTTAAAGCTACAACAGTCTCCACTGTGTCTTGCGTCTCAAAGAAACAGAGACCCTGGGTCAACGCCTGGAACCCCCTGGAATCTTGCTACCAATCAGCAGAGGGATAGGGACTCCCAACGTTTGCAACAATATGGTTGCTTGCAATAAACAGGCATTGTTCTTTATTTTAGATTAGATTGAATTACTGATTACTATTTCAGCTGGGGAAGGCAGCTAGTTAAAACATGCCACATTTAAACAAATAAACTTAACTTTCATCCTTACAGGCACACTGAAATAGAGGTGCTGAATAATACAGCAGCAAAACAAACAAACAAACACCCCACCAAAACACAGAATATAAACACAAGTACCGTATTTGCTATTTGTAGGGCGGGATCCATTAAACCAAAGATTTCTTCATTATAACTTGACTCCAAACTGATAATGTCGTCAATTACATCATCCATCTATAATGGAAAGGTGAGACGTGTAAGAAATAGGAACTATGTTCAAGAGGAGGCATACATGAAGAGACAATCACTAACCAGCAAGATGCCCAGACCTTTAGCTACTCCCAATTTAGTGGCTAGAGCATTAATTGCATAACTGGTGGCAGTGTAGGGGTGGGTGGGGAGGAAGAGCTACAAGGAAGGGAGAACTGTATCCTCAAATTCAGAGTCAAAACCACATGTACAGTTTTCTCCTTGTCCTTTTAATATACCGAAAGGTATATTCGTGAAATACTACAGGCATTCCTGGATGTGACACTAAATGCTGAAGTCAAAGAGGGATATTTCAGTCATTAACAGACAAACACTGACTGTTTGTTTGGCAGAAAACTTTAGCCAATTTGCAGCCAGTTCTGTGACACGGATGGTCCGTGCTTTATGCTTGATTGCAGCAGCCACATTTCACACTTTTAGGTGTACATTAAAAAAAAGAGAGTCTGGAATGGACACTGTTATTTCTGATTGCAAGGAGGCTTTGTATCTCCCCAGGATGATTAAACGGCTTCCAGCGCAATGGAACACCATGACAAGTGCTAGGGCGCACGGAAACACTGTTTACCTTCCCGCCACAGCAGTATCTATTTATCTACTTGCACTGGCATGCTTTCGAACTTCTGGTTGGCAGAAGCTGGGACAGAGCAATGGGAGCTCACCACCGCAGAGCAGATTCGAACCGCCAACCTTCTGATCGGCAAGCCCAAGGGGCTCAGTGGTTTAGGCCACAGCGCCACCTGCATGCCTTTGTCAACTAGTACCTGCATGCAAGATGCTCGAGAATGTGTGTTGAGAGTCTGGCAATCATTCTCCACCCTGTTGCTTTGCTCTTCAAATTTATAAAAGCCCTGTAAACATGAAAAATGAGAAATATAAGGAGAAGAGGCTAGACATGTGCGGAGGTTTACAGTTAAGGGGGTCGATCTTCCTTAGAATGGCTGGTGTCGTGAACATACCAAATACCAGAATAATAACTAGAGAACTTTGAACCACAGTTTAAAATAACTAGGTATGCCAGGCCCATCCAGGCTCACCGTGAATGCCAATTCTGCAATTGACTTGACATATAGAATCTATTCCCATTCTCTGTACCAATTATGTGCTGAATGCATTACAGCTATGTGGAAATGGACTAATATATGCAGCCCTAAATGTGACATGAAGGCTGGCAACATCAACCCCAGCCCATATGGGAATTCCTTGCAGACAACCATAGTGCCTGGAGACAGACAGTCAGGTTGTGTATCCACAGCAGTGACCAGAGGAGGAATGACCGCTGGGAGGACTGCAATGAGAAGAAACTCCATGGTGCATGTGTCGTAGCACAACCGGATGCCTTTATATGTCCCAGCTGCAACAAAACATGTCTCTCTTGTATCAGTCTCTACAGCCACAGCAGGCGCTGTGACCTTCCAACAGTTAGACTTCACCCACAAAGGTGCACTCCCCCATTGTCTCCAGAGACAGAAGGATGCCAACAATGTGACCCAATGGAAGTTTTGTCGTTTAAGACCATTCATCTAAATTCCAAGCACCCACCAATTCCTTGCATTGTTAACAAGGAATCCTAAGAGCAAATATCCTCCCCCCCCCCAAATGTAATGAAACCCCACAACATCTACCTTTTTTTGTGTGCGGTTCAGTTCCACAAAATAACTCAGGTATAGGCTAATATGCACAAGTGCATATTAGGATAATAGGAAGTACTTATTCATGTAGCTTATTGTTAAGCCATGGAACTTGCTCCCATAGGAGCCAAGTTGGCCTTACAGTGCTGTTCTTGACTTTTCAAGCCTTATTTAGCTTCATACCAAGTTATTCAAAGGACTGCCACAGACTGAAGATCAACTAGGGAGACAGAAAGGCTGACAGGACGGAGGAATCTGGCCTTTTCCATAGTGGCCCCACCATTGCAAAACTCACTGCCCTAAGAAAGAGGATTGGCCCCTTCCATGCTATCATTTAAAAGGTAAAGGTAAATGACCCCTGACAGCTAAGTCCAATCACAGACAACTCATCTTGCTTTACTGGTCGAGGGAGCCGGCATTTGTCCGCAGACAGCTTCCAGGTCATGTGGCCAGCATGACTAAGCTGCTTCTGGCGAACCAGAGCAGCGCACGGAAACACCGTTTACCTTCCCGCTGGAGCGGTACCTATTTATCTACTTGCACTTTGACGTGCTTTTGAACTGCTAGGTGGGCAGGAGCTGGGACCGAGCAATGGGAGCTCACCCCATCACGGGGATTTGAACCGCCGACCTTTTGATCAGCAAGCCCAAGGCTCAGTGGTTTAGACCAGAGCGCCACCCGCGTCCCTATGCTATCATTTAGGTGGGCTCTAAAAAAATTTTTTTTCCACATAGGGGCTTCTGTTTTGGTGCGGCAGTGGGTGGGTGAAGGAACTGGATTACAGAAAGTGAAATGTGTTTTGCTGCTTCTGTTATTAATGGTGTGTCATTTGAGACGTTATAAGGTTTTTAAAATGTTTGTATATTAAAATATTTGGATCAGTGGCATATAGATCCATTAAATGAAAACGATAATACAGGGAAGCAATGTTAAATATGCAAGCAGTCATTAGTACAGAAGGTTGGCAACAATAGGGTATTTAAAACAGATTTTAATAGTTAAAACCAATGGGTGTGTAAATAGTGGAATTGTTGGCCATACCAAGCAGCAAGTTAAGGGATATATGGCAGTCCACATAGACACTGGAGCATTAGTGGGTAATTATCATGAAATTACAATGCTGGGTCACCTAATGAAACTAACAACCAGACAATTTGTTAAAGGCAGAAAAGTGTGTATCATTTATTTATTTATTTAAAACATTTATATGTTTTTCATCAGGATAGATTCCAGAGTGGTTTGCAAGCATCAAAACGATAATAACCATATTGCAAAATACTTTGGCATATCATAATTAACTTACAGAATTTGCCATTATAAGATGCAGAAATTACCATTGGCTTAGTTTGCTCCAATAGGGGATTAGAGAAATTCAAAGAAGATAGGTTTATTAGAGGGTAGGGATGAATGGTTTGTCAGTTTTAGCTACACTGTTCCTCATTTTTCCTAACTTCGTTCATCCCATTTCTTCACGTTGGTGCTTTTTTAAAACAGCTCACAACAATAACTTGTATGCAATTTCATGTGCACTTCTCTTAATATACACCTTTAAAAAAAAACCCACACACATTTATTTATCATATATAAATAAATATCATTTATTTACCTAATGCTAGTCCTACTCAGAGCAGACCCACTGGAATTAATGAGCATGACTATTTTATCTCCGTAGGGTCTACTCTGGGTAAAAATTAGTTGTAATATTTATTATTACAAAAGCAGATTCCTTGCATGCTTTGCATTCCTATATCTTACATTCCAAAAATCACAAACTAAAATAATTTGTACACATTGCGGTATAGATGTTGGCATATTTGGAAGCAGCTCCCCATGATTTAATGAATTTTGTATGCATTTTTGTGTACCCTTGCCCCTAGCATAAAAGTTTTTGAAAATAGTTTTTAAAAACTGAATGTTGTGCAGTATTACAGAAGCAAATTTCAAAGGATAGTGATGTTTCAGTTTATGTATTTGTTCGGGAAGTTCGCTTAAAAATGCAAACCAAATGAATTGGCCCCTCCTTCCCTATCAGCAAACAGCTAAATGGAATCTCTGTGTTTGGAGGAAGCATGCCACTGATGGCTAGTTCATGGGAGATGAACAACAGAAAATCTGGTTAGTCACTGTATGAAATAGGATGTCATTCTCTACAGACCCACAGTTACATATAACAAGTCTCTTCTTATGTTCCAAGTATGTGCCCTGGCAGGCAATTCAAAAATGTCACTGTGTGGTGGAATCCTGCCATCTGAATCCACCCTGAGTCACAATAACATTTATCCCAGAAAGTTTTGAAAGAAACAAGAAGGACATTGTATGCTAAAAGGTCAGTTGCATCCTTCCACACAGTGTATGCTAACACAACACAAAGAAAATCTAAATAATTTCGCTAAGGGTTGGCGCAGGGTTTTTTTGTTGTTGTTAAGCAATGCATATTTTTACACCAGACGCATTCACATTAATACCGTGACTTGTTCTACCTTCTTAAAAAATGAGTTACATAATTAGCTGTTAACAAGAGTAAATTAAAAAGCAGCATTCACACATCGTAAGGAATACACAGAGGGCTCCTGCTTAACTCCTCCCCTTGCGTGAGCGGGAGCAACAAACAATGATCACTTGCTTAGTGTTTGTTCCAGGTGTACAAACCATGGTTGGTTTGAGTGAAACAAGTCATGGTTCCTGGTTTCAATGTAACGGTAAGTGGAAGGAGTGAAGCGGGAGCATTTTGGTAGAATATTCCATTCCAGGCATGATTGTTGTGCCATGATTGTTGTATGTCACATGCCTGTTTACACTCCCGCACAGCACAGCTTGCTGGGAACTTCCGTTTGTGTATAGCTTTTGCTTATGCTGTTTGCTTGGACACGAAGGGGAGAAGACATGTTTTTCCCTTCGTCCTGATGCTGAATAAACTGCCTGTAAATATGCTTTACACAGCCTCAATCTGCCACTTCTGTTGCGTGTTATTCACTCTGCTGATTAGAGCGTGCTCAAGCTTCCGAAGGCTTCTGAAGCTGTGAGTCGCTGTTTGATGCTGAGCCACAGACTGGAGATCACCCGGCTGCCGGCCGGTGGGCTGGAGCCAGCTGCGGGCCAGCGAATTGCCCCTGTACCCTTGGACGCATCCCAACACATTTGTAATAAATCAGGATGCATGGTGTGTGAACCACTGCAATGAAATGTAAATATCTGCATGTTTAGATGGAGGAGGGACGATAACACAAATAGAAAAGGTAAGATCTTCCTTACCTCCTTTTCACAGTTGGAGTTGAGCGTAAGCATGGCCATTGGGCTGTTTGGTGCGCTGCTTCCAGTGCCAGGCGGTATAATATGATCCCCTGGCTGATTTGGGCACGGTAAGCTTAGCGCCTGGTTGGTGTGCTTGTTTCCTAACGTAGTAGAGAGGTACTGCTTGACTTGCTGCCGTTGAGCTTGTTGGATGTGGTACTTGGTAGGGTTTTCCAGGTGAGTCTGCACCTGCAAAGGCATAATAAGAAGGTGGTGGCACCTAGTTAGTGTTCATCATTTCAACATCAGTTTCTGCACCTTCATCTACCACTGAAAATTCTTAGGTTGCACCTGGAAATACAGCTCATTTGCAAACGAAGGCAAACACATAGCTTATAATAAAAATCAAAGGCAGGTTTTGCAAAAGATGACAGGCGGAATCCTACGAAGTAAGAATTTCAAAATGTCAGCAACGTATTGAACTTAGGTAATGGGAAAATAAAGATGAAGTCAATTAGAAAGTTCAACTTTCCTCCCTCAAATTGCTGGAAAGTAGACAAAATCTGTATGAAGCAGCAACACACTTAAGACATTAATAGAAAATTGTGTTGACAAGGAATACGAGAAATATTTGACTTATCCACAATTATTTATCTTGGTCCTTATAGTAGAAAAATGAACTTAACAAACATTAAAGCTCATATAGTAACCGCACCATGTATACGCAGAGACTTAGGCTCAATCACTTTTAAATGGGCTTTATTTGATTCAACTGTTTATGTTGGCTTTCAGCTGAATAATGAAGCGAAACACAAAGAAAATGCTCATTCCATTAAATCAAGTATATAGGCACAAATAGGAAAAGGCGTATTACGGTATGTCTCCCTTACTATTCTTACGGTAAAAGTTGTATCGAATAAAGTCACACTCCGAGTAGACACACTGAAATCAACAAACCTAGGTGAGTCGTGCCCATTAATTTCAAGAGGTCTGAATCTTATTTAGTTGGCTAAGATTACAAACATTATAATGCAGGAGGGTCTGCATGTACCCATAGCCCCAAAGAAGTAACTGGGTTTAGGCAGAGATTTTTTTAAAAAGAAATAAATAAGGTAACTCACCTGGTAATGATTATACTCAAGCATTTCCAGCATGACATTTATATACTCCTAGAAAACTAGACAACCAGTTTGGCAGCTTTCCTTTAATTTTCTCCTACTCCAGTTCAAAGGCTCATCCACGGACGCACTGTAAACAAGTTATCCCCAAAATGGCACAAGCAACTAGGGTATAACAGCTCAGGCTTATAATAACCTAAACTAATTAGTTATGCATGTAGAGAAACTGTTCACACAGGGGGCTTTTTTGGAGGCTGTGCAACTTTAGCCTGACATTTTTGGGATTCATGATTTTTTTCCATGGCTTTTGACGTCATGCTTTTTCATAAACATGAAAGGGCCTTTTAAAGTGATGGGTTATCAAAGTCAGATTGATAGTTTGCTTAAGGCCAATTTGCCATTCAGCTTTTGTTCCAGTCATACTAGCAGACAATGGGATTTTTCTTTGGCAGTACCATTACTTGTTGTGTGTCTGCCGCTAAAGACGACACTGCAGGAAAACCACTAGGCGAGTTTGTCCACTATGCACGCTACGGCTAGGGAATGCTGCAACCTCCTGTCGGACGGTGCTAGCCGTCTCTGAGTTTCCACAATGGTTTGTTGGGCTCACTGCATTCTTACTCTGGACAGAATGCGGCTACGGTAGGATCGCAACTGGCGCACATTAAACTTGCGTGATCCGTTCAGGACACCACTGGAAACCCACCTTATTCTGTGCTAGCAGAATTCCACTCTTTAAAAAGATACTTGCCATACATGGGAGCATACCCAAAAGGTGCTGATAGTACTCTACTAAAAATGTGTTTTGGCTTTGTTTGCCTTATTTCTCCACTCTTTTTACATGAGTACTTAATTCAATAGGAGTCAAATTATCTGGAAAATCAAAGATCACAAGAAGAGTTTGAACTGTACCTCTTTAACATTTTCTTCTAAGAGCGAGGGAAACTTTTAAAGCATTTTCTTTAGCATGCATTGAGCACTTCAGCCACAGAAGAGAATCTAACTCCCTGTGCATACAGACATCTTCAGGGTGCAATGTAAGCCAGCCTCATTCAACTGTAAATGTGAAAATTCACAAAAACCAGATCAATGTGTATTTAAAATGTGCCCTACTGAGCTTGTATTGGGAGTGATTTACGGTGACTTTATTTCAAAAGTTAAAACCACCACAGAACAGACTAAAACAAAGTAAAAGGAAAGAACGGATTGTTTAAATTGTTTCCTGATGCTAGGAGTATAGCACTATTTAGAATTAACCCTGTATTTTTGAATCAGCAAGTGATCTTCTGCCTCTACTTTCTATATAAGGTAATGGATGACCCCTCATTCTAAAAAGTTAAGACAATTTAGATACATGTACCTATAAACCAAAGTGAGGAAAAACCTCACTTAATAAAGCCCAACCAAGTCTCTTTCTTCATATGTAATGGTCAGAAAAACATACCAGATTTCAAGTAAGACACGTATTCAAAGGGAGGATGTTTATAATAATGACCTTTTGTTCCTATTAATATTGCCCTAGGAACTGGGCTTTGCGATTATAAAAAAAAATCAAAAAATCAAATACTTTTTTAGCCTTTGCTCTCATTTCAATGGAACTTTTGTTTCAAAATGTCATGGGATATAAAAGAAAAGGTTAAAAATTTAGGTTTCTAACAATTAATGATGCCAAAACACAAGCCCCACCAACCCACATCAACTAAAAACATTTCATGAACTATGCAGTGCCTTTAGGGTTAGGCCAATTTCACTAGAAAACCAGTCCAGTCAGCGAGACGGAACTCAGTCCGGAAACAGGACTGCGAAACAAGGCTCCAACCCACATTAAAGTGGCTTTTAGTTTCCAGAAATGGAGAAAGGAAGCCTCTAAATGATCTTGTAGTTTTGACTCCATGCTTGGTGACCAGTCTAACAATTCATGGTCCAGGCCAGTTTGCATTTCTTAGTACAGAAAGTATTGATCCGATGTGTAGAGATCTTTGCTATTCTAATTAATTCAAGGGGGTCCTGGAAGCTTCTCTGTGTGAAAGAAGCAAGCACAAGGTTCATGGTGTTTGGGTTATTCCTTCAGAGAAGCTGAGTACAGCTGGCTTAAACTGGTTTTGTTATCACTTCTGTCAAGGTCATGCTGACTATAATAATAGGCCAGAAGGAACCTGGGTCTTCCCTTTCTCTTTCTATCTCTCTTCCTTCTGGTGTGGTGTTCCATACACAGTATACTTAATGGTAAGGTTTAGTCTTATTATAAGTTATTGTAAATTTAAGTCGGCTGCAACTGGATTTCTTATGGACAGTGCCAATCCTGAATGTATTGGATTTGTGACCATTATGCTCATTTGCCTTCAGTAGCAGTAAGCTCTGCTGGGTGAAATACAATTGTCTCTGGTCTATTTTGGAGGGAATCCTGCAATGTGTGTAAGTTTTTACTCTGCTAAGTGTACATTGGAATCTGCTCTGGATCAATACTGAATAGAATTTCATGACAATAGGTAGGCAGTATCCAGTACTGCTGTTTTGCTAGACTTTGGCCTGAGCAAAGGAACTTTCCCATTCTCTCCCCTGCAACCCTGCCACACACCCTTGAAATCACTTCCAGGGGGTTGATGGACCCTCCAGAGCAGATTTTGTGGGTGCAGATGGGGAGAGGAAAGGATAGGAAAGGCGTGTCCTGTTGCATAAGTAGGCATGTGCAGCAATGGATACAATTCAGAGTCTCCAAATCTGAAGGGCACCTGGCTCTAACTTTTAGGAGCGCCATCTAAGGTCTTCTAATAAGGCTCAGAAAAAGAACTCTGAGGGTTCACAGAAGTTCACTTCAAAGGAAAAAGCTTTCAGGTTGAAAAATATTCAACCTGTGAATATTTTTGTGGTGTGGTGCAGTGGTTAAGAGCGGTAGTCTTGTAATCTGGGGAACAGGGTTCGCGTCTCCGCTCCTCCACATGCAGCTGCTGGGTGACCTTGGGCCAGTCACACTTCTCTGAAGTCTCTCAGCCCCACTCACCTCACAGAGTGCTTGTTGTGGGGGAGGAAGGGAAAGGAGATTGTTAGCCGCTTTGAGACTCCTTAAAGGGAGTGAAAGGCGGGATATCAAATCCAAACTCTTCTTCTTCTTCTTCTTCTTCTCTGGCTCAGATCAAAAACCTGATGGCGAGGTAGAGGAAGGGATGCGAAATGCTTTACATAGACTCTCTCAGCCTGCATCATGGGGACATGACAGCTCTTCTCCCAGGCGATTTCCTGGTTTGGCCTGTATTTTGACACTGTTAAATTCAGTGTCTGGCAGCCCATCTTAACACTCCAAGCATTGATTAAACTCCAAAACCCACTAGACCCAGGAATGTAGGGGAGTCAAGGCACAAACTCATAACAATACCCCACAACAAACTCATTACTATAACAATACCCTAAACCAATCAGCTACTCTCCATGTTTTATGATAGGACCTGGAAGGTGCAACAACAACAAATGACAACTAGTCATCACAGTCTGCAGCATCACACAATGAGAAAAAACTAATGCTGCTTTGAGATGCTGTTTAGGATCAGGTAGCCATTCACAGACAAAAAAATCCATGTGCATTTGAATAATAAAAGCCACCATTATAGTTCTTAATGCAGCATTTTTATTTTTTTTATTTTCCCAGTACTGTCCACAGCACAAAAGACCACTTGTTTTATCAGTATGACCATGTTTTCACGCTACATGCTTTTGCAGTGAATATTAAGTGCCACGGGAACAATTTGGCAAAGAATGGGAGATTTTGTTAATTCAAAACAGTTTTGTGCCACTTAAATGACTTTAGCTATTAGACATCATAGTTAATAATAAAAATAAAGCAAGCCAGAATCTACCCTTCGTTGCCTGCAGCCTGTAATAGCTTTTATGTCAGCATCAATACCGAGAAGGTTGGATAAGCAGTAGCACAAAAAAACAATTTAAAGGCTTTCATTTTATCACACGATTAACATAATCATTAAGAGATTACCTTTTTTATTTTTTTAAAAAATGCTACCGGTATTTTACGGCGAACCTGTGCAATGGTTTCCTACTGAATTGCTTGGTTTTATTTCTCTGCTTAAATGAGCTGTGATGTTATTTATGTGCATACTGAGCCCACTGAATTATAATAAAATACTTTTGGATACATCACTGAACTTGATGATCAAGCACTAAGTGCAGGATTATCGCAGTCACCTTCATGGAAACACAGCCGATCTGTTTCATCTGCTGAATGAAATAACAGCCTCAGAAGTACTTGCATCATGGAAATATAGTAAATAAACAGGAAAACACATTGCAAAAGGGTTAAAGGGAGTGAAGAAGCACTCAACTTCAATGGCTTGAGTCAGCTGGCCTACAGAAAATGGAGTTCTGACCCATATTGCTTATCTAAAGAAATTACTGGCTGTACACAGTTACAGATTAGTTTTTGAATTATCTATGTTTGTGGCAGCTAGCATACTGTTTGCTATATTCTGAAATCTCCCAAATTCCATCAAGCAAGGAATGGCTGATTCCCTTTTTTGGCCCAAGCAGAGACTAAAAAGCCAAGTTAATAGCAATAGTTCAACTGAGGGTCAGGCAAAGCAGTACTGAGCCACTTAAAATATTCACCTCTCTTTACTAGATACTGGAGTAAATGTTTTTGAATAATGATTGAGCAGAATCTATTTTCAACTGTAAAGCCTTGTTTTGTACACTGCATAGTTGCTTAATAAAGCGAAGAAATGTGATGAATAGGTTGCTTTGCAGGCCTTTATTTTCAACAGCAGCAAATCTCATGAGATAATGGCTTGAATTCCTGAATGAGCTGCTACAGAACAGAGGTTTCCACTTAGATGGAAGCAGAGATCAATTATTAAGTCGCCATTTTGAATTTAACATTGTCCCATCTGTGATATATGAGCAACCCCTTGATGTCTATGAAGGGGCTTCAAGGTAGGTATTTCACAGTTCTTCTTCCTTACTTCTTGTTCCTGCCTCTTTTTCTGCCCTATGGGTCCAGTGGTATTATTTTTAGAAAACAACAGCTAGGTCATCTTCATAAAATGAACCCAGCCAATGGGTGATAATACAAGCAGTTTGACACCACTATGATATTACCTAGCTGGAATTAATGGTATTTAGAGCATCTTGAAGCCAAATCAAATTGAGAGCAATATTTCCTGTACTTACTCTGAATAGGCAACAATTTTTGCCCCATTTTACTGTCAAAACAATTGCCAACACAGGGAGGGATGTGATTCATGGAGGTGAAGAAATATGTTCCCTTTAGGTTTCACCTCAGTCCAACAAACAAAAACCCTCCAAACCTACTCAGCATGGTAAACTGCATGTACTGCTGACATACTATGAAAAAATTCCCTTAATGGCTATTCAAATTCGCGTATGAGGCCTGAGGGATTTGTGTATCATGACAATTAAAACAACAGTAAAATGACCTCTTGTACACCAGGAAATAAAGTCGATCCATAATTTCAGAGTAGAATAATAGAATAGAGTTGGAAGGGACCCCAAGGGTCATCTAGTCCAACCCCCTGCAACGCAGGAATCTCAGCTAAAGGACCCATGATGGACGGCCATCCAACCTCTGCTTAAAAACCTCCAAGGAAAGAGAGTCCACCACCTCTCGTGGGAGTCTGTTCCACTGCCGAACAGCTCTTACTGTCAGAATGTTTTTCTGAATGTTAAGTCAAAATCTCCTTGTAACTTGAAGCCACTGCCTCGAGTCCTATCCTCAAGAGCAGGAGAAAACAACCATGCTCCCTCCTCAAAGTGACAGCCCTTAAGATATTTGAAGTTGGCAATCAGTCTCCCTTTTTTCCAGACTAAACACACCCAGTTCCTTCAAACGTTCCTTGTAAGACCCCTAGATTCATTTCACATGTACTGCTAGTAAGTCAGGTGTCCCCCATCCTATATTTGTGCATCTCGTTCTTCCTGCCTAAGTGCAGAACCTTACATTTGTCCCTATTGAAATTCATTTCCTTAGATTGCACCCAGTTCTCCAATCTGTTAAGGTCATTTTGAATTCTGATTCTGTCTTCTGCAGCATTAGCTACCCCTCCCAGTTTGGTGTCGTCTGCAAATTTGATGAGCATCCCCTCCGTTCCTTCATCCAAGTCATTTATAAAGATGTTGAACAACAAAGAACCCTGTGGCACCCCACTCGTCACTTTTTTCCAGGATGATGAGGTACCATTTATGGTTACTCTTTGGGTTCGGTCAGTCAACCAGCTACAAATCCACCTAACAGTTACCGTATTTTTTGCTCCATAAGACTCACTTTTTCCCTCCTAAAAAGTAAGGGGAAATGTGTGCGTCTTATGGAGCGAATGCAGGCTGTGCAGCTATCACAGAAGCCAGAACAGCAAGAGGGATTGCTGCTTTCACTGCGCAGCGATCCCTCTTGCTGTTCTGGCTTCTGAGATTCAGAATTTTTTTTTTCTTGTTTTCCTCCTCCAAAAACTGGGTGCGTCTTATGGTCTGGTGCGTCTTATAGAGCGAAAAATACGGTACCTTGTTCCACCCACACTTTGCCAGCTTCCTTGTGAGAATATCATGGGGGACTTTGTCAAAAGCCTTACTGAAATCAAGATACACTATGCCCACAGCATTTCCCTGATCCACCAAGTTTGCAATTCCATCAAAAAAAGACAACAAGTCACTAAAATAAACAGAGTCATTTTTCCTTGTTGTGTGAATGTTTCCGATGTATGCTCTGACAATACAGCCCACAAGTCATATCTGAGAACAAAATATGTCGGAGTGATGTTCCAAACCATTACAAAAAGAAAGGTTTAGTAAAGTGAACTGAGAAATTACTGAAGGCAGTTTTGCAAAAGGTGTTATGTGAGAAGATCATATTATGCAGGATATGTTTTGATATTAATTCAGTAGGAAGGAAACCAGAGCTTGTTTTTCAAAGGATGGCTGATGAATTAGTAGGCTCCAACTAGATTTCTCTCTGTGTGTGGTTTGACTTTCTAGCACAGGCAAACGAAACAGCGACTTCTCACTTTGCTGTTAACAGCCAGGAACCTCTTAAGTAGGAGGAAATCCTCATTACACGCTTGCTTGTGTGATTCTGAATATAAAGCAACTTGGATGCCTTGCTGACATTAAACCCTTAAATAAGACATTTGGTCACATTTCTGAGGGTGAGAGCAAAGAGGTTTCCATTGGTTTCAGTTTTAAGCCAAGCATATCATACTAACACAAGAGAATTTCAAAGATGGGGAATTATTGGCGCACGCTTAAATGAGCAGCATTTCATTTAAAATAGCATCTAGTTTCAAGCAGGAATAATTAATTCTAATTGGAACAAAGACAATAAGAGAAACTAGAATAATTACAGGGATTGTTTAGTCAGGAGAGGAATAAAAGGTAAAAAGGTAAAAGACCCCTGGACAGTTACAGGTGACTATGGGGTTGCAGACACGAAATTAAAAGACGCCTGCTTCTTGGGAGAAGGGCAATGACAGGCCTAGACAGCATCTTGAGAAGTAGAGACATCACCTTGCCAACAAAGTTTCGTATAGTTAAAGCTATGGTTTTCCCAGTAGTGATGTATGGAAGTGAGAGCTGGACCATAAAGAAGGCTGATCGCCAAAGAATTGATGCTTTTGAATTATGGTGCTGGAAGAGACTCTTGAGAGTCCCGTGGACTGCAAGAAGATCAAACCTCTCCATACTGAAGGAAATCAACCCTGAGTGCTCACTGGAAGGACAGATTGTGAAGCTGAGGCTCCAGTACTTTGGCCACCTCATGAGAAGAGAAGACTCCCTGGAGAAGACCCTGATGTTGGGAAAGATGGAGGGCACAAGGAGAAGGGGGCGACAGAGGACGAGATGGTTGGATAGTGTTTTTGAGGTTACCAGCATGAGTTTGACCAAACTGCAGGAGGCAGTGGAGGACAGAGGTGCCTGGCGTTCTCTGGTCCATGGGGTCACGAAGAGTCGGACACGACTAAACGACTAAACAACAACAACAAATGGGGTTGCAGCGCTCATCTCGCTTTCAGGCTGAGGGACCTGGCGTTCGTCCACAGACAGCCTTTCGGATCATGTAGCCAGCATGATGAAACCATTTGTGGTGCAATGGAACACTGTGACGGAAACCGGAACGCACAGAAATGCCATTTACCTTCCCGCCGCAGCAGTATATGAAGTAGAATGCTGCAGTCAAAGAGAATTCATTCCCAGGCATTAGTCTCTTACAGGAAAGACACAGAGACTTGTAGCCCCTTATTACACATGAACTTTCATGGACCACAGTCCACTTCATCAGGTGCATGAGCTGTTATCCTGAATGAGATAGCACTTCAAGATAAATCAAGGATAGGTAAAGGTAAAGGTACCCCTGCCCGTACGGGCCAGTCTTGACAGACTCTGGGGTTGTGCACCCATCTCACTCAAGAGGCCAGGGGCCAGCGCTGTCCTGAGACACTTCCGGGTCACGTGGCCAGCGTGACATCGCTGCTCTGGCGAGCCAGAGCCGCACACGGAAACGCCGTTTACCTTCCCGCTGGTAAGCGGTCCCTATTTATCTACTTGCACCCGGAGGTGCTTTCGAACTGCTAGGTTGGCAGGCGCTGGGACCGAGCAGCAGGAGCGCACCCCGCCGCAGGGATTCGAACCGCCGACCTTTCGATCGGCAAGTCCTAGGCGATGAGGCTTTAACCCACAGCGCCACCTGCGTCCCTAAATCAAGGATACTAAATACTTAATGCGTCAGATGAAGCGAGCTGCAGTCCACAAACACTTGTGCCATAATAAGTGTTTAGTCTTTAAGACTCTTTGTTGTTTCAGGGAAATTAGTTAAATTCCGGCTGATATGAAATCCAGTTTATTAACTTTTGCTGCCCAATGCATCAAATTTATTTATTTATTTGGTTATTGCCCTTCAGCAGTAGGTCCCAAGTCTTGTAATAACAATCTAAAATGGAATATTAAAAGCAGTTAAAAAACAAATCCACAGGAATACAGTGATTCCATAAGACACCTATCTCTGGTGTCAAAGGTTGGGGCAGACAGGTTTGTTTTCATTATACAACAAAAACTGTATAATGAAGGTGCCAGACACACCTCTGTGGCGAGGGAATTCCATATCTAGGTGCTACCACACAGAATGCCCTCTTCTCAGGTAACTATCACCTGAACCTCTGAGGGCAGCGGAACTACCAAGAGGACCACCTCTGCTGATCTTAACATTCAAGAGTGCCTATAGCAAAGGTGGTGGTCTTTCAGATATTGGGGGTCTAAGTCATTTAGGGATTTAAACACCAATGTGAGCACTTTGAATCAGGCCTGGAAATAAACTGGCAGCTGGTTTTAAAGCATAAAAAGCAATAATAATAAAAAAGTTACATACAAAAAGTTCTTTGTATGTAAGAACATGAAAAGAGATGTAATGTAGCATAATTAATCAATAAGCAGAGGCCATGTATAAACTGCAGATCTGTGGAATACATCTTCAGCAGCTGCTTAGGAAACAAAATGAATGGCTGACCATCTTGACAGTGAGACAGGAAAGACCTGCTCTCTGCCTTGCAGGCCTTTTTTCCACCAGGTCCCTGTCTGACTCCAGCTCCAAAAGCTGAGGCTGCTGTAGAGGCCAGAGACCATCTTGGCTGTCTCTTAGGGCAGACTCAGATCATCAAGTCTGAGCTTCCACAGCTGCTGTCCGCCATGAACCACCATGGGCACGATTGGCAGCAACAGTAGCAATAAACTATGCTTATGATATTTCTTGCTAACTATGCTGTTTTAGATGTGGGGGTTTTTATTTTTGACTTCCTTCAGTGACATTTTCTTCTGAAATGTTTAAGGTGAACAATTGTTTTGTTAACTTTGCTGCATTAAGTGTGCATTCTGTAGTTTACCTTTGTAATGTTTTATTTTGAATTTTTTAAGGTAACATTTTAGTTTCCTGTTAATAATGTTGCTTTGAATGTATACTTTATATTTGACTTTCCTCAGTAATGTTTTATTCTGAATTGTTTTATTCGGTATTTTAATGTAGGTTGTAAACTGTTTGGGTTTCCCCCTCTTAAAAATAAAAAAGCAATACACTTGTACCTCAGGTTACATACGCTTCAGATTACATACGCTTCAGGTTACAGACTCCGCTAACCCAGAAATAGTGCTTCAGGTTAAGAACTTTGCTTCAGGATGAGAACAGAAATCATGCTCTGGTGGCATGGCGACAGCAGGAGACCCCATTAGCTAAAGTGGTGCTTCAGGTTAAGAACAGTTTCAGGTTAAGAACGGACCTCCGGAACGAATTAAGTACTTAACCCAAGGTACCACTGTATAAAAATGAAATGAATAATAATAATATCTGTATGGGGTGTTAGGGGAGGGGGAGTACCTCTGGTGGGCAACACGTCGTGCTCCTTCTGGGGGAGTTTCAGGGGCAGAGGAAAGGGGTGCGGTGGGTGCGGGTCGCCCCAGGTGTCACCGAGGGGGGGATGACAAAATGCCGAGTGGCACTCACTGTGGGGCCTGCAGTGCGCCTGAGCCACGCGTCTCTCCTGGGAGAGATGCAGTGGCTTGCGTGTGTGCAGGCTCCACACTGCCCAAACTCAGCTGTAGGGCAGCTGAGTGGGAGGAGGCAGGCAGACTCCAGACGCCCCGCCCCTATTGGAGGATCGCCTCGCCCCTGGGCATGCCGCCCCAGGCGCCCAAGCAGCTTCCTCCGCCGCTGGGAGTTTGTCCACCTTTGGTCCCCACCCTGCACTCTGTTCTCACCTGTGGCTCCTAGAAGCTGTCAGCATGTGACAGCAGCCACACTTCAGGAAACAGTTTCAGCTGGCTGGCTAACCAGGTGAGGGTTGATGGGTCACAAACCCTCAGTGAGTTAGGGATTTCCCCTGCATGTGAAGACAGGCTCTGGCGGATTGCGTGGAAGAGAGCAAAAGTGGGGTCAGCAGTCAAGAAGGCAGTTTCTGCACGTGCTGAAGTGGGAAGGGAGGGGCAGATGGGGCTCTTCAACCTGAAAAGGCAGCCCATCCAGGAGAAGGAAAACTGTGATCCTAAACTTTCAGTGCCTTGCAGAAGAAAAGACTAAGGTGTAAACTCTACACAAATCCAGAGTGGAGTCCCTAAGGTGATTGGATGGCATCTTGTACGCCACCTTCTAGCAACACCTGCAGTCAAGCTGCTGCAAAACCTATTGCTCTGCTTTCCTTTGGACCACATCAGCAAGGCCAAGAGGGAGGTCTTGTCTTCTGGGTGGGCCAGGACCTCCATACACGCTGCCAAGGTTTGCGCCCCAGAGAGGTCACTTGGGTGCTGCTAACGCAGCAAAAACAACACAAGAGGCAGCTGCATCTCTGCAGCCACAGCAGGCGCTGTGATTCTCTAGCGGTTTGACTTCACCACCAGAGACCCACTCCATTGTTTCCCAAGACAGACAGATGCCACCATTTCAGAAAGTCAAAAATAACAAAATAGAAAACTCATCCCTCTTCTAAAAAGCTGATATGCAAACCCATTCTTCCCATTAAACCTTCATCACCCCATTTGAAACACTCCACAATTACTTAAAAAAAAATAGTAAGGGCACAGCATTCTAAATGAAGCTTCTCTATTCATAGTACAAAGTTCTGAATTTATATATGTTTTTAGGACATTTGGATTTTAGCAAAAATGGGATTGGTTTCAAAGATGTCAAAGGATCACAGTCTTTAGGGCTGTAGAATCCTCAGAATAGCTAGAAAACAGCAGCAGCAGCAACTTGTCACAGCAGAAGCTTACAAACGTAAAGTACATTGCCCCACGGCAGTCAGGGGCAAGGGACCTCCATCGCTTTTATATCTCGGTTTGTTTAAAGCACACAGAAGAACCCTTCAATATGCTCCTTTTCAAGACATGACGTAGATTCTGAAGAAGTCAATAACAAAAAAGTTGCCATCTGAAGCTATTTGTTCCCCACCCCACAGCTAATGGCAGCTTTAGGGTCTTCCAAGGTCTTCTAGCCTAAGTGAACTTTTTTTTAATAGTACAAAGGATCGGTCTTCAGCTTTACATCACTGAGCAGCCACGTGCTCCCCCCCCCCCCCCGCCACCCTCAATGACAAGTTTTTCATATATTACTTACTGGATACAACACTTTCTAGACTAACTCTGACAATTCAACAAAGAAACTAGGGATGGGGGGAAACGAACACAGAGATACTTATAGTTACTTAATAATAATTTTCACCATGGCTTCGTCAAGTTAAAATTCCCAATCCTGTGCAGGTTACTCAAATAGTAAGCCCCACTGGGCTTGAGGAGATTACTGTCAAATAAGTATACAGCAAAGGTTTTTTTGGGGGGGGGGGTTGTTTGCTTTTTTGGTTTTTTAACCATCTACCATGTCCTCCCCCCCCCCCCCGCGGGATAACTGCAATAAACTGTTAGAGGTCTTGTGCAGGCTATCTCCTTTTCTCTTCCCATCTCCTTCCTTGCCACCCACCGTCTATGGCACCTCAACATTGTATTTAATATCTTGGAAGGAACCAATCTGCTTTTGAGGTTGCTGTTTTTAATTATCCTGTTAGATTTGGTGTAACTGTACAAAACTTTCTAGCCATGGAAATGCATCTAGAAATGAGATACCGTAGTTTTCCGTGTATAAGACTAGTTTTTTTTCCTTTAAAAATTGTGCTAAAAAGTGGGGGTCGTCTTATACATGGATAGCGCATGGGGTGGACGTTTGATTGGTTGCTGCCATGGCTGTCAGCGGCTGTTGGGCATGTTATTGGTGGCTGCGTCAAGGACTAGTGCTGATTGGCTGTTGTTGTGGCAATAGGGCAGGCAATTGGCAGCTTCTGCCGGCGAGGGGACAGACAAGAGGCGCATTTTGCAATGCGTGCGGGTGAGCAATTTTCAGCAACCCCTCCCCAAAAAAGCTCAACAGCTCTGTGCCATCTCCCCCCATTTTCTTAAATTTCAGTCCCCCCAAATAGGGGTGTGTTATACATGGGGGCGTCTTATACATGGAAAAATACGGTAAGGAGCATAAATGACTAATCAGCTGACCACTGAGTGTATGCAGGAGTTAAAAGATTTGAAAAGCACATTGTGAAACTCCTGGTACATCTGTCCTAAAGATATGAAAAGGGATGCAATGGCAAGATGACTTGTACCAGTGCATCCCGAAAGCAGCAAGCGGATGATTCCTGCAAAGAAAATGCACCACAAGCCTATCATCAAGAGGCGAAAAGGCCATTTAGTGTGGCATACAAAAGAGCCATCCATGGTCCTGAGGAGTTCTCCTCATCCCAGCAACTTTCTACAAATCCAACCGTCATGTTTCATTTTATTTTGGTTGGTTGGTTGGTTGGTTGCATTTACACCCCACCTTTTCTCCAAGGAGCTCAAGAGAATGCATTTCTCCTCCCCATCTTATCCTCATCACTATTATCAGGTCAGGCTGACACTGACTGATTCGTCTCCCAGGTCCTAGTCCAGCACTCTAACCAGTATACCATGCATATACATTGACAGATTTTTTCCCCAGTGCCTTATTTTTCCATGGGAAAAACCCACAACCACCTGCATTTCATAATAACGAATGGACGGCAAGTGCTAATAATGTGGCCAGCTTGGGAGCTTCAAAGCTTTTAGTTTTGTTTACTAAATACATGCAGAATAAACATGCTAACTTAAAATCCCTCTCCAGGGCATCGGAACAACTTCCATCACAGCCTGAATTTTTTCCTACATGAAATTCCCCTCATTTGCGAATTTTCCGAAAACCCCACATTGCTGTCTATGTAACAATTTTTTTGCAATATAGCACATCGGGGCTGCATACTTTCTTTGAAACCTGTCTGTTTTATACATACACAAAAACTCAGTGGTGTACAATAAACTGTTAAAGCCTGTAAACAAACAAAAAAACTCAAAAACTTTAAAATCCTCAGCTGTATTACACAGCAACAAAAGCATCAATGGCCACCTGTCACTTCCATTTCATGTTTTAAGCATGCAGTTTGCTTTTTGTCCTATCGTAACAGATATCAAAATGCAGAACCAAAACAGTAAAAAAAAAAAAGTAAGTGTAAAAGCGATTCCTAAAATGCTTTTATGTATTTTATTGGCAGTGAGTGGGAAATACTACGTTTCAAGACACTTAATAAATCAAATTAACAGTGTTAAGAAACAGCATCTCTAGGAAGCACTATCGCCATCTGCCGACTACTTCCGGAAATACTATTGTCTGGTATTCAAGAAAGGCTTTGCATGACCTAACAAGTGCTAGACTGACTACAGATCAGGAGTTAATGTTTAGTAGCCTTTGAGAGCAAAGGTGCCTATATAACAGGGTTTCACAACTCAAATTGCTGTGATGCACACTTTTCAGTGTTTTGTTTTGTTTTGTCTTCTGTGTTTTGTTTTGTTTCAAGGTCATCTAGGGACGAGGGCAGGAGGGCGATTCAGTTCAGTTCACATTTTAATGTGAGCCAACCTAATTTGAACTTGCCAAAACAATATTTGAAACCAAAACACAGCTATCCTTTTGAGATTTGTACTTTCCCAAATTTTGCAATGAAGTTTGCAAAAAATATATATGCCAAAAAGGGCACATATTAGGCCCTAATACATGCATGTTTTGGTACCTCTTTTGTTGTTGTTAGAGAACTAATGATTACTCTATATAAAAATGCATTTATGAACAAAAATAGCATACAAAAATTTATTACATTAGGAAAAACTGGTTGCAAAAACGATACAGGAAAATGTCTATATTTGGAGAAGTTTTCACCAAAACGGTGTTTTCATGAGGACTTTTTTTTTTAATGCAAACTGATGCAGAGATTTGGTGAACTGACCTTAAAAGACTGGAACAAATGAGAAACTTATAGAAACTTAAATGGGAAGACTTGTCAATTGCTGTCAATTGGATGCCAAGAGGAGGAGCATCTGCGTCAGGGGACAAAGCCATGAGTCGGAACCAAAGAGCAAGTCAGCTCTGGAGGAAAAACCAGAATGCAGGATAAAGGAACAAACCAGAAAGCCAGGCCTGGAAAAGGATAGAGGAAGGCACCACAGCACAGGAAGAGAGTGCTGCTTGGGCAAAAGGCTAAACTGCGACAAGATGCCGTTTCATGTACCTTCCTGGTCAAGGAGATTCAGTGGCCAGCATGGGTGGGAAAAGTACTTCATTGCCTAGGTAGACGCTGCAAACGTCTAGTTTTAATGAGCCTGAACAACTTAGTGTTGTCAGCAAACTTAGCCACCTCACTGCTCATCCCCAATTCTAGATTATTTATGAACAGGTTTTATTTATTTATTGAATTTCTGTCCCCAAGGAGGCCAGGACAGCAAACTACAATTAAAAACCACAGGTCCCAATACCGATTAAGCGAGGACTCCACTTTCTATGTCTCTCCAACTGGAGAATTGTCCAATTCCCCTCAGCCATACCACACATGGTCAGAAATCTGAGGTGATGAGAGTTGAATCCCAGGAAGGCCAAAGGTTTCCAATTCTGGTGTAGAAGAAGAGAAGAGAAATAAAGACCACAAACACAGAGAGGGGGTAATTATCCAAAAGAAGCCACTCTTATAGGGAGAATATCACAGCGCTAAAATCTGGTTTATAAATGCACTGTAGTATTGTTTTTGTTTAAGAGCTCAGCTATGCCTATGAAACACCTCAATCACAGTCGAGCGGTCATTATTTTAAAGCAGCCAATTTTATGAAATGAAGCTGAAATGGGAGAGGTTGGGCTAATTGCAAACATTCCTTGATGTATTATCTAGTGGTGTGTGGTAAAATCAGTGTGTGTCTTGATCCCTTTCCCCCACCCCACCCCACCCAAATCTAACCCCTTATTTATTTCTCAGGAGGTTAAAGGACATGGGGGCTAATTAAGGCACCAAATGAATGAAAGAGAGAATCATTCAAGGTAAAGACCTGGGTTTTACACATTTTCTGCATCTCTGCCTGGTACAACTTAATCTTTTCTTTTCTTTCTTTTTTTACACAACCATTACGAAGGGGTTGGGGGTAGAGAGCGAGAACGCTAATCTTGTCACGGTCAAGCAGGCTGAAATCGCCATGTAGTACTGGGCAAAATGCTACATATTTGTAATTTAGCCAATAAGAAATTCCTTAAGCCTCTCCTGAATGGCAGGAATGTCTCTGGCTTGTCACTTTCAATCCAGTCATTCTACAGGTTAAGCTCCGAATAAAATAATGCTCCCCAAACTGGCTATCTGAAAAATTATAATAATTAAAAAGAAGATGTAGCAGCAGAGGATATCTGAGCTGCATTTAGTTTTAAGAGGCAGTGTGGGTAGTGGTTAGAGGGCTTCACTGGAGCTGAGGGAAATCCAGAACGAATCCCTACAAAACACAGTGGGTGATATTTGGATTGTCCCTCTAGCCTACCTCACAGGGGTGTTGTGAGGATAAAAGGGATAACCATGTATACCATATTCTGAGCAACTTGAGGGACAAATGAAATGTGGAAAAAAAATAGATTTAAAAGATCATGAACTATACCATCTTTGTAGAATATGGACTCACAATTACAGTATTGAGATACATGATAAATTTCAATTACAGTTCCCAAACACAGTAGTGTTTCCAGAACATTCTAGTAGCTTCTAACATCAATTTCAAGGATCATGACAGCGGGGCAATAACAACCCAACTATTGCTCTATTTCCATTAGCAGCTCTTTTTTTTGAGAAACAGGAAGAAAGCCGGGTGTTCAGAAATATCATTTCATGTTTAATGAGATATCTATGCTGCCCTCTTGGGATCCCTTGGAAATATGATTCTCTGAAATCAATAGTCCAACTGTTTAGGACGCTGCAAAGGGTTTCAAATGCTATTTGCTGATGACACATTGTCACCAGCCTTCTGCCTGCCAGTTGGGCCCCACATGAGTTGTCCATATTTTTGTCATGGCAACAGACCCACCCATTTTCGCTTCCACCCCTGGCTGTTCCTGTCACATGGCACTCCTTGCGCAATCCCCCAGTTCTTCTGCTTTTGTTATTGAGGGAAGAAGCCTGTTTTGCTATTAAGAGGAGAGGCATGCAGGCCTCTTCCGAAATAAATAACTCCCCATTGGCCAGATTTTGTTAACAACCTGCTTCAGTGTTATTTCAGCACAGCAATGAGCTGTTCTCATTTTATCTGTAAACAGCCTTGGCTTCCTGTCAGGGGAAAAGGTGGGGTATAAATAAATATCATCATCATCAAAAGTCTTAGATATGCCTGGCTCCGTATTGCTCTCTAGCTGCTCCCACAGAGAAATGTCAACACAAAGTCCTACTGATTGTGCCTCCAATTCGGTACAATGGTACCTTGGTACTCGAACAGCTTGGCTCCCTAACAAATCAGCTCCCAAACACCGCAAGCCTGGAAGTGAGTGTGTGAACTTTTCAGAAGCCGGTCTTGGCTTCCAATCGAGTGCAGGAAGCTCCTGCAGCCAATCGGAAAACACGCCTTGGTTGTCGAACCATTTCAGAAGTCAAACGGACTCCCGGAACGGATTACGTTCAGGAACCAAGGTTCCACTGTACTCTACAGTTTTACTGAGGCTGCTTAAGTTGATGATTACTGGTGTCTTTCTTAAGAACCTGGCAATTCTTTTTGGACCAACTCATAAGAAGGAGTGGTTGCCTCAAGGGAACATTCTACACATTTCTGAATTAAGTATTGGGCATCTCTCAACTAAGATCCATTTTAACATACCGGCCCTATTTGAAATGATCACAGTTGGAAACATTGACACTGGAACTGAATAATTTTACCATTTGCACAATACAATGGGTGTTGATTAGCAAACCATTCTTAGCACAGAGCTTGGCATAGGATGCGGGCTTCTACTTCACCGTGTTATAAAGTACGTTAAGAGCAGTATCAGGTAAATGATAAGCCTGTAGACCAGGCATGGCCAAACTTGGCCCTCCAGCTGTTTTTGCACTACAGAGTCACACTTCTGTGAAGTCTGTGAAGACTTCTGTGAAGTCTCTCAGCCCCACTCACCTCACAGAGTGTTTGTTGTGGGGGAGGAAGGGAAAGGAGAATGTTAGCCGCTTTGAGACTCCTGAAGGGGAGTGAAAGGCGGGATATCAAATCCAAACTCTTCTTCTTCTTCTTCTACAGCTCCCATCATCCCTAGCTAACAGGACCAGTGGTCAGGGATGATGAGAATTGTAGTCCTAAAACAGCTGGAGGGCAAGGTTTGGCTGTGCCTGCTGTAGACAGTAGGCAATGATCAGGGCTTGGATGAATGGGGCCGACTAAGCTAGGGTATCCATCGCATAGCCTCTTTCACTGCACTGGTTTGAGAGCTGGGAACAGGGTTTGAAACTTCTGACTTCTGACCCAATGGAAATAGTCCCTGGAAAAGGTAAAAAAAAAATGCACCTTCTTCATATCATGTCTGGGTCCCCCAGACCATACTGGGGGTTTCAACAGGAATGAGAAGCCAGTGGAAAATCAAATGTGTATGTGTGTGCACCTTGTTCTTGGCACAGAGTTGCTAGTTGTACAACAGCGTTCTCTATAAATACTCTAGCTGGCATAGCATAGCCTCATTAACATACCTTTCCATAATCCCTGCATATCTTTTTTTTTTAAGGGGGGGGGAACACTACGTTCCACATGCTTGCATTCTTGGCGTGATGTAACCACCTCTGTAACTGGGATAAAGTCAGGTTTTCCTACCAAACAGTCCCAAAGTTGATAGAGACATTAATTTGCTTCCTGATGAGATTTAAGGCAGCTCACAAATCTCTTCGCTAATCTTCTGTCTTTCAAAACAGAACAGTGCTTTTTTATTTAAAAAGAAAAAACACCACCAGGGATCACAACTGAAGACATTCTGGCACAGGAGCCACAGCCTGGGGCCTGAGGGGGAGAAAGCTTCGCTCCTTACACACATTTTTGAAAACGTTCTCAGTTAAAAAAGAGAGAGCGCTTTCAACTTTGTCAAAATCCAAACCCAAGTTCAGCCATAGCAGTCAGCCAAGGGTGTGCTGGACACTCCTTCAACATCTACATTTCATTATTCATAATCATTTATTTTAGCTATCCAGGGGTTTTTTAAGTTACAAAGCAAGAGCACATGACAAACTGGAACGTGTCCAGAGGAGGGCAACCAAAATGGTCAAAGGCCTGGAAATGATGCCTTATGAGGAACGGCTAAGGGAGCTGGGCATGTTTAGCCTGGAGAAGAGGAGGTTAAGGGGTGATATGATAGCCATGTTCAAATATATAAAAGGATGTCACATAGAGGAGGGAGAAAGGTTGTTTTTTGCTGCTCCAGAGAAGCGGACACGGAGCAATGGATCCAAACTACAAGAAAGAAGATTCCACCTAAACATTAGGAAGAACTTCCTGACAGTAAGAGCTGTTTGACAGTGGAATTTGCTGCCAAGGAGTGTGGTGGAGTCTCCTTCTTTGGAGGTCTTTAAGCAGAGGCTTGACAACCATATGTCAGGAGTGCTCTGATGGCGTTTCCTGCTTGGCAGGGGGTTGGACTCGATGGCCCTTGTGGTCTCTTCCAACTCTATGATTCTATGATTCTATGTGTGTGCGTGCGTACACACACACACAATCTCTTACCACTAATCTGTGCTCAATAATTCTGCCTGGTATCAAATTGGTCCCAACAAGCTTGGTATTTGACTACACTGACTGGCAGAAGCTTGCCAGGGTTTCAGACAGGGGACATCCAAAGTCCTACCTGGAGATGCTGGGAACTGAAGCTGGGACCTTCTGCTTGCAGAGCATGTCTCCCAGGGTGAGACTATGGTAAACCTAGTCCGGCATTAATTGTATGAATCGCAGAAGACAGGAAAACTAGGCTGTACACACTCTGCGCACATTTGCTCTACAGAAACATGGCAGTATACATTGCAAGGAAGACTAAGATGCCATAATGTGCTGCCAGCAAAGGAGGACAGGAGAATGGCCATGATATGCTATACATGAAACCCCCTGCTGCTGCTCCACTTGTGGAATGGCTCTTGATCCAGCAGAAGTGCCTGCTAATGTAAGAGGAAAGGAGACAATTTCTCCAGCACCCCATGGCACCTTCCACACTGGTTCCACAGCAAACCTCCAAAAAGGATCTGGGGAACGAGTCACAGTGCCAATCAGCAAATGTTGCTGCTGTTGTTAAACTTACTAGTCACCTAGGCGGCCCCCAAGCAACTGACATTGAAGGACACATGCATAAATACAATAGAAAAGAAAAATCAAATGAAAACAGTTCATACGGCGTGTTAGAAAGCAAAAATAAGTAATAGCCCCCATTCCATAACAGCGATAACTACATTGGCAGCATGGTGACAAACAAACCAAATCCTCCACCCAAAACCACACCAATATAGGAATATAGGAAGCTGTCTTAAACTGAGTCAGATGGTAACGAGTCCATCTAGCTCATGCCTGTCTACACCAGTGATGGCCAAACTACTGGATGGGAATACACTGTAACTGGAAAAGGTTTTCCATGTTTTTAACTTCCTCCACTGATAACAATTTTAGTTTAGCATAGGAAATTTAGTTTCCTAAATTAATTTGGGAAATTCATTTTTAAAACTGCATGCAGCACTAACTTAATATATTAACATTGCATACACACAGACAAGACATGCAGCAATCTAACACATTATGTTACTCTTGGGCCTTCACAAACTGTTCACCCATTGGGTTTCAAAACCAGATTCCTATTGCACTGTTGGAACACATACTTTTTGTTGGAGGAACTAGGCATTAACATTTGATCTCACTTGACTTTCAGAGTGTGTTAATTAATTCAGCTATATAGTGGCTAAGATTATGATCCAGGATGGAGTGGCATACAAAGGATGAACAAGTTAAATCAGTGATGATAGATTGGGCAAGAGATCTATGACATTACATAATGTTTGAGGATTGGGAAAGATTGTGGAAGAAAGGGGTTAAGTTCACTGCATGTACAATGTTAAAGGAAAATATAATGAAAATGATGTATAGATGGTATTTGACCCCTGTTAAACGAGCAAAGACGGGACGCGGGTGGCGCTGTGGGTAAAAGCCTCAGCGCCTAGGGCTTGCCGATTGAAAGGTCGGCGGTTTGAATCCCCGCGGTGGGGTGCGCTCCCGTTGCTCGGTCCCAGCGCCTGCCAACCTAGCAGTTCGAAAGCACCCCCAGGTGCAAGTAGATAAATAGGGACCGCTTACTAGCGGGAAGGTAAACGTCGTTTCCGTGTGCAGCTCTGGCTCGCCAGAGCAGCGATGTCACGCTGGCCACGTGACCCGGAAGTGTCTCCGGACAGCGCTGGCCCCTGGCCTCTTAAGTGAGATGGGCGCACAACCCCAGAGTCTGTCAAGACTGGCCCGTACGGGCAGGGGTACCTTTACCTTTACCTTAAACTAGCAAAGATGTATCATAATTGTGATAATCTATGTTGGAAATGTAAAGAAAAAGAAGGTACTTTTTAGCACATGTGGTGGACCTGCCCCAAGGTGAAAGACTTCTGGGAAAAGATTTATAATGAATTGAAAAAAATGTTGAAATATACATTTATAAAGAAACCAGAGGCCTTTCTTCTTGGAATAACAAGTTTGGAATTGCCCAAGAAAGATGTTAAATTATTTTTGTATGCCACAACTGCTGCCCGAGTTTTATTAGCTAAGAAGTGGAAAATGCAAGAAGTACCAACTGTGAAAGAATGGCAGATGAAGATGATGGATTTTTCGGAGCTAGCCGACCTGACCAGAAGAGTCCACAAACAGAAGGAGGAGTAGTACCAGGAAGAATGGATGGAATTTAATGATTATTTAGTTAAATACATTAAGTTAAATTAATTGGAAAAAGCTTGCAATTACCAGATAGGCTTAATTCATCACAAGTTATGTGATGAATTAATATGTTTAATGCTGAATTGGTAAGACAGAATGATGTTAAGTGATTAAGTTAAATTTATAAGAACTTTGATTTGGAAAACCGTTAAAATGATATGCATTGAAATTCAACTAGGGGGATACGAGGAAGTCACTTAACAATGTTAATAAGATTAGCTTTAATAAAGTTATGTTTTATGTTTGTTTGTTTGTTTGTGTGTGTGTGTGTTTATAATTTTGTGAAAATCAATAAAAAAATTGAAGGGGAAAAAAGGTTATGATACCGGAAGAGGGCCAGCCCACCTATGAGACAAGATGAGGCAACTGCCTCAGGCAGCAGGATTCACCAGAGTAGCAGATCCTGATGTCCATCTTTCTTTCCTCCTGTCCATCTTTCTTTCCTCCTTTCTTTGTTCCTGATGTAGATCTTCCCTCACCCTTTCTTCCCCGGTGGGGAGGAGGGTGTCATTTTGGGGCCCGCCTCAGGTGCCAAAATATCTTGGCTACGAAGTCCCCAGTTCAAACAATGAAGCCCCACCCTCTCAGACTCAGCTCCCACCTTGCAACAATCCTGCCTCTTGCGAAGATTTTCATTATAATTATTAGAATTAGAGCCAATATGAAATTCCATTAAAAGAATTATTCAGTTCAAACTATGGTGGACCTTGGGGAGTGAAATATGACCCCTAAACCTCATATTGTCTATTGCAGCCACCATCTGTTTCAAGATTTGTGAGCTGCAATTTTGCTCCCCGACATCTTAGTGGCTGGAGGTTACTGTGTTTCTGTTCTCAGGATTCTCAGAGAGCAGGAATAATTGTCCTCAGGAATGCTCATACCAGTAATCCATGAAAAGGAAACATGGTGGCCAACAACCAACCATAGCAATGTTGTGGTGCAACATTGTTACTGATATTCACTGCAAATTTCACCACTTTTTGTATCCTTCCCAAATAGCCGAAAGTGCCCTAAGTTCTGGAGCCTGTAAACTAGGGAGATAAAAATAGGAAAACATTTTGGCTCAGATCTAATTCTAAATTGCACATGTCCATAAATTAGCACTCCTTCTAGTTGCATAGGATACAGTCCAACACACATGATTACATGGAAGAAAGTTCTATTGAGTTCAATAGGACTTATTTCTTGGTAGACATGCATAGGACCTCCCTGTAGTGTTTCAATATTAAATTCATGCTGGGTGGACATATTGCTTATTGGATAGACAAATCACTTGGTGGTCTCGTCAGTTACAATTTACTCTTACTCAGCAAGAATTTACAACATTTCTTTCAGTCCCTACTTTGGCATAAGATCTGTCATAGTCAAGATCAGACTGATGGAGAAAGAGATGACAAACCATTTCGGATCAGAACTGACAGGCAGGCCCCTGCTGAATTCAAGAGAGTTCAAGGATTAACCGCAGGATTTTACGGTATAGAATTAAAACCTACATTAATCTAAAGCGTCTAATTATAGCTTCTGCACAAAGACTTTATGGTAACTATTTTCCAACTCTAAACAAATGAACTGCAAAGCTTTAAATCTCATGCACTGAGGTTGTTCACTTATGCACAAAAATATTCACACCCTCTAAAAGTTTTAATTTCAGACTCATGCTCTAGGGGGGTTATTGTTTGGCTGTTTTTGTTTTACTTATTTTCTTGTTTTTATCCTGTATTTTACTCTGTGAACTGCCCCGAGATCTTTTGATGAAGGGCAGCGTATAAATCTCATAAATAAATAAATGGTCATTAGTTGCCGTCACTTCAGTACAAGAAACGGATGCAGCCCATACAGTCCACACATGGAATGGAAATCAATGGTCAAGCTCATAACCTACATGCAACAAGTCCCCAATCCAATATCTGGCTTCTCCAGTTAAAAGGATTTTGGATAGCAAGACTTGAACTTTTTTTTTTTGGTCTCTGGAGACCCTGTGGAGTGCAACACTGACCTAAGTAGACCTATGGTCTGACACTGTATAAAACAGCTTCATTTGTTATGTAAATATATTAAGGAGGTAGCCATTTTGGGAATGGACACCCTCTGGGGCAGCATTTTTTCAGAGCAGTGACAACATTCCCTCAAAATTCCAAGTTTGCCTGTTGGTGATCCCTGGTTTACAAAAAGGGGCACATTTTGCAGATCCCCCTATTAGTGAGCAGAACTGGCAAAGGTCTGCCTCAGACTGAGGCTGCCTCATATATCCACATGCCTGTTTATTTTCATTGGAGTCACTTACTTTCATCCGAGTTCACAAAAGATGACAAAACCGTCTCAGAGTGCTTTACCCAACAAGGAACAAGACAAAAGATCAGGTTGTGTATTAGATGCAGTACAAGTGTTCTTTCTAGACCATGGTCTTGCCTTGCATTCCATCAAAATCTTATCCCACACATCTCACGTTCCAAGAATACGATCCTGTGCAGCCACCTTCTCAGACCTAATTCTACAAAGACATGTAGGGTCTACTCCTGCAAATTCACCTGTGACCTTGCTTAGCCACCTAACATAACCAATGCCACCACAACAGCCATTGCTAATATTTGTTAATGTCCTTTAAGCTGGGGATGGAGAACATGTGAATTCCAGATGGTGCTGAACTACAATTCCCATCATGCCTGGCCACTAATATTACTTGCTGGGGCTGATGGGAGTTGTATTTCAGTAACAACTGGAGAGCCACAGGTTCCCCCACCCCTGCTTTAACTGAAGTAGTCTCTCTGCATTTGCAAACTAAGCTTTACTTTTAAAGTCCCCAATTAACTATATTGTTGGAGAGCCATAGGCATTGCTATATTGCAGCACACATGTGGACACACAGCAGTGAAAATTACCCAACCATCAATTTAAGTGGGGGAAATACGGTTTATATATGTCGCAGGTGCAAAAGCAGGGGAGTAAAACTAACATCCAATTGCAGCATCTCTTCTGAATTTTGGAGTTACATAAATTATTTTCAAATTCTGAGTGTCGCTTAAAATTAATTGCGCTACTCTGCGGTAGCTGGTCTAACCCAACTGCGGTGAAGTGAAGAAGTCTGCATTTCTGTCTGTTCCAGATACAGATTCTCCCCAGTAATTAGGACACTGGATGAGGAAGGAACACAAAAGCTACAAAAAGAAATGAAGTCATTTGAGCAAAAAAGGATTACTAGTGGCAAACAGCAAAAGACCGTATTCCAGATTAAGGCTTTCTGAAACAATCCTTTGTGCGGGATCTTTCCTAAGTTTCTGAACAAAGCTATTCGCCGGTATTTTTTCTTAACGCTTATTGCACAGAAACCAGGAAATCTGAAAATGCAAGAATTCGGGTAAGTCCTTCTTTTTTAAATGTCTGAAATTTGGGGGGCCGTTTTTAAAACCGTGTGTTTCACATCCATTTTTTCAACTGAAGAAAAACTCACCCTTTTTGTTCTTAAATGCTTTTCTTTTTCTAAAACATAGCTTTCATTTCCCGGCCCAGGTTAGACTTACCTGGGGAAAAGCACAGCAGCTGCAAAAAGGGGACGGGCGATGAAATTGATCGCACTGTTATAGGTGAAACACTTTTAGAAACACTCGTGATAATTGTATAGAGAGAGACAACCTTCTTAATGGAGCTCCAGAGCCCCACGTTGGAAACTTCACATACCTTGAGGACTTCCATTGGCACTTGAGTAGCTGGAGGGAGACTGGCTGGGAGGCTGACGTTGATGGCTGGTGTCTGACTCAGCGCCACTCTCTGCTGCATGAACTGGGCTGCTTGCTGTTTCTGTTGCTGCTCTCGGCGCTCCTGCTCCTGCATCTGCTCACGCATGAGCTGCTGTCGTAGCAAAATCCGTGATGTCATACTGGAGGAGCTTAGCGGGGGCTTCGAAGCTCCAGGGTGCTCAGAGCTGCTGGGGGAAAAGACCAGAAGACACAGATAGTTCCATTACTCATCAATTGCATTGGCTGGACTCGGTAGACTTGCACTGGGGGTGGGGGGGGGAGCACATGCGCGAGGGGAAGGGAATCTTTGTCAAAGCATACATAGCACGGGCTGAGATTTTTAACTAGTTGCTCGGTCAGTGGGTCTTAGCAGCCTGGTTATGTAAAATTCATACCTTTCCCTTTCAAGTTCAACTCTGAATGAATCGTTCAAAACTTAATGCACAGCTCTGATATGCATAGTTAAATACTGCTGCGTGGTAAGCACTCAAATGATTTTATAACCACTATAGTTTAGGTGCGTGTATCATAGAATCATTAGAATTGTAGAGTTGGAAGGGACCTTGAGACCCCTCCAGCCCAATCCTTTGCGATGCAGGAATCTCAGCTAAAGCATCCATGACATATATATAAATAAGTTATATTTTTCTCTCCTTTCAAGCAAGGTTCCTTTTTGTCAAAAAAGTCTGGTGGTGGAGCTAACCATTTCAAAACAATCAAATAAACTGTGCAATCCCTATACATGTCGACTACTAAAAAAAAAAGGTTTGATTTCAAAGGAAATTGGGTATAGGACTGCACCCTAAATTACCGTTCTGGGTCCCTTGTTTTGATTGATTTCATGTAGTAAGGCAGAAATGCATCCTCACAGCTGATAAAATGACAAACATGGAAACTGCTTTTTATTATTAATATTCTGCAAGGGAGTTATTGTCTGAGAAAGCACATGGACTCTGCATGTATTTCTGGGTCATGGCCAATCACCACGAGCATATTTTTGACCTTTAGATACTTCTTAAACAACAACACAATCCTAGGTAAAGGTAAAGGTACCCCTGCCCGTACGGGCCAGTCTTCCCAGACTCTGGGGTTGTGCGCCCATCTCACTCAAGAGGCCAGGGGCCAGCGCTGTCCGAAGACACTTCCCGGTCACGTGGCCAGCGTGACATCACTGCTCTGGCGAGCCAGAGTTAACACAATCCTAGGACTATTGTAAATATTTCAGCCTAAATCTCTTAAAAGACCTCCAGGAAACAAGCACACAAGTGTATTCTGGTCTAAATTTAATCTGCTGGCATACTGCATCAAAGCATATAAAAATGGAAGTAACCCAGTACCACACATTGATTCCACAGCATGTAATCAAAGAAGCTGATTGCCACTTATGAGAAGGGGAGAAGTTGTGGGGTGACTTTTCACTCACTGAACCTGAAAGTGAGTTTAAGTCTACAGTCAAACCTTGGTTCCCAAATGCCTCCGTTTTGGAACGTTTCAGCTCCTGAACACCACAAACCCGAAAGTAAGTGTTATGGTTTCCAAATGTATTTTGGAAGCCAAAAGTCTGACACGGCTTCCGTTTGAGTGCAGGAAGCTCCTACAGCCAATCAGAAGCGATGCCTCGGTTGTTGAACATTTTGGAAGCTGAATGGGCTTCCGGAACGGATTACGTTCAACAACCAAGGTTTGAATTTGTGTGTGTGTGTGTGTGTGTGTGTGTGTGTGTGTGTGTGTATGAGAAACCTTTATTGCGGTCTGGAGTTCATACCGATAAGAGATAAAGTATCAATAGACTGCCCACCCCTAATATATATATGCAATTAAAATAGAAATTTAAATAAGGGTGTTTTCAGAAGTGAACATTAGGTGAGCATTTCCACCTCTGCAAAAAATGAAGTTCAGCCTATGGTTCCCTTTTAATCAGTACAGTGGTACCTCGGGTTAAAGACGCTTCAGGTTACAGACTCTGCTAACCCAGAAACAGTACCTTGGGTTAAGAACTTTGCTTCAGGATGAGAACAGAAATCGTGCACCGACGGCGCTGCGGCAGCAGGAGGCCCCATTAGCTAAAGTGGTACCTCAGGTTAAGAACAGTTTCAGGTTTAGAACGAACCTCCGGAAAAAATTAAGTACTTAACCCAAGGTACCACTGTAATCACTTCCAGGGAACCATACAAATTTCTCAGCAAAGGTAGGTAATATTAAGGACCTCCATGGATTCTATCGCTATAGATTTTGCTATTGAAAACAAATTAGGATTCATTTCCCTAGGAGGAAAAAGTTGTGTATGTTTTGAGAAAAACCCCAAATAGGGACAGAAATTGTTAAGAGTGCCCCACTAGGCATAAAAGATGGACAAACAGAGCAAAGTCTCATCCTCCCCAATTAACATCCAGAGCTGTACATTATTAACATATCTAAATAAGCGTGTTTTCATTCTTCATGTCAATAATCTGTAGTTTGAAATGTGAGTATTTTAAGACCAAAAAAAGGTTTAAACCCACATTTCAGACCGAACTATTTTTTTCCCTCCAACATCCCGCCGCCCAAAAGGATGGGGGTAGGGGTGGAGAATGATGACCATCTTGCTGTTTCAGGCCTGTCAGGTTGAAACATTCCCAGGGAGACTGATCCTTTTGATAAAACAAGAGAAAAAACCTTTGCGGTGAAACTAATGCAGCTGCGGAATAATCGCACTAATTAGCTGCTCAAGAGAAGTCACTGACTGTGATACTCACAGAGAAAAGGGAATACTTTCAATTAAGGGCGAAGTGTTCTCATATCCTACAATGAATCACAGGGAATCCCTAACTTTTTAGTGGGAAAGTTCATACTTTGCGTAAACAGCTACTGATTTTCATCAAAAGGAAAGAATTGGAACAGAGAATGCTATACAAATCCCCCAACAAGTACCATCTTCTTGTATCCAGCCCAGGGCGGAATGGGGAGAAAAATATGTTGCTTAATTTTACGTTAATGTTTACAGAGTGACAGATCTAGCATCATCACCTAGCTCAGCCTTTCCCAACCTTGGGTGTTGGACTACAACTCCCATCACCCCTGCCCACTGGTCCTGCTAGCTAGGGAAGATGGGAGTTGTAGTACAACAGCTGCGGGTCCAACGTTGAGAAAAACTGGCCTAGCTGTTCACCATTATTGCAGTTGCAGATCTCCCTCAAACAATTTCAAACCCACCATACTCCCTTTTAAAAATCTGTATTTTATATAACAACTTCAGAAGCAGAAGACTGTAAGAATGTGACAGGTTGAGGCAGTTTTGCAAAGTTGATAGACACAACAAATAAATAAATAAATAAATAAATAAATAAATACTGTAACAGTAATCTAACATTTTGAATGTTGCACTTTGAAAGATTCATAAATTGATCTCTTGCCCAAGGACAACCTCCAAAACATTTAAACATAGAGTATGAAAGGAAAATTCAAGATTCTAGGCATCAAAAGTCCCAAACCTGTAACATTAGAACCAGTTTCATATTTAGGGAATGCTCCAGAGCAAATTTAGAGAGGGGGAAAAGGGGCCTGCGATGGTAAAAATTGGCCCTGCTCCCCATTCTGCTGTCAGGTTCCTTCCATTAGTGGGCAAGCAGCATGATATCACCTTATGAAAGCTAAATGAATTTAGCTTTCATAAGGTAAATATATAATATATACAGTAAGGTAAATATAATAATATGGAAACTAGCTTCAACACTTCCCAAACCTATGACAGATGTTTAGGTGGTTGGGGCCAACTGAATACCCAAGGTAAATACTACCAGATTTCACATTCTACTGTCAGTGGAACAGACTCCCTTGGAAGTCTCCCCCCACCCTCTTTTTCACAGAACTGGATGAAATTTACAGGCATAATAGCCCTGACAGCCTGCCACACAAAAAAGCCCAAAATTATTTTGCTAGACATATTTTAATGAATAAATACATAAAAGAACCATCTATAACTTCGGTAGAATGGTATTGAAATTGAAGGTGAAGATGGATCCTGACAAATTTCCATCTTCCGAGAAGATGGATCCTGACAAATTTCAGAACTGGGGACCTGTGAACCAACCCTGCTTCACCTTGGACAAGAGCAGAATCCCTCTAAGGCACCCCACTTCAGTTCAGGACTTGGGATTTGTCAGAATACTCTACACACGCTGAGTTATGCACTGTAGTTATTGAGGCTGGTGATTAGCGACAAGCATCAATGCGCAAGAGGCCTCAGGTTTTTAACTCTACATATAAGATTTTATTATTGCTACCCTGCCTGTTAAGTGTGTGTTCTGTAATATGGTGGGCCCACAACTTATGCTCACTTTACATACATGATCACAACCTTAATGTGTGGGGCAGGTGTGTTTCTGCGTAGATAAATAAATGGAGAGTGGGGAAAACCCACCATTGCCTGCTCTCCAATTATTTATTTTCCTCACATCACTCAGTTGGTTAGAGTGTGGTGCTGATAATGCCAATGTCATGGCACCCTCCCTGTGGAAAACCCTCCCTTCAGATGCCAAGGAGATAAAGAACCACCCAACTTTTAGAAGACATCTACCGGGAAGTTTTTAATGCTTGATGTTTTACTATGTTTTAATATATGCTTTAGGGATGTGGGTGGCGCTGTGGGTTAAACCACAGAGCCTAGAGCTTGCCGATCAGAAGGTCTACGGTTCGAATCCCCGCGACAGGGTGAGCTCCCGTTGCTCGGTCCCTGTTCTTGCCAACCTAGCAGTTCGAAAGCACACAGTGCAAGTAGATAAATAGGTACCGCTCCGGCGGGAAGGTGAGCGGTGTTTCCGTGCGCTGCTCTGGTTTGCTCTGGCCACACGACCCGGAAGCTGTACGCCGGCTCCCTCGGCCACTAAAGCGAGATGAGCGTCGGAACCCCAAAGTAATTTGCGACTGGAACTAACAGTCAGGGGCCCCTTTACCTTTACCTTTAATATATGCTGTAAGCTGCCCAGAGTGGCCGGGGAAACCCAGACAGGTGGGTGGGGTATAAATAATAAAATGATTATTCATATTATAAGGTTGCAGGTTCAATCTCCGTATGGGACAGCTGCATATTCCTTCATTGCAGAGGGCTAGACTAGATCCCTCCCAAGTCTACAATTTTAGGGTTCTACCTGCACACCCATTGGGTTTTCCTTGCTTACAGGGCTCTGGGAAGGAGGTGCAAGGGCTCTGGGTGTGTCCCACAACCTTTCCAGAGCCCAATACACAGTCCTTCACCTTCTGGGGAGGGTGGGGGGTTCCCACTATTTTGCTTTTGTGCACAGAGCCCCAGAACCAAACCCTCATATAAGTGGCAGGCCAACTGTACTTCAAATCAAAGCGCCGCCTGAAGCCTCCGGGACTAAAAAAATTAAAAAGCTCTAGATAGTCAGACAGACATATGCTAAACCAGGGCATCAGGTTGCAACACTTTCTTAGGACCTTGTATTTTGTCTGGAGGTTGCACTTTTTTCAAGATCTTCCGTGCATGCAAAAGGCTGTATTATGCAACTGTTTTAACACACATAAGTGCATGTGCCTGAGCACACATGCCTCTCATCATCAAAATCACAGACCTGGAGAGTAAACTGGCAACGGTGGAGAGACTAAGTTGATTATAAAATGTTCTGCTCATCTTTGGTAGTAAGGAAAGAGCCAGAAACAGATTTAGCACAGGCAGAATTTGAGATAAGCATAATGTTGCTTTTATTCATGCACATAATGTG
The DNA here is from genome assembly GCF_964234715.1 of Podarcis melisellensis. NCBI lineage: Eukaryota > Metazoa > Chordata > Lepidosauria > Squamata > Lacertidae > Podarcis > Podarcis melisellensis. The sequence goes on from NC_138529.1 coordinate 95,416,153, forward strand.
GAGTATTCTGTTACCAGGCGGGCATAAAGAGCATTCATTAGGTGTGAAACTCCAAAGTGGAGAGACATTCCGTTCCCATTCCATTTTCCAGCTACTGCCAACAGTCCCCCCGGCACTGCTCCACCCACCTCAAAAATTAATTTTGGGCTAAAACATTCCCGGTTCAAGCCAGGCCTCCTTTGGCAAGCAAAACAGATTCGCATAAACTGGGACTGTATTCATATGTCCTAATAAAAGCTGCACACTCGCATTGTATAATCTCCTGGCCAGAAAAAAAAAATAGAGCCTTTAAGTTTGAAATTAATAGATCAATTATATATATATATAAATGCCATCTGCATTACACATCGAACCTTTTGCCAATATTTGGATAAAGAAAGCCACAGCAGTAACAGGTTTGCTAGGGAACTGGCAGAGCTTGGCCTTTGCTTGGGACTCTCATGTCAATCAAACCCTCTGACATTAAGCATTCTAGTAACACCACAGTATTATGTGGCACCTGCTACTGGCTAAACTGGGTGGGGTGGGGACAAAAGACAAGAAGCAATGATGAACCTCAGGAAATACTGCATTGCACTACTAAAAGATCTAGGTGCATCTTTTAAAAGTACAGTATATAAGGTATATAAGTATAAACAGTATTTATTGGGGTGGCAGGTTGTTCTAAAAGTATCTATTCTGCAGTTGCATATTCCACTCACTTTCCTTCCATCTGGGGGTTATACTGCGGCCTTCAAGTTAGTCAAAAAGAAAGAAAGAGAAAAAAAGTCTGAGTAAATTAAAATGCATACAGTTGTGAACTCTTGAAGTTCTTAAACCTTCCAGCCACGGTTACACGAAAGCAAGTCTGTCATAGGACGCATTAATGTAAACATCCTGCTCCCCAAAAAGTACAGGTCTAAATTGCATTCCCAGCTCTGAACAAAAGCCGAAAGCTTTCACTAAGGAAGATTTATCTCTGTGTTGCTTGAAGGGGTGTGTGTTTTAACCTATTTGGCTTGATGCGCTATAGAGATGTCTATTGTTACATCTAGTGTACGAAAGAACTAGATTAGTTTGGAATGTGAAGGGATGAAAGGATTAAAATGCGCCCTTCTGTTCCTCGCTACCCTCACCCCCCACCCCCAAATATCCAGCCAATCTAAAGCTAATCTTCAGGCTACTGCTTCGAGTTCCCAAAGCTTTTGCCATTTATGCTTCCAACAAGCAACAGGAAAATGTGAACCACTGATTAGTAGTCAAACAAGTGGCACTGGGGAAGAGTTCTGTTCTGAAAGCTGCATCCTGGAAGCCCTGTTCATCTTCACGTGCAAAAGATCGAGGAGAGAGCCTTGAATGGGACGAATAACGTGATGGCTCTCCTGCTGTACCTCATACTGAAAGAACGTATCTCAGCTACCTAGTAGACATCAATATGGTGCCTTCAACTGAATTCTGTTGGGGGTTTTCTCAGGTAAGCAACTTATCAAACACCACTTAAGGTAAATTCCGCCTGAGGGTTTAGTCACTGCTGTTTTAATAAAGGTAAGAGGAGGACAAAATGGTGAACTGATGGTGCAGGGCAAGTTGAAATAGTAATAACAGAGCTTTCAAGAGTTGAGCAATGCACCCCTCTCGCTAAAATTAATGAAGCAGCATTATTCAGCCAAGATGAGACACCAGTCAAATGTTTTAAGTGTCTGGGAACAGCATAACACGGCCTAAATAATCTTTTGATTAAAGGCAGCTGTCTAAGAAGTCCAGTGGTAAGTGAAGTAAAAAAAACTTTTAATGCATCTGCTAGCTGATTCATATTTGTTGGGATGGAAAGGGGCTGCAGTTACATACAGTCCACACAGAGAGAGAGGGTGCAATCCAGGTAAAATTAGGAGTTCATACTATGTCCCAGTGAAAAACTATGGCATAGTTGAATGAGGTTTAATCCAACCAATTTGAATTTGTTTAGGGTTGATTAAAGCTTCTGCATCGTATAAACAATTTATTTTGTGAGTGAAGGAATCCATATAAAGACACAGGGATCAAACTACCCAATGATAAGATGGGAGCTTTATAATTCTCTTCTCCACTTTCCTTCTTAAACAAGAGGAGCTTAAGCATTCTGCAAGCCTGAGCAGAGGAAGGTAGATTTGGGAGAGACTGCTTAAATCTCCCCTCCTTGAATGTGTTCAGAATTGCTCTTTCCAAACTGTTTTCTAATGTGTTTTCTAACGAGTAATTTGGAAGGAAGGAAGGAAGGAAGGAAGGAAGGAAGGAAGGAAGGAAGGAAGGAAGGAAGGAAGGAAGGAAGGAAGAATCTAGGGCAAATCTCCACTGACGTTGCTTTCCAAAAACATTATCAGATGCCCACCTCCATGGATACGTCCCTCAAAGGGTGAACCATGTTGCACAGTTCACAACTGTGTCACTTCCCAATAACTGCACTGAGATTAGAAGAGCCACAATTCAGGGGTAGACCATATGCTTTGAATGCCCCTGACACAACCCCTGGTAACTTCACAGGGCCATGGGGCGGGCAGGCGCAAGAGAAGGTCCCAGATCTAATCACACAGTGTAGAACTTTGGTTGCCTTCAACTCTGCCACCCCTCCTCTTCTTCACGATGGTTGCAGCGACGTCCCCTCCTTTCCCCGTTTGGTTTGCTTCTCTCTCTCTCTTTGCTACGCTTTTAGCAACAGTTGCAGCCTCCTCTCTCTTTCCGCCCCCCCCATCCCACTTTTTGGCAGTAACAGCAGCTGTGGCAGTGTGGTCCTGTTCCTCAACTTCCCTGCACCTTGGCTCACTCTAGAAAGGGAGGTGTTGGAGAGCATCTCTGGGAGGCAGCCCCCCCCCCCGCACCAGTGCATCAATCCTACTTTCCATGCAAGGGACAGTCCTGTATCTCTAAGGTATATTACGGAGTATCGCCCAGAGAGCCAGTGCCACTATTAGGGTTGCCATAAGCCATCAAGAACTGCATCTGGGCAGGAACCCCTTTAATGCCAGGAAATTTTGTCTGTGGAGATTTTTGTGATTTGGGGGGGCTCTAAAACTCATTTTGGGGGGACGACCACTTTACTTAAAAAGCTCAACAACTTTTCTGTCTGTACAGTGGTACCTCGGGTTACAGTCGCTTCAGGTTAGACGCTTCAGGTTACAGACTCAGCTAACCCAGAAATAGTACCTCGGGTTAAGAACTTTGCTTCAGGTTGAGAACAGAAATCGCGGGGTGGCGGCAGCGGGAGGCCCCATTAGCTAAAGTGGTACCTCAGGTTAAGAACAGTTTCAGGTTAAGAACGGACCTCCAGAACGAATTAAGTTCTTAACCTGAGGTACCACTGTATTTTCACTTTCTGAAATATGGCCACCTTAATCACTATAGGCAATACAGCACCGAGCTATATGGCCCAATGGTCTGACTCTGTATGAAGTGGCTTCCAATATGTTCAGCCTGGAATCATTCGTAATAAATGGATCGCTAACTTGTTTCTACATGAAATCATAACCCTTTATTAACCTTGCATTGTTTCATTGTTCGTAGAGGCAGAAACGAACTTTTAAATGGTTGTAAGGAGCAAGTCCTCTCACTGGTAAGTAAATACTTCAGAATCATTATCTACTATTCGTTCCTGCCCCCTTTAACCAGAAATGTAACAAACCCTGATTTGTAAATTGTGCACTAACTGTAAATAGTATTATTGGTGTCTACTGTTGGAATACCCATAGAATACCCTGTAAAACATAATAATGGAAGCAGTTTAGAAGAGTCAATACATTTGTAGTCGACAATACACAACAACACACGCCAGTGTTTTTCTTCTTATATCTATTGTAACATTTTGTGCTTCATCCCTAAACTTAACAATTGATTGCAGGCTGTACTGAAACTGGATTCAACTGTCCTGTTAGCTGGCATGATCTAAACTAGAGCCATTTAGAAAACAACAACTTTGCATTCAACTTTGTCATTTGCTGCCACGGATAGAACAATAAACCTGGCAAAAATTGTTTTTATACACGGAATGATAAATACATGCATTGTTGATAATAGCTGCTGTGCGGCAAGTATCCCACAGAATATAGGATCAAAACACCTGATAGAATAACCCAGATGCTCTGGAAAGCCTCAACAGTTAGGATAAAAAATCACAAGCCTCAACTTCCATGCCGGGATAAAGTTTTTGCAGAATTGCAATAGGTGCCCCAGAATGAGACAGCAGCAAGGAAATCCAACTGTTATTTCCACTCAGCTAGACTTTAAAGCAAAAATGACCCAGACCTGAGTATATAGCATGCAGGACTGGCATGTATAACAAGACTTTCATTTTAGAGATTAAGGGCCAGGAATCAGGATGCATTGCGGCTTCTCTTAGTTAAAAAAAAAAAAAAGATTTGTGATGTGCAAGTGATGGACAGGGTATATCTTTTGAAAAGGATAGATCAAAACAATGTGCCCTTCATGTACAGGTCTGAATCCTTCATCATTTCATTCGAATGGTTGGTACTAGGGGTGAAGGAGGACTTTGTTTTGTTCAGGATTTAAATGTGAACCTCACCTACCCAAACACTATGTGAAATGAAACACAGCTATCCCTTCTATATTCACAGTCTTCCAGCTTTTGTTGCGCAGCTCTCCAATTCGAAAATGTGTACAAAAATATGAAAATAGGATTTCAGAAGGAGAGGTCAAAGTTAGAAACAGAACTGTTAGAACCCAATACTAAAAATTTGTCTAGGATGTATAACTTGCTGTTGAAATGGAATACACAGGATGAAACGGTGAAATCAGCTATGATTAAATGGGCACAGGATATCCGGTCATGACATTATGTTTGCTGACTGGGAACAGTTATGGACCACTGGTGTTAAGTTCATGGCATGTAATGCCTTAAAAGAAAACATAATGAAAATGATTTACAGGTGGTACATGACCCCAGTCAAGCTTGCAAAAATTTACCACTTGCCCAACAACAAATGTTGGAAATGTAATGAGGCTGAAGGTACCTTTTATCACCTTTGGTGGACCTGCCCAAGGATTAAAGCCTTTTGGGAAATGATCTATAATGAAATTAAGAAAGTCCTTAAATGGACTTTTCCTAAGAAACCTGAGGCTTTTCTCCTGGGCATGGTTGGCCAAATGGTGCCAAAAAAGGATAGGACTTTCTTTATGTATGCAACTACAGCAGCAAGAATCCTTCTGGCAAAGTATTGGAAGATGCAAGAACTACCTACTCTGGAAGAATGGCAGACAAAGGTGACAGACTTTATGGGATTGGCAGAGATGACTGGCAGAATCCGCGACCAGGGGAAGGAGACGGTGGAAGAGGATTGGAAGAAATTCAAAATATATCTTAAAAATTGTTGTAAAATTGAGGAATGTTAAGATGTCAAGGGGTAAGAAGTAGAGAATTACAGCTGTAACTAACAAATTTAAGGAAATTTAATGAAAAGGAATTAGATAAATTGACTAAAGGGTTGCTAAAGAATTTTGGAATAAGGATGCAGCGAAAGGGAGGTAAGGGGAAGTCGATATATGTTTAATGTTGTGTATGTTTTTGTTTTGTGATGTGTTTGTTTTTTATTATGTGTTTGAAAAATTAATAAATTTTTTTATAAAAAACAAAACAAAAATATGTACCCATATGTGAAAACTCTGCATAAAAATGCACATAATAGTGAAAATGACACAAATGTTCAAAGAAATTGCTTGCAAAAAATGTGCATATTAAGAAAAGGTATATGCAAAAGTGTGTGTGTGTGTGTGTGTGTGTGTGTATTCAGAGAAATCTGTACTAAACTGCTGGTGAATTTTCACTTTTTAAAAAATAAATAAATCACCCACTGATACAGAAATTAACAAATCACAAACTGATACAGAAAGAGATGAACTTAAGACTGATCCATCCCTAGTTAGTAGTCATACTTTTTATTATGTTTAGCATGTTTAGCCTGTTACAATCCATCTGTTTCCCCAAAACATGAAAATGAGCTCATGCTAGGCTGCTTATGACAAACAAGAGGTCATCTCAAGCAGCAGGAAATTTTTGCTGAATTTTGTTTCATGTCATGAAGTGTGATAGAAGAGCATTCATGTGGGCTTGTACATTTTATATGCTAGTTTTAATAGATGCCAATTGGAGAGAATAGTTTCACACTGAAAGAACTTTGAACAGAATTCAACAAGCTTAGTATGAATCAACAGTGTGATGCCGCAGCAAAAATTAAAAACTAAAAACCAATGTTATTCTAGGATTATTTCACTGTTTTCTGTCTTGGTCAGACCACACCTGGACTACTGTGTTCAGTTCTGAACACCACAGTTTAAGAAGGATATTGAAAAGCTAGAACGTGTACAGAGGAGGGCAACCAAGATGATCAAGGGTCTAGAAACCAACCAAGCCTTATGAAGAACGGTTGAGGGAGTTGGGTATTATTAGCATGGAGAAGAACAGACTGAAGTGATATGTTAGCCATCTTCAAATATCTAAAGGGTTGTCACATGGAAGACAGTGCAAGCTTGTCTCCTCCTCCACCAGAGGGTAGGACTGTAGCCAATGGATTCAAATTACATGAATTATTATTACATAATAATAATAGTATTAGTAGTAGTAGTAATTTCCCCAGCCACTCTGGGCGGCTTCCAACAGAATATTAAAATACAATAATCTATTAAACATTAAAAGCTTCCCTAAACAGGGCTGCCTTCAGATGTCTTCTAAAAGTCTGGTAGTTGTTCTTCTCTTTGACATCTGGTAAGAGGGTGTTCCACAGGGCGGGTGCCACTACCAAGAAGGCCCTCTGCCTTGTTCCCTGTAACTCGCAGTGAGGGAACCGCCAGAAGGCCCTCAGTGCTGGACCTCAGTGTCCGGGCAGAACGATGGGGGTGGAGACACTCCTTCAGGTATACTGGACTGAGGCCATTTAGGGCTTTAAAGGTCAACACCAACACTTTGAATTGTGCTTGGAAACGTACTGGGAAACTAAACATTAGGAAGACCTTTCTGACAGTAAGAGCTGTTCAACAGTGGAATAGAATACCTCAGAAGGTGGCAAACTCTCATTCACTAAAGAGTTGAATGGTCACCTGCCATTTAGCTGTGATCTTGCTTTGCAGGGGCTGGACTAGTGGACCATTTCAATTCTACAATTCTATGATTCTAAGTTGTTGCATGCACAGAATGAGATCTGCTTGCGCAACAATGCTCTTTTCCTCACCTCTCCACCCCCTAAATCTGCTCTTGAGGGTTCTGCTCTAACACATCACCTTGGTGTGTCATCCAGTCCTAGAATATTGACCTGAGACAAACTCTCTCCAGTTTCAAGACAAGCCAACTTTGAACCATTATCAGAATCAGAAGAATCTTTATTTGCATCAGCCACTAGCCATAGCAATAAAATAAAAATGTACTGAAGATGGGGGTAAAAACTTAACTATACAAAATACATTCCAGAGGTTTACATCAATCAAATAATAAAACTTATGCTAATCCCCCCCCTTTTTGCAGTTTTTGCTGCCACCTGATTATCTCGATCTGCTAGAAGAAAGGACATAGGAGCAATGGTTGAGCGACCTGTACCTATACAGCTGCAAATATGTATGTGCAATCATACAAATGTGACACTAGATGGCGATAGTGCGCTATGCCAAATTCAATGTATTTTTTCAAAACCTTTTATAAAAAAAGCATTTTCACAGCTTTTTTTTTATATGTGTGTAGAGTGGTAATAACCTCACTCGAATATTTATAAGGAGCGCAAGCTAGAAGCACACGAGCTACTGATTCAATACTGCCACCTACACATGGCACAAATGTATGTTTCCAGCAGAATTTTTGGAAATCGACCCTCAAGTACAGCTGAAGGCAGCACATTTAATCTTGCATTAAGTGAAAGAGCATCTGAACTTTGGAATTGTTAAATTTTGCAAACAGGGTGCCAATGTATCAGTTGAACCGTTGGTCACGAATCCAGTTTGTGTAACCAACCAGTGTGTTTATGTGTGCATGCACAGACACACTCACAATGCCCTGTGAATGCTCCCATGATGATCAAGTTTAAAGCTTTTTTTAAAAAAAATCTACCATCTGCTAAACAATTGCAAGCATTTAGTATTTTTCCATTTCCCCTCCTTCCTGCCTTTAAAACACACCTTCACAAGCTGCTAAGCAATAAAGCTTTTGCTACTCTAATGAGAGCCTTCCTCATGACCCAAGAATGTTCACTAAATAATTATTAAACTCTGGAGGTGTGGGTTTGGTTTGTTTTTCGCCCGAGTCGCAATTCAATAAAATGCTGCAGGTTGATTTGCTTCAATGCTTCATTCTCTTTTCGGGACTGGTGGGCAGTGGCGTAGCGTGGGGGGTGCAGGGGGGGCCGCAACATCTGGGAGTTAGGGTTAGGGGGCGCAAATCCACGGGTTAGGGGGCGCAAATTACTTGCCTTGCCCCGGGTGCTGACAACCCATGCTACGCCACTGCTGGTGGGATATGTTTCACCAAGAGCTACACAACAAGCAACCACTGAAAATTTCCTACGAGCCAGACCTGTAGGAGATTACTTTCCTACTGACTGGTAAGCAATCCACCACCAACTTTGCTGTTTCCCCCACTGTTTTTACAGCCCCATACATTGAGCTACCACTCAGAAGTTTATTTCTTGAACCAAAAAACGTGGTTCAAGAGCAGCACTGGACAGAGAACCCCGAAGATCAGACCCTAAGAGTCTGGCACTCCTCTGCTTCCAAACCTCATAATGAAATGTGCCACTGCTTTACTTTTTGTCTGTTACACCAGTGATAATAGATATGTTAAGTGCAACAAAGCAATGCCAACTGCAATTGTGTATTTTTAAGAAAAAAGATTTCGCAGCTAAAAATACCCCAAATTAAAAATAAAACCATATTATTCTGTAGTCTTCCTCATCCAGAAAATATACCGTATATTCACACAACTCCTAAAGGAGATGCATTTGACATCAGAAAGTCCACAATGTGTTTCAAATTCAGTGTTTTGCTGGGATGTAAATTCATATTACTTTAACAACAAGAAACCCACGAGAAAGATATATCACTTATCTGTTCTCCGCATTTTAAGTTATTATCATTATCTTGCTCAGGCAGACACAGCTGCTGTGCCTTTTAGATAGCAAGAAGCTGAAGCAGCACAGTAGGTTTAATCTCTCATAATGCTCTTTTTTATGTGTATGTGTGTGTGTGTGTGTGTGTGTATATATATATATTGTATATATACACATACATAAACACACACACTTATCACCATGTTAAAACAGAGAGCTCTTTGCACCCCTCAAATGAAGTGTCACTTACAGATAGCGGCTTTGAAAGGAGCAAGGAATGAACATCGGGATTCTAAGAGCTTCCATCTTCCCCCCCTTCCTGTTTAAGGTGCTCTGCAAAGCCCTTGGAGAAGAGTCCAAGTCAAAGCAAGTCCTGGCACTGGATGTGTCACTAGGGGTGGCTCTTGATAAAGGCCATGGCAACTCCAATCCAAACACAGCTCAGTGCTGAAATGGTGCCCTGGTGTCTCTGCATTAGCAGACCTGTTTAATCCAGCACCTACCTGAATAATGTGAGACAGAGAGAGAGAGAGAGAGAGAGAGAGAGCGCACTTCGTTTTACCAGTGGAGGGAGATGTTGGCTTGGGGAGAGAAAGTGAAGGAACTTGTAGAAGTGAGAAGGCATCCGGCTGAAGACAGGATGCTATTTCAGCTGCTTGTTTTGTTCTCCTGAGCTACTGCACAATATATAGCACCATATGGTCTGGATGACTGATATCTTTGGGTCTCTTTACGGTGAGACACACACACATACACACACACACACACAGTGGTACCTTGGGTTAAGAACTTAATTCGAGGTCTGTTCTTAACCTGAAACTGTTCCCAACCTGAGGTACCATTTTAGCTAATGGGGCCTGCCACTGCACGATTTCTGTTCTCATCCTGAAGCAAAGTTCTTAACCCGAGGTACTATTTCTGGGTTAGCAGAGTCTGTAAGCTGAAGCATCTGTAACCTGAAGCGTCTGTAACCCGAGGTACCACGTGTGTGTATGTGTGTGTGTGTGTGCGTGCGTGTGTGTATCACCATATTCTTTATGGTGTGTATGAGAGAGAGATCTATCTCTATCATCCATCATCTCTCACCTCTCTCTCTCTCTCTCTCTCTCTCTCTCTCACACACACACACACACTATAAAGAAAGAGACCCAAAGATGTCATCCAGACCATACAGTGACACACCAGGTGTGAAGCACCTAGGCATACACTACTCAGGACTTCTTAAAAATCAATTGACTTTAGCAACGTGGGTGAGAGATAGCATCTGAAAAACACGTGTCAGCATTTTACTGCATTCACCTGTGCTTCAGTGCAGCAAGACCAAATAGATACCAGCACAGTTTTCACACGACACTGGGGTTTTGTTCTCACGATTCCTGCAAGCAGTGCTTTAAGAACCCAGTTTACTTTATGGTAACCCAATTATTGCGACATGGCTGCGGATCTCACTACATTTTGTGGAAATGCTATATTAAGCTATACCCTTGATTGTTGGTTAATGAATCTTGAGTATTCTTGCAAACATTAATAATTATTTGAATCCCTAATCCATACTCTGGAGCAGCCTTTCTCAACCTGTGGGTCCCCAGATGTTGTTGAACTACAACTCCCACCACCCCTAGCTAGCAAGGCCAGAGCTCAGGGATGATGGGAGTTGTAGTCCAACAACATCTGGGTACCCACAGGTGGAGGGTCTTGGCAAAGTGGGAGAAGTCGATTCTTTCATTTCTCTTGTCTAGGCCAAGGAAGTAGCCAACCTTCCTCAGTAGGTGGGGCTGCCAAATTTCAAAGAACCATATATAAAATAAATGACTTCCTTATAATCAAACAGAAATCTGTACAGTATAATCCTGTTGCCAAGCCCAAATTATCTTTGTGTATTCTAGTGTCTGTAACACTAAATTTGCTGGTGTGGGGAGGAAGTGTTGTCATGGCTGGAGGAGGACAGAGAAGAATCTGGTTGTAAAACAGCCTTCTTACAAGGGATTTGACTAACAGGGTGAAAGTAACACAGGGTAGCATCAACAGAAGTTAACTTAGACCCAAATAAACTACAACATAAATAAGCTTAAAATGCTGTATTTCCCTGGCAGATCACAGCCTGCCGCTTTTTAAAAGGAAAGTGTTCCTCTTTTAACAAATATTAAAATGCAATGTTAAAATAAAATGGGAAGAAGCTGAATGAATGTATGCAAACCTGAATAAAGCCTGAATGACTAAAACAAACTTCTGAATCTGCCTGGCCAGGCAACATCCTCTCAAGTACTGTCTCCTTTAATTGGTTATTGCAAATAGAAAATTCACCCAGCACAAACAGTATAGACTCAGTATTGCTCTCTCGATGACTTATATAAAAAATGTGATACTATAATATTTACAATATCTAGGTTTAAACCACAAGGACAGGTATATTCAAAGTATGACATACTCTTGAACACTCCTTGCTAAAACAACTGAATGCATCAGAATTAAATGAGCTTTAGTAAAGACCACCCTGTCTTTTAATTTATGCAAGTCCTTAAAATAACAAGGTTATCTTTTCTTTAATGCAAAGGAAATTCTCAAACAATGGTGCTGTTTCATAAACCAATGTGGTCGCTCGTTCCATCTGAAGGGATACATCATACAATCTCTGCTTCAAAGGCCTTGTTTAAAGCAAGCTTCCTCCCCATAGTTTTTAACGTACAGTTCAGAAAAGCCTAATGTCAATGCTAGGGAGGAAGGAAGCCTTTTTCCAAAAGTGATTGTCCATTTCTTCAAAGGCTACCTGAACAGAACAACAAGATACACTAAAAAAGCTTTTTTAGCCAGAAGTTTAACATCATTTTATATGTCACTGTTTATATTCTATATTGCCAATTTAGCTCTGCGCAAATCAGAAATGACCAATAATGGAAATATCACCAGGAAAGAATGTATAGATTTGTCTTGGAGTACAAGGGCCTTAAAGCCTCAGAGGCCGACTCAAAATTAGAACTTTTCACATTCTGCTGCAGAGATTATATTGACTCACTGAGAGTGGTACTGTTCTCTTCAAAGCAATTAGCATCCATTAGGTTTTACAGCCATTCTCTTTCATTCATACTTTGATGTTTTCAGCAAACGGTTACATCATGCATTTATTACTACAGCTGTTAGAATACATATTTGGATTGCTGTTATATTTAGTTTTTAAGAAATGTGTCGTTTGTTTTATCTTCCACTGCATTTCCAACCGAGTATCTATATATCTGTATCAATACACGCACACACAAACCCAACCTCAGCACACTGCACACAGCCGACAAAAATATGAAAGTCCACACCACAATAAATCAGTTACAGCAAGCCTGCTCATGTTTACTCAAACATATGCAACTATGTATGGACACTGCAAACAGGGAAGTGGGTACAAATTGAAACTGCTTCTCTGAAACTGTGGTGAGTCGCAGTTAGGCAAAACAAGTCAGGTACTGCCATCATGATTCTCATTTACCCCCTGCTGGAACTAATGACAGCTTTTCCAGAAGGCAATTTCAATCAGGAAAGGGTTAGAAAATGCCTTTCTCCCCAGTGCCACAGATTTGGTCCAGAATCAAAGTTCCCTGAAGCTTTAAGTTAAAACAAGGTTGAGAAGTCTAACCATGGGTGCACTCAGTGTTTTTTTCTGGAGGTACCCAGGGGTATAAAGGTAAAGGGACCCCTGACCATTAGGTCCAGTCGTGACCGACTCTGGGGTTGTGGCACTCATCTCGCTTTATTGGCCGAGGGAGCCAGCGTATAGCTTCCAGGTCATGTGGCCAGCATGACTAAGCTGCTTCTGGCGAAATAGAGCAGCACGCGGAAACACTGTTTACCTTCCCTCCGGAGCAGTACCTATTTATCTACTTGCACTTTGACATGCTTTTGAACTGCCAGGTTGGCAGGAGCAGGGACTGAGCAATGGGAGCTCACCCCGTTGTGGGGATTCGAACCGCCAACCTTCTGATCGGCAAGTCTTAGGCTCTGTGGTTTAACCCAGAGCGCCACCCGCGTCCCCACCCAGGGGTATGCATACCCCTAAACATTTTGTGAATCTAAGTTTGGCCTCATTGAGGGGCAGTATTTCGATATGAGTAGGAAAATGAGAGTACCCCTAAACATCATCATCATCATCATCATTAAAAGCACTGGGTGTTTGCCCTGTTATTGAAACACAGCTGGCCATTTTCATTGGGCATACATAGCAAAGGCTACTGAACTTTCCACTGGGCTATCAGAAACTTTTGCTCTGCATGCTCCAAAAATTCTTTTAAGGCGAAAATAAGGGCTGTGGTTCATAAGAAATGAGCAGATATCTAATCAGACTGGATCACTGAACACCATCAACTAGCAGTCCAGTGCCTGGCCCATTTTTTATTTTTATTATTTTTTAGAGGAATTATGCTATTGCCTCCTTGATTACTGTAAATGAACAGAGAGGGCTGTAACAAAATACTTTGATAGTTGGAAATCTCTTTCTAACCTCAAAGTGCAGTTTGGGGACACCACACCCTTCAGAGCTGGGCGGGGGGAGGAAAGGCGGGGGGGGCAGCCTGGGGCTACTGTGGCAATCTAATCTTTAAAGAAGTGGTGAGAAAATTGTGCCCCCTCCACCGACATTATTGGAGTCCGAACTCCCATCATGCCCAGCACAGTGATGAGGAATGATGGGAGTTGTGATCCCAGAGCTTCTGGAGGGCTACAGATTCCCCTACAATAATAATTAATAATAATAATAATTTTTTATTTATATCCCGCCCTCCCCAGCCGAAGCCGGGCTCAGGGCGGCTAACAACAACAAAACAGTACAAAAGTACAGCACAAACAACACTCTAAAATCATTCATTATAAAATTAATTAAATTCAAGCCACTGGCCACCATTGGGCCAGAGCTCTGCGAAGATTGCCAAGGGAGGGAGTCAGGCTGAACAGCTCTGTCTTGCAGGCCCTGCGGAACAGCTCTGTCTTGCAGGCCCTGCGGAAAGATGTCAAGTCCCGCAGGGCCCTAGTCTCTTGTGACAGAGTGTTCCACCAGGTCGGAGCCACAGCCGAAAAAGCCCTGGCTCTAGGGCTTTAAAGGTTAAAACCAGCACCTTAAACCTGATCCTGTACTCCACTGGGAGCCAGTGCAGCTGGTATAGCACCGGGTGAATATGATCTCACAGCGAAGACCCCGTAAGGAGTCTCGCTGCAGCATTCGGCACCCGCTGGAGTTTCTGGGTCAGTCTCAAGGGCAGCCCCATGTAGAGCGAGTTACAATAATCCAGTCTGGAGGTGACCGTCGCGTGGATCACAGTGGTTAGGTCAGGGCGAGAGAGGTAAGTGGGAGCCTCATTGCTTATGTAACTGGGAGTGCTTACAACACATCATTTGGATATTTGTGATAACATTAGATGGAAGTCTAAAGGCAGCATCCACGTAATCACAAATGATGCCCTCTAGGCTGAGCAGTAGAGTTTCCCACCACCTCTCCTTTTCCCACGATGAAGGAACTAGCGCAGCCTTTCAGCCAACGCTATCCACAATGGTGGTAGTTCAACCAGTTTAGTTAAGTTGCAAAACCAGCGTTACTGCTACTACTGCAGGAGCCACATGATGGATCAGCTCTAAATATGCTTTTTGTCACTTGGTTTCCAAAGGGGGGGGAAGGGGTCTGAAAATGATGGATTTCAATGAGCCTTCTCCTGCTTCCCTCCGGGGCGGAGTGTAACAGTCTACACGGAATTGTTTTTACTTCTTTAGTTGTTTTTAAAAAGAGAGGCCTAGTTGGAACAATTCGCATATGGAAATGATGAAAAGCCTTTTTGTGGCCTAAACACTGGAGAAATTGTTCCCCCTTATATAGCTTTGCCAGAGCCGTGGCGAATTTGCGTTAGCTGCTACGTAAATCGCCAAGAGGGCAGCTGTGACTTGCGACCTTTGGAGGAGGAGGAGGAGAAAGGGAGAGCGTCTTTGCATCTTGCTAGCGGGCGTTCTGTCCCGCTAGCATATCATGTACCTAGTTTGAATTATACAAGAATGATAATAGGAGTATTTTTAGCAGGCAATAAAGTCTTGAAAAACAACAGTCGGGCGGAGGAAGAGGAAATATACCATACACTTGATTTATACTGCAACTAAAAAATTTGGTCTAAAACAAAACAAAAAAATATTATCTTAATATGTGAAGGCTAGAGTCCCCCCCCCCCCCATTGCTTGCATCCCAGCCAGGGCCGGATTAAGGTTTGATGAGGCCTTAAGATACTGAAGGTAATGGGGCCCTTTATATGTCCAGCTGTCCTTTGTCAACAACAAATTGTCGCTGTTTTTTGTGTTGAATATATGGTACATGGTAATTTATGGACCTAATAGGTATCTAAAGCCATTTACACATAAGAGAATACTGTATGTATTTTATCAAAGTAATTTTTGAACTGAAATACAATTAAGAAGAAGTATATTAATTGTTGTTTAGTCGTTTAGTCGTGTCCGACTCTTCGTGACCCCATGGACCAGAGCAAGTATATTAATAGTGAAATAATTATTAAGCTCTAACTTAAAATGATTGGAGGCCCATTATGTACATCATAGGAGCCTACACAACACAAAACACTGTTGCTGCATGTAGGGGGATTTTTATTTGTTTTTTATCTTATATTTTGGAAATGTACATGCAGGTTTTTTTCCCTTTTAAACTTTTTTGGGGGGGGGGCAAGAGAGTGGGGCCCTAAGCTATAGCTTGTTTAGCTTATATGTAAATCCGGCACTGATCCCAGCCTGTGGGAGGGAATTCAATGTACAGTGCTGCTTTTCATGTGGAAGCTCCTGATGACTTAGAGAGCTTCCATGCATGCCAAGAAATGGATGCCTCCAGGAACGCCCAGCCCTGGTGAGATATTTATGCCTGCGTCAGATATTCCTAGGGGCATCTTCTGGTGGTGGTGTGATAAAGAGTATTATGCATTACACTGAAATACAAAAAGGGGGCGGGGAATAGCATCAAAATAACTCAAAAGAGTGACCTTCAAAAAAAAAAAAGTTAAGAAAAAGCTTCAGGTCCTGATGCATTTTGATAAAAGTTATCCTGACAAAGGATTTTTAACTTCTGAGAGAGTGCCAGAGTGGTGTAGTGGTTAAGAGCGGTGGACTCGTAATCTGGTGAACTGGGTTTGATTCCCCGCTCCTCCACATGCAGCTGCTGGGTGACCTTGGGCCAGTCACACTTCTCTGAAGTCTCTCAGCTCCACTCACCTCACAAGAGTGTTTGTTGTGGGGGAGGAAGGGAAAGGAGAATGTTAGCCGCTTTGAGACTCCTTAGGGTAGTGATAAAGCGGGATATCAAATCCAAACTACTACTACTACTACTACTACTACTACTTCTTCTTCTTCTTCTTCTTCTTCTTCTTCTTCTTCTTCTTCTTCTTCTTCTTCTATGGGTACTACTGAAGCATTTATGTTCATGTGACACTTTACCTCCCCTCTACAGAAAAGTCACTGAGCAAAAGTCTTGGTAAGATCATGGACAAGGCTGTAGGCTCAGTGATATCTGTTCTGCATGCAGGAGGTACTGGGTTCGATCTTTGCTATAGCCAGGTAAGGCTGGGAAAGAGTAATGGCTGAAACCCTGGAGAGCCTTCAATAGTCAATATTGTAGACAATACTGAGTTAGATGGACCAATGGTCTGATTTGGTATATTCTAATTCAAATGCTTGTGAAAAGAACTAAACTATCAGAGCTATGTACATGGGGAGGGAGCACATGTCTGAAGCCATCTCCTTGTCCATGAGGAGAGGAAACGGCTAGGCACATTCATGTCTCACTAAGCCATTGTTTAGAGCATGGGTATGCAAACTAAGGCCTGGGGGGGCTGGATCAGGCCCCTTCGCCTTCTAAATCCGGCCAGCGGACGGTCCGGGAATCAGCGTGTTTTTACATGGGTAGAATGTGCCCTTTTATTTAAAATGCATCTCTGGGTTATTTGTGAGGCATAGGAATTCGTTCTCCCCCCCAAAAAAAAAATAGTCTGGCCCCCCACTGAGTGACAGCGGACCGGCCCCCTGCTGAAAAAGTTTGCTGACCCCTGGTTTAGAGTGATGTCTGAATGCGAGCAAAGACCTTAAAGTTAAGACATGGAACACAATGCCGCCAGCAGACAACTCCTTTGATTGAACAATTATTACAGTATAAAATATATATTTTAATAGACTTTTTCTGTCTTTTTAAACTTATCTTTAAGTTTTAATGTTTTTAATTATTTTTGCTGCATTACTGAAGCAAGAATCATAGCACAAAATTCAGAGAAGTTCTGTAGTCTCTCGCACTATCTTCCACACATGAGTTGGGGTGTGTGGCTAAGTTCGGTTCACTTTGATATGTGAACTAAATTAAATCCTTGCATATCCATTATGCCTTTCCATGAAATGATGCTCAATATGGCTAATGGTAAAATGTCAACATTCAAAACATGCCGATGTGAATCAATATTCAAGGAAATCTAACTTAATTAAAGAGAGGTCTCTAATGTCACCCCTTGTGCCTATTCTATTTTATACAAACCTTAGGAGTCCATTTTTCCGCATGAGTATTACTAATGACTGTACGTAAATCGCATTTTGGCTGATTCTGCTTTTCCTTTAGACTCCCTCCATTGGAAAAAATACTACACCTGTGATTTTTTGCCATTTATATATAGAATGGGAAGATGGATAATACACCTGCATTAACAATGCAAGTGACTCTGGCATAAGATGTTTCAGCAATTATTAGAAATATTTATTTCAGAAATACGAGGCTCTGATTTTCCTGATCACATCCTCAAGATTTTTGTTCTGGGTGATTGCTCCTGAGTAATCTACTTGGAAATGGGCATCTTAACCATTTAGTCCTTGTGGAGAATCAACAAAGTCCAAGATCAAACATTGCATATATGTAAGGTAAATATAAGAACCAGAAGGTGAAATGTAGTATTATTGTGATTATAACTGGGTAACAAATGAGAGGTGAAACGGTTATCTCTAATTATAAACTTACCAATTACTTTTTATGGAAGTCTTTACGTGGGCAGCCTGCTGTCACTAAAGTTGCTACCCTTAATAAGGAAAAACTTATAGGTCTTAGTTGTTCACAGGTAAGTCCTTGTCAATTTATGTTTATACAAGATGGGAAAATACTCCAAAGTCAAGTTCTGATAGTGCAGACAATGAACATTCTGTTAGCTCATAAATATAGTGTATCTGTTAGCACATAAATATAGGCCAATACACTGGAAGATACAGTTGTACCTTGGAAGTCGAACGGAATCCATTCCGGAAGTCTGTTCGACTTCCAAAATGTTCAGAAACCAAAGCGCAGCTTCTAATTGGCTGCAGGAAGCTCCTGCAGCCAATCAGAAGCCACGGAAGCCCCGTTGGACATTTGGATGCCAAAGAACATTCGAAAAGCAGAACACTCACTTCTGGGTTTGCGGTTTTTGGGAGCCAAAAAGTCCGAGTACCAAGACGTTCAGGATCCAAGGTAAGAGTGAATAGAGGAGGTGGAAGGCCTTTTCTCAGGGTCCTCTGACTCATTCATCCCATGACTCATTCCTTGTTTAGATGGGCTACATAGACTCATTTTATAATCTTGGTTATATGTAACTGCATCACTGTTTTCAATTTTGCTTTTTAACACTAGATACACTCCTGATATAGTTCTGTTATTGTTTGCATGGTTATGTGGTTAGTTTGTACATACATTCATGATAAATTGCTACAAAATTATAAATAAATAAATAAATTGACACTCCCAACTGCCACGGAATAACAAAGCTAACCGTAAGGTAAATCAGTTTGTTGGACATGTGCTTTATTAATGCACACATACTAACACCCATCATTTTTTAATTATGGCATTTAGCAGTAACTAAAGCTCTCTGGGCAGTATGTGAAAAGGATCTAGGGATCTTAGTAGACCACAGGCTTAACCTGACTACACAGTGTGATGCAGCAGCAAAAAAAAAAGCTAATGCTATTCTAGGTTGCATCAACAGCAACATAGCATCCAGATTGCACCGCTCTATTCTGCATTTTGAGTACTGTGTCCAGTTCTGGGCACCACAAGTTAAGGATATCAACAAGCTGGAATGTGTACAGAGGAGGGCGCCCAAGATGATAAAAGATCTGGAAACCAAGCCTTATGAGGAACAATTGAGGGAGCTGGGTATGTTTAGCCTGGAAAATAGGAGACTGAGAGGAGATATGATAGCCATCTTCAAGTATGTCAAGGAATGTCACAAGGAAGATGGACTCAAACCAATGGATACAAGCAGTGCTTTTCTTCTGGGGGGACGCAGGGGTACACATACCCCTAAACATTTTGTGAATCTTAGTTTGGCCTCATTGAGGGGCAGTATTTCAATATGAGTAGGAAAATGAGAGCACCCCTAAACATATTTTTAGGAAAAAAGCACTGGATACAAGTTACAAGAAAGGAGATTCTGACTAAACACCAGGAAGAACTGTCTGATGGTAAGAGCTTTCTGACAGTGAAATGGACTCGCTCAGAAGGTGGCGGAGTCTCTTTTCATGGAGGTTTCTAAGCAGGCCATCTGTACTGGATGCTTAGTTGAGATCCCTGCATTGCAGGGGGTTGGACTAAATGACCCTCAGGATCCCTTCCAACTCTACAATTCTGTGATTCTATGAATCAATTAAAAACTCATTCAAAACCACAATTCCCAAAAATCATACATCAACTACAGCAGAATAATCCTATAAAACAACAAACCATATCAAAACAGAGATTAACACACAAAGTCAGCAACAATTGTATGTTTTAAAACACAACCTAACATCCCGTATTGATTCAGTATTTGATGAGTGTTTGGGTGGTTCTGTTAGTCTTCAGGGTGTCGTGCTTGGACAAGTATTAACTGAAACTCAAACATCTGGAAGCATTAGATGTTACACCACTTGCAAAATAAATAGTTATTAATTTCTATTTAAATCAAGCTTGCTGAAGTTTAAGATTTCCTCGGAAGATAGCTTGTGCCAAAAGAAGTTGGTAGGGAGTACAAACTAATAATCTTATGGAACAAGAGATGCTCTCTTGCAATTGTTTTTATTCATTACTTTACACCACCCATGCAATTTGCAACTCCCTTAGGGCAAATAACATTCCACTTTCTCGCTAGCTCTGTTCCTTTACCGCAAGTTACCTGCAGCAGACTATCCCCTGTTATTATAGTCACTGCAATTTCTCATTTACTAATCCTTTAAAGACCTGATGTGATTTAAAAGGAGATGCACAGTTGTTAAAGGGCTATCTTGCACTATTTTTTACTAATTGTTTTATCTACCAATCTTTTGGGGAGCAAGACTAGGGAATACAGTGGTGCCCCGCAAAACGAACGCCTCGCAAGACGGAAAACCCGCTAGACGAAAGGGTTTTCCGTTTTGGAGCCGCTTCGCAAAACGAATTTCCCTATGGGGTTGCTTCGCAAGACAAAAAAATCTTGCGAGTCCCCGCGGTTCCCCCCCGCTTTTTCCCCCTTTTCCTAAGCCGCTAAGCCGCTTAACAGCTGATCTGCTGATAAGCCGCTTAACAGCTGATCGCTAGAAGCCGCTAGACCGCTGTAACGCTAATCCGCTAAGCTGTCAGTGGGCTTGCTTCGCAAGACAAAAAAACCGCTAGACGAAGAGAATCACGGAACGGATTCTTTTCGTCTTGCAAGGCACCACTGTACAACAGAGGGAATTGGCAGGGGGAAGGAGAATGCCATGGTTCTGCATTGCAATTTATGAAACATAGCATCTATGGCAGGGGCGCCATCGCACCCTCAGGATTGTGGGTGCCCACCACTGCAACGCGGACATGCGATGTCACACACACACAGAGGCTTGCACAGTAATGTATAGGCACGTGCACATGACGTCACACATCCACGTTGTGGCAGCAGTGACTCCTCTTCCCCCTATCCACAGCCAGCGAGGCCCCCTTTTCCGTGGAGAGGAGCCCTGCCTCTGAGCCACACCTCACAGAAACTGGCTGAACTGCTTCTCTCTCAGATGCAGCACCACTGTCGTCTGCTGGCTTTTTTCATTGACTTTGTGGATGCCCGCCCCCACAATTATATTTTTGTGAGTGCCCAAGCACCCACGGCCCCCTGGAGTTGGCTCCTATGATCTACAGTAACAGATACGGTGAAGGGAGTCCAGTGGAAGCTGGGAAGGAAAGATGAGACAGCAGAAGAGATTGACAGAGGACAAGGGGCCAATATCCCTCTCATACGAGTTCCAGGCACCAGTGCTGATTTTAAAGGAACAGTAATACCACAGTAAAGGTGGCGCTGTGGGTTAAACCACAGAGCCTAGGACTTGCCAATCAGAAGGTCGGCGGTTCAAATCCCCGTGATGGGGTGAGCTCCCGTTGCTCAGTCCCTGCTCCTGCCAACCTAGCAGTTCAAAAGCACGTCAAAGCTCAAGTAGATAAATAGATACCGCTCCGGCGGGAAGGTAAACGGCGTTTCCGTGCGCTGCTTTAGTTCGCCAGAAGCGACTTAATCATGCTGGCCACATGATCTGGAAGCCGTACGCCGGCTCCCTCGGCCAATAAAGCGAGATGAGTGCCGAAACCCCAGAGTCAGTCACGACTGGACCTAATGGTCAGGGGTCCCTTTACCTTATTAATACCACAGTGTTGTGAAGCAATTGCTGTTAGTGCCACAGGTACTGTATCACACGTGCAAAATTTTATGGGTTTGTTTTTATGCTCCATAATACAGTGCTTCTTGCAGCGCAACACTGGGCTAATGTTACTTAATACCGCACTGTGTTTAACACTAACATATTCATAAATGGTTTGAGTTAGAGGTGAGCAGCGAGGTAGATGAGATAAACAAGTTTGCCAATGGCACCAAATTGTGGTTAAAACAAAATGGATTGTGAGGTGGTATAAGCAAGTGTAAACTAATACACTTTGGGGCAAGAAACCCCTACCCCACCTTAATTTCATAGATACACTTCCCAACTGATGGTGCCTGGGATTGTAGTGGATAAGTCAACGAAGATGCGTGTCAGCTGTGAAAATGGCAAATCCCATCTTAAGACTCATTAGGAATGGGGTCAAAATTAAAACTGCCAATATCATAATGCCGCTACACAAATCTGTGGTGCAAAGCATTGTTAGAGGTAGTAAGCCTCTGAATACCATTTGCTGCAGACCTCCCAGGCCATATCCCATAGTGGTTTAACAATCAATACTTCTTCCCAGAGAACTCTGGGTATTGTGGCTGGGTAAAGGGAACAAGCATTCCCTAACTCCTCTCAGCACACTTAACAGACTATAGCAGGCTTCCTCAACCTCGGCACTCCAGATGTTTTGAGACTTCAATTTCCATCATCTCTGATCACTGGTCCTGCTAGCTAGGGATCATGGGAGTTGTAGGCCAAAAACATCTGGAGGGCCAAGGTTGAGGAAGCCTGGACTATAGCTTCCAGAAATGTTCAGGGGAAGCAGACTCTTCAAGTGGCATCATAGTGCTTTAAATGTATAGTGCGAATGTGGCCTCAGCATCAGCGGGTAAAAAAAGGAAAGAAAATAAAGCCCTGAATACACACATAATATTTAGCGAGTGGATTAACATGTCATTAGCACATCCCATGGCTGTGAATTAACATTCAGATGTTTAGGAATCTTTCTTTGAGATTCCACATCCTGTTCAAACACGTACTGTTGCCAAAGTTAACTTTGACCGAGTCAGCTTTATGAAAATTAAAACATGTTCCTTAGAGGAAAACAAGCAAATTAAAAAATTATACAGCACGGACTCCTGTTTTTAGTAATGGTGGAGGTTAGTTTGTTCAGCCTGTGCCATGTCTGTGAATTTTAAGCTGTTTTGCAGAAATATGGGGAAATGAAAACATTTCTGCTACTATCCCACTGAAATCTACCTTTCTGTGATTTAAGCCCCTTAGAGGTAGTCCTGTCCTTGGGCGCAACAGAGATTTTATTTTATTATTGCTCCCTTATATGTAGCAGACCTCCTCTTACCATTTTCCATTCTGCAGGTGAAACACAGCCAGTTATATCATTCTATTTACTTATGTAATAATGTTTCTTTGCCTCTTGCATTAGAAAAAAATCTCAAAGTAATCCACATGGGACGTTGCCAGTGCATGGATCAATGTGGAAAAACTCTCCCTACCCAGGAAAGGGCATGGTTGGTGCACCAGCCACAGGTGGTAACTGGCATTCTCGCAAACAAGGCCATTTATGCCTCAGGTGGCATCTTATTTATCCCTTCAGTTTGGGTTAACGGCAAGATATTCTTTTTAACTACTAAAGCGAATAATAAACCAAACCCACACATCAGTATTTTTTCATACATACAAGGGCAAATGTAAACATACAAACTTTTGTTTCTAAACAGCATGTTTCATATGTTTACAGAAATACCTTTTCCTGTGTGGTGATGAAACTTTCTACCTTCAATAAAGCACAAACTACCTATTTGTCAGGGATGAAAATTATTATTATTATTTTACAAAGCACTGTGGGCCCTGAGCTAATATTTCAGGGTAGGGGCAATGCAAAATACAGGTGGTGCCACATTTTCTCTCTCTCTCTCTCTCTCTCTCTCTCTCTCTCTCTCTCTCTCTCTCTCTCTCTCTCTCTCACACACACACACACACACACACACACACCACAGGAACCCAACATCTACAGCACTGGAGGTTCCCCCCCCCCCATACCTAATTTCCAAAGGAAGGTGATCTCAGCCAATGGAAATCTCAGCATATGGGGAGAGAGGGATGAATCCTTCCCCATTCAGCTGCATCTCCACAAAGACTGCCTCCCCAAGAGGTGATTTTTGGAAGGAAGTTGCAGTACAGGAGGCAGGGAGAGTTAACCCTCCACCCCCTCATGTGTTGTGATTCCGTCCCCCCCCCCCCGCCCGCAAGTTCTCCCTTCTCTAGCAATTGGGCTTGAAAAAAGGTCCATCATCTAGTCTTCCGGATGATAGCTTCATAGAATCTGGTGGATATTACTTAATTCATAGACCTGTAAGTAGCACAGATTTGCCATCACAAACATTGCCATTAACCAGCTGCCAGATCTATTGGGGGGGGGGAAATCCTCCCATGCATAAAAAAGCACAAACACAAAATACAGCATGCTGGGATATAAAGCAAAGGCCTGCTTTAAGGATTGCTGCTCTAATTTCCAAACTCGGTATACAACTCTTTCCTAACTTACCCTGAGAAGCCATGCTTTGGATCCAGCAAGCAAGCCTTCACTCTGACCCTGTGGTTCTGTTTCCAATGGCCCAATTCCAGCATCTGCACTGCAAAGTCTCACTAAGCACTAGCTTCCACTAACTGTCTGCTCTCGCTCCTACTGCCCACCCCTTAACCTCTGTTACTATAAGAGAGAACTTCTGCAAAATGAAAATAGATGACTAATGCATGCTGCTTTACAACCACAACAAAAAAAAACTCAGAAAACTCAGTGCTAGTAATTGTCCTTCATTCTTACAATTAGCAGACCCTCCCAAGTGTCCCTGTTTTCCAGGGACGTCCCTGATTTAAAGAAGCCATTCCAGTTTCTGGTTTGATCCCAGAATGACCCACTTTTCCTTAAGATGTCCCTTTTTTGTTGGAGAAACACTGGAGGGTATGGAGTTATTCAACCCCTGAGCCGTCTGAAGCAATCCTGTACAGTGGTACCTCGGGTTAAGTACTTAATTCGTTCCGGAGGTTCGTTCTTAACCTGAAACTGTTCTTAACTTGAAGCACCACTTTAGCTAATGGGGCCTCCTGCTGCTGCTGCGCTGCCGCTGCACGATTTCTGTTCCCATCCTGAAGCAAAGTTCTTAACCCGAAGCACTATTTCTGGGTTAGCAGAGTATGTAACCTGAAGCATATGTAACCCGAGGTACCACTGTATAGGGGAGGTTTTAAAAAAAAAGTTTAATGTTTTATTATGTTTTTTATATATGTTGGAAACCGTCTAGAGTTGCTGGGGCAACCCAGTAAGATGTGTGGGGTATAAATAGTAAAATTATCACTATGGAATGGGACGTCCCTATTTTTATGGGAGAAATGCTGGAGGGTATGCATTAGACCTCAAAATATTTTTTTCAAAAGCACAAGGCCTTATCTATTTGATCCTTGGACAAAGAAAGACTCGGAAACCCATATTAACAAAACAGTAAACCACATCATATTTTTTTAAAGGCCATTTCAGCTTTGGTGCATCTTTCTGTAATGCAAAATATCAGGTGTGCAAGTATGATTTCTTTAAAAAAACCTAATTCAATATACTGTTTTTACCATTTTAAAAGCAGAGGTAATGCAGTGCAAATGTCTTCCTGTAAAAGGACCTAACTACTTTCCTCCAATCCTACTTAATACAATTTCCCTGCCCCCCTGCCCCCCCCCCAATAAGCTCTCTATAAGACAGCAGTGCTTGCATCTACCATACTGCTTGGCTTGCATCCTAGAAGTGTTTGAAAATAAGCAGATCATCACTGGCCATTTATCTGCTCCAGCTGCAACAAAACATGTCTCTCCCATATCGCCACAGCAGGTGCTGCAACCTTCCAACAGTTTGACTTCACCTCCGATGGCGCACTCCTCCACTGTCTCCCGAGTCAGACGGATGCCAACACATCTAACCATACATAACTCATAAAAGTATCACTAATATCTGTACAGAAACACAGGCTTAAAATTTCCTGTTTGGTTCACAGCTTTAACTTTTGTGGATTTTATTTTTGTGTGCTTGTTTCAGGTTGCAAACGCACCCACGTTTTTAGCAGAATTTTGAAATAATTTCTGCTGCTTGCCATGCATCCACACTCAGTGACCACAAATTGCTCTTTAAAGTCCCCCAATGCTGGAAAAGCAAAAATAAGTCAGAATTTGGGGATTTGTCACAATAAAGGAAACATGCCACCTATATGCACAAACTGTTCCCACCCCTGATTTTGACCACAACCTAATTGAAGAAGAGGGATGTATTTTTAACAAAAGTGGCTCTGCTTCCCAATCTGTTATAGGAAGACTGGAGGGGGAAATGCAGAAAAGGAACGGCTCTCTAAACATCTGTGTGTGTTCAAAGTGATGGATGAAATGAGAATGTAAGGATGAGAGACACTGGAAAACCATGAGCAAAGCTCTCTTCACACAAAAGCAGAGTGTGATTCATGCAGCACAACAGACTTTTCAGTAAATGCACTCTGATTGTCCAGTTACGATAATTTGCAGCAATGTGGCTTATAAGTCTAAAGTTTAAATGCTTGCCCAGGGTGCTACCTCAGCTCTGTTCTAGAGAGAGCTCGCCTCTTCGAGAGGAAACCTGTAACAAGGCCATACTGAAGTCCTGGTTTGCCATACAAAAAAAAAACCAAAAAGAAAACAACGGCATGGCTGCTTCAGATGAAGAAGTAGAACGGGTTTTTGAAAGATGAATATTTCCAATTTAAAAAAACCTTTTTTCTTTTATTTTCCACCAACCTGACTATTGATTCCCCTAGGTGCATGAGTAGCTTGCTGCTGTTGTACTTGAACTCCCATATGCCAAATGGGGAGGGAGCAGGCAGAATTGTAGTCCTATCAAATCTGGAGGACACTGCTTTGGCTACCTTTGCCATAGGTGATTTTAAAGGTGATTTCGACTGCGTCAGACCAGCACGGTTACCTACCTGAATTTAAAGGTCATGATCATTGTTACCATGCTTACGAGACACTGGGGTGGGGTGGGGTTATCTCCTAAACAGGAGGGGATCTCTGGAGGGTAGGAATTGAACCAATGGCTTCAAGTAACAAGAGAGGAGGTTCAGGCTAAACATCAAGTAAACCTTTCTGACAGTAAGAGCTGTTTGACAGTGGAATGGATTCCCTCGGAAAGTGGTGAACTTTCCTTCATTGGAAGTTCTTCAGCAGAGGTTGGGTGGCCATCTGTCATGGATGCTTTAGCTGAGATTCCTGCCTTGCAGGCGGTTGGAATGGATGCCCTTTCAACCATGCAATTCCATGATTCTACAAAAAAGCATTTCCCTCCACCCCAAGCACTCTCAAAAAGTTGGCTGATCACCAAGGGCAATAGTATATACCAGGCATGTCCAACAGGTAGATTGCAATCTACTGGTAAAGGTAAAGGTAAAGGGACCCCTGACCATTAAGTCCAGTCACGGACGACTCTGGGGTTGCAGCGCTCATCTCACTTTATTGGCCAAGGGAGCCGGCGTACAGCTTCTGGGTTATGTGGCCAGCATGACTAAGCCGCTTCTGGCGAACCAGAGCAGCACACGGAAATGCCATTTACCTTCCCGCCGGAGTGGTACCTATTTATCTACTTGCACTTTGAGGTGCTTTTGAACTGCTAGGTGGGCAGGAGCAGGGACTGAACAACAAGAGCTCCTGGTAAATCTCAAGTCTTTCAGCGATCTCCTCCCTCCCGCACCCCTAAAAAAGAAGCTCAACAACTTTGGTCCATCCAACGACAATGGGTAGATCACTGCCCGTTTTTTTTACAGTGTGAGTAGATCAGAGTCTATTGCGAGTTGGATGTCCCTGGTATATACTAATTTTAAGATCCTTAATTCTTGTGAAACAAAAGCCTTGGCTTCATTTAGTTTCAGGTGTTCATGATTAATTTCCCATTAAACTACACATTAGATGCAAAGATGTACAATGGCAGCTCAACAGCACTTTTTACCATCAGGGAAACGGCTTTAGAATGGGATAGTTGGAAGAAGAGAAGTAGATGGAGAAATACCATCTACTTCCTTACACAGAGGCTTTTCCAACAGTAAAGTGGCCCTTAAGCAACTATTAGGTGTATTTACATATAACATGTAGCACAATCCAATCCTTTTTGCATACGGAATTTAATTATAAAAAGGAAAGCATGCATTGTAACTAGGTAATAGCTTCTAAAGTAGGCACAGATGAACCAGCCTGTCTCGAATCTATGTATGACTTTCACATGTCTTCACCATTGAGTCCATCCCAACCCTTTTTCTACATATCTATGTGTGTGTGTGTGTATGTATTTAATCTGCACAAAGATATCATTATGAATTTAAAGATGCATGCCAATCTCAACACATGCGTTTCTAAATGCACTTTGAGCCATGTCAGAGCATTCACACCACAAAGCTCTGGTCTGCATTAGTCTGGAAGGTACAGATCGGTTTATATTAGGATTCACATTCTTCATGCATATTCTAAGCTTATGCAGAAATGAATGTTCTACCTCCTTGTTATATAAAAAATGATTAATCTAGGCTCAAACCGGGACTTAAATGTGTCCCAAAGTTCATTTGATGATCAGATCCTGAGTTTATTTTGAGAAACTGGTAATACTGAGAGATCCTCTGACCAAATACATTGTGCAAACCCAACACCCACATTAAGATTAAGGGCCAGGGCTTCCAGAACATGGCTCCAATAAATGCAACTACCATGTTTTAATTTTTTAGGGAAAGAAAAAAGAAAACAAAAACTCTAAGTGTATCATTCATACGGGTTTCATACTTCCAAGCCAGGGAAAGAACTTACTAGCCTCCAATATAGGTAAACATCCCCAAATGCCAGAAACATCACCACACAACTCAGTCCTTAAAAGTGGCAAAGCTGACTCTTTAACCAAAGCCTTCTTTAAATAAAACATAAAAAAATGAATAGCTAATGTACTTGGAAAGTGATGTATCATTATGTGAACAGGTTTAGAACCCTGTCCTACGACAGAGAAATTTTTGCACCTTCCACATAAATAGGAAAAGCTAGAAGAGTATGGTGCTTTCAGACTTAAAACAACAAAACACCAGGGATGATGACATGATTTCAATAGGTTAACATGGCAGCGTATCCTGAAGGGTAGGGCAAGCAGCAGCTTTAAGTTACTGCGCTTTAAGTGAAAATTCAAAACTACAGTATAGCATTTTGTTCTAAATATGGTAATGAAAAGCGGGGCTTCCCCCAAATCAATCCTTTTACATCCTAGCTTGGTGAGGATGCTCCAACTTTCGTTAGCAATCTTTTGCCTCGCTTATAGTTTCCAGGGTCCCCCCCCAAAAAAAAAACCCCAGAGAATGATGATTAAATATATTTATGTCCCCATGGCACAGCTTTAAGATTACTATGAAGGCTACACAGACCTAATATGAAACATCGGTGGCCATGAGCACAAAACTGATTCTGCAGTCTCAGCCCACATATGACAGGTTTACAGCATACAAAAATTAAGTTTCCAGCTGCAAACAACAAGAGCAATAGCAGGAGCTAGAAAGATAAGATGCTGCAGTATACTGAGTCAAACCATTGATCCATCTAGCTCAGTGCTGCCTACACTGGCTGGCAGGAGCTCTTCAAGGTTTCGGTATTGTTTTTCTAGCTCTCCCTGGGGGTGCCAGGAATTGAAACGGGGGTGCTTCTACATGCCTAGCAAACTGGAACGTGTCCAGAGGAGGGCAACCAAAATGGTCAAAGGCCTGGAAACGATGCCTTATGAGGAACGGCTAAGGGAGCTGGGCATGTTTAGCCTGGAGAAGAGGAGGTTAAGGGGTGATATGATAGCCATGTTCAAATATATAAAAGGATGTCACATAGAGGAGGGAGAAAGGTTGTTTTTTGCTGCTCCAGAGAAGCGGACACGGAGCAATGGATCCAAACTACAAGAAAGAAGATTCCACCTAAACATTAGGAAGAACTTCCTGACAGTAAGAGCTGTTCGACAGTGGAATTTGCTGCCAAGGAGTGTGGTGGAGTCTCCTTCTTTGGAGGTCTTTAAGCAGAGGCTTGACAACCATATGTCAGGAGTGCTCTGATGGTGTTTCCTGCTTGGCAGGGGGTTGGACTCGATGGCCTTGTGGTCTCTTCCAACTCTATGATTCTATGATTCTATGCTCTGTCTCTGAACTGTTGCCTTTCACATACAGTATCTCAAAAGACTCCATGCCTCAGGGTGCCATCTTCTTTCCAGTCAGAAGCAATTATTTCATTTCAATTTGCCTTGCTGCCACGTAAGTGGGTGTAATATTGCAGCTTCAGAAACCCAAATTCTGTGAATTCACCATGACCCAAATGCATTAAGTTCTGAAAATATCTTATCAGACTCGTTTTATGTTCATTTAAAAAAAAGACAATACAATTAAGTCCAATAATCTGTCAAACGGACACTTGGATCAATTGCAATTATTGTAATTGAAGCAAATACACAATAATTAAAATCAATTCACAAGCAGTCTGCACAGTGGGGCAAGGGGATGACACACAAAAACAAATGGGAACATCAGAACCAAAATAAAAATACAGTGCAGCCGCTTGGAGTTGGGGATGGGAGATCTTAAAAAAGTGGCCATTGTAGATCTGAATAACAATTCGTGTAACAGCTGGTGGTGTTGAAGGGGCAATTTTTTAAAAAAGGAAAGAAGGAAGGAGGCATAAAATGATACAGCAGTACCTTGGGTTACATACACTTCAGGTTACAGACACTTCAGGTTACAGTCTCCGCTAACCCAGAAATAGTACCTCGGGTTAATAACTTTGCTTCAGGATGAGAACAGAAATTGTGCTCCAGTGGCACAGCAGGAGGCCCCATTAGCTAAAGTGGTGCTTCAGGTTAAGAACAGTTTCAGGTTAAGAACGGACCTCCGGAACGAATTAAGTATGTAACCAGAGGCACCACTGGATTGGGGAAATATGAAATGTATTTAATAAGAAAATATTGGGCATTACTATTTTATTGTTTTTTGTATTTTAAGTACCATTTTAAAGGCTCTTTTTCTTTTTTGTTAGCTGGAGAGAAGAATGCATATCTGATCAAATTGTCTGGTGCAGACTGTTTTGGGAGGTGGGCGCTCTTTTCAATGATGTCTCCCCCCCCCCCATATCTGCTGTGCCGCAGACAGCAGCTTCTACATGCCCATCTCCATAGGTGCCAACCCCCTGGGGCCCTGGGTACCCAAGCACCCACAAAATTCCCCATGAAGGGGCTGGGCACCCACAAATTGCAGTGCCAAGTTGGCACTCCTGCCCATCTCCCTTTCTGTAGCAGAGCAAGAGTGCATTGTAGATGGGGACTTGCATTCCTCTAGTCGCCTCCCAGCTAGGAGAACCAATTGGAAAAGGAGCATTACTAGGAGCAAGAAGTCTCTTCTCTTTCGTAATTCCTGAGGTGGTGTGGTGGTGGTGGTAGGAAATCAGTCTTACTGTATATTCTCTCTTAAGCAACTCAACTGCTTCTGACCAACAGAGTTTTCAGGCCTTTAAAAATCCCCTTCACGTCCTTTAGCATGACTTAACCATGAAGAATCTCAGCTCTCCCTTAAAACCAAGACCTGGCTTCTTAAAATTAATTGCCATGGTTGCTCATTTGAAGCATGTGGGAATTTCCTCAACCCAGAAATAGCTGCAGGCCCCCCAATATACACCTAGTGCTTCTCCACTCACAAAGGGGGCCCCCATTCACCTCTTCATACGTAGTACAGAGCACAACACTGAAATTAATTGCAGCTTTGGTGCTGTAAGAAAAAAAGTGATGATTAAATGAATGGGATAACGGGCATGCACAGAAGCTCCACGTTTTGAGACTGCAGTGTCCTAGATCAGGCACAGGCAAACTCGGCCCTCCAGATGTTTTGGGACTACAACTCCCATCATCCCTAGCTAACAGGGATGATGGGAGTTGTAGTCCCAAAACATCTGGAGGGCCAAGTTTGCCTATGCCCGGTTTAGATCAGCCTGTTTCAGAACTTCTGTGCTCGTTGGACAAGCTGATCCACTTCCAAACCTCTGGTGTTCTTCTATCCATCAATTTCACAGAACTGCCTCTTCCCGCCAACACATACCTTCCAAATTATGAGAATCCTTAAATCCTACATACTTCACAAAGCATGCTAAAGCAAATAAGTTATGCTACATGAATAAAAGCACATAAAATGTCCCAAACAGTTACCATTTTGTTTTGTGCATGGCATGTTTGGTTCACAGGATTTTGGATTTTATTTTTTAAAAAAACAGACTTGGCTGTTCCAACGCAGAACATGATATTTTGAATCAACTGTTGATGCTAGCCAAAGGAAGCATCCGCTAGCTAAGAATGAATAAAATAGTATTGTATGTGGAAAATGACCAGAACACAAGCAATTTTATAGGCTCTAAGGAAAAAAACAAAACAATGTGCTCAACATTCTTAAGTGCACGCATTTCCAGCAAAATATAAATGTTTGATGTTGTGTCATTTTAAAAGGAGAGTTTAAAAGCAATTGCACTATAAGTATGCCTAACACTGATTCATTATCTGCCCATTTTGTTACTCATACTATCTGTACAGGACCACTGTTGAAAGCGTTTGCTTCTAAAAACAGAACAAGTCAACAGCAAGGATGCGGTCAGATTACATGCAACTCAAAATAAAGGGAGGAAAGGGAATATTTTGCTCATGGCTCACATCAGAAATCTGTCATGGGCTGGAGAGACAATATGTACAAACTTGCATTTTTGGTGTAGTTTACCATTTTATTTTATTTTTGGTAACCCAAACTTAAGGTTTTGTTTATAAATATTTCCCGCCATAAATACAGCAGATATCTGACAATAATTGGTGAACATGCTGCCATTATATGTGGTGGCCTATGGAGGCACACTTGATTGTCTCTCAAGAGAGATTGATGCCAACAACCACTAGGTGATAGAAAGAAGAAACCTCCCATTTTTGTAATCCCATCAGGCATCAAAAATAGGAGGCTTACTAAGCCCCTCACAAACTGCAATATTGCATATAAATATGTGTATATTGGGAGCAATTGACACTAAAAGGCTGAGGAATTTTTATGGGGATTTTTTTTTTAAAGGTAAACTGATATGGAAATGTGGAGAACTGAATTTAAGACTGGAAAAATGAGAGATTGAGAGAAACTGAAATGGACAGATTTGCCCATCTCTGTGCATAGAGGAAATAAGGCATAGGGATGTAAAAGGCAGAAGTGATTCAGCAATAAAGTGGGGGAACTCCATTCATGAGAAACCATGAAGTAGAAGAGAAAGCCAATACTAAGAAGTGGACTTGAAAGGGCAATAACAGTGCAATGCGGCTGGCCATGAAGGTCATGAAGTCCAAAACATAAATGTGTTTCAAATTAGGTGAACAATACTTGAGTCTACAGGCTTTAAATGGTCATTCACTTTCTCAACTCCTTCCTACAACAGAGAGTTATTCACTAAAATTATGAGGCCTACAGAACATTTCCGCCCCATTACCACTGTTTGTACCGAGACATATTTAGGCAACCACTTAAGCAGAGGGAGACAGAGAGCTGGAAAACGCATTACAGTGGTACCTTGGTTCTCAAACTTAACCTGATCCAGAAGTCCGTTCCAAAACCAAAGCGTTCCAAAACCAAAGTGCGCTTTCCCACAGAAAGTAATGCAAAATGGATTAATCCGTTCCAGACTTTTAAAAACAACCCCTAAAACAGCAATTTAACATGAATTTTACTATCTAACGAGACCACTGATCCATAAAATGAAAGCAATGAACAATGTACTGAAATCACACAATCAATCAATCAGTAGCTAAACTGGGTTCCACACAGTCACAAAAACCAAACAAAAAAGCCGCGAAAACAAAACCACAAAATAAATAGCAAAAACAGACAGACCTCAGCGTAACACTCAAAACGGAAGTGTGGCACTCAAAATGGGGCACGTTTGGCTTCTGAAGAAAGTTCACAAACCGCAACACTTACTTCTGGGTTTGCAGTGTATGGGTTCCAAGTTGTTTGAGGCATTTGAGAACCAAGGTACGAATTACTCAGCGGTACGAATTACTCAGCATAGCACAAAGCTTGCACCCAATCAGATGAGATCCAAAGGCATTACGCATCAGGAACCAAGCTCAAAATCTGTTTTTCCAGATTATTTGCAACATGATAAAGGCACAGAAAACACACACGCCCCGTTCAATCCACAAACTTTGCTGCTACATACTACGCATGCATTTGAGGATACTTTTGTTGGCATATGGCCAATAAGAACCCCTTTCTGGAGTCAACCTGGCCTCCTACCTAATGCTAGTGCTGCTACCTCATTACTCCCATCAGTGGCCCCTTCAGGCAACAGCACCACATGGCACAGTTGTTTGATTCTGTCACCACTCACTCAACCCAGCCCCCTCCTCCCCACAGACATGTTTACCTGGCTATAAGAACATAAAAGCAATACACGAGTGTGCTGGATCAAGGTCAATGGTCCATAGAATCCAGCATTCTTGTTCTTACAGTGGCCAAACAGGTGGCTATGGCAAGCATGCAATAGTGCTTTGCCCTTCCCAGCAACTGGCATTCAGAACCACAATGGAGGTAGAATGTAGGTTTAGAAGCCACAGAATACCTCCCTGAATTTGTCTATTCCTCTTTGAAAGCCAAGTTGGTGGCCATTGTTGTCTCTTGTGGGAATACGCATTGTGTGAATAAGGACTTTTCTCCCGCCTGTCCTGAATCTCCCAACATCCCAGCTTCATTGAATGTCCCCAAGTTCTACTGATATGAGACGGGGGACAGGGGGGACTTTTTCCTATTCACACCATGCATAATTTTATACAGTGGTACCTTGGGTTACAGACGCTTCAGGTTACAGATGCTTCAGGTTACAGACTCTGCTGATGCAAAAATAGTACCTCAGGTTAAGAACTTTGCTTCAGGATGAGAACGAAAATTGCACGGTGGTAGTGGGAGGCCCCATTAGCTAAAGTGGTACCTCAGGTTAAGAACAGTTTCAGGTTAAGAACCGACCTCCAGAACGAATTAAGTTCTTAACCCGAGGTACTACTGTATATACCTTTCTCGCATTGCTTCATACTTGCCTTTTCTCCAAGCTGAAAAGTCCCAAACATGGTAACCTTTCCTCAAAGGGGAGTTGGCTCCATCCCTTTGGCCAATTTGATTGCCCTTTTCCAACTTCACAATATCCTTTTCAAAGGTGTGGCAACCAGAACTGTACACGGTATTCTAAGTGCTCTCTGTAGCCAGCGGCATTTATTATGCATGCTGAGATCATAGGTGGCTCCATTCCCTGAAGGGCTACCGACATGTTAATTTTCCTAAGACGCAGTGCCTGATACACTGCATACTGGGGAATCTACCATGGCAGATGTCTGCCTCAAACAGAGCCAAGCTCATAATAACAAGCACTGCCCCCCATAGAACCACATCAGTGGGGAGAAGGCATCTGGTGGTAGAGGCAACAATAGAAGCACAATACCATACTGCAACTCTGATAGGGGCAGGGATCCCAATGGCAGTGGGGCAGCACCTCCAGGGTGGGCCCGTCCAAGCTGCTGGGGCCTCAGAGATATCCCAGTCATTCCAGTGCAAAGCACCAGTCCTGCATGGTCTTACTCTTTCCTTAGGATTTATAAGTCAATGCATTGGAGGACAGGGCAGGTGAACAAATTGGATTTCTTAGGCAGCAGCAGATCATGCTAACGATTCATTTCATATTTTTATTTAATTTATTTTATCACAATGCATTGTTCATTTTAACGTGATCTTACTATTTTTTTTCATTTGCTCTTTGTTTTTAAAACTTCTGTGGGAGTCCTTTTGAGGAATGAAGACTAAGACACCTCATAAACATGAACTACAAAGGAGGAAAGGAAGTCTCAGGTCAGTAGCTTCCACGATAATCTTACTGTTGAGAAATTCCTTCTAGCGACAGACCTCCTTGTCAGGGGAAGAAGAAAAAAATTGAATGCACCAAGGTGGAATGGTGGAAGGTACTTAACCCACTTCAGTTTCTCTTTCAGAATGAAACATGAGCTTGCACATCAACGTATTTGCAAAACTCGTGGAAATACCCCACTTCCCCTCTGGAGCACAAACTGTTTCTTCATTTGACCCAGACTTTAAATAGCCACAACTTCTGTGGCTTTCACAAAATAACACTTCAGAAAAAGGCTTCTGTCTGAAGCCTTACAGGTGTGTAAATATACATGCATAGAACTCCCTCGGCGGACGATACAAAAACCCATTGACCGGGATTTGTGTAATCCTCGGTGGGAGCCCTACACACATGCAAGTGTAGGGCCGACTCCACAGTAACACCAATCATGCACTGACTGAGGATATGGCTGAAACATGCACCAAAATCTAGGTGAGAGGCTTGTGCAATCCCCTTTACGTGTTTATACTACCCTCTTCATTATGACTTATGTCCTAGGCTCAAGGCCTAGGACAATAGTTGCCATGGCGCCCTTGTGTGATTTGCCAGTTGGTCAGAGGTACCACAGGGAGTTCCTCCTTCTCTCAACAACTGAAGCTCAACAACTGTGGTGGTTTTCTAAGCTCAACAACTTTGGGGGTGTCAGGAATTTTACTTTTTGAAATATGGCAAGCCTAGCAGTATCAGAGGAGTCCAGAGGAGAATGCTTGTTATGCTTTAGGATTACAGCTACCAGAGCTTAGGCCTTGTATGTAAGAATACACAGTGGTACCTTGGTTTACAACCATAATCCGTTCTGGAGGTCCGGTTGTAAACCAAAACCCAAGGCACGCTTCCGCCAATGGGGCCTCCCCCCAAAATTGGTTGTAATCCAAAAGAAATGGGTTGTAATCCAAAAAAGGGACACACACTTCCGGGTTTGACGTGGTTGTAATCCAAAACAATTGTAATCCAAAGCGGTTGCAAACCAAGGTACCACTGTATTTCCATAGGTTCCAGGTGGAGTTCTGGCAATCACCAGTATAAATAAACAATTCTACAATTTACTGAGGGGGTGAAAACCCTTGAAGATGGGAACGCATGCCGTTCAGCACCTGCCATTTACAAATGAAGAGAAATGCATTGGGATGGGGGGTTATGGGGCAGCAATGGAGGAAGCTGTGTAAACTGGAGAATTTCACCAGCATCTCAAGTAAATGCCTAGAGTCAGGGCCACCATACGACATTTTGGCCCCTGAGGCGAACCACAAAATGGTGCCCCCATCCCCTTTCAGTGACAGAGGTGTGATTGAAGATCTACATCTGGAACAAGAGGGGAATAAAAATCTACATTGGGATCTGCTGTCCCTGTGGATCCTGCCACCTTGAGGTGGTCGTCTTGCCTTGCCTCATGGGTGGGCCGGTCCTGCCTGGAGTTCAAAAGATACCTGGAACATCTTCAAGGCAGATAAACATACAAAAGCAAAAAAAAAGGCATCCGACAGAGGCTTTAAAAATACATATAGGGCACTTTGATGTAGGCATCGGCGGTTTCAGAAAATGCAATTTCTAAAGAGTTCCGTGAAAAATCTAGCACACAAGTGCAATTCATAACAGCACACAAGTCCCTGCCCGCTTGGTTCCATGGTCTTTTCCATTCACAAAGAGGCACCACAGTATTTTGAAGCGCAAATAATCAAATTCTGATTCGACATTTCAAAACATTAGGAAAATAGGCCTAGCAAATGGTTTAGGAAACTGCCTCCCAAAATTAGTTTCACCCTTTTTGGAACGGGTGGGGAAATGAAAGGGAGGGACAGCCCTGCAGTCACAAGAAAATAAAGAGTTCCATTCATGCTACAAACCACATAAAACCGACAGCACTTGTTATCAAAGACGCCAGAATTTCAAAGCCATTTGTTTCTTATTTAGGAGACTGCAACTTATAGGTGCTTTAAGGTCTGCACTCCCTATTGTTGTTGGGGTTTTGTTTTTTGTTGTTGTTTTTTGCACAAATCAAGCCGCAAGGTAAACTTCTTAGACTCTGCATACCCAAGCCTTTCTCCTATAAATTACATGAGCCAGTATATCTGAAGGAGCATCTCCACCCCCATCGTTCTGCCCGGACACTGAGGTCTAGCACCAAGGGTCTTCTGGCGGTTCCCTCACTGCAAGAAGCCAAGTTACAGGGAACCAGGCAGAGGGCCTTCTCGGTAGTGGCACCCGCCCTGTGGAACGCCCTCCCACCAGATGTCAAAGAGAAGAACAACTACCAGACTTTTAGAAGACATCTGAAGGCAGCCCTCTTTAGGGAAGCTTTTAATGTTTAACAGACCACTGTATTTTAATACTTTGTTTGAAGTCACCCAGAGTGGCTGGGGAAACACAGCCAAATGGGCGGGGTATAAATAAATTTTATTATTATTATTATTATTATTATTATTATTATTATTATTATTATTATTATATTAGCCGCTTAGGTGGATTTTCAATTATTAAGTTTGATTCAGGGTAGTGTGAGAAAAGTTCCACTCATGCAGTGGGGCTTTTCTAACACCCTGTGTTGTAACCACTTGCAGCTCCTGAAAATCTGCCCTTGATGGGTAGAGGGACCCTCCAGAGCTCTATGGAATTAATTAATTACATTTATATACCACCTTTATCTTCCAAGGAGCTCAGGGTGGCATACATGGTTCTCCCCTCCCCATTTTATCCTCACAACAACCCTGTGAGGTAGGTTAGACTAACAGATGGTGTCTGTTATGACTTGTGAGCTTCATGACTAAGTAAGGGGGTTCGAAACCTGGTCTTCCAGGTCATAGTCAACACTCTAACCATTATGCGACACTGCTAGGGGATGCAGCACAAAAGGTGAATTTTCAGAATTTGCACACAAGGCACTTCTGGCTTATTATTCATTTGCTTATTGAATTTCTATACTACCCTTTACCTGAGGATCATACTGAGCGGTTTACAATATAAAAACACAAAAATGCATAACATAGCAGCCAACAGAAGCAATGACCCACCCCTGCCACACACGCAGAGTTTGAAAGGCCATAGATTTATTTCTATTTATTAAATCTCAGACCCTCAACATTTAATATGTATTTTGCAAGATATGTTTATGTACATGTTGAATGCTGCAATCCATTAGAATTTGGGGGAATGCGTACATAGGGCTGTATCCAACAATGGACCCACAGAGTTTCACTTATGCAATAGACTTCCCCTTCCTCTTAACTCTCCCTGCATGCCCCCCTGCAACTACAGGGGGCTACAGGGGAAAGGAAAGGAGGGGGAAGTTCTGTTGCACAAGCCGAAGTATGTTGCACAAGCAGAACGGCAGCATTCGGCGCAACTCATAGACACAAAAGTCCAAAATATGTACAGAAGCAATCCCAGCTTCACAATCAGACATTCACATAAATAAATTCCCAAGATCCAGGAAATCTATGTAATACTGAATAATGGGATAGGGGAGAAGGAAATTATCGAAAGGCTACCGTATCCCGTTTTTCCAGGTTCCAAACATCACATCCTCCATTGAAATGTAGGGAGGCTTTCACAGAACATCCAGCATCATCTTAAATATTAGGAGAAGCAAACCAGAACCCCATTCCCAATTATGTATCAGTTGCTGGGGATTGTGAGCTGAGAGAGTGCTCTCGCACCCAGGCCCTGCTTCCCACAGGCAAGCGGTTTGCCACCAAGAGATCAGGACCCTGGACTAGAGGGGTCTTTGGTCTGATCTAGCAGGGCTCTCCGTATGTTCTCACAGAGGAAATCAAAGCATAGACATACCAGGAACAAAAATTGCAACCAGTCCTCAGGCAGGTTCTTCCTCCTCTTCATCAATACCTTGTTCACAGCAAATATGTTCTCTTCCTAGGCTCTCCCTGTCCCTTTTCCTTCAAGCTGTAACTCTTGAACCTCAGCTGCTGAAGTTCCCTGCCACCCTCTTCTTAATTATCTCTCGTCTCGTTTGAGTCTCCCAAAGACAAGCAGTAGTGTATAAAACAGACATAAGACACACAACAAGCAGCTTTAAAACAACTTTTCAAAAGATAAATTTAACAAAAACAGATAAGAAATTGCCTTATCGCACGACATGATGGCTCCATACATATAATCTCCCTCATCTTTTTTTTCTGAGGAGGACAAATCACTCAAGTTGAGACATCCCACATACAAGCATCTGTAAATGGTAGTAACACTGGGCAAGTGTTTGAACTAGTTGCAAGCTAGCAGTCAGCAACTATATGTGCAGACGGTTCTGACTTCTCTGAGAGGCCACTGGCTATTTTGTCACTTGTTAAGGCTAGACTGATAGCCCTTCTTCCAGCTTCAAAA
This sequence comes from Podarcis melisellensis, assembly GCF_964234715.1. Taxonomy (NCBI): domain Eukaryota; kingdom Metazoa; phylum Chordata; class Lepidosauria; order Squamata; family Lacertidae; genus Podarcis; species Podarcis melisellensis. The sequence goes on from NC_138529.1 coordinate 95,456,220, forward strand.
CACCACCAGACCTTTGGTTAGGTGCACCGTCTGTTCCAGCGCAAGCACTGTTGGGCATCTGCTGAGATGCTGGCCAATTGCTGGGAGTTATAATGTAAGAAAACTGCAACCTGTGCTGCTGATAGTAGTACGACTCATGCAACACGTTGGCCACTAATATACAGGCAATAATTACCAAAATGATTATACATTCTTTATCAATCTTCTGAAAAAAATACAAAACCTTATGCAAAGCCACAGAGACTTGCGAACTACCCAACCTAAGATGAACTTATAATGTCTGATTTCAATGAATTTTTCAAGTGCTTAACCCAGTCTTTTGTTTTCTTTATCTTTTTAGGTAAGTTCATGAAGACACCAACAAAAGGTAAGTTCGGTGTTGTTCACAATACCGAGAGATGCTAGTGAAGTTGTAGATGGATGTTAATGAAGTTGTAGACACAGGGTGCCGGCGTTTTGCACCCGTTTCGCCCTGGCAGTCCAAGTAATTGAGAGGCCACTGTTCTCTCCCAACGGGGACCTTTTACTAGGTGTGATGGCCTGGGATTCGGATTCAGAGGCTGAATCTGAGGAATCCTAGCCTGCACAGGAGTCCCTGCCTCCAGAACCAGCTGAGCCGGGGCTGGGGCCTGAGCCTGAAGGGTCCTCACCTGTGCTGGATCCTCAGGTGCAGGCACCAGCTGAGTCTGCTCTGGCCCCTGAGGTGATGGAGGACCCATTGCCTACAGGTGCTCCACGCTCAGCCCCGTCAGGGGAAGAGGAGGTTGCCTCTGAGTCCGGTAACCCTCCAGCCTCTCCTGAACTGCAGAGGCTCAGGGCAGAGAGGCAGAGGGAACTAAGTTCCCACAGGAGGAGTGCTCGCCTCCAGGCCAGGAGAGGCGAGTCACCTGTGGACCGGGGCCGCCCTATGCCTCAGGCAGATAAAAGCCAGCCAGCCCAGTCCCAGGTTGTGGGAGCAACATTGTTGGTAGCCTGTTCCTGCCTGCACCCTGTCCTGCTCTTCTGCCAGAGTTCCTGACCTCAGCCGACTCCCTGCCTTGGACCCCGCTTCAGCTTTGACGGACAGCCTCCATACCGCACCCTCGACCTTGGACTGGACTCGGACCTCGCTGCACGGTTAGCCCTCGGGACCAGCACACTGGGGCTTGCAGGTAGCACACTCCCACGATAGTTTTCCGGACTTCTTCAGTGGTCTAATCTCAAAGCCTTGATACGTATATTGATATTCAATTTCATAGAGAATACTATTTCTTGGCTTAAGATTAAGAGATTGATTTGCTTAGCCTTTGCATAAGGTTTTGTATTTTTCTCAGAAAATTGATAAAGAATGTATAATCATTTTGAGAGTTACAATGTGGCTTTAATTGCTTAAAATGGTGAAGCCATCTGGCTTAGGGCTCCACAGCACTTGTCAAAGACATATTTGGTAGCATGGCTCCTTGCCTCCATTTTGCTGTATAGCAGGGGCGGGGAACCTCTTTGATTTAGACAGTCCCTGCCCCTGTGGATCCACTTTGACAGGTGGGTGGGACAGCCCACCTATCAATCACCTGATGTCAGATGATTGGCAGCTAGAGGAAGGCAACCAACGTGTCAAAGTCACTTGCTCAGCACTTCCCCAGGGCATCACAGCCAACTGGTTGTTGGGTGCTTAGAAAAAGTGCCCATCATGGGTCTGGCAAAGCTACTTTCTTCAGGGATTGGCTGGAAAATCTGCCACACAGCAAATCCAGCAAGCTTGAACTCACCGCCCACCAGCCGATGGGTGCTGACCTCAACTCTGCTTTTCTGCAGGGATTGTTTTGTGATAAGAGTTTCCCTGCCTTTCAGTGTTTCCCTTTTTCTTTAGAGCAGCCACATTTTTGTCACCCTGTATACAATTGATCTCGCATGGCAGCCTGCTTATAACAAGCAGACACCAGTACAATTAAAACATGACTCTGCAGCTGACCTACAATTATCGTGTGTGTCTGGCTGCCTCCTATTTATTGTCTCAATTTGTAAATATCTATCCAATTTGGACATTCCACACTTGGAAGCTATAGGAAATGAGTAGGGCAACAAATATGTAATAGGCTTGAAATAGCTGTGTGGCATGGTTTAAATGCCACATCATTCTGAAGCCATGTTTGGGGCATAGTTTCTGGCATTTTTTTCACTCAAACCATCACTGGTTTATATATATTTATATATATGCAGTATGTGTTTTGTAGCAAAGCCCCTTAATATTGCTGTGTGGAAGGTCAACATTAGTTTATTACTTTCTGAACTGCGACAGCTTTCCTGAAAGTAGCCTTACCCATGCTGTTCAGTGATTTGTGCATAGTGATGAGTGAAAAATTATTTCAACATTGTTTTTAGGATGGCATCCACCTACGACTTTGTCACCTTATGTAGCTTTTTATATACAATACTTTTTATTAATTTTCAATTGCAATCCAATAATAGCCTCATTATAACAATACCAAATTATAATACAATTACTAATACCTATCATTCAAATGCAAAATTATATAATTTAGGTGGCCCCCCACATGCTAGATTTGATGGTTTTCTTTAATTCTGCGTTCCAAAATCTTATTAATTTCGATTACATTCCGGTCAAAATAATAATCCCTTATACAACAACTGCAATATTAATAACTTCTATTTGTGTTGATGCATTAAATGATTTATAGAACTGCAAGTGAGGAACTCAAACTATATCCTTGTTCTTCCTGTGTGTGGCAATTATGCTGTCCGTGGTGTTTCCTCCTGTCCTTGTAAAATGTTATGTCTGTCTTTTCCCACTTGTTGTTGTTGTGCTCCATCATGACTTGGGTGGAGACCTTATGTAGAATTGATGCCACATGGCTGCCTTGTTGTAACTCATGGACTCACTCATTTTCTAAAGCACATTCTGGATGTTTGCCAGTCTGCTACAAGAGCGAGAGAACAGGTGTGGCATCCATCACATGCCTTGCACTCTAGGCAGTTGTGTGGCTTGGGCCCAGAGGGAGAGGACCCCAAAAAACTGGAGCCAGAATTAGGGGGTGGATTTGTCTCAGACTCATGGCCTGCCCCACAGCAGCTAGATCTGGAAACCTGCCCAGCAGTGGCTCATGAGAAATGAAAAGAGCCAACAGTAGCATCCTCCCAGAAGTGACACTACACTCATCAAAACAATGATGGGACAAGAAGAGAAAGCGATGTTGGAGAAGCTCTCAGAAGAAGAAGAGGAGTTTGGATTTGATATCCCGCCTTTCACTCCCTTTAAGGAGTCTCAAAGCGGCTAACAATCTCCTTTTCCCTTCCTCCCCCACAACAAACACTCTGTGAGGTGAGTGGGGCTGAGAGACTTCAAAGAAGTGTGACTGGCCCAAGTTCACCCAGCAGCTGCATGTGGAGGAGCGGAGACGTGAACCTGGTTCCCCAGATTATGAGACTACCGCTCTTAACCACTACACCACACTGGCTCTCAGCGGTGTGCATGAATCTATGGGGCTCTCCCAAACTTGCCACTACCTTCCTCTATTCCATTCCCAATAAGCAACAGCATTGCCATCAAAAAGATGCCCCTGCCACTGCTGGGTCCCAATTTAATTATCACCCTAATTTGGGCATAGAAGAGGTACACATGATCTTCCAAGCAAATTCCAGAAGAAGCAACTTAAACCATCACTCTCTTATATACCGTAGTTTCATTTCCAATGGGGGGGGGGGGATAAGTCCACATTTCTCTTTGTGGAAGGGAAAGGAATTCCCCTCTCCAATGAAAGATCTCACAGTTCTGAGCGGTCTGAAAAGTCGGCTTAATTTCATAGAGTTTTGTAGCACCCAGCCAATCCGTGCAGCCATACTCTTCAGCTACACTAGTCAATAATAAATCGATGATTCATGTTTTCCGTGTGCTGTGGTCTTTATTAGGTAGCATTTCCATTACTGTCTCTTAAAAGGTCTGTCTGGGAGCCTGACACACATTTCCCCTTAATTATACATGCAACTATATTTGTCTCTGCAGCCCAGATACAGACTCTTAATTGAGTAAGAGTATAGCGCACCCTTGATGATGCAGAGTTTCTAACAAGGGGACTTCCCAATATATAGGCCCATCCTCCACTGAGAAACAAAATTCTCCACCCATTTTAAAAGAGAAACAAGGTTCCATGGTGTCTCCTTTAGTTCTTAAATAGTGCAATTATTAATGGAAACCTTTGCTAAAGGAAATTATATGTCCTGGCACAGCACTTTTGCATGTAAAACATCAAATTTAAGTAGTACAACATGTCCCAGGAACATGTACTCCTAAACTATATAATTTTGATACCATGGCTATTGCAAGTCTATTTCTTCAAAACTTTATTAAGCAACACTACCATGGAACTGCTAGATGTACATATGGATAAGAGTAACAACAACTAAAACAAACCGAATGTGTCACTTTACAGAATCCTGTGATCAACCACCAGCTGATCACTAAGTCCTTACTTACTTACTTCATTACTCCTCCTCACAGCAATCCTAGGCGGTAGGTAACATCATTTTTTTTTTTTAATAAAGGGAACAGAGGCACAAACCAAACACGTTCTCCACTGCACCCGAGGGCAGTGGTTTTCAACCAGTGTGCCGTGGCACCCTGGGGTGCCATGAATGATGGTTGGGGTGCTGCGGGCAACCCTGGTCTCTGTCCCTCTTTCCTTCCCTCCCTCCTCTGATGCCCTCTCGTGTCTCTGCCTCCCAAAGGCTTGCATGCTGTTTGTTGCAACAGCCCTGGCTACAAGCTACAAGCTACAAGCTCCCCAGGCAAATGGTGCCTCTGGGGCTGGCCAGTGGGTGCTGGTTGCCAGGAGCTGAGGTGGTCTCAGAGTAAGCAAACAAGTGGGCGAGGGAGCCCAGCCAGTCGGCCCACCAGCCCTTGCTGTTGGGAATGGACGGACCAGTCCTAGGCCTCTATGGGGCAGTGTGAGGAGGCACTTCTCTTTTCAGCTCAGAGACCGGGGCGGCAGCAGCGGCTGCCCAGAGGACTCCCAAGGAGAGGGGAGAGGAGGCTGAAGGAACACTTCACAAAGGAGGGTGTTCGGAAAAGGGTGAGAGGCTGCCAGCTCCACAGGCAAGGGGTGACATAACTAGGCTCCTGAGACCCACAGGGCTGCCACAGAAAGAATGTAGTCAAGGGAGCCGTGGACTCAACAAGGTTGAAAACCTTTGGCTTAGGGGCTCGTGGCAAGGTCATGTGCCACAGCAGCTCTTTGTTCAAGACAACACAACCCATTGCCTGTACAGTGGTACCTTGGGTTACAGACGCTTCAGGTTACAGACGCTTCAGGTTACAGACTCCGCTAACCCAGAAATAGTACCTCAGGTTAAGAACTTTGCTTCAGGATGAGAACAGAAATCGCAGCACGGCGGCAGCAGGAGGCCCCATTAGCTAAAGTGGTACCTCAGGTTAAGAACAGTTTCAGGTTAAGAACAGACCTCCAGAACAAATTAAGTTCTTAACCCGAGGTACCACTGTATCTGTCCACAGCCATTGACTGAACCTAAGAACGTAAGCCGTGATCTGCTAGATCAAGCCATTGGCCTATCTAGTTCAGCATTCCGTTTTCACAGTGACCAGCCAGATACCGATGGGAAACCTGCAAAAGCAGGGCCTGAGCGCAACAGCATTCTCCCCACTTGAATGCCCTAACAACTGCTATTCAAAGGCATGCTGCCTCTGACGGTAGAGGTAGAACATAGGCATCTGGCCTATCAACCGTTAATAACCTTATCCTCCGTGAATTTTTCAAATATTCTTGCTCCAACTCCTTGATCATTTCGGTTGCTCTCTGAACTATTTCAAGCTCTACAATATCCTTTTCGAGGTAAGGCAACCAGAACGGTACGCAGTACTCCAGACATAGGCAAACTCGGCCCTCCAGATGTTTTGGGACTACAATTCCCATCATCCCTGACCACTGGTCCTGTTAGCTAGGGATCATGGGAGTTGTAGTCCCAAAACATCTGGAGGGCCAAGTTTGCCTGTGCCTGCAGTACTCCAAGCCATAGTTTTGTAGAACAGTACTATGATAAATGGGTGGTTTTATTTTCCATCCCCCTTCCCAATGAATTCTAGTGTCAACTTTGCCTTTTCTGCAAGGGTTTAAAATTACCAATTGTTCAGCAACAGAAAATAAATTTTTGTGTCCCATACCCGTACCCCCCGCTATTAAAAATGTTGGTTGACTGTGGCAGAATGAACAGCTCCACACCCTGGCATGCCTGAATTTGCTCCTCGCCCCCTTCATAATTTAAATTCTTCCATACCAGATCCATGAAATCAAAATTATAAGTCAAAGGTCTAAATGTTTCTGGCATGCTAAAAGAAATAAGGGTTGGAATGGGGAAGGTGCCTTCAAGAGGAATGTGTGACTCACACCAAGCAAACTACTCCAAAGGGTTGATCTTCTCCAATTGAGAAATTTGTACCCAGTTTCTAATGCAATACTCACATCTGAAATCATTATCTTGGGCCTGTAGCACATAAACAAGACTATCATCAGAATGCCTACTTATTACTGATATTCAATCTCAGAGAGGAATCAATCTGGGTGGCCCATTGGCTCCCTTGTTATGCAAAAGTCCTTTATACAAATTCTATTCCATCCAGATTATGGGACAATTAAGTATGAGCCTCTGAAGGCTGAAAATGATTTTTTAAAAGTATTAATATTAATGTTTGCCAATGATGCTGTCTACGTTTTGGTTTTTTTTTCTGTCACATTGAAAAAGCAACCAGAAACAGGCAAGACCAAATTAGATTCAAGTCCTCAAATTTGGGAAACAAATTTCAGGTGCATGGAATAAATCAGCCAACCTAAGCCATGTTAGGGGAAAGGGGAAAACGTTATTTCAGTACCTAGTAATTTCTTTTAAAAGTAAACCATGTACATTTCCACAGGCTAAAAAACTGAAGAAACACACACACACACAAGCACATTTCTACTGTTATTATCAACAAATTGTAACACTAAAACAGGCAGAGTACAAGGAAGATTCATCTGCATAGAATAAAAACGAACAAAAGGTTCAGGGTTCATCATTGTCTTTTTTCATAGAGCCCTGTTAAAACAATGCATAGTCTGGGCTTTTCTTCTTCTTTTTGCAATTTATACAATCGTACCTTGGATCTCAAATGCCTTGGCTCCCAAACAAATCGGCTCCCAAACAATTGAAACCCGGAAGTAAGTTTTCAAACCATTTTGGCTCCAGTGTGGCTTCTGCAGCTTCCGATTGGCTGCAGGATGTTCCTGCAGCCAATTGGAAGCCGTGCCTTGGTTTTTGGATGGTTCAGGGAATTGAATGGACTCCTGGAACACATTTTGTTTGACAACCAAGGTGCCACTGTATATCGCTTAAATTCACAATTGTCTCTAAGGAGTGTATGAGAATCTCCATACAACAAAAATAAAAATCTGTTAAAATTATAAAATCAGGTTTTCAGTTAAAATGTATGCCATAATAAATAAGAATATTAAAATATTCCGTAGGCACCAGAAGTTTGACAGGGAGCAGTGAACTCCACCCCAGAAAGACAAAACAAAATACACAAATTCAGTCATCAGAGCGCTCCCCATAAAGGCACGGAACATAAGCCGAAGAGACTCCCAGACATGCAGACAGTGTAGACATAATAAGGAAAAAGGTGGATGCGTCCACACATAAAAGCACAGGCCTACAAATAGCTGTGTTACTATTACCTAGCCCAATGCAAAATGCAGCTTTTAGTGTTGGGAGATTTAGAAGAATGAGAACTCAGGCTCTGAAAACTTATTTTTTAAAAAACTAGTAATTCGGAGTGGTGAGTTCACAAGTTATGGCATGAGATGTGAGAGGGCCTTGGAACCCATCTGAAGAAGCGCCCACAGCTGAAGAATGTGCAGGTTACAGTATTATAAAATGAGCTTTCATTTGCCATTCACGTTATCTAACCACTACAAAAAAGGCGGAACTAAAATTGGCCATACGTGCATCAATGCTTAAAATAAATATGCAAGACATGGGTTGCCCATGTGGCAGAACATGTGCCATGAAGGACTTCTTCCCAGGTGCCCACGGCGACCTCCCATCTCTCTGCAAAAATATATTTGGCTTGCAAGAAGCCTTCTATGGCAACCAGCTACTGGTGAGCTATAGCGAATTACTAGTGACGTAGGGTGTGTGTGTGTGCATCTGTGTTTATATGGTGCCCACAACAGTTTCCTCAGATTGCAAATACACAGGCCCCAAAATTTGGCAACCCCAATTCGAGATTTAATTTGATCCTATGCAGAGATAGCATTCTTCTATCAATGGGCTCACCAAAAGGGTATAATTTGTTTTTGTCTGCTCAGTCATTTAACATGGACACACATGCATACACACGTTTCTCCTTTTCACACACAGCTTAGGCTTTATTGCCGATATGATCATTTGTCGCTGATGAAGTTCCAGATTCAAGCCACTGAGGTAACAGCAAACAAGTACTATAGCGAAGAGTTTCCATAAGATATTGCTTTGTGCCAGAATTGGGGTGGGGTGGGGGAGAGGCAACGCCAGTTAACATGTTTTTTTAGCAAGAAGTACGAGAACAGGAACAAATTGATCATTTCAAAGAACTGCAACAACTTACTTTCCAGATGGGCAGCCTTTTTAGTCTGTTGTAGTGAATGCAACAAAGATTCTGTGGCACCTTAAAGACTTGTGGCACCTAAAATAGCTCAGTCTTAATTTCAGGGTCAAGGGTTCAAGCCCCACACTGCATTGCAGGGTTTGGACCAAATGACCCTTCCAACTCTACAATTCTATGACCTAAGCCTTAGTAGACCAGAGGAAATTTCCCATCTAACGAAGTAGCGTTAAAGACACGAAATGAATGAAATCAAGTCACTGGTTTCAACAGATCTGCTCCAAGTATTATTTAGCTGGAGGTCACCCCTTGTCTTCACGCTGTCATAAGACACGGCTGCTTTTGCTGCAACAACTTAAGGCAGTGAACGGGAAGAAAAGGCTGCTGTTCCCTAATCTTGCCAGTAAGTGTAGCTGTTTGACAGGGGAGAAGATACCAATGAAGGACGTTCTTTAAAAAAAATGTTTAAAAGAAACAGCATAAGTTTCAGAGTTCTCTGTTGTACCAGCCACCATGCACACAGGGCCAGTTTTTGTCTGCTCATATTTACTGCAGATTCAACAGAACATACGTAAGAGAAACTGTGTGGCAAAGCAGAAAGGGCATTATTACTAAGGGCAGAGAAGCTATACATTCGGTAAATATAATAAATAATAATAATAACAACAAATGTTATTGTTTACACCCTGCCCATCCAGATGGGTTTCCCCAGCCACTCTGGGCGACTTCCAGCAAAATACACAAAATAATAAAATGTCAGGCATTAAGAACCTCCCTAAACAGGGCTTCTAGAAGTCAGATAGTTGTTTATTTCTTTGACATCTGATGGGAGGGTGTTCCACAGGGATACGCAGCCACTACTGAGAAGGCCCTCTGCCTGGTTCCCTGTAACTTCACTTCTCACAGTGAGGGAACTGTCAGAAGACCCTTGGAAATGGACCTCAGTGTCTGGGCTGAATGATGGAGGTGGAGACACTCCTTCAGGGAGCGTCTTAATGGTCCCCTGCTGTGAAGTCCAAAACACCATGCAGAAAAATACACATTTTGTGCACACACACACACACGCTTTGCTACCAGTTGTGTGAGATGCAATCCACAACATCAGTAAGCAAATCAGACAGTGAAAACATATTGTGCAACATGTTCTGAGCAAAAATGTGTGGTTTTTCCGTCTTCTGAATGTTCAATGCTCCTCAAAGGACCAATGCAAAAAAAAAAAACAGTTCCAATCTGAATCAGAATGTAGTGTAAGCATTGTGGGAGTGGGGCTTCCTTTCTCTAGCCCCAAATGTGCAGATATTCTCACATCCACCATAAAGATCGATATTTTTTTACAGCAATATATATTTTACTAAAGGCCACATCTGTATATCTATCATGGAGATGAGCAAGACACCCTTAACTTCATGACTTAGTCATGCAATTCTAGACAGGGCTGGGACAGGTCGTTCAGAGGGCTCTGTGGAGAGTATGTAAAAAGGAAGTTAGCCTCAGCTGTATCAAAGTCAGGAATTTCACTGCCGCCTTTCTCTCGAAGCTTGGGAAATTGTGGACAAAGGTTCGTTCAGAGACTGCACAGTTCCTTGAAGTAAAATAAAATAAAATAAGAATTACTCTTTGCAGGCTTCTGCATAGCCCCATCCAAGCTGTCATGTTTAGTGGTCTGGATGAGAAGTTTAACAAAAGATTCAACCTTAGTGTGTGCTATGTTTTGGCATGAAAATTGAAACTCTGCCCCAATAAATACTAGGACATTAGCATTCTGGTCAAAGGAGTAGTGCACTTTGGTCACTGTACAAAAGTTTCCAGCCAAAGCAACCAACCCGAGAGACATTAGGTTGGGTATTTGGATATGGCTTCCCACAATCCCAGCACAGGTACAATACCAATAATCCTCTGCACTTAAGCAAATACCCACCAGCACTTAAAGGAAAGCAATCTCAATGGATTGTCCCTCCCCTCCCTTCGGGGGGGGGGCTGTCTTCCTTGGCACCAAACACTTTGCTGGAAGTTTCACAGGGTCAATTGAATATTCGTTTTTGTGCGTGTGCGTGCCTCAGCCATGAGGGGAGAGAAAACCTGGATCTGTGGGATACTGATCCTAACACAACAGGCAGCTGTGGGGCAGAGAGAGGATCAGATTTCCAAAATCGGCCTATATGACCCACCTTTAGCAAACAGTGAGTCACTCATAAATACTGCAAGCCCTATTCTTTTTTTTTTTCTTTTTAAAGCTTTGGCTCTGAAAGCAAAGATGAAAAATCAGGACAGGAAATAGAGAACAGGGTACGGGGTGGGGAGAACCTGGAAGAACAGAGGGATCGCTACTTGCCAGCCGTATTGCCATTATCAGAGATTCTTAAGCACAGTTCCAGCAACCCTGGTGCAAAGGCATACCTAAAATGTAAGTTGTATATTTTCACAATACGGTGCATACACTGCATGACTGTGTTCAGTAAGGGGGACAACTAAAGTTTCCAAAAGTTTGACAAGCTATTAAAAACAGGGTACAGGGCCATGACAGGAATCGCTAGTACTAGGACCTAGGAAATGGCAAAAGTAAGATTAGATGATGCATATTTTAAATTAATTGATATACTGCTTATATGACAAAATGGCAGTTCACAACTCTATAGAACCAATACATAATGAAAATATACAATAACAAATCCACCGGGGCATTAAAACATACCTAATTAAAATCTATAATAAATATCAAACAGTAACACACATAGCACAATAACAAAACCGCAAGTTCCATTCAGGGAGACACTTGCTTAAACAGGTGTGTCTTTGGGACCCAGTGAAATGCCAGCACTGATGAAGCCTCTAATATTTTAGCAGAGTGGCAATTCCACAACACAGGTGCCACCAGTAGAAAAGCCCACCTCCATGTTAGTACAAGCTGGTAATCATTAGGCTGTGGCAAAACTAAACAGCGGCAGCAAAGGAGAGTAGAGAAATGGACCGCTCCACCCAGCTCTACCAAGAAGCCAGTTCTGGCAGGATTTTCGTCTCCCTCAGTTGTCATCCAGCAGCAGTAGCTGCCACTCCATCCTCATTTAGCAGATGAAGAGGAAAGGTAGTGTGATGTAGTGGTTAAGATTGTGGGAGCCCAGGGTTCAAATCCCCACTGGGTGACTTTGGGCCAGTCGCTGCCTCTCAGCCTAACCTACCGCACAAGGTTGTTTGTGAGGCTATAAATGAGGAAGGGGGAGAATCATGTAAAAAGGGAAGGTAAAGGACCCCTGGACGGTTAAGTCCAGTCAAAGGTGACTATGGGGTTGTGGCGCTCATCTCGCTTTCAGGCTGAGGGAGCCGGCGTTTGTCCACAGACAGCTTTCCGGGTCATGTGGCCAGCATGACTAAACTGCTTCTGACACAACGGAACACTGTGACGGAAACCAGAGAGCACGGAAACACTGTTTCCCTTCCTGCTGCAGTGGTACCTATTTATCTACTTGCACTGGCATGATTTTGAACTGCTAGGTAGGCAGGAGCTGGGACAGAGCAACAGGAGCTCACCCCGTTGTGCAGATTTGAATCGCCGACCTTCTGATCGTGGTTTAGATGGCAGCGCCACCCGCATCCCTACGTATGCCACCTTGAGCTGGAAAGAGGGGATATAAATCCAGCAAATAAATGAATAAGTGAAGCAGGGCCGTTCAAGTGGCTCAGCTGAAAGATGGGCAATTTTCGACTCCTCCCTTCAAGTTCTTTCTGCTCCAGCTGGTCATTATAAGAACTTTGTAACTCAGAATTAGTGCCTGAGCTTGCTTCCCCTCCCAATCCTCCTTCCCAATCCCTTTTCCTTTTGTGTTGTATCTTTTAGATTACAAAACTGAGCCCAGGGATTGTCTTATTACCTATCTTTGTAAGCTGCTCTGAGAGCCTGAGGATAGAAAAAAAGGCTTTAAATAAATCCAAGTTAAGAAGGGCATGCAGTCAGGACTATACTGTTGAACAGAGGTGCCCCCACTGTCTTATTATCACGTCTTAATAATTAACTTTTCCGCATGGCTGATGTGTTCCAGAAGCATAGCCCGATCTAGAAAAACGAAGCACAACACAGCACAACAACCCACCAGCTTTAGGCACAAATCTTGCAACATGCATGAATTTGTGGCTGCACACCATTAACAGAGGCTGGGCATCTCTTCCGCCAGCAAAACAGATGCTGGTGAAATATTGGTTTCTATTGCTCGCAACCGAAGAGATTTATATCATCTGACATTCAGAGACCACTGTGGAAACCGTTGTAACCACAGCATTTACTGCCGTCCTTCCAGAGTTCTGCCAGAAAGATAGCAGCGCAAGACTACCCTTTATTTGCAAAAAAAAAGGTGGCAATATTTTTGTTCCCTGCTTCGTCAGTCCTCATGGCAACAGTCAGAAATACCCTTCAATAACCCAGGCACATGTCAACAGCTTTGTTACATCTCCAGATTGAAATGTTTGGCATAACTGTGTTTCACAAGCCTCCAGGATGACTGCAAAATCTGGCAACGTCGAGTATATTTCCCTCGATTTCAAAACCAGCTTTGGAGGCACTGAAGATATTTTCCCCTCTGAAACTTTTAAGGATGTCTAAATTTAGAGAGGGACTTGGACCGCAGCTTTAATTCTCTCCTTTTCTGACACTGCAGCACATGGAAATGAAGGCAGCAGAGCTATCATGACATAGCAAACCTGCCAAAAAAAGACCCCCCAGAATTGTGAGAAAGGTTCATGGGTGGATTATCAGAGGGTGGCAAGTTTTGCTATTGTTTATTCCTGAGACATTCCTTGGAGGCTATGGCTTTATCCCAATCCCAAGACTTCGCTTGCTGCAGTGGGGTCTGAAAAAGTATATTGGCAAAGACCAGAAGGTGCTCCAATTGAAAAACAAAATGTATGTCCAAAATGGCCACTGGTATAAGGAAACCTTCCCCAACCTGGTGGCCTCCAGATGTTTTTAACTGCAACTCCCATCAGCCCCATCCACCATGGCCAATGGCCAGGGATGATGGAATTTGTAGTACATTTGGAGGGCAACATGTTGTGATACTCTGGCATAACAAACATTATTTGACAAATCATTCATGTACCAGAGCACATCTTTGTTCTTTTTTCACAGCACAACTACAATTAGCATACAAATGTTTCAAGCACCATAGGTGCAAATGAAATGTACACTTGTGGCTACAGCACCTACCTAACTCTAAGCTGCATTTGTTCTCAAAAGCTTATTCAAATCTACACAATTTAGATTCTGATTCCCCTTTGATTTCATTCTATCTGTGGCAGCAGGCAAGCGAGAGATCTAAATTGGGTAGGCACTCAATTTAAAAAGCATCTGTCCTTGCAGTTGCTGGTAAGTGATGGAAGGTGTGGGAAGGAGCAAGGCTGGGCAAGATTTGCAGAAGTCAGAAGTGAGGCATTAATACACTCCATTCTTTCTGGCATGGATACTCCTAGTGGTTCCTTTGCCACAGCCGTCTTTCTTTCCATGGTTTCCCTGCCATTCCAATTCTCAGTGGAAAATCTTTGATTGTTCTGAATCACAGATGCAGATGTGTTAAAAGATTTGCCCGCAAACGACTCCAACAGCAGTATTCTACTTCCTTTGGTTCCAAACTTCTGCTTTTGTTGGCGCAGGAACACCCACAACCCAGAGGTTTTTGTTTTTTTTAAGGTCACTATTACAGATTATAAAACAAGGTGGGGTTGCGAAACATGCTTGGATGACCATTCAGTTCAACTGTATAATTGGGGAAGGACCCATCTGATGGAGAAAGCCATCACATAGCAAAATGCAAGGTGGTGGGGGGAGAGAGAACTGAGCAAGGAACACTATTTTCAAAAGATAAAGCAGAAGACAGAAAAGGAATACTTTTGGTAAGTGGATCCCAGATGGCTCAAACGCAGTACTATAAAAAGCAGCAGCATGTCCGGAGACCAGCTCTGTGCAGACTGGGCTCAACATAATATTTCAAATTCATAGAAGCCAGGAGGCACCGATCCTCTCTGAGACAGATGCACATAAAATCTAGCATGAGCCTTTTCCCTAAGCAAGCAGTCCGATCCCGGAAAAATCAGGGCAAGAAAGGGAAGAGAAGAATTGCAGCAGCAAGCAAAACAGCAACAACTCAGTGACCTGTCGCAGAAGGTGAAGGCAGGTCATGTAACGCCTTATTTGGCATTCTAACAGTACCATGAATGAAGCAGACAGACGTGGCACATGGATGAAAGGTCCATGCATTATCAAGTGTCTGCTACCGATGCACTGAGCTTCTGCTTCCAGTGTGGCATAGTGGATTTAGACTGGATAGAGACGGGGTCAAATTCTCACACAGCCATGGGATTCCATGGGGTGACCTTGAGAAAGACATTTTGTCTTGCATCTCCCTGACATGGTTACGGTTGTAGAGATGGGGTAATAATTTAGTACGGGAGCACACAATTTGCACAAGGTCTCAGATTCAGTCACTGCCATGGCCAGGCAAAAGGATTAAGTAGCAGTTGCCCAAGACCCTGGACAGCCATGGTCATTCTACGTAGACACTAATGGGCTAGATGGACAAATGATCATATCTGGTACAAGGCAGCTTCTGATACCCTTTCTCCATTGTCTACGGCATGCACCCAACCTTCACTTTTCAAGTCTTTGAATTATAAAAGGGAACTGGCCAGCTGCAGACCCCTTTTCAGATTGATAGTTATATATAAATGAATAAAACAAAGTACCAGATCAAATGTAGCTTCCCACTTTGTGCCCTGACTGTCATGAAACTCAGACTCATGTTCTTCCCCTTCCTCTCATTCATATACCAGGAGGGAATTGGGAGCATCCACTCCTCTTTTAAACTAACCACAGTTCCCTGAGATATATTGAAATTCTGCAAATTGTTGTTTATTTAGGTATAGTGCTAGAACGAGCCAGGAGCAAACCATGGTTTCAGATTATGGGTTGTTCTAAACTTGGAGTTGAATCAAAAATTAACTGTTTAAGCTGCAGTTCCCCTGTTCCATCCAAAAATGGGAAACGGTGGTTCAAACACACCAGGGTCTTTGAAGCAAAGTGTGCTGTAGGGTGTAGGGTCAAGAAAGTGCCACGGCAGAGGTTAGCAAACTCAGTGCTTGCAGCCAACTTAATAAACTATTAAGCCAGGGACATTACGCCTGAACTGGAATGCTAGAACCTCTCCATTGAAATAGCCTCTCTTAGCCAAAGAAAATGCAAGATAGCATCACGGGCAGTAGCTAAAAATACTACTTGGACAAGTAGTAATAATTCTCGTCTTGCATGTAAAAGACCATATTAAGTGACAATGTTGGCAGGAGCTACCTAGACAAGTGCCAAATTGAAATAAATAGCCATAACAACTGTGAATGTAATGACTAATGCCAGTCCCAGAGGGGACAGTATGCACATCTTTTCCCCAAAACAAGATTCTGTTTGCTCATTTACCAAAGAATTCCCCCCAAAGCATGTATTGAGTTCCCATCACCTGAAGTAAGACATTCTGAGTTGCTGATGGAACTGCCCAACAGCAAAACCCACCAAGGCTGGATTGCAGGAAAGCTGTATATCACTTTTCATACCCATGAAAAGACTTTTGCATCGTTTCTTTAATTCATGGCGGCAGAACAGAATGTGAAACAGGTTGGCAAGGACCTGCCAACACATTAAAGTTATTTGAATGATTCATTAGCCTAGCTCTGAGGCGTTCCCTGTTCAAGGTCTAAATAAAAAAGCTATTTAAGAGCCAATTGAGGAAAAAATTGAGGAGAACGGGTCAAAATTTGTGTAGCATCTTCCGTTAGACATGGAGCACATGTCAACGCAGTTCCCACAACTGCAGAGAAAACTGCCCTCTCCTGCAGCACTGCTTCTGGTACACAGAAGAAAGACCACAAGACTCACGTTAGCATGTTTCACCCTGGCAAAACTATGGTACAGCTGTGCTTTAGTGCTATTTACTTCTCATTAATTAGAGTTGTTTTTCTGGGCAGCTGGAAAGGAGGGGAGGAAAGACATCAGATATCCAGCAGAGGTTGGGATATGAGAAAAATCAGAACACATTATGAGGCTATCTAAAGGAAGAATTGGTGGCCAGGGCAGCAGAAGCCATAGAACAAGGAAGAAAAAATAAGCAGGCAGCCACAGACATCGTGTTGACTACTATTCTTTTAGGCTGTTAAAGGAGGCTGCTTGTCTTTGTGACAAGCCCATGGAGGGTGGGAGTTAGGTTATAAGGTGCACATTCCTCAACCCCAGTTACACCTTCCCTGTGTGCCATTTCAGCAGCTTCTAACTCACCACTGAAAGGTTTCCTGTCTTCTGGTAGATGAAAGGACCCTGGTAATGTCACTTCCCATGAATTCATAGGATAGCAGCCTCCCCAGTGAGCCTTCCCATCCCATGGGGGTTCCTTGTGCTGGCTGAAGTGAAACGAGCTGCAATTCCCTGCAAAGGGTAGAGTGTCTCTGTCATGGGTACCAAGACTCTCATGAAGCCACCCCTAGGCTCAGGTGTTGTTGTTGTTTGGTACCCGCCTGTCTTGGGAGACAATGGAGGAGCTGGACTAGCATATTGGCAAGGGAGCTATGACAATGGGTCGCCTCTCCAAAAGAATGTGATGTGTGAGAATGAGAATGTGATGCAAGTGATATGAATTGGGGTGAGCAGAAGGTAGATCAGCATCAACCAATAGGTCTCCAGATGGCTTGCAACAGATCAGCAAGGCTTTCTGATCCCTATTCTACAGTAGCAAGAAATCCCTTTATAAAGGAGGTTGCTGAGCTAGAGAAAGGTTGAAGGAAAAGCAGTGGAGCAGGACTGTGAGCTCAGTTCTGATACCGAAAACAAATTCCTGGATTGAGCATGTGCCCACAGGTGCCCTGCTCCTTAATTCTGAAAGTATGTTGTGCCCACCCCAAGCCACTATCTTGCTTGGGGTCTTGCACCTTGCTCTAGTTGGTGGACCTGGGTAGATCCTGGAAGCCTGAAGGCTGCCCAATCCTGATACACATATGCAAATGCTACCTTCTCCTTTCTTGTATACATACATCTAATGATGAGCCTCAGAGACTTTATAATTTTGATATACAATACCCGCAAGCTTACCTGTTTTCTTTCGTTGTTGATTCGCACCAAGCCTACACTAAATGCTGGCAATGTGAATCAAGAACTATCACAGGAAGTGTATAGCATCCAAGTCAGTTTGATTTTAAAAAGAAAAAGGATGGAAGCAGTCTTGCTTTGATGTCAGTTCTAATAGCTCTGCCATTGCAGTTTTGAAATATATCAAAGCTAGATCTGTACAACATACTAAAGCACAGGTAACCTCCAGCTGCAGGGACCTCCAGATGTTGTTGGACAATGGTCTGGAATGATGGGAGTTGTAGGCCACCATTCACAACATGTGTTTACAGCACTGTGATGCCACTTTAAGCTTCCCCCAAATAAACATGGAGGCTGTAGTGTGTTAAGGGTTCCGACAGTTGTTAGGAGACCTCTATTCCCCTCCTAGAGCCAAAACTGTTAGGGTGTGAAGCCTAAGACGCTGGCAAGTTAGCAATGTCATGTGACTTTAAGTAGTCAAGCTCGTTAAGTTGTTAAGTTGCTCAGTATATAAAGAGTGTTTGTTTTCTCTGCCTGCGGGGCGTGAAGCAAAAATGTCTGAAAGCTCTGGAGGTGTTTCTGTTATCTTTCTGCAATAAACCTGTCTTTGGAAAGACAGGCTTCCCTGTGTCGTTATTTCTTTGCTGCTGAGACTCTGAAGCTTGTACTGCAACAAGAATCTCTTTCTGGACTTAATTAATGCTCTGCAAAGAGAACTGTTGCTGGTTGCGCAGCGGAAGCGTTTACTGGACCAGTACACAGGTAGCCTCCAGCTGCAGGGACCTCCAGATGTTGTTGGACAATGGTCTGGAAGGATGGGAGTTGTAGGCCAGCATTCACAACATGTGTTTACAGCACTGTGATGCCACTTTAAGCTTCCCCCAAATAAACATGGAGGCTGTAGTGTGTTAAGGGTTCCGACAGTTGTTAGGAGATCTCTATTCCCCTCCTAGAGCCAAAACGGTATACGTGAAACAGAAATGACCATTAAGCACATGTGTACGAACAACATTAAAGAATAAAAATAGAACATTAAGTAAAATATCAGCAAACAACAGAACTGAGCACTGTGGTGAATCTTACAAACAGTACATGGGAGGGTGAAACAGAGTGGGTGCTGCTGCTACTGAGAAGCCCCACTTTCAAGAAGGTGCAAGATGGCATCCTGACAACTGTGGTATAGTCAGCAAGGCCTTACTGGGAGACCTGAGAGATCAACCAGAGAAGGAATGGGGAAAGCTGGTCCCAAGTTGTTTAGGGCTTTATTATGTGCCAGCAATAAACTCTTCAGCCACAAATTATCTTCAACCAACACAATTCTGGAGTGTGCAACATCATGATCTCTGTCCCACTGTGTTGAAACAATTTTTAGATTCAGATTTAATTGTTCTGGAGGAAAATGCAGACAGTGACATAACATGCTAAGTATTTTGGCACCACCTGCTGAGAAGCATGAATAAGCAGACTTAACCACCCCTAGTGGGGAGACAGCATATTGATATCATGATGCCTTCAAACAAAATTTGAAATACTGGAATCAAGTTGACATAAATTTTTAGGGAGGGCTTTCAGCATGGGTGTAGCCAGGAATTTCGTTAGGGGAGCAGGACTTTTATTAGGGGGGGCAGAACTGATGGGAGTGGTCAGTTAGTGAAGTATTTCTATTGTTTTAATTGATCTGGGGGCAGCTGCCTCGCCTGTCACCCCTTTGGCTATACCCATCGGCTTTCCATAGATAAAGATCCACAGTTGAAAAAGTCCTCTTCCCTTGCCATCACCCTCCAAGCCTCCCTCAGAGGTGGGACTTGGAGAAGGGCATCAGAAGAAGCGTAGGTTTGCCTTGTGAGGGGCATTCCAGAAGATAACGGGGCCCTGCACCACAAAGAATTTTGGTGTTTATTATTAATTAATTAATAATGGCGCTGTGGGTTAAACCACAGAGCCTAGGACTTGCCTATCAGAAGGTTGGCGGTTCGAATCCCCGCGACGGGGTGAGCTCCCGCTGCTCGGTCCCTGCTCCTGCCAACCTAGCAGTTCGAAAGCACGTCCAAGTGCAAGTAGATAAATAGGTACCGCTCCGGCGGGAAGGTAAACGACATTTCCGTGCGCTGCTCTGGTTCGCCAGAAGTGGCTTAGTCATGCTGGCCACATGACCGGCTCCCTCGGCCAATAAAGCGAGATGAGCGCCGCAACCCCAGAGTCGGTCACGACTGGACCTAATGGTCAGGGGTCCCTTTACCTTTACCTTTAATTAATTAATTAAATTTATATACTGCCATTCATTCCAGAGATCTCAAAGTGGTCCACAGGATAAAAAATACAGAGTAAAAGCACAAAATAAATAGCCAAAACAAAAACGCTCCCCCAAACACCACAGAGTATTAATCAGCCAAAGGTCTGGTTAAAGAGGAACATTTTTGCCTGGTGCCTAAAGATATATAATGGAGGTGCCATGCCAAATGAAACTCCCTGGGGAGAACATTCCACAAAACGGGGAGCCGCTGTGGAACAGGCCAGTTCTCGTATTGCCACCCTCCGGACCTCTCATAGAGGAGGCGCACTCTTGTTTAATCATAGGCAGATAGATCCAGACTCAAGTCAATTAATCGATATACAGCATCTTGAATTAGGTCCCAGCCCTAAATTGATGCAAACAATGTGAGTCAGTGACAAAAAAAGATTAGGAACCCTTATCCGTGCGATAAATTAAGACTCGCGCTGTGTCTACTCAGAAATAGTCACCCTGAATTCAAGAGGACTTACTCCCAAGTAAGTTTGTATAAGGTTGCTTCCTTGGCGATGTTTTCCTGGTTACATCACAGTGCCTTTGACCCAGGGCTGTAGCAGCAGATTGTGAGCAAAATCTACTGGCTCTTAACTAGAGCGGACACTGCAACATTTCTTATATCCCAGGCAATAAGATCAAGCTTCAGTGCAGCACCTCTGCCTTCCCTCCTCACCAGAAAAGTGTCGCTCAGTTTACGGGCAGCTGCTTAATTTAATCCCCTTCACAGAGTGTTGTGCCATCTTGTAGAGATGGTTTTCCCCTTTCCCTCCTTCCACACTAAACAGCAATCTGGGCTAGCAGTCTGAATATTAAAGCAAGATATTTGGTACTAAACCGAACAGACAATCTGAACACATTTAGTCAATATTTCATTTGTCTTCTTTCACATCATTGTAATATTTTTATGGGTATCTTGTATTATCAATATAGATATTAATATTTGCAATGTGACACAAGTAAAAATAAAAGTAGTAAATAATAAAATTAATAATAATAATAATGGGCTATGAAGTAACTATGGCTGAAAAATTATGACTGCCCAACGTAACCCAGTGAGTTTCACATATATTGGTGTCAAACATTTTGGGCCTAGGGGCACATTTGCAAACTGGATAGTTGTCATGGGCACCAAACACATATTGCAACAAAGGGCACATCACCTTTTCTACTGGCTACAATCAAAAACTTCTTTTAAGCCCAATTTCAGTGGGGAGGGAACCCAGAAGTCACCAGGAAAGACCTCTATGGGTGCAAGAGCACCTACAGACACTGTCCCAACAACCCCCAGGCGAGTCCAACCACATTTACAAATATGATTCTGAAGATGGTGTGCCAATACCTCTTCAGCATCCATCTCCTTTATTTAGCTTGCTTCCAAATACCATGAAATGGTGCAAAAATGAGATACGAGTCCATGTTATCAAATGAAAGTCTGTTCCGGCTGTCATTAATAGTCACTTGAAAAAAACCCCGCTTCATTTCTGACCACTCTGCACCACAGGCCATTTGCCAGACATACCCTCTCTGTGACTCTGTCTCATCTCCAAAGGCTTTCATGTTTTAATTCTCACGATATTAGATTTGACACACCAATCTGGTCCCTAATATAAAAAGGCAGGCTAATTACTACAGCAGGTTTATAAAAGTGAGAGCAAAACTCTTAATTTAAAAAGCCTAAAGCAATGCAAAGATTGAGAAGCTAATTGCATGAAGTCAAGTGCTGCAGAGAGTTAGCGTTCCTACAATAATGAGGTCCTGCCTCAAGGTGAAGCTTCCATTGTGTGGCCAACCTTGAATGGAAAAAAGGGTGGAAAGATTTCCCCCTCTCTGTGAGACTGTCAAAAAAACCCCCAGAATATTTAACAATCAAAATGGAAAATTAGGGCTAATGACACAGCTTTTTCTAAATAAATCATTGTTGAAAATATTTCTTAACGTGCATAAGATATCCATTAAAACCACCACTACCACCACAATATCAGATACTATCAACAGAAAAAAGCAAAATCTGGAAGCCTCAAAAACTTCAGAAAAAGTGGGCTGCAAAAAAGACAATGTATTCTCTCTTCTAAACACTTTGAAGAATAAGTCATTGTTCAGTGCTTTGCATGCAACCCAGCCAGATGGGATGGGTATAAATATTATCATAATTATTAAGGTGGCAGTCTATTTGAATGTGGCCATATATCTTAGACCTTCCATGATTGTTAGCTCTTAGCTTGTTGCCTATGTTGTTCTGTATGCAGCAAATCAAATATTTATCACAGTCAACCAACCAGTACAAACTGTAAAAATGAATAATCACAACTTCAGAAGAACAGAGGTGGAGAGGCCAGGGACTGAATTCAGGATTGAACAGGGCCAGTTGAGAATTGAACCAGAGAGTATATAAAACATACGCACTACCACTGAGCTACAGCCAGTGTTAAAAACTGAGATACGAAAGTTAGCAGCTAAATGGCAGCTAAACCTAGGTTACGGGCACAATAATGGAATGTCTAGGCACGCTTTCTAATAAGAAGAATACAAAGCTGAAAATGAATGAGCTATGTTCCCTTTTCACATAGTCTAGTCCTTCCCCTGCCCACCCACCAAATAGTCTTCAGAAGGTCTGTTCTCCAGTCTTCAGAGAGTAGCTGGAAGTAGTGAGGCAGAAAAAGGACCTCCTTTCCTTCAACTCTGCAGTTTTAATCGGAAATCTTAGGTGCAGTACTGCGCCCAGAGCTCAGAAACATCCCGCACTAATGAAATTCCCTGTTGCAAAATGCACCTAGAACAATGGGAGTTTTGAACACTGGCTATAGCATTAACCCATGACTAATGCATTGATATGAAGGACTGGGTCAAGAGAAGACATATAAACATGGGGGCAGCAACAAGTCAATGGCCATTGCATGATCATGCCTTGAAGGGGGCCCCTGCAGTTCCATTTTCATTTTTTAAAATTATTTCTATGCTGCCTAAAACTGAATAATAATTACGAAACAAGCCATCAGGGTCCTTATAGTGAGAGGATATGGAGTTTAAGAGCTCGCACACAAAGTTGCCTAAAGCCTTATGAGCTCCTCCCTTCCTTGGATTTATAGCATGAGATGGAAGTATGAAAACATTCTTTATGAAAACTTGGCTCCCTATTTACAAAAGGAGTCTTCAGTATACCTCTCATAAGGAAAAAAAAGACTTAATATGCAATACAAAAAGCCAACGGCTACACTTACGTTATTGTCAAGTCATTTCAGCAGTGCTACAGAAATGCTGCTGTGGCTTATGCGCTATAGCTATATATATATATATATATATATATATATATATATATATATATATACACACACACACACACACACACACACACACACACTTGCTATTGAGAACCATTAAAACAGACAAGTTAGTGCTCGCTCAAAGAGCTTGAGCACTTTCATTAACACCTCTGCATTATGATGCACACTTCAGCCAGAAAGCTAATGTCATGAATATTTTGGGGCCATCATTAAAATAGATTAAGAATTGATATTTAAGCATGTGGTCATAGATTTGGAAATAAGATGATAATTTGCTTGACAAAAATTATTAAAGATGCAAATGGGAGCGGGAGGCGGGAGGAAGCTCAAGAATATTATGAAACTTTGTTAAAACAAAGCAATAATGTTCATTATTATTGTATTTTCTTATTAAAAAACCTTAATAAATATTTATAAAAAAAAAGAAAGCTAATGTCATGAATAATAATAATTGTAAAGGCACTGGAGCAGCGATCGCAGAAGCATGTACTTGTTCTTCTGAGCGTACCCTGCTAACACTGAGAGCCTGTCATGGAGATGCACCTGCTGGGCAAGGAATAGAACAGAATAGGATTCCACATGCATTCCATTGCACTGGCTGAACATAATGTTACCCTGGCGCTACAGATTTCTCTTGGTGTTGGGTACCGTTGATGGAACAGTAACACAATACCAATAGCGCACAGAAAGGAGCAAAAATAAGGAGAGTTGAAGAAGTGCCGGGAAGAGCAGCAACATTTAGGTTTGGGCTCAGAAGTCAGTTCCACCACATATAATGCAGTAACGCCATGCTTAAGTAAAAACACTGCCATTTTTATTCCATCAGTGGAGACAACTACAGATGACTTCTCCATTCCCAATGAACATCAGAACATGCACCTCCAGTTCAGGAGCCAACGGCAACACCACTAGCATATAAACCCCAAGAAGGAAGCACAGTTTACTTGATAAGATGTGCAACATGGGACTGCATCACCTTTCCCTCATGTGTACGGAAACATGGGCATCACTTTGCCCTTGTGTTTACAGAATAGATAGGGGCTGGTGATTGGGAACTTCCAAGAAAGGGAGTATGTTGCACAGGCAAGAAAAGGAGGACAGTTGAATAACAACACTTATCTTCCTCGGGAACTGCCAACAGAGGTCCTGCTTATGGCCTTTCCACAAGCATCTGGTTGGTTATGGTGGGAAGATGAAGCTGGACTAGATAAGTCTTTGGCTCTTCTTTATATGGTTATATTGTCATACAGCTATTTTGCCTTTGGGCTCCAGACATTAACACCTAGCAGGAGCCTCAGCTCCACTGTT
Organism: Podarcis melisellensis; assembly: GCF_964234715.1. NCBI lineage: Eukaryota > Metazoa > Chordata > Lepidosauria > Squamata > Lacertidae > Podarcis > Podarcis melisellensis. The sequence continues at coordinate 95,480,828 of NC_138529.1, forward strand.
GCAACCTCAAGGACAAGTCACTCCACAAAAATGTAAACAAAAGAGAACCTCAAGAGTGAGGCCGTGCCTTTTAAAAACACCACACCAATCCTGAACATCTCTCATCCACCCACTGCAAAGCATCCTGAAGTATACAGAGCTCAAAACATCCATAGCCAAAAGCGGCCTCCCATTCCACACCCCATTTTGGAAGAACTAGAAAAGCCAAGAACACGTGCAACAGTTCATAGAGTGACAAGGGGCCACAAAGGTTGAACATCTTGCTGATGCAGGAAATATGCAGCCCTGATCAACGTCCATCCAGCCTCTGCTTAAAAACATATTTTGAAAGTGTCCATCACCTTTCAAGGCAGCCTGTTCCCTTGTCGTTAGCTCTTCCTAATATTTAACTACAGCGTTTCTTCTTGAAATTTGAACCCCTTGGTCCAGATCCTAGTCCTTGAAATATTAGAAGACGGTATCTTAAACCTCTCTTCCCCAAGCATAATATATAGATAAAAGCATTCTTTGTGAGGACTTGGTAGCATGGTCTCCCACACAAGGGGCACAAGGTTTATATATACACTGAACAGAAAACAAGGTCCTCCACCTGACCATCGATTCCATCACTCCAGGAGAAAGCTATGGGAACACAGCCACAGTTGTTGGCGAATCCAAAGCACCTCACTTCAGTGAACTGTTAGCAAAACATTTTTTTTAAGATTTTTTATAGAAAAAATCTTTAAGAAAAAAGAAAAAAACACAAATACCAAATTACACACATGAATAACTATAGACACATAATTTTCTTAACAAACAATATAACATATATTGGTCTTAACACTAAAGACCCAACCTCCCGTCTATTCCATATTTCAGTTTCATGATACATTGCCAATACACACTTTTATCATAATTAAACTTATTCTTAATATATCTAATTTTGTATATCTACCTTGCAACTATTACTGAAGTTCATCGAATGCTGCAACAGAATTTAAACTACTATATTTATTTTTCAGATATTCTTTGAAAACATCCCATTTTGAAACAAATTCCTTTTTTGATTTATTCTTTATTTTTTCTGATAGACCATCTAATTCGGCATATTCTATTAGCTTTTGGATCCAATCTTGTATAGAGGGGATTTCATTACTCTTCCATTTTGCCACGATCAGAACTCTTGAACTGCTAGCAAAACATTTATGGTGTGCTCTTTTTTTCTGCATAAGGTGCAGAGTACGTAAAGTAGACAGAGTTCCAAAGCTACCAGCAACAGGTTGGATAGGCAAGTATTGTCTTAATGACTGCATTATCTTCCCTGTATTTCATAAACTGTGCCCAAGAAGAAGGCTAAGTGATGTGCTTGCAGAGAAAGGAAACACACTGCCACTCCTAACTGGACCTGGGATAAACTTCCTTGCCCATTTTACAAATAGCGGGCACCAGACACTGGATATGAAGTAAGAACTGTTTAGCTTTTCCCAACACCATACGAAATCAGGAGAACAGCCACCTTGAGTTAAACCAGGTGATTCAATAACCATCTGCCTCCTACCTTCTATTGCCAAAGAAACCCAGCCACACCAAGTTTCAAAACCGGAAACTGAAAAGGTTTGATTCTCAAAAGTTACTCACAGAATTCCAATGAAGCCTTATTTCCTCTGGTCCACGGGGTGTGGAACTACATTTCTAAGGAGTGTATACAGATACCTAGGACAGGGTTATCTCCTCAAGATCCAGTTCCCTGGGCTAGGTCATGGCAGGTGCAGGCTACAACTTGCTTTGATTGCAAAAAGGAGCCATCCCTGGCATCTCCACTTAAGCAGGATCTCAGGTTTCAACCCCTGCCCTGTGACTTGGTCAGCATCTACCAGGCTGGGCTAAAAGGACCACTGATCTGACAGTAGAAAAATCAATCATATAGGAAGCCAAGTTCTCTGCAATTTTGGGGTGTGTGTGTCATTTTTTTTTTAAAAAAAGGAAATAGTGCAAGTCTAATTTGGAAATCAAAGTTTAAGAATGGGGTGACAGGTAGCAAGGCTATCATCCAATATAACACCTGGATGAGTAGGTATGGGTGCTCTGTCACAATATTTCAGTATCACACAACAGATAGACCTGTTCAGGTCTCCTTGATCTCCAGTTTCTCCACTGTCACCCTAGACAATCTGTTTTTGTTTGGCAACTCCTGTGATTAAAACTTGCCCCCAATTTCACAGTAGCTTAAAGGCTCCCCATTCCTCTTCTACAGACAGATTATTATTTTCTGGGACCCCCAACTAAATACTTTTCTGTATTTAATTTCTGTATGCAAAAAGCAAGTAATATGATTATTCCCCAAATGTAGAGCCTGTAAAGCCTGCAAGTTGCTTCTACCGCTCCAGAAAACAGACCAACCTTTGGGCTTATACTCCCTTTCACAGATTTGGAAATTAAATATGATGATAGAACAAAACATGGCCTGTTAGCCAAAAAGCAGGGTGGGGTGAAGCAGGAAATGTCCAAATGGTTCCTCTCATTCCATAGGAAACAGTATGTGAACATGTTGCAGAGGATGGAATTTTTTAAAAAAATGAAAAATCAAAGTGCAAGTGCTCAGCCCACCATATTTTTGTTCTCACAGGGACAGCAAAAAAGCCATTTGGCAATAGCCTTCAGAACGCCATACCAGGCGCTGAACCACTCAAAACAGACACCAAACAAAAGTTGCATATAGCAACTATGAAACCCAAACACTTTTTAAGACCATTAGGTATTGCATTATTCAGAGCAGTTTGCAGCTGCTGGCATATCATAGAATCACAGAATTGTAGAGTTGGAAGGAACCATTAGGGTCATCTAGGCCCTGCAATGCAGGAATCTTTTGCCCAGACCCACAACCCTGAGATTAAGAGTCTCATGCTCTACCAACTAAGCTAACCCAACTTTCCCTTTCCCAATCGATCAAGCTCAGAGGTAGATTTTACAACCATCCACCAACACAAGAATCCTACCTCACAGAAAGAGTCCACTGATGGGGAAAAAACACCCCAAACTAGTTTTCCTTTCGACAGTCTAGTTTACATTTATTGTAAAGGTACAGCGTTGTGATTGGTTCTGAACTGGATTTAAAGTGATTGACCGAAATCTATCTTCAGAAGGCCTCCACAGAACCACACCAAATAACCATATACACCACTTCGAGCAGGCTTCCTCAACCTCGGCCCTCCAGATGTTTTGAGACTACAATTCCCATCATCCCTGACCACTGGTCCTGCTAGCTAGGGACCATGGGAGTTGTAGGCCAAAAACATCTGGAGGGTTGAGGTTGAGGAAGACTGACTTAGAGATTTTTACATATTATACAGTTGATATATGCATTTAAATAATTTAATAAATCAAAATTTAATGGCTCTATGAGACGCAGTACATTCATACATCTCCTAATAGTGCAACACTTAAGATATGCCCCAAATAGTATGAGATTTTATTTCGTTTGAAGCCAGAAGTTGCTCTGAAAACCTTTCATTAACTTTCCTCCTTTGTGCTTTCTTTACTACACCAAAGCTAGGAAACCTGTGACCCTCCAGATGCTACTGGACTACAACTCCCATAATTCCTAACCACTGCTCATGCCAGCTGACGCTGATGAGAATGGGAGTCCAGCAACATTACTATTATTATTACTATTACTATTAATTAAATTGGTATACTGCTCTTCATCCAAAGATGACGGGGCGATTCACAACATAAAAATACATAATACGTAATAAAACAAAAACAAACAAATAATACCCTTCCCACAAACACATCTAAAAGGCCATGCAACTAGCCAAAGGTCTGGTTAAAGAGAAACATTTTCGCCTGGTACCTAAAGATATGCAATGAAGGCGCCAGACGAGCTGCTTTCTGAAGAGCATTCCACAAACAGGGAGCCACTGCAGAAAAGGGCCTTTCTCATGTTGCCATCCTCAGGACCTCTTGTAAAGGAGGCCCAAGAAGAAGGGCCTCAGGTGATGATCTCAGGGGCCAGGTAGGTTCATATGAGGAGAAGTCTGGAGAGTCACAGGGTCTCCATCCATGCTAGGTTTACACCATATTAAAGTCAGCAGGCATTATACATATTTGAGATAAACATAACCCACTGAAATATACCGCCATAATAAAATGCAGGGGCTGTTAGAAACAAAAGGCATGCTATAGCCATATATTTCTACCCAGACTGGCTATAATACGTGGTATTAGACTGGTACAGCGAAGCTCAGTAGCATTATAATACCCTAGAAACAATTAGGGACACCTCAGGCCTTCCCCTTTTCCTCTCCGTTGAAATTCTTGTTGAACAAAGCATACATCCTGTAATCAGATAAAAGTACTGTATCTTGGTTCACAAGTAACATATGGAGGAGGATTTATATAAATCAGATTTCCGTTTGGTGCCAAGACAATTCAAGAGACTCTTTCCATTAAATGCGTCTGGACAGGACTACAATAAATACAGTACAGTGACAAGCTGAGAGGTTACATACCTTCAAAACAACGAAGACAGCTATAAAACAGAAAGCTCGTGCGATACATTCACAGACACCGGCGCTCAACTTCACAACTCTATTGACTGGTGGAACATTTGAAGTTGTCAGTCTTGCCTTCCCCACGCAATCCTTCCATGCTCTCCCGATCTACCTTACTAACAGGTGCCTGAGATGGGAGCTTCCCATCTCAGGCTCTGGGCTGCAGGGCATGTTACTAATTCTCCCCAATCAGAGCCGGAAGAGGATGAGGTGTCAGCAAGTGATGAGGCAATGTTCTGCTAGCATTTGATTCACTGCTACGCTCATTAGAGACAGAAAAATTCAAGGAAGATAAAACTAAGTTCTATTTATCTTCTTTGAATTTTTCTAAGCTCATTTTAAAGCAATCAGGATGCAAGTCATGACAGCTACATACTTACTTTCTCTCTCTCTCTCTCTCTCTCTCTCTCTCTCTCTATCTATCTATCTATCTCTATCTCTCTGTTCAAGGGACAATTTCCCTCTGAATACAAGATGCTGGGAAACATGAAAGGGCCATTGCCATTGTGCTCAGGTCTAGCTGGTGGGCTTCTCAGAAGCATCTAGTTCACCACCGTGGAGAGCAATCACTTATTTTTGTAACTATGGTTCAGCAACTGAACCATAGTTAGAAAAATAAGTGATGCCTGCAGGAAGACCACAAGGCCTCCCTGCTGTTGATCCCCAGCAACTGGCTTTCAGAGGTAAACTGTGGCATTTTTCATGCTAAGGGGAAGGATAAGGTGAACCATTTGAAGCTCTGTCCATCATGCAGCCATTAAAGGCACAGGGCCTCTGCCACAAAGAGAAAATTTTGAACCCAACTGCAAAACTCAGTAGTCTGCTATCTCTAGTACATGCAGGATCCTAGCATGTTATTTGGCACCTCCACATTTTCTTCTTGAACAAGTGTGGCTGGGAGAAACAGAAACCTCTTGCCAGCACTCTATATGGAGAGCTAGGTCCTAGCTACAAGAGCAATGAAACTTTTGATGTTGACTCTGATCCAGAAATGCATTAAACTGTAGAGAGGACTCTGAGCATATTGCAAACTCCACTAACTCCACCTGCAACAGGTGAAGCAACTTAAGCAACACATTGTGAAGTTTACATTTCAGAGGTTATCATAACTTCCACAACAACCGAGGAAGCCAAGGGGAAGTCATTACCAAGTTTAAGTGCAATCCTACAAGGTGACTCATGCTTGTCAAAGCCATGTGCTCACGATGACACTTCACACATTAATTACACAGCTATTTTTAACCTCCCAAACTGTGTGGGCCCCATAGCATCCTCCCTACATCCCTTTTCCACCACTTTTGGAAGGCCAGTGGAAACAACCTAACTCTGTCTGTAGGAGTGGTTCTTGCTATTGAAGGGAATCAAGTCATTTCTCATTTGATTATTTACTCACCAAAGGCAGAGACACACTTTTCACCAGCTATGCTTTCTTGCTTGCTCCACAAGGAGAGATGAGTCAGTCTACTAGAGGGACTTTTATATATATATAGGAGGAATGTCTTATCCACACCCATTATCAGGCAATTTACATTTCTATTTTTAGCTTTTGGACCTAATCCTGCTTGTACTTTAGCCCATTTAGAGATGAATGAACTTACAATGTGGATCAGCTCTGTGCAGCAAGATCTTAAGTTTCTTAGAGTTTATAGATTTTATTTTCATTTATTCATTTCATTTCTATGCCACTTTATATTGTAAATAAAAACTCTCAGTTTACAACACATCAAAACATTGAATAAAACCACCCAGAATGAAACATTGCTGAAGAAAGTAATAGATAAAGTTTACAATCAAAGCAACATAGCTAACAAGAAACTAATATTATCTTAAAGATTTCAAAATAAAGCATTACAAAGGAGGTCTAATAATAAGAGATAGGAGAGAGGGCCTTTTCAGACCTTGCACCCCATTTCCAGGAGTCTACCTATCACTCGTTCATTTTCGGCACCAGAGACTTTTTAAAGTGATACCCGAAATTTGGTCTTATTCCATGGTGGAAGGTATTCTGCTTTTTGCATAATTTAATCTTTTTATTCTGCTGCTTACCAGTTTGGGTTTTATTGTGCTAATCGTTAGTATTAATTGAATGTATTGTTAACAAGGCTGAAGCTTGGCTGATTGGGTGGCATATACATTTTTTGAGCAATAAATAAACTCAAAGAGTAAGAGAAATTAAAAATACATTTGCTAGTTTCAATAATTATTAACAACAGGCAATGACCCCGGAGCTCTGTGTTCCAGGCACAGCTGGACGATCCGATTCAGACACAGACACAAAAGAACAATATGATCACTTCCCCATACAAGTTGCACAGGCCTCACTGCATATAGCTTTAAAACAAAACGAATGTTAATTTAAAACAGAGGCAAAGCAATCAACAATGCGCTTAAACTGGAGAACAGTGGGGGGAAATACACAAGGGATCCATGTTTAGATCAGAGAAATTAAATCTCCCCTCTTTGGCTGAGAGTTGCAATTTCTTGAGGGGGTGGGAGGGTTGAGGGGAGAGATCCTTTATATTTAGTGGGGTTAACATGTTATCCAAACACTAAACGATTGTTAGTGCTAACTATGGTTTCCTGAGACAACCCTAGCCCTCTTCGGGGATTTAACATAGACATGTGAAGACTGAAGAATCAAGGAATTGCTGTAAAGGGATGTGGATGTGTGTGCTCCACCTGCAATGTATCTATGCGTTTACCAGCTGCACTCCCAACCTTTTTGCAAACTTAGTAGGAAAGCCTGAAGAGGGTTTGATGACACCTTTGCCTGAATGTGCTCACAAGCCTCCTCCTCACAGGGTTGTCGTGGGGGTTACATGAGGAGGGGCGGAAACCATGTAGGCCAACCTTGAGCTCCTTGGAGGAAAAGGCAGAATAGAAATGCAAATAACAAAATAAACCATGTAGAAGTATAGCTCCCAATGAAGATCCAAATGCACAACTGGGTGGGCAAATGTACTTCAAGGCTGCCTTCAGCCCTCTGAGCCAAATATACAAAGGTGGGGTGCAGGATAAAGTAAGCATGCATGGAAATACAGTGGTACCTCAGGTTACGAACTTAATTCATTCTGGAGGTCCGTTCTTAGCCTGAAACCATTCTTAACCTGAAGTACCACTTTAGCTAATGGGGCCTCCTGCTGCCGCCGCGCAATTTTTGCTCTCATCCTGAAGTAAAGTTCTTAACCCGAGCTACTACTTCCAGGTTAGTGGAGTCTGTAACCCAAAGTGTTTGTAACCCGAGATGTTTGTGACCCGAGGTACCAATGTATTGGGGGTGGAACCGACATACATGCGCCCAACCCTCTGTATGCTTTTGCCCTTACAGTTCCATGCCAAACGCCTGAGAAGCTAAGGTAGCCTCAACAAACCATCATTTGTAGGCATGTCCCTACACACTTTCACCCTCGTACGTCCAGGGCGAATGCCTGAAGAGAGCTCCTCCTCCTTTATAAAACTATGGCTTCTTTTCCATCTTATTTCTTTATTTAACAAATAAATTGTCAAAACCTCTTAAGTGGCTGAAGTTGGCTTCTCGTAACAAACCAAAGCTATGATTAAGCGGGGTTTACCCACCCGTGTTTGGACATCAAGACCAGCTGCACCTAATCAAAGATGGAAGGGGAAAGCTGCTAAACTCCTCCTCGCGGCTGCACAGGAGGAAGGGAGGGAGATAAAGAACTAGGCTCATTTTTGTAACAGTGAGGAATGTTCAGCATTGAATCTGAGCAAGCCACAATAAATCTAGCAACCTGATCCATTCTGTACAGAGCTCTCCTTCTAAATGACACGACCTATCCCCTCCATCCAGCTCTTTTTCTGAGAAGGGGTGTGCACACCCTTTGGGTTTTGAAATCTGGATATGCTTACATCTGCCTTTTGTTCAGCTGCTTTATGCTCTACGCTCTATATTTATCGTCTGAGGGTTTCTTTATCTAGTTCTTATGATGATTCAGTGTGGCCGTAAACAAAGCCTAATAGCCTGAGGAAGCCAGATTTATAGCTGTCTTTCCTCACTGAGGTGGCAGAAAAGAGCTGTGAATCAGGGTTTTCTCGAGTCTCATTAAAGCTTCCTATAAGTTTTGTGCGCCAGTATCAAACTTCCGCAAAGACCCCCCCCCCCGTATAATCCACTTCCAGTTTCAATCACTGTTAACAGTAAGGCAGCAACAATCGGACAACTTGACAAGATTTGAAGACCTTCTGTCTTTACCATGTCTTGAACCAAACAGGTATTCTGCTTTCCCTCCCTCCCCCTCACACACTCTGAACAGGGTTTTATTTTAATTGTCTTTTTTCAGTTTATTACAGAACAACTTTAAGTTATTTAAGCACACTCCCCATTTCCATACCATCTTTCTATTGAATTCCCAGGTCACTTTACCAAAAGAACAGAGCTAACAAAATATTCACATTTAATATTGTTATTGCTATTAGATTTATACCTCACCCATCTTGCTGGGTTTCTCCAACCATTCTGGGTGGTTCCCAGCACATATAAAGGCATAATAAAACGCCAAACATAAAAAAAAACTTCCCAGTAAAAGAAGAGAAGAGGGGCTCCTGCAGACATCATCTTATCAAGAGTTCCCTTCTATGCGATGGGGCAATTGGACCTTCATTGTGGCAGCACCAAACCTTGGAACGCCCATCCCATTACATATCAGAAAGGGGCTGCCTCTGTGGTCCTTTTTGGCAATTATTATTAAAGACCATCCTTTTTCAACAGGCATTTCAGGTGCTTGTTTCAGTTTTTTTAAAAAATTATCCCAGCCTATACCTTTTTTAAACTTGGCATTGTTTTGCATGTGTTTTTGCTGGCTATTGTTTTTTTTTATTGTTATATATTGCTTCAAAAACTCTCATGGGAAGCAATTCACATCAGAAATAAATAATGAGCTAAAAGCCACGAAGACCTGTACCCAACAAAGTTGTCCTGTTAGTATAAGAATTTACCCATCCCCCCACATCTCTCTGTGCCCCCAATCTGTTCTGGGGGTTCCCCTAAAATTCTGGAGAAGGTTTGGGGGAGAGGAAGTCCTGTTGTGCAGACAGACGTGCTGGCATGAACAGGACAACTTCATCGGATATAGCCCAGACACACAAAAGTAGGGTTAAAATTCTTGAATTTTATCCTATACATGCACATATATATATACAGTGGTACCTCTGGTTATGAACTTAATTCGTTCTGGAGGTCCGTTCTTAACCTGAGGTACCACTTTAGCTAATGGGACCTCTCACGCGATTTCTGTTCTCATCCTGAGGTAAAATTCTTAACCCAAGGTACCCAAAGTGTTTGTAAGCTGAGGTGTTTGTAACCTGAGGTACCACTGTGTGTGTGTGTGTGTGTGTGTGTGTATGCGCATAAACTATCACAAGGCTGTACCCAAAGAGAGCATGTGTACTGAATACAATTCCCTTATGATCAACATTTAAATGAAGCAATCACCACAACAAGCACTTATGTTGACTCATGCCGGAAGTGGTAATTGACATGTGGAATTAGTCAAGCTCTCCATGCTTGATGGGCAGGTTGAGAGAGAGAGAAGAGCAACTGGAAATGCAGGGAGATGTGAAGAAAACCTAGCAAAGTTTCTGAATTAAAAATAACCACAACAACTATAAACTATGTCAGAGACCCAAAGGAAAGAAATGGTTTTAAAGTGAGTGGATGCTTAAGAAACTGAAAAGGGGATATTAGACAGAAGCAGATACTCTTAAGGGTAGCAGGCACTGTTATGAAGCAATAACTGAACTATGTTGATTAGGGACAATTGAACATTAAACAGTTGCGTTCCTTGGGGCATTCAGCAACATGAATGAAACTATTACTAACTCCCACACCTTTTTCCCTAACAAGAATCTGCTGCCCAGACTAAAGAGGTAGGTGGCACTGGTACATCCCTGTGAATCACCACTGGTAGAAAACCACTACTGTCTTCTGCACACTGTAATACATCTACAGTATTTAGAATAATATAGAGAAGGAAGCCACACTTGAGATATGTGCCAGTTCCTTACCCACCTTGCGTGGCTCTGCTCTTTATAGGAGGATTTCACCATTGTATCCTTCTAATGGATGATTTTGCAAATGATATTTACCCTCAAATATTCCTTGCTGGTTCCTGAACATTTCCTGCCGTCGCTGCTAGATTCTGCAACGCTGCTGCGATAGGCAGAATGGAGCATGGCCCTCGCCCAGGTGCCACCCACCCTGTCGCAAGCATGCTCACTCAGCCCACGAACCCACCGCTTGGCAGGCCAAGAGGAAGAAGAATGTGCATGGGCAGGATGGCGCATGGGTGTGTGGCTGCTAATCCTCTCCTCCCCAAACGCATGCTCCCCATGAGTGGGCGAATGGCTCCACCCACTGCATTTTATATCAGTCCTGGAGGTTTTGTTAAACATGATTAGAAGGGACCAGTTGGTTAAAGGAGTTCAGGTCGGAGTTAGACACTACAAGCTAAGGGCATTTGCAGATGACCTAGTATTGACCTTGCAACAGCCAGACACTAGTACTAAAAGAGTATTAGAACTAATTGAGATATTTGGTCAAGTAGCAGGATTTAAACTGAATAAACAGAAAACGAAAGTGCTGGAGAAAAATCTAACAATGGATGAAAGAGAGAGGTTTCAGAGTGAAACAGGTTTGGTGATAACGAAAAAAGTGAAGTACCTGGGGGTAAACTTAACATCCAAGAATGTGAACTTATTTAAGGACAATTATGAAAAATGTTGGACAGAAGTAAAGAAAGATCTAGAAATATGGTCAAGGTTGAGGCTATCCTTGTTAGGCCGAATTGCTGTTATTAAGATGAATGTATTGCCTAGAATGTTATTTTTATTTCAGACGCTGCAGATTTTGGACAAGATGGACTGTTTCAAGAAGTGGCAGAAAGACATATCTAAATTTATCTGGCAGGGCAAAAAGCCCAGAATAAAATTTAAGATTTTAACTGATGCAAAAGATAGAGGGGGCTTTGCCCTGCCGGACTTAAGACTCTACTATGAATCGGCAGCTTTTTGCTGGTTGAAACACTGGCTACTTCTTGAGAACACAGACATTTTGGACTCAGAAGGGTATGATAATAGCTTCGGTTGGCATGCATACTTATGGTATGACAAGGCAAAAGTGTATAAGGGCTTTAAAAACCATATTGTTAGGAAAGCACTATACAACGTTTGGATGCGGTATAAAGATTTACTGGAAAGTAAAACTCCCAGGTGGTTGTCACCAATGGAAGCTAAGGAGGTGAAAAAACTTAATATGGAGTCTAAATGGCCAAAATATTGTGAAATTTTAGAACAAGATGGCGAAAAGGTTAAACTACAGAGTTATGAGAAATTAAAGTCCAAAGTACGAGATTGGTTGCATTACCATCAGATAAATGAGACATTTAAACAGGACAGGAAAATAGGATTTCAGAAGGAGAGGTCAAAGTTAGAAACAGAATTGTTAGAACCCAATACTAAGAATCTATCAAGAATGTATAACTTGCTGTTGAAATGGAATACACAGGATGAAACGGTGAAATCAGCTATGATTAAATGGGCACAAGATATCGGTCATAACATTATGTTTGCGGACTGGGAACAGTTATGGACCACTGGTGTTAAATTTACGGCATGTAATGCCTTAAGAGAAAACATAATGAAAATGATCTACAGGTGGTACATGACCCCAGTCAAGCTTGCAAAAATTTATCATTTGTCCAATAACAAATGTTGGAAATGTAATGAGACTGAAGGTACCTTTTACCATCTTTGGTGGACCTGCCCGAAGATTAAAGCCTTTTGGGAAATGATCTATAATGAAATTAAGAAAGTCCTTAAGTGGACTTTTCCTAAGAAACCTGAGGCTTTTCTCCTGGGCATGGTTGGCCAATTAGTGTTAAAGAAGGATAGGATGTTTTTTATGTATGCCACCACAGCAGCAAGAATCCTTTTGGCAAAGTATTGGAAGACGCAAGAACTACCTACTCTGGAAGAATGGCAGACAAAGGTGATCGACTTCATGGGACTGGCAGAGATGACCAGCAGAATCCGTGACCAGGGGAAAGAGACAGTGGAAGAGGATTGGAAGAAATTTAAAATTTATCTTAAAAATTGTTGTAAAGTTGAGGAGTGCTAAGGTGTCAAGGAATAAGAAATAGAGAATTACAGCTGTAACTAATAAATTAAAGAAAATTAAATGAAAGGGAATTAAATAGTTAATTGACTGGAGGAGTTGCTAAAGAAATGCAAAACAAGGATGCAGTGAAAGGGAGGTATGGGGAAGTCAGGGGAAAGAAGGTGTACGAAAATAAGATAATGAAATTATACATGTTTAAATGTTTGTATGTTTTTGTTTTGTGCTTTGTTTTTATTATGTGTTTGGAAAATGAATAAAAATTATTTTTTAAAAAAAAGAATGGCTCCACCCACTGCTGTCTCCAACCTTTCCCACTGCCATGCAACCTAAATCGCCACATGACTCTTGGGCTTAAGAAGGCCACCCCTCCCCTTCCTGCAATACAGTGGTACCTCGGGTTACATACGCTTCAGGTTACATATGCTTCGGGTTACACACTCCGCTAACCCAGAAATAGTGCTTCAGGTTAAGAACTTTGCTTCAGGATGAGAACAGAAATCGTGCTCCGGTGGTGCAGCGGCAGCAGGAGGCCCCATTAGCTAAAGTGGTGCTTCAGGTTAAGAACAGTTTCAGGTTAAGAACAGACCTCCGGAACGAATTAAGTACTTAACCCGAGGTACCACTGTATACACATCCACACACAAAAGCCATGATTCTGTAAAAGCCCCTGGAGAGAGGCACACACGAAATACTTCTGCTTAGAGCTGGGAGCCAGCTCACAGGCACATGAGTGATCTACTCTGTAACATCAGGGTGGAAGGAGGGCTATCGAGAAAGACGCAATATTTCTAATCACCGATCTTGTGATTCTTCAAGTCAGGGAGGAGGAAGCACAAGCTTCTCTGAGTTCCCCCTCCTTCAGTGCATGGGCTAGCTGGTTGCAGCAACTTCTGCCTCAGTTCTTTGGATCACGTCATCTTGTCCTGCAGCCCTCGCTCTGAGCAATGAGAAGTTCCAGGGACAGAGCTTCCTTTGGAAGGAGAAGAAGAGTGTGTTGGGACCCGGTCACCCTGCCTGCTGCTAAAAGTGTGTGAAAGGTTGGAGAATGTGAAACCACCACAACAGAAATCCAGGTCCCCGCACTGTGGTCCTCACCATACATGCTTTTCCCACTGTGCACTCATGATTATTTGTGCTCACGACGGGCAGCTATGCTTCCAATATTGCTTTGTGCCTGCAAAAGGTTTGAGGGCAGACACGCTGCTTCATTTCCAATCAGTGCAAGTCCTTCCTGCTGAAATCCTGTAACCTTTTTATACCACTCATGTTCTTGTTTACAACTCTTGTTGTACTATAGTGCAAGAGTGGCTCCTCCAGACATCAATAATGTAGTAACATCAGCAAAGCATGACAGAACCACTGTTGTCCAGCAGGGGGAAGACCTTCTCGTTCCAACAGGTTTTTGGGAACTGACTGCTTTTAATGAAAGGACTGTGATGCTTTTATTGTAATCATTGGTATGTTTTTAATAGATATTTTATATTTATATGTAGTTTTATTTCTATTAACATTTAATTGTTGTTTAATGATTGTAGGGAGGTTTTTTCCTATTAATATTTTATCTGCTGGCTGCCTTGAGTCCATTGTGGAAAAGGTGGGGAATAATAATAATAGTAATAATAATAATAATAATAATAATAATAATAATAATAATAATAAAGAATGTGTGGACTGTCCATTATAAATAAACAGTACTACTAATGCACTATTACTGTGTCAATAAACATGTTGCAGAATGTATCTGCCAAAAAAAGCTCCAGACTAGACAGGCCCTGTGATATGATGCTCCTGAATTTCTGCATTCTAGTCTCACCACCCAACATTACTTGCTACTCATTCATCAGGGTATATTTGAGAAGCTGTGTATTCCTCTTTCCCACTTGCAGAGCATTAAAAGTTCTCAGGAGGAGAACATTTTCAATCCCTGAATTCAGAATGAAAGCACTGCATAGGAAATGTGATGGCAAACATTATTCTTTGTAACTGCAGCATGTATAATAATAATAATAATAATTTATTATTTATACCCCGCCCATCTTGCTGGGCTTCCCCAACCACTCTGGGCAGCTTCCAAAAAATATTAAAATACTTTAATACATCAAACATTAAAAGCTTCCCTAAACAGGGCTGCCTTCAGATGTCTTCTAAAAGTTTGGTAGTTGTTGTTCTCTTTGACATCTGGTGGGAGGGCATTCCACAGGGCAGGTGCCACTACCGAGAAGGCCCTCTGCCTGGTTCCCTGTAACTTGGCTTCTCGCGGTGAGGGAACCGCATTGAGGGTATCTAAAGAAATTCATTTTCCTAGACACCATGAAGATCTGGAGTGCTCACTTTAGGCATCATTTTACTGCCACTGAAGATATAGGCCACTTGTTGTTGTTGTTGTTGCTGCTGTTTAGTCATTTAGGCTTCAGCATGTGATCCAATCTTTCCTACTGCAAACAATCTGCCCCAATTCTCTGATGTTGTTGTTTAGACTCTTCGTGACCCCATGGACCAGAGCACGCCAGGCACTCCTGTCCTCCACTGCCTCCCGCAGTTTGGTCAA
This sequence comes from Podarcis melisellensis, assembly GCF_964234715.1. NCBI lineage: Eukaryota > Metazoa > Chordata > Lepidosauria > Squamata > Lacertidae > Podarcis > Podarcis melisellensis. Next base: position 95,496,042 of record NC_138529.1, read on the forward strand.
ACTCATGTTAGTAGCTTCGACAACACTGTCCAACCATCTCGTCCTCTGTCGTCCCCTTCTCCTTGTGCCCTCCATCTTTCCCAACATCAGGGTCTTTTCCAGGGAGTCTTCTCTTCTCATGAGGTGGCCAAAGTATTGGAGCCACTACTTCTGTTTAATGTAACTAATACAGAAAGTTTCATCACCCTTCTGCCCAACTACTGCATTCATAAAGAGTTCATTATAACAACATTAAATGGTAACAAGGGATTTTTTTGTGGGGGGACCTCAGCTTTTGCTTCTGTTCCTTTACGAAGACACATTTTGTTACACTGTAGCTCTGTTCCTCAATATAAAGCACATGTGACCTGTTCTAAATAAAGGATATTTTCCACTTCTTGCACAACTGGAACAGATATAAACAGTAGCCTGGACAAACTGAAGTGCAAAACTACTCAAGAGGAAGAGACTCCAGCAAGGCCGATTTAAAAAATAATAATCATAGTGTGTGTGTGTGTGTGTGTGTGTGTGTGTATTGGGGGGGGGATCACATTAGATCAAATTATTGATTATACTAATGTCATTTAACAAATGCAATTCTATGAAATCTAATCACACATTACAATTAATCACTAGGATAGTAAAGCAATTTAAACTAGCCTGGCTAAGTTTCAGAGCCCGTAATTGTTGAAAGATCACACTTAGACATCTTTGGGACTTTTCTCTTGCCAAATTTAATCAGAACTTCACAGAACACCTTCTACTTCCGTTGTTACTTTTTAAGGACAGAACTTTTCATTAGTGATCTTAAACTATTATTGCATACCACCCCAATCTCCACAACAGTGCGAGATTGCAGGGACTTCCAGGGGCATCTACCCAGGGTCCTTGTTTCCTTTTAGAAAAGAGGTACAGCAGAGACAGTGGTGTCTTTATGATATATTTACACATATATACAACCTGTGCCTATGACAGAGGGGTTCCCAGCATTACACTCCAAGAGGGTCTTGCCTCCTCCCTAGGCACAGCCTTGGATTCAAACAAACATCAACCATCATGCCCTGCCAGCTGCTTGGTGTTTCTGTCACATCACTCCTTCTCCATTTCTCTAACCTTCAGCTTTATCTGTAGAGTGAAGGGGCCTCACCCCTTTGATGCTTTGTGTTCTTCTTAATGCTACATTTCCGGGTTATCACGTCACACAGGAGGCCAGCCTGGCTTAACACATGCTGATTCCAGGGGGTTACCATTGTCTAGCACACAGCTTAATACCCACAGGTCTGGCCTAATACACATGGGTCTAATACACACGAGTTTTGCTATTTCCCAGTTTTAACACTCAAAGTATCAATTAAATTGTGACATTTGTTTGATCCGGTGATCACAGTGGTCTATCACCCACAAATTCCTAGCACTATGAATATTAGATTTTGCAGAAGATAATGAATGAAGAAGTAGACTCCAGAATGGATAGAACAAGACACTTTATCAAGGTCTTTCTGGAAGGGGTAGAACTGCTTTAGATTAAGAATACTTCAAGACTCAAACATCCAGATATGAAAGATGGTACTTCACCTTCTCACAAATCACGTTCTCAAACAGATTATTTTTAATTTCTGAAAAACTGATAGGCAATGTTTTAGAATTCAATATTGAACCAATTTATGTGCTGATCAGAGCTTCATATCAGTGTTACATGAATCTGCTTCTGGGCACACAAAAACATATTCACAATGGAAATAAGAATTATATTGTACCACAAGACTTACATTTTACAAAGGACTGAAGAAAAATAAAAAAAACATTTAGTTAGAAAGAATAAAAATGGTAGATGCTCAACAATAGTTTTCTGGAACTCTGGTGAAGCCCTTACAATTTGTGTCAAAGAGAGGGAGGGAGGGAGAGTTTAGTATTGTTAAATGAGTTAAATATATTAAGATGTAATCCTCTTCTGTGTTACACTGGATGAGGGACTTTAGATTTTTGCAGAAGCCCTACAATGCTTTGCACTATCAATAGATGAGTACGCCCATGCTGAAGACAGCAATAATAAATCCTGCTGAAAGCAATAGGAAGCTGTAATTCTGGCTACTGGGGAACAGGGGAGTAAAGAGTATGACAAAAACCAACTAATTAAATTGACCTATAAAGCCTTATATAGCTCAGGACCAGCAGAGCCATTGCTTTTCATCCTCTGAGGCCCTGGTCTTTCTTCGTGTGGCTTCACCAAGGGAGATGTATATGCTGGAGACACAAGAATGGTCCTTTTCAGCTGTGGCTTCCTGTTTGTTGAATGCTCTCCCCATGGAAGCATGACTGGCTAAAATGGCCCACCACTAAGCCCCTTTAGCCATTAGCTATGCTTCAGTTTATGTCATGGAGTGTTTACAAGCACTTCAATCCCCAGAATAAAGCCATCAATAAACAATAGTTCATAGATGAACAGCGCAGCTTCTGAAAGGTGAAAGGAAAGATAGGTTTTGATGGCAGGCGTGCATCATAGGCTGTCAGGGAACTGCCATCAGGGCCGGAGGGAGAGAGCGGGCTCCGGAGGGGTCCCAGAGAGCATCCCGGGATGGGGAGAGGCAGCCCATCTTCTGGGGAAGAGAATCAGCGTAGCACCAGTGGAGAAGGGGGGCAGATAGGGAAATCGGCGAGGCGGTCCCATGACTCCTTGCCAGGGACCAGCGGGGAGAGTAAGTGTCCTCCGCTGCCTACACCCTCCTTGCTTCCGCGCAGGGAGAGTAGGAGGAGACAAGGCGTCAAAGAGCTTCTTTGCTGGAAGAAGTTCAAGAAACGCCCACTGACGGATTCTGCCAGCAATTGAGACAGCCACGGGTGAGTGGCTGTCCGGACAGAAAAGGTTCACTCAGGCATCCCAGCCAGGTGTTGCACTGGTTTACGCACGAGCAACCCCTAGAACCATTACATAGGCAAAACTCTAGCAAGAAAAAACCTTGAATAACAAAAAAATTCCTCATTGTTAAATGTTACTGATACTGAATATGTAGGTTTCAACCCCTGAACATGGCTGTACGAGTGGGCAGTTGAAAATCAACTGATGCTCTCATACTCAAAGCACAAGTGTCAGTGGCTGCATCCCTGAAACTATTAGCTATTCGATTATGCCGACCTGTGCAAGGGCAGAACCCCTGACCATTGGCCATGTTGGCTGGGGCTGATGTGAGTTGGAGACCAGCAAGCTCTAGATGGCCGCAGGTTCTCCATTCTTGTTTTACAGTGAGAACAGCTCCGATAAAGAGCAACGCACCCTTAGTTCTGAAAACCGGGGACTTTAAAGTCTCCTGCGATGCATCACTAGAATCCTAAGAAAATTAAGAGAGGCATGCTGGAGAAAAGTTTCAACAAGCCCAGGTCCCTGTCTCTTGCAGTGGCAAACCAGATTCTTATGGGAAGCAACAATGTGCTGTTTTGATGTTGTTTGAAGCAGTGATTTTGTCCTGATGTGTTTTATTATTTTGAAGTAAACTGCTTTGAACACCAAGAAAAGCTTCACAAAAATTTGTTGATTAATAAAATGAATACACCAAGTGTTGTCACAATAATTTACAATGCAGTTGAGATTTTGGGGGGTAGGGGTGGGTGAAAAGTACAGCTCTGATGAGTTTCCCACAGTGAGCCTACTTAACAACTGCCAAATTAAGTCAGTCAGCATTTATATTGATTCAAGTCTGCAATATTTTCCATTTATACAGCATCATCAGTGTGTGTGGCTCTTTTCAGAATGTTAAGAGAGCAGATTGCTGTCTCAAAGAGTTTCGTGTAACCCAGGTACCCAATTTTTAATTGAAAACGTACTCCCAGAAACAGCAATACTTCAAAAGAGTTAGTAATTACAAAAACAACATAGCGACTTGGCTTGCTTTCAGATCAGATTTAGAGACTGCTGACAAAAAAGATCCATATTTATCACTATTATTAATTTCTACAGCACTTTTTTTAAATAAACAAAGTGCTTTGCTGTTCTCATCTTATTCATTACTTGGATATGTCATACGGAGATCACTTTTCTCTTGTTGGCTTTTGGGCAGTGAAAGGCACTGTAGTCTCTCTAAATGTTGGACTACAACTCCCATCATCCCTGACCAATGGCCATGCTGGCTGGTGGTGATGGGCAGTACAGTCCCAAGGACATCTGCATGGCCACAGATTCTGTATCTCTGCTTTAGGAAGTTACAGGCTTTAAAGGGAAGTTTCACAAATTAACAAGCTTAAGTTCTTATCACAGTTCCCCAACATTAGCATGCAATTGTAGGCCCCCAGTCTATGGCCTAGATGAAATTCATCATCAGCCCTCCTTTCCTCATTGTCCCCCACACACACACCTCAACCCCCAGACCACACAGTCAAAGAAAAAACCTCCAGCATGAGAATTGCTCTCCTTCAAAAGAAGACCAAGGATACTGCAGGAGTATTACAAAGTATTTTAGTTTTTCTTTGCGTTTGAAGAAAAAGCATTCCCGATCTTTTTTTTTTTTTTACACAGTATGTAACACTATAGCACACCTTGGTTACAAAGGACCTAATATTTTGCACATAGTTTAGTGATATGTGGGGAATTATCCAAGATCATACAACAGGAAGCCATGGAAAACAAGCGCAGCACGAACACGACAGATCTATCTACAGCTTTTAATTCAGGAAGCAATTGGAAGTGGCATGCTTGCCAAGAAGAAAACGCTGCAAAGTAGAATCTTGAAACATTCAGCAAACCCTTTCATAGTGCTCTTAGAACATGAAACACATGCATGTTCCTAGACAAGGTAGTAAATTTCATTTATTTCAATACTTTGTTTTAACAATGTACCGGTATTTAGGAGGGCAATGTAGTTCTGAAAATGGTTTTACAAGAAACCAGGGAATGGGAGGAGGGAAGTCAAAATCAGTATGTATGTATGTATTGTTTTACGTAGAATTATTGTTAAACTGAAAAATAAAATATTTATTTATTTATTTATTTATTGGATTTATTTATTGAATTCATATACCGCCCTATACCCACAGGTCTCAGGGTGGTGCACATAATAATAATAATAATAATAATAATAATAATAATAATAAATGTATTTAAATTTCAGCAAATAGATCACAATTACAAAAACAGGTTCCACCTTTCTTCAAGGAATGTTGCCCCCCAGCAGTAGACCACATTCTGCACACACACACAAAAAGTCCTCAATTCAATCCATAGCATTTCCAGGTAAGTCTGGAAAATATTCTTGTCCAGAATCACAAAAAGCTGTGCCAGTAAGGGTAGGCCAGGGATAGCTACCAAGAGGGCATTCTGGTGTTGACTCACATCACCCCCAACCATTGGCCATAGGCGCTGCACATGCTAGGGTTGCTGGGAATTGTAGTCCATGCCTGGCTTAGTGCCATGGAGTAGTTGGCTTCTCCTGGCCTGCGTATTCAAGATCCGCACAGAAGGCCTATCCAAGTTAACTCCAAGTTGGTTAGGCTGCAAGTCCACAAAGGCGTTCCTGTCCCAGATCCCTCTAGGCACAATAGCTGCAGGAGACTGGTCTGGAGGAAACTGCTTTCACTCTCCAAGTAATGCCCTGGGGTTTAACGCTACCCTTCGAACCCACACTGACATTGCTAGGTGTAAAACACACAGGGAGGGGAGATCACAAAAGAGCCAAACTCGAAAGCCATAGATAGGCCTGATCCGTGCATATAGCACCAAACAGATTGAAATTCCCAGTGCAAATCGGGCTCAAAAGGGTGGGGAAAGGAGAGGTGGTGGCACATTGGAAAGAGAGGTTGCATACAGGGGTGCCCAAGCTTTTTTCAAAGAAGACCAGATTTCATGAAGTGAACATGCATGAGAGCAGACCAAAGTTGTTGTGAGTTTTTTTTAGGATTGAAGTTGCTGAGCTTTTTTAAGGATTTTACTCCAAGACATATACTGCCACAGGGACTGGACTAAATTGACTGGCGGGCCGGATTAGGGTTGCCTGACATAGAATTATAGAATTGTAGAGTTGGAAGGGACCACGAGGGTCATCTAGTCCAACACCCCCCCCCCAAATGCAGGAATATTTTGCCCAACATGGGGCTCAAACTGCCAACTGGGCATGCCTTCCTTGAAAGCTTTGCCTGGCTAGAATGTGCCTTTTAAGTACGATAATACCTATTGCTTGCCTGGATACAACGTGTGTGTATAGAAACCTGTGGCTTTCGTGTAACAGTACAGCAATAGAAGTCACACCACTTCTGTACCCGCCACTGGGATGTACCCCGTACCCATGATTGCACAGGAGGGAATGCAGCCCTTGAGCTGGAAAAGTTTGCCCCCTCCCCAGTAACATAGCTTGGCCTGGCCTTCCTCTAATACTCCCAGGCACAGTACAGAATGTGGCCATGCCATACAATGTTGCTCCTCTCCGCCATGCCAAACAAAACAGTTCCACAAACATCCCTCCATTCACATCAGAGTAACAGGAATAGGAGCACCAACTGCAGAAAAATCTAAATATGCACCAGATATAAGCTCTATTATATTTATTGCGGACCTGCACAAAAAGAGAAGCTGACCAACCAGCCCCTTTTTATTTCCGCTTTGCAGCAATTCTAAGAGAGTTTTAAAACGCTTGACTTTATATTTACTTGCGCTTGACTCTACCTATAAAGCAAGTGCATGCACTTCTAGTTTTCAATCTGCCGTGAGTTAGCAACATGTACACGGAGCACAAATGTAATAGTGTAATGCATACTTTGGAAGAGAGTAAAGAGTGCTATTTAGTTTCATGGCTCTAGCTCATTATCCTCATACAATACAATCTGGCCCATCCGTCTGAAACATTCCAGAACCTTGCCTTACCTCCCCTAAAAAAACAAACAAAAAACCACAGTGTTTATTTACATGGCCACTCCTGGATGGAAAGCTCACAATTCAACAATATAGAAAATTATTGCAATTCAAAAATCTGCCCAAATCAGCCAGTCCGGGACATTCACTACAAGGGAAAGGGATGGGGGTGGGAGTGGGGGAAGATGAGCCGTTCCTTCTCCGCTCTGCTTTGCTTCATACCCATTTAACTATTAGTGGAAGTCTGTAACTCCTAGTCAAGGCCAGATAATGCCTCTGGTGAGAATGTCTAACAATACCCTTTACATAATACCAGCCACAGGGCTTGGCCCCTCCTCCCTCGCCCAAACAGTAACACACACTAAACAAAACTGCTATTATGGCAGGAACCACTGGCTAAATGGCTGCCTTTATATAGCTTCAATCTGTAAAAAGATGTTTCATTTCAATGTATTTAGAGAGAGAGAGAGAAAAAACTTTTACAAACAGCCTGATTCAGCAGCACAGAAGTAAACAGCAGGCACATAGTTGCTGGGTATATATTTCTTCTGTAACATTCCCCTCTTTTCTCCTCCTCCTCTTCTCTCCCCCCCCCAAAAAAGAGACACCAACAAATAGCCCCAACGCGGGGGGGGGCGAGCAGACGTGCTCACGAGCTGCTGACACCCTCGGTCTGTTTTGCCACGCACGCTTCTCGCACCTAAGTGAAATGTGCGCCGACGCCTCCGCCTTGGCACCCTGCGGAGCCGTGCCAGCCCACACACATTACTTACACACACACACACCCCTTTGCAAAGAAAAGAAAACCCAAAGGGGAGGTGGGGGAGCCTATGCAAGCTGCTCTGAGGTGTCGGAGCAAAAGAAGCGGAGCCAGAGGGAGAGAGGGATACTCTCCACAGGCGCTGCCAGGGAGGAAGGGGGCGGAGGGCAAACAACGACCTGTCATTTCCCCCACCCGCCAAGCGAGCTAAGCAATGCGTGTGCGTTGTTGTTGTTGTTGTTGTCCTGCGGTGAAGTTTCTCCTTCTTTCTCCCCGGAGGCAGAAGAGGAGAAGGGGGTCGTAGGGAGGGGGACTCCCGGACACCGGGCAACGGCTCGGGTTTGCAAACAACAACAACAACACACCCCGACTTCGGTCAAGGGGCTTGAATGACAGCTGGGACAGGAGGTCCTGCGCAGAAGGCGAGGCGCCTCGACCCGGAGAAGAGAGAGGAGAATATTTGACGGGGTGGGGAGAGTGGTATGGGGAGACACGGCGTTGTAAAGGGAGGGGGGCGTCGGAAAGATGGGGAAAAGGCAGAGGGGGGGTGCAAGTAAGAGGAAAGTTGGAAGGAAGGGGGAATTTGCAGAGAGAAAGAGAAAGAGAAAGGAGGGGCTTAGGGCAGTAAAAAAAAAAGGCGCCCGGTTGCTGTAGCACTCTCCCACCCGCAATTCCTCCGATGGGCTGCGGATCTGCACCCGCGTCCTCGAGTTCAGACAAGCAGGGCCAGGTCGCCCTTCCAGATTTAGTGGCGCAGGGAGGGGGTGCGGAGAAGAGGCTGGACGGTCCTGTTCTGGCAAGAAGGGCAAAGGAAGATAACTATATACAGTACTGTATAGGGTTGGAGGGAAAGGGTGGGGGTGGCGACGGACGGAGGATCGCGCCCCGGACCGCAGAGCCCCCCCGCTCACCTGTTCTTCAGCGGCTGGCTCTTCAGCTCATAGTAGGTCTTGGGCTCCTCGTGGAACTCCTCGCCGACCTCGAAGTCCGGCACGATCCCCGACTCCGCCTGCATGTCTCCGGCAAGGCGAGGGAGCGAGGGAGGGACGGAGAGGCGAGGGAGGCGAGCCGCGCCCGCCCCAAGCAGCGCAGCCCTGCGCCCTGTCTGTGCGCCCCGCGGCTCGCAGAAGCGGCAGCAGCTCTCCAGCCCCGACACTCCCGGCTTGGATGGACTCGGCTGAGCTCTGCTCTGCTCTGCCCAAAGCACAGCTCCGCGCACACCTTCCTCCCGGCGCCGCCTGGGATTTGTAGTTCTTCGCGGGGGCGCTGCCTACCAAGCCCGATGGCCGCCGCACTACGACTCCCATAAGGCCGAGCGGCCGTGACGCAAAGCCCGGGGGGCGGGGCGCGGAGAGGCACCGGCGCGCGCCCTGTCAATGTCAGCAGAAAGCCGCTCGCCAAGGGTACAGCGGCAGCGGCAGCGCCCCGCTTCGGACGCGGGAGGCGCCGGGGCTCAGGCCCGCCGGGGAATCGGGCCTTGTTCCCACGAACAAGGCTGGCGGCGGCCGTCGTTCGCAGGGCCCGAGGTGCTTGCACTCTGCACGTGCTCAGACGTGCCCTCGCCTTCGCTACATGCTACGGGCTGCAGGTCCATGTTCACACACCGGCAAGGCCAAGGCGCTCTGAACATGCCCTGAGACCTCCGGGTATATAAATTCAGTAAATAATTAGAATTATGCTTTTGAATTATGGTGCTGGAGGAGACTCTTGAGAGTCCCATGGACTGCAAGATCAAACCTCTCCATTCTTAAGGAAATCAGCTCTGAGTGCTCACTGGAAGGACAGATCCTGAAGCTGAGGCTCCAATACTTTGGCCACCTCATGAGAAGAGAAGACTCCCTGGAAAAGACCCTGATGTTGGGTAAGATTGAGGGCACAAGGAGAAGGGGGCGCCAGAGGACGATATGGTTGGATAGTGTCTTCGAAGCTACTAACATGAGTTTGACCAAACTGCGGGAGGCAGTGGAAGACAGGAGTGCCTGGCGTGCTCTGGTCCATGGGGTCATGAAGAGTTGGACACCACTAAACGACAACAAAAACAAAATAATAAGAAGAAGAATGCTCAGAGGCACCTTCGCTTTTGTGAGGTGTGCCAGGAGTCATGCTCAAAAAGCCTGTCTGGAAACACTTCAGCAGCATTCCCACATGCCGATGTGAACACTTGCTCTGCGCTTTCATCGCCACTGTCTGCCCCCATAGTCCGCACTGAAAGCTCAGCAAAGGGCGCGTGGTAAAGCCCTGGTTCGTTCACATTTAGACCTGCTGTTGGGTGGGAGTGGGAAAGCTCTCCATTCTGAAACGTTTTGGGTATTATTTTGTCGCAAGTGCATCCATGAACACATTGAATAATGCTTGCTTCATGAGCTCAACAGGGCTTCTGTCCTCTGGCCAGATGCATTTCCCAGCAAATTGGCCAGCCTAGGAATCTAAAGGCTATTCAGTGCCCAAGCGTGGAGTCCAATGCAAACTTGCAACCACCTCCCCAACCATGCTACAAAAAGGCCTATTTTGAAATACTGGACAATTGATTGCTGTCATTTAGTTCCATGTCTAGCATGTTAGCCTGAATTTTTCAACCTCGTGGTAATGGGCTTGCAGTCCAGGCCAAGCCTGCCTGTAAATTCTAGTCCTGCAAAGTGTCCTCTTCCCCCTCTGCCCCACCTTTTGGGATTATCTAGTTCCAGCAGAGTGAACTCAGGCTAAAGGCTGCAGGTGATTTTTTCCTGAAAAGATTTGGCATAGCTTGATGCTTAAATCCTGCTTGCTGAAAATAGATGAGTGTGTCGACATATTTAAAAGATCGCAAGCTCACTCCTTCTTTTTACTTTGGATTAATCCAGAGTAATCATCATGAACTATTTAACAATCAAACAAGGATCAGAATGCTCCTATTCCTGCATAAACAAAACCACCCTTTTAATCCTTCTTTGGGATAAATACGAATGACCACATATCACAGTAACTTACTACAATTTGCACTTCACCTCTTGCTCAACAAACCACTTGTTCAGATCCTTCTCGCAAGGGAAAAATTAGCACACTTCCACTTCTACAGATTTCTGACCATGTGTGGAAATAGGGTAAAATTATCCATATCACTACACAGTGTTTATATACACATCATTATATGATAAGTTTTCTTTCGAAAAGTACAGCAGGATTCTATATTGATCCTTCTAAGCACCCTGGAATATGATCCAAAAAATGCACCTGCTCTGAATGTTAAACGATCTGTGGTGCATGTTCTAGAAACTGGCAGTTACTCCCTCTAATTTCTGATACCCAGAGGTGATTGCCATTCCTTATGCAGCCAAAATGGCACCATCCACCCAAAACAAGGAGGACTGGGGAAGCCTCAAGGTTTGCAGAAGTACAACAGAACATTAGCAGGGGGGGGGGGGAGCCCTAAGAGAGAAAACCATTCAGTCAAATATTGGTTCCTCTTCCAAATCCTTGCTCCCAAAACAGCTTTTGAAAACCCTTTTCCATCTCATACAAGCAGTCCCAACTACCCAGCTCAGTGTACATGTGTCCTTGCAGGGACAAAGGTTCTAGTTTAACATATTTTAACATTACATTGGAGGTTGGGAGGCAGAGGTTGGTCATGGATGCTTTAGCTGAGATTCCTGCATTTGCAGGGGTTGAGCTGGATGACCTTCAGGGTCCCTTCCGACTCTACAATTCTATTATTCCATAGCCTGCATGTCCAGTTACAAAAGGACCCCAGGTATCAGGGCTGGGAAGGACATCTACCAAGGACCCTGGAGAGCTGCTGCCAGTCAGAACGGATGATACCAGGCAAGCTGATCCTACAGAGAGTAGCACAGAGTAGCTAAATGGGGTCACAGGCATGCAAGATACATATGAAATGAGTAAGGGGACAGAATAAGTAGATGACAAGAAGTGGTTTCCATGTGCTTTTGAGACTTGGAACCTCTCTTTTATGAAGCAGACTCCGGGAGAGGTGTGTGTGTTACAGAGTCAGGCAGGTCATGATTCAATGGGGGAGGAACAACAACTTCTTTTTAATTCTCAATTGCATTCTTTTCAAATTCATACATTAACCATTACACCCACACATTGACTTCCCTTCCCCCTTCCATGGTTCATTACTCCATATTTTTTAAATTTCCCTTTCTCATCGTATCTCTGGTTAATTTACACTGCTGACTTTACTCTAACCCTGCTAATGTTTTGACCTGTTTACAATGATGCTTCAGATATTCTACAAACATTTTCAAGGAGCAGCTTATTTTGGGAAGAGTTAGTGTCCATCCCTCGCTTTCTTTTAACGCCCCTGGTTTTCATCAAGGGACAACTTCTTTAGTGATGTGGCCGTGTCTCTCCGAAGTGACTAATCTTATTTTGAATTCAAAGTAGATGATGTAATATATCCTGCACTGGGATAATTTATATTTGGATATGTCATGTGCAAATGTTTGATTTTACACAGAGTTTCCTTATCGGGCAAGTGTGGTCTGGTGAGTAGGGTGGGAGCAGAGTTCTGACTCTAAAAATGCTGCACGGTTTGGGGCCAGTCACATCAGTGCTGCCTCAATTCCTCCTTCCCCCTCCTTGTCCCCTGTAAAATGGGAAAAGCTAACAACTTGCTCTGCACCACTATTGTGTTCTTCAATATAGTAAAGAGTGTAATAGGCATATAAAAGCCAGATGCCAGTATTCCCACTCACTTCTGTTGTGCACAGAAACAAAATCTAGGGTGCAGCTATGCATGCAGATAGCAGCAAACTTTCAGTTGCAATGGCTGGGGATACAGGAAATCTCCTAGGAAATACAGAACATAACAGGTTAAACCATGTTTGTGGAGGTGTCCCCAACTATTTACATCTATGTAAATAGTTGCCATCGAAAGAGAAAGAGTATATTTGATGGTATTGCAACAAAACGTAGGGTGTATGGGGTGTTAGGGTAGGGGTAGTACCTCTGGTGGGGGGGACACATCATGCTCCTTCTGGGGTAGCTTGTCCACATTTGCCACCCCCCTTGCATTCAGCTGTCACCTGTGCCGCCACGAAGCTGTCAGCATGCAACAGCAGCCCTGCCCCAGGAAGCCGCTTTGACTGACTGGTAGCCAGTGGGACTCAAACACTCAGTGAGTTGAGGATTTCCACAGTATTTAGATGAGACCAATAGTGGGTCCCATGGTCAATTAAGTGGTTTCTGCATTTGCTGTAGAGGGAGGTGAGGGGCAGATGGGGCTCATCAACCTGGGAAGGTAGCCCATCTAGAAGGAAAACGCTGATCCTCAGTCTACGCTGCCTTCTGGGATATCTTTGGGAGGAGAAAGGGCTAAGGAGTAAACCCTACAAAAATCTGGAGTGGAGTCCCTAAAATGGTTGGATGGCATCTTGTACACATAGCTGTCAACTTTTCCCTTTTCTTACAAGGAATGAGGGAATTTCCCTTAAAAAATGGGAAACGTTGACAGCTATGCTTGTACACCTCTTTCTGGCAACTCCTGGCAACATTCCAGATCTCCAGTCTCTGGTCACACCTAGGGCAAGAAGTTCCATTGTCTTGTTAACGACCTATAATGGCTCTCTTAGTGGCCCTAGTTTGGCCAGGCTATCCAGGAATTCCTTTGCAGCTTATATTCTCCCTTCATATCACGAATAACCTAAAATCCTAGCATTTATTAATTTTAGTGTTTAGGGGGACATTCCCCCCCCTCAATTCTGTAACACCGTGTTACTCCATAAAATGTCAAAATAAATAATAACTGCCACCCTTGATCATTACTGGTTTGTGGCACCTCTGCATAGCTGAGAAATCAATAGTTACAGGACTGAGGGGGTTGGGACGGATAATGACTTTGGGTCCCAATCAAGCCTGTGATTTTGTATCAATAAGTTTGTAGTCTGTAGTTGGAGAATGGTGAAGTAGTAGTTGAAGAAGAAGAGTTTGGATTTGATATCCCGCCTTTCACTCCCTTTAAGGAGTCTCAAAGCGGCTAACATTCTCCTTTCCCTTCCTCCCCCACAACAAACACTCTGTGAGGTGAGTGGGGCTGAGAGACTTCAGAGAAGTATGACTGGACCAAGGTCACCCAGCAGCTGCATGTGGAGGAGCGGAGACGCGAACCCGGTTCTCCAGATTACGAGACTACCACTCTTAACCACTACACCACACTAGACAAATAAGCCTCTTTTTTAATGGGTCTGTTAGGCATTCATTTACATGGCTAAAGGCTTGGTCAAGTACAGATGTGTTGCCATAGGAACAACTGCATAGTGATGTATTTTCACAAGCACACACTTGGCTGGAGGCCACCTCACCCTTTAGGCCAGGAGCTAGCCTTTGTCTAGCAAGCTCTAGAGGTGAGAAGACATAGAGGCTTGACTTGCTCGCTGTGCTGAATCCAAAGCTTTGGCTAGAAACCTAATGAGGAAGCAAGGTCTGTTGGAGTGTGTATGCCGTGAGTCCTTCCAATTTATGCTTAGGTTTGTATACATGTGTAAATAAATAAAACCATGTGTTCTAAAGATACCACCGTCTCCAGTGACTTTCATCCCAACGAAATCAAACCCTCAGAGATTGGATAGTGTACAGCAATACATTTTGAATAACTTGAATCTATACACACTCAATTGTCCACGAATGTTGGCTCAGTAAACGATACCACTTTACTGTTTTGTATAGGGGAAAAGGATATGTCTACATATTTTAGGTATGCTTCATGACATCCGCTGCAATGTTATGATGCAATGGCACAACCATCCTGCTCTCTCCCTTCTATGTAATAGCATTATGATGACGGCGATGATTTAATAGTTAACAGCTTGAAGTCCAGAGTGCTAACAGGCACATAATGAGCTGATGGTGACATAGCATTTCAATGAGCTTGAAGGCAAGTTCTGCTTCCAGAGCTTCGCCTTTGACAATGTGTTTTGTACAACTTGGTAATGAAATGATGACTCCTCCGAAAGGGAACAGCAGACAGCTACTAAGTTTGGCTGTGCAAGATGTTAAGGAGTTTCCCCAAACCAATGAGCCACAACACAGGTGGAACAGATTGCATAACAACGAAAAAGGCCGTCATCTTTGATTATATAACATGAATGTTCTCTTTCCAATTTAAAAATTTGCGATCGTTCATTAGTTAACATTTGGCATGGAGGGGGTGGGGAGAGAGAGAATAATTCAGATGCAATACTCTACAGCCAAGAAGAAAGAAAGAGCAAGCAAGAAAGAAATATAAGAAACATGGAGGAACACATTTGATTTGGTCTTGGACGAGATAGCCAACATTTTTATTGAGGGGGAGTGTCCCCCATGTACTTCCCACATCTTCATATGTTCAGAAGAGGAGAGTACAAAAAGAACAGGGAGAGTGACTCAGCACTTCTTCTCTCCGTGCTTCTGCGCTTAACCGTGGGAAGTGGGGACGGGTTATTTACATGTAAAAAAGCCCCACTTCCCACGTGATAAGCCGAGGTGGGAGAAGAAGAAGCACGAGGCAGTCATGCTGCCCTTGGCTTCCCATTTCTGTGTTGCAGACAAACTGTCGCTTAGGAACGTCTCACATGGGATGGGGTCAAATGGTGGGGAACCCTCATGAAATCTTCATAGCGTTGTGAGTTTTGGGGTGGGGGAAAGTTGAGCCCCTTCTAACCCCTGGACCCAGCATGTGTTGAAATATAAGCCAGGCTAGCTTCCTGAAGCCCTGGATATAGCAAGTGCTAAAATATAAGCCAGGCTATCTTCCTGTGTTGAGGTGATTGCCTGGGTGATGGTCCATTAAGAGAACAAAGGATTAAGGGGTTCAATAGGGGAGGCCTCCCTCAACAGACAAAGCCAGAGTTTGAAGTAGAATTTGAGGGGCTTTGAAGCAAAGCAACAAGCAGAGGGAGAGAGAGAGAGAGAGGGAGAGAGAGAGAGAGAGAGAGAGAGAGAGAGAGAGAGAGAGAGAGAGAGAGAGCGCCATGCTGGATCTCTGCTGGAGTCCAAAACTGTGGCTATGGGAGAAACAAGGTGCTTTGGGGGGCTCAGGTTGTATAAATGTGTAAATAAAACCATATATCCTAAAGACACCGCAGTCTCCACTGTGCCTCATTCCAAAAGGAAACATGAACCCTTGGTAAGCATCTGGAACCCCTGGAAGATTGGGGTGGCATTCAACTATATATTAAAATCCATATGTATTCAACTACAAGGAGAAGCCTTTTCCTCTGGTGAGTGATCATCAGAGCTCAGCAGTAAGAAAAGTTTGCACTGTGGAGTACAGTGGTACCTCGGGTTAAGTACTTAATTTGTTCCGGATGTCCATACTTAACCTGAAAGTGTTCTTAACCTGAGGCACCACTTTAACTAATGGGGCCTCCCGCTGTTGCCGCGCCGCCAGAGCACGATTTTTGTTCTCATCCTGAAGCAAAATTCTTAACCTGAAGCACTATTTCTGGGTTAGCGAAGTCGGTAACCTGAAGCGTATGTAACCTGAAGCGTATGTAACCAGAGGTACCACTGTATTCGTGGTCCGTGTTCCAGCCAGCCGCAAAACTCCATTCCGCTCCCTTTCAGTCAACATTCCATGCCTGCTGATCATGCTTAATCTTTATTGAGCTACTTTGGAGTCATCCCTCCCCACCTCACACTTAAGTTCTCCACCTTCCCACAACTGTTGTACTTCTGCAAACCTTTGGGGTTTCCCCGGGCTTGCTGATACCTTCCTCTTGTGTGTGGGTGGCACTATTTTGGTTGCATAAGGATCTACACGTGGAGAATGAGTTCACTCTTAGTAGCTAGGATGCTCTCTGGAGATTCCAGCTTCAGTTCATGACCACACGGATCCAAAATGTCTCAGGGGGAGGCAACAGGTCAGAGAAATACTAGTTGGTCCAATGGTATGATTCGGTGTTTAAAAATATTCAATGTGCATTAGAGGTGTGCAGCAATCACAACAATTCACATTATATCTGTAAGCAGATCTGTAGCCGTATCTGTATTTGGAAGCAGCCTGATATGTTTCAGAACCACTCCGTGTCTTCCCTGCTCTCACAGGCAAAGTTCTGAGCAGCCATCCAAATGTTAATAATAATAATAATTCATTATTTAGACCCCACACGTGTGGCTGGGTTTCCCCAGCCACTCTGGGCAGCTCCCAACAGAATAGTAAACAGAATAAAACATCAAACATTATAAACTTCCCTAAACAGGGCTGCTTTCAGATGTCTTCTAAAAGTCAGATAGCTGTTTATTTCATTGACATCTGGTGGTAGGGCGTTCCACAGTGCGAGCGCCACTACTGAGAAGGTCCTCTGCCTGGTTCCCTGTAACCTCACTTCTCGCAGGGAGGGAACCGCCAGAAGACCCTCGGAGCTGGAGGTCAGTGTTCGGACTGAACAATGGGGGTTGAGACACTCTTTCAGGTATACTGGGCCAAGGCTGTTTAGGGCTTTAAAAGTCAGTGGCAACACTTTGAATTGTGCTCGGAACCGTACTGGGAGCCAATGTAGGTCTTTCAGGACCAGTGTTACAGGTATATGGTTTCAGCAGCCACTCCCAGTCCCCCAGTGTAGCTGCTGCATTCTGGATTAGTTGTAGTTTCCCGGTCACCTTCAAAGATAGCCACACGTAGAGCGCATTGCAGTAGTCCAAGCTCCTTTCCCCAAACCACTGTGACTGGGGTGCGCTGGGGAAACAGTTTGCCATGATTAAAAGCTAGACCTGTCTGCGAAAATGAAATATCTCAGCCTCTCCACCTTCTCCCTTCTTTCTACACCCTGTCCCATCTCAAGCTTTGAGCATTTCTCATTCAGTTTGGATTTTATTTCTCAGGGAGGAGGGGGGGCAAGGGTGTGGGGAGGAAGAATAGCCCTATGTGTTTAACTTTATGGAAAAACCTGATCTGTCCTTCCTTCCTTCCTTCCTTCCTTCCTTCCTTCCTTCCTTCCTTCCTTCCTTCCTTCTATATTCCACCTTCTCCCCTGCCCCACGTAGGTGCTCAAGGTGGCACAGATAGTTCTCCCCCTCCTGATTTAATCCCCACAACAACCCTGTGAGGTAGGTTAGGCCAAGGGGCAGTGATTGGCCCAAGGTCACCTCATGGCTGAGTGGGGATTCATACTCTGGTCTTCCAAGTCCTGGTTCGACAATCCAAACCAGCTCTCCTTGTTAATAGTGCAATCGGTAATATGAAGACTATCCTGAATCATCCCATTCACCTCGGGTACACACAAAGTTGATGCATTCCTCTATTAGTGATTTTACGCATGTACGTACGCATGCACACACGCACACACACACACACACACACACACACACACACAATCACACACTTAACTGGTAATTCGGTCCAATAAGGAAATTAAGAATACAGCTTGTTCTTAATACATCCATACTGACCACCCCCAACCATTTGGTACACTCCGATTCTCTGTACACTGAATTGCTCGTAACTTTTGGAAGTATAAAAATCACATCAATTCCTCTTTCCTTTATTAAGGTAAGAGGTTATACATGTTTTCCTCCACAGGAGCATGTATTTCTTGCTGGGTTAGATCAAAGGTCCATCTAATCTAGCATCTCATTTCAGTGGCGTAGCGTGGCGGGTGCAGGGGGGGGGCCCGGCTGCACCGGCCACAACATCTGGGGGTTAGGGTTAGGGGGCGCAAATCCACGGGTTAGGGGGCACAAATTACTTGCCTTGCCCCGGGTTCTGACAACCCACGCTACGCCACTGTCTCGTTTTCACATAGAGACTAACCAGAAGTTTCTGGGAACTTTGAAAGCAGGACGTGCGATCAATAACACCTTTCCTCATCTATGAAATAATTGTTTATTTCAGTCTTAAACAACTTCCAAACGACATTTACTTCTCTTCACTATTTCCATTTTAATTGTTTCTGAGAAGTTTCCCTTTTTTTGCAATCAGTTGTTTGGACTTTTGGGCAACTTTCCACTTACATAAATGGAAAGTGGATCTTAAATTCTGAGACCTGTTCCATTCTATGTGAGTTCACATATACAGTAGCAAATGATTCTGAGATTCGCCTGAGTAAATATTTCAGTGTTCGTGGCTTCATTTCTTTATCTCCTGCTTCTCTGAATGTCACATATTGACTGCTGCCTGTCAGATACCTTCTGCAACTGCCAGGTACCGTTAATGTCGACAATTTCTGCATGTCAGCTGTTGAAAAACTACCACAAGGATAACTGGTACATGTCAGGCAAATACAGAGTGCTACAGCAAGCCAGCTGTTAGAAACAGTCAATCCTTGATTGCCACATGTCGTCTATCATCAAATGTTGAGTAATACATGTCAGACATTGAAAAACTGGCTGTGATGGCATGCTAGCAGTCAGATACTGTCAAATATCGAATGCTGATGCATAATCTTTGGGTGTCAAAAACCATTCCTGAGTAGAAAGCAGATGGTTGATATGGGAGAATCTCAAAAAGGTTTGCCATGAATATGATGGCAAAAGCCAGGTTCTGATTAATTCCCAACCTCCCTCCCCCCCCCACACCCACCAAAAAAAACAAACCCTCAGTAATGTGAATTTCAGCACCATTTAATGTTCCATTGGAATGCACCTCCTTTGTAAAGATTGGAACAAAGTAGCTATTAGCTCCTACTCCTTTCCCATGAGATTTATTAGAATAGTCATACAGGCATACTTTGTGTAGGTTAACGATTTTGTGCCAGAAATAGGTTCGGTGCATCAATAGGAACCTATTGTTAAACTGTGTGCGGCGATACATTTTTGCTTTTCAGGGCAAACTGGAGGCAATTTCCTTCCGGCAAAGGCCTAATCTCCACAGAGATGATAAACCTGTGCCTAGGTTGTGCCACTTCAGAGTACAGGTGGCTCACATGACTATACACTCCTCCATATGCAAGCACATTTTACCACCTCAGAGAGAACGATGGTCGCTTCCAGACTGTCCGTATTTTGTGGGAGGGATTCAACTGCATATGAGAAATTTAGGTTTGTGAAACTAACTGGATTAACTACCTTTACTGGTTATGAAAGTAGCAGGGAAATACACTAGAAAGTGTGAGATAAACTATAGATTTATGGGAAGACGTACGAATACTGCGCAAGCAAATCAGGGTGAATGCTCTGTTGGTTTCTGCTTTCTTCTCTGTGCAGCGAAGTGCTTGTCACGAGACAGGTTGTTTACATTCCACAGAGTCTGTACTGTTGGAGGTTTTCTCACGGGAACGGGAGACTGGATATGATGTACACTGGTTTCCTGTTTTTCACTGTTCTTTGCAGTTTCAGTTTGTGATTCTCTCCGTGCTTTAGAGGAGAGATGACGCTTTCTCTGCTCCGGCAGAGGGAAAATGTTTTTCTGTAACTTACCAGCTTTGAACTGTAAATAAAGTAGTATAGAGCATGTTGGCTCATACTTCTCATCATTCCGCTGTGCACTGGACACTGCTTATCTCCAACATTTGGTTCCGGGCCCAGAAAAACGCAGTGTTTTGAGAATGGACTTCAGAAGTCGGGCTCCTGGCAAAGGAACAAAGGAGCAAGAAACGAAGTGCCGGCAAAGCATCGGAACAGCGGCAGAGAGACGGAACGCACGGTATCTGCTCTGCGCGTCAAGATGATTGATGAAGGTATGTGCTACTGCTCCGGGCAGCCTGCCAGCTTCTAATTAATGGCTTTATGGCTGGACTTTGAACTTTTAATAGCCGGTTTTTGCCATGGCACAGGCAAATGGCTAAAAGCAACACTTTCCTATGCTGGGGGAAATCGAAAGTAATTTTTACAAATGCTGCAGTTTCAAAGCAGCTGCAGACATGACGCAGCTAGAATTAAAGGGCAACATAGAGAAAGCACTTGGGGACTTTCGCTTTTGAACTTGCTCCTGGAATGCAGTTTGAAGCAGCTGCAGATAAACAAAGCAGTTGAGCAAAAGAGCAGCACAGGCAAGCAGAGGCTGTTTTGATTTTGCTTTTGGATTGAAGCAGCTGTACACAGACGCAGCATGTATAAAGCAGCTTGATTTAAAGCAGTCATGATGGCTAGCTGCAGAAGGCTGGATGAAGCAAGTGGGGAATTTGATACCACTGATCAGCCAAATGCTCAACTCACAGTAGCTTGTGATACTGCCATGATTCAGAATGAAGCAGATCGGCGGGGTGCTGGCTGCATGGGAATGGGGGAGTCTTCACAGACGTCATCCCATAGTGCAGTGGAACCACCAGATGGCGCCAAAGCTTTGAAGGCAGTGAAATGCTACTCGTGTGGACGTCTAGGCCATATGAAAAGGGAATGCAAATATCCCAGGGCCAAGACAGAGCAGCGCAGCGGAAGCTCATCGCGTGGAAAAGGCCAGAGCAAAGGCAAAGGTCCGGTGTCCAGGACAACGCAGCACAAGGCAATGGTCTCACGCTACGCTCCAAAGGTTGCAGAGGTTGCGGAGGTTGCAGAGGTCCAGAAGACGTCTAGATCTTTCTTCATTGTTGATTCAGCTGCAACGCATCACATGTGCAACGATAAGCGACTGTTCGTGTCTTTTACACCGCAGGAAGGTGCGATTCACCAGGCGGATGACCACACAATCCCCAGTAAAGGCTACGGAACTGTTGTTCTTCACAGTTTGGACTTATCGATACAGGATGTTCTTTATGTGCCGGATGCGAAACATAATCTGCTCAGCGTTGGACAGCTGATTGAGAAGAAGATTGACGTTTCCTTTAAAAACAATAGGTGCATCATCACCAAGAAAAATGATTATCAATTGTATGCTGAATTTGTTGATCGTTTGTTTCTTTTGTATTATGATGATGTTGTGCAGGATGACACTTGTTGCATTGCAGGTTCTAACAAAAGTTTGCATGCAGAATGTATTCACGATTTTCATCGAAAATTTGGTCATTTGCATTTTGAGGCAGTATCTAAAATGCCTGCCTTGGTTGAAGGGATGACTATTAAACCCTGCAGGTACCACATGAAGTGCAAGGCATGCGCAGCAAACAAAGTGAAAATGGCTGCGAAAGGTAAGGTGTCTAGTAGGCAAGCTACAGAACCATACCAAATTATTCATGCTGATTTGGTTGGACCACTAGCGCCCTCTTTGGGTGGGAATAGGTACTTCATGGTTCTTATTGATGCATTTTCCAGGTATATTTTTGTGTACAATCTCAAGCAGAAATCAGAGGCTTTTCCTAGGTTCAAGGAATTCTGTGCTTGGTTGGGAAATGTGCATGGTAAGAAGATAAAGATTCTTTTCACTGACCGGGGGGGAGAATTCACTTCTCAGCAGTTTGAAGCTTTTCTGGCTGAGAAAGGAATTCAACACGATTTGTCTAGTCCTCGCTCGCCATGGCAGAATGGACTTGCGGAACGAGCAAATCAAACATTGCTTCAAGGGTTAAAAACCTTGCTGCATGATGCAAATCTTCCAGAGAGTTATTGAGCCGAAGCTCTCTCATGTTTCACTTACAGTTATAATCGCAGGTTATCTTCAGCGATTGGTTGTACCCCCTATGAGAAGATGTTTGGCAAGAAGCCATACATCAAACACATGAAAATTTTTGGTTCTGACATGTGGATTCGCTCACCACAAAACTCCAAGTTAGACAAGCGTGGATTGCATGGTATCTTTCTAGGTTATCAGAAAGGGTCTTACAGAATAATGATGACTGACTCTAAGGAAATTAAGCTCACAAGAAGTGTTGAGTACAATGCCAAGTGGGGGGAGAATGTGGGAATTTTCCAATGTTATCCTGATGACAGTGATGAGACTGAGGATAGTCAAAAGCAACCGCAACAACCCACACCCACTGATGAAGGTTCTGATTCTGAGTCTGAAACTGAATCAGATGATTCAGAGGATTTCAAGAGTGCGAAAGCCTCTATGCGACCCTCTGAAAGCTCTGATCAAGAATTGGAGGAACCATTGTTCACAATAGGTCACTTTTCTCCTAAGAAGGAAGAGGAGAGTGTTGAAGACTTAAGGCTAATTCGTAGGTCACAGAGAGCCACAAAAGGCAGACCTCCAAAGAGATTTGCTGATGAGTTTGCCAAAATAGCAGTAACAGCTGTTAAAAGCTCCAAGAAGGTATTTGAACCTTCAAGTTTCCAAGAAATCCAGGATTTGGATTCAAAGGAAGCTGAGCCATGGTTAAATGCCATGAAGGCTGAGCTTGATTCCTTGGAAAGGAACAAAACATGGGACCTTGTTCCAGTAGTTCCAGGAATGAAACTGCTTGGAAGCAAATGGGTCTTCAAAGCAAAGACTGATCAAAATGGTAAGATAGTCAGACACAAAGCCAGATTGGTAGCCAGAGGATTTGCACAGGTACCAGGTGAAGACTATCACGAGACCTACTCACCCACAGTGAGGTATGAGAGCATTAGGCTTATGCTCAAGCTAGCTGCAGAAGAAAATCTACACATTAGTCACCATGATGTGAATACAGCTTTTCTGTACGGATCTCTAGGTGAATCACTTTATATGCTTCCACCTGATGGCGTACAGGTAAAACAGGGATTTGTTTGTGCTCTGAAAAAGTCCCTTTATGGTCTCAAACAAAGTGCACGGTGTTGGCACACAAAACTCACTGAAGTATTGTTTTCTCTAGGTTTTAAGCAAGGGAAATCTGATCCATGTGTATTTGTCAAAGAGGAGGGGCAAAAGAAACTGTATTGTTTGTTTTATGTTGATGATCTTTTATTCTTTTGGAAAGATGTCACAATGTACAATAACGCCCTAGCTCAACTGAAAGAGCACTTTGACATGAAAGATCTTGGTGAGGTAAACAACTACCTATCTCTGGAAATAGAGAGAGATCAAGATGGTAACATTCTAGTACACCAGTCACGGAAAATTGCTGATGTGTTAAGCAAACTAAACCTGATGGATGCTAACCCTGTGGACACACCGATGATAACAGGTTATCAGGTAGATGACACTGAAGAAGCATTTTCTGACACTACACTGTACAGAAGTGTGCTAGGCAAGCTAAACTTCATTGCCAGATGTTCAAGACCAGACATTGCTGTTAGCTGTAATTTGCTAAGCAGACAAGTCAACAATCCTACTGTTAAGGATTGGAAAGCTCTGAAACGCATAGCGCGGTATTTGAAAGGCACTATGCATTACAGACTGAGATTTAACAATCAGAAGTCTGGTGGTCTTGAGATATTTGCAGATGCAAGTTTTGGAAGTGACTCTACAGACAGGAAAAGTACGTCTGGAGTTTGCTATAAGTACAATCAGGGTCTATTTGATTGGTCATGCAAGAAGCAAACAACAGTTAGCTTAAGTACTTGTGAAGCTGAACTGAATGCACTGTCTTATTCACTTAAAGATTGTGAATGGTTGTTACAATTGTGCAAAGACATGAAAATTCCTGTCAAATGTCCAATCCAGGTTTACCAGGACAACAAAGCATGTTTGGCTTTGCTGAATTCTGAAGGTTGTAAGCAAAGCACGAAGCACTTGCAATTGAAGTTGCAACATGCTAGGGAACGTATTCAGAAGGGACTCGTAACGGTGTCCTATATGCCAGGTAATGAAATTCCTGCTGATGTATTGTCCAGGATTGTATCAAGGGATCAACACTGTACTTATGTGCAGAAGTTGGGTTTGTACTGATATTGTACGAACACGCTGCCCAGAGATGTTCACAGAAAGGGGGAGGATGTTGGTTTCTGCTTTCTTCTCTGTGCAGCGAAGTGCTTGTCACGAGACAGGTTGTTTACATTCCACAGAGTCTGTACTGTTGGAGGTTTTCTCACGGGAACGGGAGACTGGATATGACGTACACTGGTTTCCTGTTTTTCACTGTTCTTTGCAGTTTCAGTTTGTGATTCTCTCCGTGCTTTAGAGGAGAGATGACGCTTTCTCTGCTCCGGCAGAGGGAAAATGTTTTTCTGTAACTTACCAGCTTTGAACTGTAAATAAAGTAGTATAGAGCATGTTGGCTCATACTTCTCATCATTCCGCTGTGCACTGGACACTGCTTATCTCCAACATGCTCAGTGTCCTATAACTTCACTGCAAACAAATCTGTACAGATGCTCAGTAATGACTGTGCATTGTACAACTCCTGCATAGGCTTTGTGTGCAAGCAAATCAAGATGGACACTCAATAAACAGGTCATCTGGCGAAAGACTAAACTAAACTACCAAGTCACCATGGAAGACTTAAGAGCAAGGCTCACACAGGTAACAAATTCTCCAGTAAGCCATATCACACTGTTAATGTCGCAGGCAGATTGCTTTATTTTTCACTGTTTTCTAAGCAGCCTATTAAAGTGATTTCAACATTTCCGTGCCAGAGGCAAATGGTGCGTGGGGGTGTTTTTCAGTAGCCTTGTATATGGTAAATACATTTATAGAGGCACTGTCATACTTCTGATGTCTTCCAGATTTAGGGTTTCTTGTAGCCATCAGCCATCATATGTTGCATAATAGGACATTCAGGGCAAAGGAAGCTTTGGAAGCCACATCCACGCCATATGTTTAAATCATACCTATCCCACTTTAACAGTCAGGGCTTCCTCTCCAAAGAAACCTGGGAACTGTAGCTTATTAAGTGTGCCTGCCCCTAAATAGACCTGCTAGATCTTTTAGACCACCTGTGTGTGTGTGGGGGGGGAGTTATTCATGGTATTGTACCCTCTAGGTATCACAAGGGGTGGTGTTCAAGGAAGCATTACTGCAGTGGATTATACATTGGGCATTGGGCTGCCTCTGAAGACGGTCCAGAAACTTCAACTGGTGCAGAATTTGGCAGCCAAGCTGCTCAATGGATCAAGACAGTTTGAGCATATAACACCAATCCTGGCCCAACTTCACTGACTGCCAACTAGCTTCTAGGCTCAATTCAAAGGGCTGATTTTGACCTATAAAGCCTTAAATGGCTCAAGACCACAATACCTCATTGCCTCTCCACAGTGCTATTTTTCTAGAAAAATACTGTAGGTGCTAGAACTCACCATGAAGGCCTTCCTATCCTTTTATAATGGCAATGGCACCCACCTGAGAGGTGCCGGAACTGAGTTTCGACAAGTTCTGGCTGAAAAAAAGCTGCATGTGAACCAGCCAGGACCCTGTGATAATCATCATTTTTCATGTGCCCTCTCCATGAGAGGTCCGGAGGGTGGCCACACGAGAACAGGCCTTTTCTGCAGTGTTTCCCCATTTGTGGAATGCTTTCCCCAGGGAAGCTCGCCTGGTGCCTTTGTTACATAACTTTAGGCCCCAGACAAATACATTCCCCTTCTCCCTGGCCTTCGGCTATTTAAACAATCTATGGCCTTTTAAACTGGGGGGAGGGGGGGTTAGTTTTTTGTTTGTTGTGCTTTTATGTGTTTGTAATTGGCCTTAACTGATATTTAGGAGAGAGGTATAACATGGGCAGGGAGTGGTTCTCAGTTTGTGAGCAATTATTATGTTGGAATCTCCTTCCTAGCCTGGAAAATAGATGGCCACCTGTGATGGGACAATGAGCTACTTGTGCGTAAAACGGTTGGTCCCTCAGAGTTTGCTCAGCGTAGCAAAGCTCTGCCTTGAGCGGAGCCCTTTGGCATGGCTCCGTCAGTCGCTGGTAGAATCCGACAGTGGGCGTCTGCGGAAACGCTTCCAGCATAAAAGCTGCTTAACGGAAACACGTCTCCTGGATTCCCTGCGTGACAGTTTCCGGCGAGGGGTGGGGGTTCCTAAAGGGGGCCTTGATACCTCTTCACTGTTCTCACTGGAAGTGTCCCAGAGCCTCTCCTCCGATTCCCTTCCCCTTGGAGCTCCTGCTCCCCCCCCTACTGGTTCCCTCTTCTGCTGCAGAGTCTCTCCTATTCTCCTGGAGCCCTTCCGCCACTTGTTCTTCTGATGGCAGTTTCCTGACACCACCAAACCTGGGTTCCCCCCAGGCTCCCAGGACCATCTTCAGAAGGAAATTATTCTACCTCTTAACCATCTCTACTTCCAAGCACTCCTACAGTCTGCCAACATGATTTTGCATCTGCTGGTAAACTGACAATATGTGTGGGTCACACAGAACTTTGCCAGTCAAGCATTCACAAGAACAAACATGGGGTGACCAGAGGCAAAGGAGGCAAGAGGACTGTTGTTGTTTTTTAACGAAGCTGCACCATTTTTGTTCAAACAACACATGGGAGTGTATTTATATCTCAGCTGTCACAATAGGACAGCTAACAACAAATTGTAAAACAGAACTAGAGGGACAGATCACCTGTGTGGCACATATCAGCTCCCCAGCATCTCCCTTCTGGTAGAACAAATACTTACACTCTTTCATTTAAAGATAGATGTATTGCCATAGCTGTCAACTGTCCCTTATTTGGCGGGAAACTCCCTTATCCCAGAGCTGTGTCCTGCTGCTGTCCCTTATTGATGATGTCCCTTAAATTTCCTGGGTTTCAAAGGAAGCAGCTCCTCTCCCTCCCTCCCTGCTGGCCAGGGAGGAGGGAGGCTCCAACTGTCTTGCTTGGCTGCCCGGCCCACCCTCCTCCGGCCTCCTCTCACCAGCCTCGGCCCCCGGGAGCCCCTCCCCACCGGGACTGGCGGGAGCCTCGGACCCTTCTGCCACCATCCTCCTCACGGCCGCTGAACTGAGCATCTCTGCCTGGGGCCTCCCCTCTGCCCACCGCCACCACAGCTGCTCCCGCTAGGCCGTATTGCGGCTGCGCTGCCGAAGGACCCGGATGAGATGGGCAGCCTGGCACGGCCTATGAATTGCTGAGGAGCCTTGAGAGGAGAGCGAGGGCAACCATAGAGAAAGCAGTTCAGAGAGAGGAGGAGGAGGCAGAGGCGGAGGCGCGGGCAGATGTTCCAAGGGCTAACCATAGAGGGGGAAAGCGGAGGAAGGACCACAATCGCTTTCCCCATAGATTTGTAGTGGTAGACTAGCATAGATGGTCTGATCTGCGGGTTTACTTTGGGTGCTATTCCCCCCCCCCTTTCCTCCTGCCCCGCCTGATGGAACTGAGAGCTGCAGATGGAGCACAAGAGAAAAGATACAGAACTGCAGCAGCATCTTCATAGCTTGGACTTCGTTTTGAGCAAAAAGTGGTTGCTGCTTGTAGTTATTTAATCACAGTGTTTCATCAGCTGGTGTCTTGAGCAGCAACCTCTGGAAACGAAGGGCTAAAACCCGGCGCTGCTCTCCAAAATTATCTGGTCCCTTTTAACTTTATATTTCAGCTGGTTAACTAAAATCCCTTATTTGTGAGCCTGCTGGTCCCTTATTTTCAAATCTGTAAGTTGACAGCTATGTGTATTGCAATGCTCTCTATGCTGTGGAAGCATAATGCATCTAACCACTTTACAGCACTTTCCCTTTTTCTATCAGCAAACCGTTACTCCTTTATGCTGTCTCCTTCTTTGTCCTGAGGGAATGGGATCTTGTTCTGAACCTTGCACAGCCAAATAGGCAACCTCACACCAGCCTTCTGCCAATATAGTGTGAGCCACCCAGTGCTATTCTCAGAGCTGTACTGATTCTTGCTGACGTGATTGCTGATAGCTCACAGATACCTCATGGTGGAAAGCGGAAGGATGCCGGCTCGCAAACGAATAGGAAACAGCCAAGTACTGTACAAACTTCCCCAAGTACAATCGAAAGGAAAACGACCGCAGAGGGATAGTCTCAGCTTCTAGGGACATCAAGTGTTTATGTTAGATTCAAGCACTGCAGAGAACAACTGTTGCCAGCGAGAATTTAACATAATCTTAGGAAATGTTTAATACATTTCCCCACCCTGTGACTGATCCCAAAAAACACCTGTAAGTTCTGTGCAAATGATTAAGCATAGCAGGTCATCTTGACCTGTAGCATGCTAGCAATACCACCATCACCAACGCATGAGGTATAACTAACATGCCATATATTGCCACACAATCCATCCTAACCACAAGGGTATGGGAATGTTCAGGAGCACTTGACATTCAAGATGTCCACTGGAGTCCCTAGTTTTCTTTTCTGGGCTAGGAATGAGCAGGTCCATCAGCCCTGCCTCTCGTTACGTGTTCCAACATTGCAGCTACTCTAGTAAAGGCATGGATTCTCCTGCTGAGACCTACTCCAATGTAATTCTGCAAACATTTTTATTATACTAATCCAAAAGCAGTAAATAGGCACTGATCTCTCACAAAGGGGGGGCACACAACCATAAATACCCCACTCCTCCATTTATATATCTGCCTTTTACTTTAAATATCTGAAGCATGTTTATTTATATCTCCAGACAGGAAAAGCTCCTCAGTAAACCTCAGTGATGCTACAGGTCCTGGTGCTTGCAACTGAAAACACCGATACGATACGATACGATACGATATGATACGATATCTTTATTGTCATTGTCCCTTGCGCAACAATGAAATTGAAAAACTACATAAAACTACATAAAAACTACACAAAACATTCAAAAACCCTTAAAAACTTTAAAACCCCATTTTAAAATACACTATACTACAGAGACCCCTTATGCTGCGTTTAGAACCAGAATTGCATTAACGTAGAAACTGTTTTTCAGGCGGCTAGTCCTGGCCTTTATTACCCTATACCTTCTTCCAGAAGGCAGAAGCTGAAAGAGATCATTTCTGGGGTGCGTACTATCATGTGCTATCTCTGCCGCTTTCTTATGGCACCTGGCAGCATAGATTTGATCTAAGGTGGGAAGAGTGCACCCGATAATTCTCTCCAACCTGTAACCCTAATTATACCCTCAAGCCTTCCCAATTTGTACCAGGGGACTCTTTTTCCAGAGCCACATGCACCTGCCATACATAATCTTCTTTAGTGATCACTCGTAGTCTACTAAGATTGTCTTCCATAAACATGGTTTTAACAATGAGTCCGTAAGTGACTGTGGAGGCCAATTATGGATCTGCATGTCCTTCCACAGTGGGGACGTTGGTTTCCGGGCAGGAGTTGACCACAGTGTGGATTTTCCAAGCGTACCTTCCTCCTAGCACATTTCTCCCTTGCGTCCTGAGTTCGAGTGTCTTCAAAGCCCATGACACCTTTGGTAAAGGCTGTTCTCCAACTGGAGCACTCACAGGCCAGTGTTTCCCAATTGTTGGTGTTTACACTACATTTTTTTAAAAAAATTCCTTGATACAGTTTTTAAACCTCTTTTGTTGACCACCAGCATTACGCTTTCCATTTTTAAGTTTGGAACAGGGTAGTTGCTTTGGAAGACAATAATCAGGCATCTGCGCAACATGACCAGTCCAACGAAGTTGATGTTGAAGAATCATTACTTCAACACTGGTGATCTTTGCATCTTCCAGTACACTGGTATTAGTTCGCCTGTCTTACCAAGTGATGTGTAAAACTTTTCGGAGACACCGTTAATGGAATCTTTCAAGGAGTTGGAGATGGCATTTATAAGTGGCCCATGTTTGACAAGCGTACAGTAAGGTTGGTGTTCACAGCTGAAATCGAGGTTCAACTACATGCCATGTCAAATCTTCTGTCTCTGAGGGAGTCAAAACTGAAAAGTTTTCTACTTGGATGGGTCACACAGCTCTCGGTAATGGTACATGTGCTCTGCATGTGCAACATCCCACATCCTTGGCCTCCCCAGCTATAGGCCCTGCCCAAAGCAGAGAGATCCTGCCAATAAAACAGAAAATACTGGGTCAGATAGACCAATGGTCTGATTCAGCAGAAGGCAGTTTTATCGAAATTTGGATTGCCACATGTCCAAGCACCGTCACTTGAAACACTCCATATGAATGCACCAGTCGCTGCAAAGGCAAAAGTATCCTCACGATTGCATTCAAATGCATTATAGAAATTGCCTGTGTTGTTGCCATAATGTCACACAGTGCAGCTGGCGCAAAAGCAAGATGCTGGTTCTCTCTTTCTATCCTCATTAGCTAGGGCCTGAAATGTTCATTTCATTACTCATTTCCACAGCAGCACAAGGTGTGCATTACACCTTCGTACTGGCAACAGCTTTTCATTGCCTGCCTGGGAGGGACACACCTGGCTAATCAGGATTTTTTTATTAAAAAAAACACCTAAAATGCTGCTATTGCTGAGTCACTTGAAATACTTTATTTCTTACAGCAGGTGCTCCTTGCTTTATACTTTTTTTTTTAATTAGGTAGCTTTCCAGTCGGTAAGCAAAATGCAATTACGACTGAATCCGAGTGGGATATTTAAACAAAAACAAAAACTACCAAAATCAGCCCCAATTGCCATGAAAAGCAAGTATTGCAGATTGGATCCTTCTCCGCATATACTGAATGTGGGGTGAGGTAGAGGGGGAAGGCTGGATTGAGGTGGTTGCAGGGGGTCCTGCTGCAATTTTCAAAATAGAATCTGCCTTTCCCCCAAAGGAATGTAGGAAATAAGGAACCACAAAAGTTTATTCAACATTATATAATGTCATAACCTTCCATCATCTACCAAAAAACCCACACACCTCTGAACAGTTTCACAAGTCTCAGCAAACAATTTTGTTTTATTTTAATGCCAGCCTTGATAAATGAAAATACTCTGTGCACATAGCTCATCATTGTTTGGGCTCGCTTCCAGCTTAGAATTAAATCCTTCTTTCAGTGTCATAGTGAAGTCCTGGAAATATTGTACAATAGTGTCTGCACATGTTTAGAGTTCAATCTTTTCCAGATTTAGATTTGCCTGTGAATCCCCATTGCTAGGAATTGCAGGTGGGCGTTTGGTTGGCTACCATGAGAACAGAGTGCTGGACTAAATGGGCCTTTGGCCTGATCCAGCAATTCTTCTTAAAAATTGTAATAACCTGGCTTCCTATAGCCCTCACCTTCAGGGCAGCTAACAGACCTATGCCCGGGTGAGAATTGCTAGTCTTAGGAGCTGGTCCCCCATACAGGGGCTGTTGATTCAGTTTCTTCATTTGTGTGATTGCAGTTGGTCAATTAAAGACTAAGAGGCTCTACACTTCATACAACTGGCTCCTCCACACAATTTATTCCAAGCTGCAAGCCTGCTAGCCGTACACATTTCTGCAAATGGACTTTTAAAGGGGTGGGCCAGGGCATAGAATTGCATGCATGAATCGTTGTCAGTCACTTGCGGATCTTCAAGCTCTAAAACAGGAAGAAAAATTATCCTTTTTTTACTGTGAAAAGCTATGGGTAATCTGCATCTGTTTTGCTTGCCAAAGGTTCTGGGTTCAATCCCTGGCATCTCCAGGAAGGGCTGGTAACGGAATACGTTCCAGAAGTCTGTTCAACTTCAAAAGGAAACCAAGGTGCAGCTTCTGATTCACTGCAGGAAGTTCCTGCAGCCAATAGGAAGCCATGGAAGCCACGTTGGACGTTTGGGTTCCAAAGAACGTTTCCAAACCGGAATACTCACTTCTGGGTTTGCAGGATTCGGGAGCTAAAACGTTCGACTCGCAAGGTGTTCGGGATCCAAGGTACGACTGTATTGGCAAAACTAAGCTATATGGACCAATGAGCTGACTTGGTTAGTGTGGCGTTTGCCCTCCTAGGTGGTTCATAAGGAAAGGGTTAAATGAGTGTGAAGTGATTGGCCAGTGGGAACCCAAGGGGAGGAGTTAGAGTTAGAGTTGGAGTTGTTGGGAAGTTAGTTGGGAGTTGGAGACGGAAGAGGGAGGTTAAGTCTGTAGGTTGCTCGAGTTGTGTTGTGAGAGAGTGAGAGAAACTGATAGGAGGAGTCAGATAGACAGTTGGGATAATTAGTTAGCAGTTATTAGGAAAAGTATAGGCCGGTATAGAAACTAAGATTAAGAAACTGACAAGAAAAATTATCTGAAACCATAAACTTGTTAAGGCTTATAAAATAAACTTGCTTATTTGATTTAATGTTAACAACTGTCTGGACTCTGTGTGTACCCGAGAGAAACGGGTTGGTGGCAGCGGGGAAGCAATCACAGCGGTGGCACAGGGATCAATAGACCGTCAAACGTCCGGGGACCCTGTGTGATCGCCACAGTTAGAAACTGCCAGCAAAAATTATAATTATTTGTGTGTGGCTAGCATTATTTGTCACAAATGATCTTTTTCCTATAACTTTTTAAATCCCACAAGGTTACGTGAAGATTAGCTAATCCTCTGGCAAATCAGTTCTTTTAAAACAGTTGTGTAAACAGACCCTCAGCCTGCCAAGCACAGAAACATTATTCCCATGGGATTTTACAGGAAGAATGAAATGAAGCAAAATGAATTGCCAAGAGCCATAAAAACAATCGGTATCAGAGGTAGGATGAAACTCCAGGTAATCTGGCTCCTAGGTAATTTATTTTTTTAAAACCCTGAACAATGCCTCTTTTCATCTACCAAACAGAAGATTGTTCCTTTGATGCCATCGCAGAAGAAATCGCTGCATTCTATTGCCAGGGACTCCACACGTACAAATCGTTTGTTACTGCTGATTTAGCTCCTGCGTCATGCTGGTCGCAAAAGACACTGATTGGTTGAGATCAAGGCAAATATTCTGTTGATTTACATATTTTCATGAGCATGTTTTTCCAAGGAAGGTGCGTCTGGCTTCCATTCTAGCTAAGCCTAGGTAACTGTCAATCACAGATTCACCATTCATCACCAGGGACAACTTCTGCTACTGTGAATGGGCAGTTGGGTACAACTATTTATCTCAAAGGAGGTTCTGCAGCATTTCTTGGCAGATCTGCACACAGTGATCTGGAACAAATGACACTTTGGCTGTTCCATAATGAATGTAGTCAGGGGGAAAATATATATATATACATATACAATCACACATTTCCCTTCCAGACCCTCCTGCCAAATCATTTCCCTTTCCAACAATTAATTTTCCTCAAAAATTATTCCTCACCTCATTTCCTCTCTTTGCAAAATCCTTTTCTGCTAACATTCCTTTCACTGAGAGATTTCCTTCAAAAGTCATTTCTCTCCAAAACATTAACCCCCTCCCCCAGTTCTCCCCTAAACAGACTTTGCTTCCATTAATATACCCAATATTTATTTGTAGAAAAAGATAAATATGCATCCAGGGCACTTTACGAAAAGCGAGGGGGGAAATACAGAAATTTTCTTTTAACGCGTTAAAAAGAAGAATACATTTACAGTGCAATCCTATATTGGTAGCAAACACTTTAACTTCAGTGGGTCTTACTCCCAGGTAAGTTTGTGTAGGAGTGCAGGGTTCAATACACTTACAAAGCCTTCAGATTAATGCTTCCAAGTATTTATTCCTCTACTTGAATTCAAGGAAGCATTGGGACCAGAAAAAGTGCTCCAGTACTTTTATTCCCCCCCCCCCCGGTAAATTTTTATTATTTTCCTTTAAACAACATTTCCAACATTACAATAGCAAACACAAAGCAACCTTTTTGCTCTGCCGAGCTTACGACTTCCTTCCTTCCCTTCAACAGGTATCCCATATCACATCCAATCACGCAATTTAAATCTTTGCTATATATCCACACTGTAGGATTTATTTCAATCCTGCTAGTGTCTTTAAAGTTTTACAATTATCATTCAAATATGCAATAAATTTACTCTTTGGAATTTCTGATCGTCCTGGTCTCGGATCCTGCAAGTCAGTTTGGCCAACTCTGCAAAGTCCATCATCTTCGCCTGCCACTCCGCAATAGAAGGTATTTCTTGTAACTTCCATTTTTGGGCCAGCAAAGTCCTCGCTGCAACTGTAGCATGCATAAATAGTCTTTGCTCCACCGTTGCAATCTCATTTCCCATCAAACCTAGCAAAAATGCTTCTGGTTTTTTTTTGGGGGGGGGGGGAAAGTATATCTAAACATCTTCTTTAGGTAAAGGTAAAGGGACCCCTGACCATTAGGACCAGTTGTAACCGACTCTGGGGTTGAGGTGCTCATCTCGCTTTATTGGCCGAGGGAGCCAGCGTACAGCTTCTGGGTCATGTGGCCAGCATGAGTAAGCCGCTTCTGGAGAACCAGAGCAGCGCACGGAAACGCCGTTTACCTTCCCGCCGGAGTGGTACCTATTTATCTACTTGAACTTTGACAGGAGCAGGGACTGAGCAACAGGAGCTCACCCCGTCATGGGGATTCGAACCGCCGACCTTCTGATCGGCAAGTCCTAGGCTCTGTGGTTTAGACCACAGCGCCACCTGCATCCCTAAACATCTTCTTTAGTTCATTCTAGATCAACTCCCTAAATGTTTTTATTTTATCACAAGTCCACTACATATGATAAAAATCACCAACTGAATCTTTACATTTCCAGCATGCTTTATCTCTCATCCTATAGGTTTTAGCTAACTTTACAGGTATCAAATACCATCTACACATCATCTTCATTACATTTTCTTTCAAAGCCATACATGCTGTAAATCTCACATTTTCATTCCGAGTGCTCATCTGACATCAGGCCTGAGAAAAGTGAGCATAGAAAGCCCTGAACAGCCTGGCAGGCCAACCCCTCAAGCCTGGTTGACCTGCTTAGGCCTGTAGGCCAGAGGTTCACTGCCAACCAGTGGTGGCAAACCTTGGCACTCCAGATGTTTTGGACCTGCAACTCCCATCATCCCTGACCACTGGTCCTGTTAGCTAGGGATGATGGGAGTTGTAGTTCCAAAACATCTGGAGTGCCAAGGTTCGCCACCACTGGATACCATAAAGACAATAAGAAAGAGGAGAAGAGAGGTGATCTGGAAGGAGTAGTGGCAAGAGATTGGGGCCAAGGCTAAACTGGGAAGAGATCTCCTTTAAAATCAGCAACTACCAGTTCAGAGCAGTAGAACTGGTCACCAGAAGGCATGTTGCAATACTTAGGCCAGGCCTGGGCAACCAATGGCTCTCCAGATTGGACACCAGCTCCCATCAGTCCCAACCAGCATGGTCAAAAGTCAGGGATAATGGGAGTTATAGTCCACCAA
The DNA here is from genome assembly GCF_964234715.1 of Podarcis melisellensis. Taxonomy (NCBI): domain Eukaryota; kingdom Metazoa; phylum Chordata; class Lepidosauria; order Squamata; family Lacertidae; genus Podarcis; species Podarcis melisellensis. Next base: position 95,531,413 of record NC_138529.1, read on the forward strand.
TATCTCGGGGACTACAGGTTTCCCACACCTGGTTTAGGCCCTCAGAGACACATCCCACTGGTGGGGACTTGGGCCAATGAAGAAGCCCTCAAATCAGAAATAGGACACCTCCCCCTATAGACAGTTGGAGAAACTGCCTTTTTGTCTTAAGTACAGTGGTACCTTGGAAGTCGAACGGAATCTGGAAACCAAGGCGCAGCTTATGATTGGCTGCAGGAGCCAATCGGAAGCAACGGAAGTTACGTCGGACATTCAGATTCCAAAGAACGTTCGAAAAATGGAACAATCAATTCCACTTTTGGATTGTTTGGGAGCCAAAACGTTTGAGTTTAAAGGCTTCCAGCTTCCAGGGTTCCACTGTATTTCCTAGCTTAGTAAAGGCATCAGTGCTGGTGCAAAATTAGGAATTCGTTTTGCATTCTCAACAGTAAAGCTAATTGCCCAATGCAACACAGCAGCACCAAGTCGCCAGCAGCCATTTGAATGAGATGTATTCCTATCACCCTCTAGAGTTCTATTTTCAAACAGTCTATTCATAGCTTTCATTTAAAAAAAGGAAAAAAGCACACCCCTGTGTCATTCTAACATCAACAACACTTGAATCTAAATTAGTACCTGAAAATTTCATTGCATAGGTGAGGTGGAAATCTTCCCAAAACGCACTCTTCATTTGGCTTGGGTGTGAAGTAAATAAAACAAATGGGTTTTTATTTGTCCTCTTAACAACTATTTATACACAGTACAATTCCTTGCACTTCCACAACAACACAGCACATAAGGGCAATGCATTTAGTTTAACTTGAGGAGAACGCCACATGCGCAAGAAGAAAATTATTGCAAACCAGCCATTAACAAATCTGATCCTGCTCCAGAATATTAATAATAAGAATAATAAGAGTAAGAGCTAGTGGGATTCGTGGCTGATTGAGAATAATAAGAATTATTATCATTACCTTTCCTCCAATTACATGGTGGTATAAAAGGGAAAAGAAAATAATTCTGACCTTTAAAGGCGCACACCATATTACCTTTCATCAAGTGGTTAAAAAAATTATTTTTTGAATTATTTTGTTTTATATGAAATATTATTTGGGTATTTGTATGAGGAGGAGGAATGTTAATTATGTTTGTTGTGGTTCAATGTTTTTTTTAATATTTTAATGAGAATGAAGGAAAATCATTCTTTTTTTTTAAAGGCACCATATATGTTTCACGCCTCCCCATTTTATCCTCACAAGAATACTGTGAGGTAAATTAGGCTGAGAGACAGGGACAGGCATCCTGAGCTTCATGGCTGAGTGGGAATTTAAAACCTGGGATACATTCCAGTTACTACACCACCTTGACTCTCTGGTCAGAATATATGTTTTTCTGAATATTATTTTTCATCTTCTATTCAAGTGCTTTGGTTGTGGCACACTTAGACCATCTCCCTCACACATACGGTCTTGAGTTTACTTTCTTTCTGAAATATGAGGCAGGATGCTGAGGTCCCCATCGCTCCCTCAGAAAGACTGAGAATGGTTTTGGATGTGGAAGAAGTGTCATGAGGACAGGAAGCATAAACACTTTGTGCTTCCTTTTTTCAGCAACTCTTTTTTTATTATTACCCTAAATACAGGAGGCTTGTCCACGTGTTACATGGAGCACATGGGCAAGCTGCCTCTACTCGTACCACGTATACAAGTGCTTGTGTGGAAGCATGTACAACAGTTGATTTGTGCATTTCGGGTATACAGACGGCACACTTGATTAATGTTAAAACGTATGAGTGTACAGTTCAACTATTTGTGTACGCAGATTGTACACTCGCTGGATATAACATGTGAATATTCCTACCATGAACTCTAATATGGCATGTACATTGAATCCATATACACATGGGTGTATTTTTATTTTTAATTCTTATTGAGGATTTGCAGTGTTCTCTTAGAATATTAGCAAAGCATTAAGTGTGTGTGTGTGTGTGTGTGTGTGTGTGTGTGTGTGAGAGAGAGAGAGAGAGAGAGAGAGAGAGAGAGAGAGAGAGAGAGAGAGAGAGATTGATTCTATATAACCTGTAACTGAGAAGCAGGAAAATAACTCCAAATGTGGGAGGATTAGCACTATTGCAATGAGATTTCCCCTCTGTACTTCCCCTACATGTGTCCCAAACCACCCCCAGAACAGATTTAGGCGGCACAGGGGGAGGAAGAGGAGAAACATTTCATCACACAGGAGAAATCCTTGCTCTGACAGAACATTTTCTCTAGTGCTACTTTGAACCCACCCATCAAGTTACATTTTAATTGTCCAGTGCATCATGCTGTCTCACAGGTAAATAAATATGGGGGTTATTTTAACTGCTTCTTTTATTCTAAAAATGTATGTATTTTTGACACAATTTTGGTCACCTTTTGAAACATTTTTGAGCACTGACAATGAACGCTAATCGCCAGGGACATGACATGAGCAAAATGTGTCTTGTGTGAAGAAACAAACAAACTCTGCAAATAAGTGAAATGTCAGCTTCCTCTTTTGCTGGCTTCTGACTTCCCCATATCCCTGTGTACTGTATTTGATTCATAGAGATACGGGTGCCAAAAAAACCTATGCAGAACTGCAGAGCATATGGCGTGTTTTAATCACATGCTGTTTAGAAACACCCCCAGGCAAAATAGCAAAAACTGAGGTGCGCTTGTTTGTTATACTAAATCTGCAGTTTCTCATTCATGTTGTATTTTAGAACCCTGTGAGGAGTCTTAATGCATCTCTGTGCTCCCTCTTCCTCTCTTCAGACTTTTCAAAATTTATATAGCATTCTCTAGCAGAGTTGCTGGCGTCAGTATCAGCAAGGATGCTAGACCCGAACTTGATTATCTTTCCAACAAGTACAGAATGGACAGGAGACTCCTGACTCCACCCAGTTACAATTAAAGCCAGTGCCACCTAGTGACAAAACTATATAATGGCGCTATCCACATTCCTTTAAGGTTGCCATGCAGCATGGCATGCAAAAAGGTTGCCAGGAAAGATTTTCCTTTCATACAGAGTGACGGGAAGCAGTTTGCCTGCACTTGCTAGACAGAGCCAGTGGGAAACTGGGCAATGTGGCACAGCAGGAAAGGTAAATTTAAGCACATGAATATATATTTTTCTACCATATGTATGAATTTTGCTTAGGGTGCTGCATCCTAAAAATGGAGGGGAGGGGGGACATTGGCAGCACATTTCTCCCTGCCAAAGGAAGCCCAATTTGAAGAGCAATGTAAGTCCTATTCAGGCTTTTTAATCCCCTTCGTGGTTTAAATCACATGGGAATGTTAGACTCCCTTGGGAGGTGGCAAGCTCTTATTCACTGAAGGTGTTTAAGCAGGGGCTGGACCACTCATCTTTCAAGGATGCTGTAGTTCCATCCTGCATCCAGCCAGGGTTTGACTAAATGTCCTCCAAGGTCCCTTCCAGCTCTTCATCACACACTGCATAGTTTGTCTTGGACTCCATCCCCACAAGGTTCAGTGGTGGTCCCTAACAAAGATGGCTTTGGGGAAGCTTGATCTACCATTCCTACTTAGACATGACAGGCAAATAGAAACTCCATGTTTAATAATAATAATAATAATAATAATAATAATAATAATAATAATAATTTATTATTTATACCCCGCCCATCTGGCTGAGTTTCCCCAGCCACTCTGGGCGGCTCCCAATCGTGTTAAAAACAGTACAGCGTTACATATTAAAAACTTCCCTGAACAGGGCTGCCTTAAGATGTCTTCTGAATGTCAGGTAATTGTTTATCTCTTTGACATCTGATGGGAGGGCATTCCACAGGGCAGGTGCCACTACTGAGAAGGCCCTCTACCTGGTTCCCTGTAGCCTCACTTCTCGCAATGAGGGAACTGCCAGAAGGCCCTCGGCGCTGGATCTCAGTGAATGATGGGGATGGAGACGCTCCTTCAGGTATACAGGACCAAGGTCGTTTAGGGCTTTAAAGGTCAGCACCAACCCTTTGAATCGTGCTTGGAAATGTACTGGGAGCCAATGCAGATCTCTCAGAACCGGTGTTATGTGGTCCCGGCGGCCACTCCCAGTCACCAGTCTAGCTGCCGCATTCTGGATTAATTGCAGTTTCCGGGTCACCTTCAAAGGTAGCCCCACGTAGAGCACGTTGCATTAGTCCAAGCGGGAGATAACTAGAGCATGCACCACTCTGGCGAGACAGTCCGCGGGCAGGTAGGATCTTAGCCTGCATACCAGGTGGAGCTGGTAGACAGCTGCCCTGGACACAGAGTTAACCTGTGCCTCCATGGGCAGCTGTGAGTCCAAAATGACTCCCAGGCTGCACATCTGGTCCTTCAGGGGCACAGTTACCCCATTCAGGACCAGGGAATCCCCCATGTCCACCCGCTCCCTGTTCCCCAAAAACAGTAATTCTGTCTTGTCAGGATCAAGGGCAATATATTCTGAGTATCAGATGCTCGGTACAAAGATGAGATATTAGGTTTAGGATTATTTATTAAATTTCTCTGCCAAGCTTCATCTGAAGACCTCAGGGCAGTTCGCGGCATAAAAACACAAGGTAAAAACACAAAATGAAATAGGAACATAGTGAAAACAAGAATAACATAATGAACGTAACATAATGAGGACAGGAACAAACCAAACCCCCATCCCCACTATAATGTCTACTCAAGCTCTTCATTGTGAGCTTCTCAGAGACATCTCTCTCACACTGCTGTTGGAGACAGAATGGAAGTGTTGGTTTAAACCAGAAAGGAAAGCCAATTCATGCCTTCTGTGTCATCAGGGCAGGGCTTGGGGGCAGAAATCCAGCGCCCCATTTGAGCAGGGGGCGGCCCTCAGATGCAGCAGGGCTGAGGAAGTCTTACACCTTGCCATCTAAAGAGGAGGCCCTAAGGCCCAGAGTCCAAACCTGGGCTAGAGAACCCTCCTGATGTTGTTGGATTCCGGTTCCCATCAAACTCAGGTGGACTGGTATAGTGGGAATTCTAGTCCAGCAACATCTGGAGGGCCACAGAGTACCCCAAGTCCAGACCCAAGTTACCTGCGTGCATTATGACTGCGTAGAGAATTGGGGCAGACTGTTTGCAGCAGGAAAGATCAGAGCACATGCCAAAGTCTTCTTCTGAAATCCACGAAGCTTGCACAGGAGTACATCCCACTGTGTGCAGTGAGAATCTCTCACACGAAAGTGTGCATAAGAGATTGCAGCCTCGAACTCGCTTAGCGTTGCTTGACATTCAGCCAAGTGAAAGAAGATGGTTGCTATTTGGCAATTCTATCAGCAGGTGGCAGTGCAGGTCTAGGATTGACTCTGGTTCTTAAGAGCCGAAACTTAAAAGAAAAAGAATAGGTTGCGTTTCAGGACCATTTCATTTATATCAGTTATTTTGAGAGGAAGTAGAATTATCTCTAGCAGTGTCGGGGTTTGCGTCGAAACATCAGTTAGATGTTTTCCAGCAGCCTGTTTTCTACAGTTTATAATTCAAGCTCTGTTTAAGGACACTTTTGCCCACTTTGCTCTACACTGACCAAGAAAAATATTGAGGGCTACTACACTTTTATCTACTTACAGCTGCTCAAGCTCTGCCCATGAGTAGTTAGACACTGTTTCCTACCAGGTGGGACAGCTCATACTTTCCTTGCTCGTTGTCAGTGCCGGATCACGTATAAGCTAAACAAGCTATAGCTTAGGGCCCCACTCTCTTGGGGGCCCCAAAAAAAATTAAAGGAAAAAAACACCTGGAGGTACATACCCAAAATATAAGATAAAAAACAAATAAAATAAAACCTACATACAGCAACAGTGTTTTGTGTTGTGTAGGCTCCTATGATGTAAGTAATGGGCCTCACCTGCTAGTCTGCTCCCTAAAATATCACTGGTTTGCTCATTTCTATATATAGGGTGCCTGCATTCTGCATGGACTGTTATGTGCAAATGGCTTTAGATACCTATTAGGTCCATAAATTACCATATAGCATATATTCAACACAAAAAACAGTGACAATTTGTTGTTGACAAAGGACAGCTGGACATATAAAGGGCCCCATTACCTTCAGTAGCTTAGGGCCTCATCAAACATAAATCCGGCCCTGCTCATTGTCCACAATGGAAATGCCAAGCAGATGTGGTAGACGGAGGACATGTTTTCTCAGGTTCAGTCCCAGGCATCTCCAGGAAGGGGCTCATGCAGAGGCCCCAGACAGCTGCTGCCAATCAGTGTAGACAATATTGAACTAGGGGGACTAGTGGTCTGATTTATTCTAATACAGTCATACCTCGGGTTGAAGTCGCTTCAGGTTAAGCCTTTTTGGGTTGCGCTCCGCGGCGGCCTGGAAGTAATGGAGTGCTTTACTTCCGGGTTCCGCCGCTCGTGTATGCGCAGACGCTCAAAATGACATCACGCGCATGCGCGGAAGTGGCAAATCGCAACCTGGGCATGCGCAGATGCATGGACGCGGGTTGTGTTCGCATCCAGAGGTACCACTGTAGGCAGCTTCCTATATATTCACCAGTATGTCCAGTAAACATCTACATGTTTCTTTTTTAATTGTTAAAGGTATTCTTGGTTTAAACATCCCCATGTTTAAGCAACAGTTGATATTTTACTCAGTGTTCCTTTTAACAGACTCTGAATGCCTACGAAATCCTTCGGAAGGAGGAAATTTCAAAAAGGTTGATGATTTATATATTTTTCTAAAGATCCAGCATTTTTAAATATATATATATACAATCATGGATACTTAACACCAGTGCTGTTTTTCTTTTAAAAATGTTTAGGCGTATTCTCATTTTGACTCACTATTTTATAGTTCAAATTGGGAAAAATAAATACAGTAAATGGGCAAAAGTACAAAGATTCACAAAATGTTTAGGGGTATGCATACCCTTGCATCCCCCCAGGAAAAAAAGCACTGTTACCACACTTTATGACCAAGTGGAACACGGCAGTCTGCCTCTGATATGTAACTTGTTGTGAGGAGGGAGACTAGGGCATCATGAAGCCCTAGATTAGGCAATTTCAAACTCTGAGATTTAAGTTCAATGGAAGCATTAAGCAGGGGTGGTGCAGCCTATTTCACCGCCTGAGGCAAAGCAGGAATGTGCCTCCCCACCCACCCCTGCCCTTACCAGAGTTGTGCAGCGGCACTTGCAACAGCAGTGTCCAGCGAGAACTTGTGAGTTCTCACCAAAATCTCATGAGATCTTGTAGGGTCCCTGAGATTTTGGCAAGATCTCCCTTGAAACCAGCACTGCTGCCAGCGCCACTCCTCTGCCATTCTGTCTCATGGAGTTAAGCAGGTGCACCAAACTTCTCCTCCAGTCAGTGAACCCATTCTTTGTCTATCAGGGGAATGGTAGTCATTCAGACAAATCACATTTCATCCCATTACAGTGGTACCTCAGGTTACAAATGCTTTGGGTTACAAACAATTTGGGTTACAGACTCTGCTAACCCAGAAGTAGTACCTCAGGTTGTGAACTTTGCTTCAGGATGAGAACAGAAATCACGCAGCGGCAGTAAGAGGCCCCATTAGCTAAAGTGGTACCTCAGGTTAAGAATGGTTTCGGGTTAAGAACGGACCTCCAGAACGAATTAAGTTCGTAACCGGAGGTACCACTGCACTAAACATTCGCTGGCTACTCTGTGTGATTAACAGAAAGCTTTTTGGATATATTCTATTGGTAGCATCAGTGCTTTTTTAAAAAAATGGGGGTACTGCAGTACTGGCGCCTCTATTTGTTGTCGTTAAAAAGTGTGGTACTTATTTTAACAACTTCATGGTTAGTATCTATTTTTCTAGAAAAAAAGCACTGGCTAGCATCATTTTGACAGAGGATAGTACACAGAGGAGCCACAGGGGAGGAAAGGAATAAACATGAGCCTGGTGGCATTATTTGAAAAAGGAGTTGCTAGTATCTCTATTCCTGGAGATGCCATGAACTGAACCATCATTTTATACAGAGTACTTGCTAAGCCAATGTTGACCTGCGGCTTAATTTAGCAACAAGATTATTCAAGGGGAAATAATGTACTAAGATTTTTTTTTAAAAAAAATCCACCTTTGTATGACAAGGAATCCTTGCCAATAATAAACTTGGCCAAAGAGCATGAAAAGCTAAATGGCCACTTGGAAACTTACCGGTAATTGAATTTCCCACAAAAAGCACTGGTGACAGTTGTGAATATAACCATATAAGGCAACATTCAAGAAGTTGCTAACGAGTCACCCTAGTATCCTGTCTCAATCCTAAATAAATAATTACAGGGGCCGTAAAATAATATCTATACTAGGATGGAGCATGGGAGTTTCCAAATTATGCAGAAGTCTTTCTCGGGCTGGATACTTAAAAGACGAAATAAGTGTAAGGAGATATTTCAGGGAGAGGGCATGACAACCTCCACCTGCAGCTTGTTTTGGTAATGATAGTAATGAGTACACACACAGAGTGCCTGCTTCTAAGTACAGGAGAATCAGGCCTTCATTGAAGTTTATAGTGGGTGGATATTCTTTCCTCTGGGGCAGCTAATGCCAGTGATGACACGGGTGGCGCTGTGGGTTAAACCACAGAGCCTAGGACTTGCCGATCAGAAGGTTGGCGGTTCGAATCCCCGTGATGGGGTGAGCTCCCGTTGCTCGGTCCTTGCTCGTGCCAACCTAGCAGTTCGAAAGCACATACAAGTGCAAGTAGATAAATAGGTACCGCTCCGGCGGGAAGGTAAACGGTGTTTCCGTGCACTGCTCTGGTTTGCCAGAAGCAGCTTAGTCATGCTGGCCACATGACCCGGAAGCTGTACACTGGCTCCCTCGGCCAATAAAGCGAGATGAGCACCGCAACCCCAGAGTCGGTCACGACTGGACCTAATGGTCAGGGGTCCCGTTACCTTTACCTTTACAACAGAATAGTGATTGGCAATTTGGAGTTTGACCAAACCACAGTTTAGTGTGGGCCTCTTAAGGAAACTCTAGGCATAGAGACCTTAGACTAAGTTGTTGACTCTGACAACCACACACGTGCACAACACCATTAAAGCTGCAAAATGTTTCTTCAGGCACAGGATATGCAGCCTTTCTCTATTTTCTAGGAGTGTTTTAACTCCCCTGCTTTATTTTCCTCTTTTAGATTAGGGCACCTTCTTTTTACAGAATTAGAAGTGTTGAATGCATTAGTCATAAGTGCTGACCCACATATCTCTTATATGGTTAACTTGCATCTATTAATGTGCATCTAGCTCTCTGTGCTCTTTTCCTTGTAATAAACTGATATTTCATGGAGATCTGTGTGAGAGTGATCCTCAGGTAAAAAGGTATTATTCGGCACACATTTGTGGAGCTGTTTCTCCACACAACAGGACTCGCCTCTCTAGGACTCGCCTCTCTAGGACTCGCGTACATGTGTGCCCACACATGTTCTGTGGCACCTGATTCATTGTTTGCATGATGGATATCACCCATCATGCAAAGAATGTATAGACTTGCAGCAATTTAAAGGCTATCTACCGTACTGGCCTGAATAGAAGCCTCACTTCCCCACCAAATTACGACCATGAAAAGTTAAAATGTGGCTTATATTCACGACCTTACGGTATGCAGCCAGAAGCATGGGGTAAACAGCGCCAGGAGCGCGGCAAAGCGGGCTGCCCTGTGTGTAGTCCCCCCCCAAGGAATGGAGCCAGTGGCATAGCGTGGGTTGTCAGCACCCGGGGCAAGGCAAGTAATTTGCACCCCCTAACCCGTGGATTTTAGTAGGGAGAGCTACGAGTGCGAGCGTGCCCCCCCCAGATGTTGCGCCCGATGCGGCCGGCCCCCCTGCACCCCCCACGCTACGCCACTGAATGGAGCGGCTTATATTCAGGTATTCTCTCTCTCTCTCTCTCTCTCTCTCTCTCTCTCTCTCTCTCTCTCTCTCCTCCCCTCCCAATTTTAAAGGTACGGCTTATATTCAGGTGCTGCTTATATTTGGGCCAATAGGGTAATTTATAATGGCCTAATGCCCTAAGCTTTCATGAACCAGGGTCTGCTGTATTCAATGCCTAAAGCGCTACCCTAAGTTTTCTCTGTTCCTACGTGACTTTGATAACAATCCAAATTGCTGAAATGAAAACACTCATAGAACTTATTTTATGTACCAGAGATACTTTTTATTGGATGTGCTCTGGTGCACCGCATTTTAATGGCACTTATCCTCTACTGCTTTAGAATACTAATGATATTTCATACGATCCGAGGAGCGAAGGAACAGAGTCACATTAGTCCTCTCTAATAAAGCTCTCTCACGGAGAGCAGGTGATAATCTCATTGGTTTCCAAACGCAACTGGCGAATAGTTAGTTAGACCACTCAACGATTGCGGCGTATTTTTTATTTTATGGTAGTGTCACTAGATATATAGATATATGATTTTGTTTCTAAGTCAACTTTTCACCAGTTTTTACATGAAGCATGAGGATAAATCAATAGTTATTTCATTCTACCTCTAGGCCTTAGGGCACATTGCAATTTTAATATGCCATTTTACATTGTACTCCAAAGGTATGTCTGTACACAACAGAAGCACCTTTCAACTAGCTGGGGTGGATGGAACTGCGTGTTGGATATTTCATACTCTCCAAGTGTCTCTATTTTCCAGGGGCAACCCCAGAATTACAAATGCCACCTGGCATTCTGATTTGATCCCAAAATGCCCCTATTTCCCCCACCAGTGCCACCACCGAGCTGAGGGAGGAAGATGAGCCAGCACTTGTCAGCTGCTGTGGCAGCGGTGGCTGCAAGGAAGCGTTCTGTTGCCTGTTCATGGGCTCTCCATGGCTGCCACTGCCAAGGGCGTAGGTAGCCACTTGGGTGCCTGAGGCGACACGTGCGCCCTGCAGCCGGGGGCGGAGCGAGGTCTCCCTGTGAGTGTGACCTGAGCCAGAGAAATATTGCCTCTTGCCACAAGGGATGGGGGAGAAATTTGATTCAGTACACATCTAAAGGCAAGCCAATGGAATTTCCACTTTCCAAAACAATATAAGAACTGAAATACAGGCATCCTTCAAAATATGTACTTCTACAAATTTTCTAGTGCGGTTCTCCAGCCAAGTAATTGTTGGTCTTTGTTTGTAATTGTTGCTAGGTATAATAATAAAAGGAGAATTCCCTGGATGCCTATATCCAGGTCTGGGGCAAGTATTCTTTGGTGAGAGAGCGCCACAGCAGAGATTTAAAATCACAAAATATGCAGCAAAGTTAAGTATGGAAATATAGACTGTTAGACTTTTGAAATATCCCCTTCTAAGTTGCTTCCAAAGTTCCCCACTTCCCTTAGCATAGAAAGAGACCACGTTTGGTAAATTAAAAATGGTTTACTTACAAACTCTTCAAAGGTCAAATTCATGTGCTTTTCCATACAGCAGTAAGAAAACACAGGCAGTGAGACTGAGGTTCCAAAGTGGTGAGAATTTCTGAATTATCCACATAGAAACACAAAGATGTTTTGGTTCAGTTACATGGTCTAAGCTTAGAGCATCCAACTTAGACCTCCTTGCTAGCAGATTTCACATGATGGATTGGGAAGAACAACCCTCCCTCCGAAGGTGAAGGGAAGAGAGTAGTGGCACATCTTGTATTCTATCAACACAGTGGTGCTTCTGCAGCCTTTCTCAACCTTGGGTCCCAAGATGTTTGTTGGACTACTGCTCCCATCATTCCTAGCCAGGATGACCAGTGGTATGTGATGATGGGAGTTGTAGTTCAGCTGCAGATCCCCAGCTGAGAAAGGCTGTTCTAGAGTGTCCCTCAGTTAGCAGATCCCTCTATCAAGCTGTCACATATAAGCAGAAATTGGCAATTGATAGAATCTGACCCAAAGTTGGGGTCCATAACTCAAATCAGATGTACGTGGCCAAGGTGGCGCAAAGATAATCTGTTCTATTCAGAGTAAAAAATGGACCCAAGTTACCATGGGCCTACTCTTTGTGGGACTAGCATTAGATACAACCCTCTCCCCTTAAAATAAAAGTCCCACTTTCCTACATACCGTATTTTTCGCCCTATAGGACGCACTTTTTCCCCTCCAAAAATGAAGGGGAAATGTGTGTGTGTCCTATGGGGCGAATGCAGGCTTTCGCTGAAGCCTGGAGAGTGAGAGGGGTCGGTGTGCACCGACCCCTCTCGCTCTCCAGGCTTCAGGAAACTATCCGCAAGCCATGGGAGCCCTGTGGGAGTTCCCACTGGGCTTCCAAGGCCTGCGGACAGCAGCCTGAAGCCTGAAGCCTGGGACGCACTGAGCAGCGCGCCCCGAGCTTCGGGCAGATATCCACAAGCTCCCCAGGCTTGCAGATAGCAGCCTGTTCTTGGGGCTAGGGTCGGGGGAAGCTCGGGGGGGGGGAAATAATTTTTTTTCTTTATTCCCCCCCCCCCAAAAAATAGGTGTATCCTATGGGCCGGTGCGCCCTATAGGGCGAAAAATGTGGTACTATTGTTCTCTTCCAGGCCGAAATAGAGAAATAATTTCTCTGGAAATAATTCAAATGGATGACATGAGTAAGAGGTACAAAGGTCTTCCAAGAACATCTCTTCAACGTAGAAAAGTGTTTCTAAATTAATACTTAAATGTAAAACACTCAACACCGCCGTAAATTTAATATCCACAAAGTGTTGGCTGAACGCTATGAACGAAACCAGGGCAGAATGTTTAATGGAGTGCTTGCCAGTATACTATGCATTATTTAAAGTTTAATTTGCTACTGCTGGTACCTTTCACACTGATGGTGTCCATAGCGGCTTTTCAGAGCAAGTTCTCTCAAGGAACCTTCTGACTATTCTGGGCCTCAAGCTACAGTAGTCATTTAAAGATCACTTATTTTTTATTTACTCAAAATTCTATTTATTTTATGTTTATTTCATATTCCTGTATAAAATTCAAATTTAGGTATTTTTAAAATGCATTTATTTATTGGATGGTCATCTGTTATGGGTGCTTCAACTAAGATTCCTGCCTTGCAGGGGGTTGGACTAGATGACCCTCGGGTCCCTTCCAACGCTGCAATTCTGTGATTCTGTTAACAACGGCCTGTAAATGGGAAATTCCTTCTGTGTGCATATTTGCTTCTCTTTTGTAGTTTATATCTTCCTTTCATTTCAAATGGAGCCCACATTAACATTTTCCAGACTGGTTCATTGAGGTACTTCCTGTGAAGTAAAGAAGGAAAAAAACCCAGTACTATGCATTGTGAGTCACAAGATAGCTGCAAAGAGGCAAATATGGAAAGTGAGGGTGAGTTCCCAGTGACCAAAAGGAAGGAAAAAGCAGCCAGGCCAGGAACCCCAAGGGAAGGTGGAAAGGGAACTGCTGTGGAAAACTTTCTGAGACAGAGAAGAGATGGGGGAGATACATCAAATTCTCGACAAGGGACTCAGCTATACAGCTCAAATAAAACGTTTTAAGTGTGTTTTAAGTGACACTCAATGGCGATGCTTTATGGCAAATTCAATGTATTTTTTTTAAAATATGTGTCTAGATTCCACCTAAGAGAAGCATGAAGTAGATGAAAAGGAACGGAGAGGTGGAAGATGACTTGGCCAACTGGCCAAGAACAAGCTGGACCACCACATCTTTTCTTTGGTGTGGGGGGTGCCAAAGAGGGACAGAAATGCTATTAAAATTCTCCCCCATGTTCTTGAGAAACCTCTTCAGTGAATGCCAGGCAAAAAGACTGCTTCCCTGGTACATCGTTGCTGCTGCTGCGTTGTTTATAATACAGTCGTTGTGTTAATCAACAGGATGGCACCTATGTGGAGGCAGACTTACCACCATTGCCCTCCCAGGTGCTTCGCTTTCATTGTCACCAGAGATAAAGAAGAGTTTGGATTTGATATCCCGCTTTATCACTACCCTAAGGAGTCTCAAAGCAGCTAACAATCTTCTTTCCCTTCCTCCCCCACAACAAACACTCTGTGAGGTGAGTGGGGCTGAGAGACTTCAAAGAAGTGTGACTAGCCCAAGGTCACCCAGCAGCTGCATGTGGAGGAGCAGGGAAGCGAACCCGGTTCACCAGATTACGAGTCTATCGTTCTTAACCACTACACCACACTGGCTCTTGAGTTCGCTGTGGACCATCTCACCTGGTGATGAGCCCCCGCCAGCCCTGAATGGTAGCTAAGCCAGGAATGCTGCGGGCCCTCAGAGTGCAGCACGACTCATACTTGTGGTGTGGGCTGGCTTTATCTTTCTGCGTTTCAGTTTTGATTGTAGCCCCCTGTATCTTTGTAGTCATTTTTTTCATTGGCTTGGATCCTAACTGGAATGAAACAGAAGGGCTTCTGGGAACCAGAGGACGTTCACACTGAAGGGTGGCATTTTTCACTAGTCCCCCCTTCCCCTGCAGGCCCTTGCGCTGCTTTTCGTAGTGCACTTAAACCCTCTAGAACTGTTATTTGAGAGGACATGGAGAGATCAGTGGGGAAAACCAGCTACCTTTCTGCTGATGGCAGAGCCCCATTAGCAGAACTAAAGGTGGTGCTGTGGTCTAAACCACTGAGCCTCTTGGGCTTGCAAATCATAAGTTTGGCGGTTCGAATCTGCACAAAGGGGTGAGCTCCCGTAGCGCTGTCCCAGCTCCTGCCAACCTAGCAGTTCAAAAGCATGCCAGAGCGAGTATATAAATAGGTACCGCTGTGGTGGGAAGGTAAACGGCGTTTCCGTGTTCTCTGGTTTCTGTCACGGTGTCCCATTGCTCCAGAAGCGGTTTAGTAGTGCTGGCCACATGACCCAGAAAGCTGTCTGTGGACAAATGCTGGCTCCCTTTGTCACCTTTGACTGGACTTAACCACTCAGGAGTCCTTTACCTTTACCTTATTAGCAGAACTCCATTTACAGGATGTGCCTGTCAGCAAATCCTTGGTTTCAAGGCATAAGCTACTGTAATACTGGATTTATCCTCCCAAATTATTGAATTGTTGGTTTTATCTTCCTCGAATTTATGTTTTATCACAATCTCCTCTTCCCTCTCCCCAAAAAACATGTTATGTATTTTGAGAACAAGTTAATGTTTATTGTATGGTGCTTTGGGAAGTGTTTAATGCGGAAAAGCAACATATAAATAAATTCAGCTCAGCACTGTGTATCACAATTCTTATTTGTGTAATTTTTAATATGGATTTTATTCGTATCTTAGGTTAAAGGACCAAGGGAACTCTAATAATTACACGAGTCAACCCTGACAGTAAAATACCACCAACAATTTGTCTTAATAGCACAGTGCATGTCTCAAACTGGTAGCTGTTGGTATACATGTCAAAAGCCTCATCGTGGAAAGCAGGGACATTTATTTTAAAATTAGCCTGGAGATGCTTTTCATATTACATTTTAAAAAAACAGCAGCAATGGGCCAATGCTGTGACAAGCTTACTCATTTTTTATTTCTGCCATCCCATTACTCATCTATAGTGCTCCCTTTGTACGTCAAACGTGCATATAAAATATACCCGCCTGTATGAAAAATGTAATTTAAATATAAAATTTGCCCTAAAGTTAGCAGGCTAGAATAAATTAGAACAGTTGAATGATCTGTCACTGACATGGGCAAGTTATGCACAGACTTGGTGGGTTGCAAATCTTGCGTCCCCGGCTTTCTCTTTTATAATTTTTTGACATTTGATTTGACAAGGCAGGGAAGTGTAAAATGATGTTGTAAACCAAAACTACCTTTCACTAGTCTATCAACTACAACACTGATTGCAGGCTATCGTGTTGTGAGCAACAGACAAATTACCATGGTAGACCTTTCTGATTAACATGTTTGGGCTCCTCGCTGTTCCAGGGATATGTGAGCTGACAACTTCAATTCAATTAAAAGCATGGCAAAATGGACCGATTTCATTAAGTGGCACAGAACAGCCACCATATCCCATTCCCCGTGAGACATTTTGATGGGATCACTTCTGTAACAAGTAGGAGTCACACATCAAATTCTGGCCTTTGCTTTATAAATGCATAATGCACCACACCAGGGACGAAAATAATGATCTTGGGAGTCAAAGGTAAAAAACCTTTGCAGCCTGAAATATAAAGGCATCGCACAGAGATCTGTGCTGCTGGAACATAATCCCTTATACTTTACCATTCAGGCAGATTAAAGATTCATAGCCTGTGTATTCCTTACATAAAGCATCAAATCTAATATCAAATCTGGCTAATCTTTTTAAAAATAAGGTTTCTAGTCTTCATTGTTGCAGGAAACATTTGAAAATAGTGGAGGCTGTGAAACCGAACATATCTACACTGTAAGCTGAGTTGTCATATAAGTGGGAGGAGATCAAAGAATTCTGCACCTGCTCAAACAGGACTTAATTTATGCATCTGATTAATTAGATTCTAGTACAGGCATAGCTAACACAGTTCCCTCTGCCCCAGATGCTGTTGGTCTCCAACTCCAATTAGCCTTGTCCAACATGATCAATAGCCAGGGATGTGTTTGCCCCCCAAAATGGAAACAATTGTAACATTTGGTTGTAAAACTGCTGTGAAAATTGGAGGAGAGTATGTATTGGTGATGATTCAAATGCTGGCCAATCATCCACAGCTGGCTTTTGTTTCTAACATACACAACCAACTGCCTTTCCCATAACTTTACCCCAGAGAGAAAGATCCATTTGTAATAACTACTGTGAAAGTGTTCCCAAAACTGGTTGAACTCCAACATTATGTTTTTCCATGATCAATGTGTGTTGCTTTATGAGGTTTTCAGCACAATCCTACACATCTCTTCTTAGAAATCAATCCTATTAAGTTTGATGGGTGTCAATATATA
The DNA here is from genome assembly GCF_964234715.1 of Podarcis melisellensis. NCBI lineage: Eukaryota > Metazoa > Chordata > Lepidosauria > Squamata > Lacertidae > Podarcis > Podarcis melisellensis. The sequence goes on from NC_138529.1 coordinate 95,548,211, forward strand.
TGACAACAGCCTTCACATTACCTTGTGAATGATAGCCACACAGTCCCAATCTTATCAATGGATTGGAAAGAATGGTCATTCTTAGATAATGCTCAACATTCTAAATGGCTGGTCTGGTCTCATGGATATCTCTGATTCCCCCCCCAAAAAAGTGTGTGTGCGCGCGTGCGCGTATTGTGGGGAGTGAGAGCTCCTTTTATATCTCAGTTTTTAAAAAATGAAATATAATAGGAGTACCGTATCAAATATTCCCACTGCTAGTTTTTAAAACAAAGAAAGAAGCTGTCTTGACACAGATCTCTTGAGGCTGTGATTTTTACAGGTGCTGAACGCCTCTATGCCATCAACATCAATTGGCAATGACACGAATTAAATCATATCTGAACATATAATTGTGTAGCGCTAAAGATGAGATTGTCCACAATGTCAAGTTCAATCATTCAAAGGCACCTTTAATGTAGTTAACCATGGGGTGGGGTGGGGGGAAGTATGGGTAAGAAGCTTAGCAGGGAACCACACCTAATAAAGCACGGCTTTTACGAGGAATTAGCACCCGGAAAATGCCAACAATTGAAATAATCCAATTTTGAAATATCCCCCCCCCCCCGATTTAAAAAAGAATGGCTTTAAAGTGAAATGATAGAACCTGCTGCTTTTCTAACTCAATGGCTTGTGACAGAGCTTTAAATAAAACCTCAGCCGCAAATGACGGAGCTTAATCATTCCAGTGAACATGGGGAAAATCTACTTTTCTTATTAGTCCTCGTTATGAGGAATGCCTAGCCGTAGCAATTTCAGCACTCCTCCAAGACTTGCCTACTAAATCTTTCACATTCGCAACGGCCCCATCCACTGAAAAGCCAAATGCCGAGGTTTTACAGATCTTCCCTTGAAGCCAATTTCAGGCTTTTAAAACCTTTGCCAAACACCACCTCAGCTTTTTTACAGTCCTGTTTTCATGCCAATAAACGGACACCATGGATTGCTCATAGAAATGGTAAATGCATCACTCTATCAGATGGCATGCACAACGCACATATCTTTAACCAAAGTTGTCTCCTGACTTATTGTTTGAGGGGGCTTGCATCCATCACATCCCTGAGCAGAAGGGCAAACAGGCAATTTTCACAAGATCCCATTTTGTACTTCAGCCTCTTGCACTACCTCCCATGCTGTTCTGGAGGGTACCCAAACTGTTCAGGGATGAGTTGTTGGCAATTCAGTTGGAAGCAGGTGTTGGATTTTGCCAGCTTCAGCCGGAAAGTCTGCCAGAAACGGCCAAACTGTTTTGATCAGACCCAGCAGCAAGACACGACAGAGGCGTGTAAGGTTTTGCATGGTGTGGAGAAATCAGTTCCTTTTTTCTAGATTGCGCATAACCGCATCTTGTACCAATGTTGGGAGTAAAACAACAATGCTTGCAAGAAGCTACTTGGACCGATGTGGGGTGACAGAAAGAAAGTCAACCTTTTCCTCCTTACCGATTGCTTCTCTTTTAGTAACTATTTGCTAGATAATTTCCTTTCAGGATTTACTTCTTTCCTGCTTCTTCTCAAAGTTCAGGGTGTGTATGAGTCAGCATGTACTAATGTTAACTTCTTGACTCCATCTTGGCTGCGTTCAAAGCCTGTGCTTAGAATGGCCTTGTTTGAGAGACTGAAGGTACATTCTTTCACCTTTGGTGGACGTGCCCAAGGATTAAGGCCTTCTGGGAAATGATTTATAATGAATTGAAAAAGATACTTAAGTACACTTTCTTGAAAAAACCAGAGGCCTTTCTCCTAGGCATGGTTGGCCAATTGGTACTAAAGAAGGATAGAACTTTCTTTATGTATGCAACAACAGCAGCAAGAATTCTCATCGCAAAATACTGGAAGACACAAGATTTACCCACTCTGGAGGAATGGCAGATGAAGATGATCGATTACATGGGATTGGCAGAAAGGACCGGCAGAATCTGAGACCAGGGAAAAGAGGCGGCGGAAGAAGATTGGAGGAAATTTAAAGATTATCTACAGAAATATTGTAAAATTAATGAATGTTAGAATGATGTTGGATGGAAATTAAATGGTTACCAGCTGTAATGTAAAGGTGGAATAATAATTTAAAATAAGCTATACTAAGTCGTAACAAGGATTTGCTGAATTAAGAATTTGAACTGGAATACAAAAGGGGGAGGTGAGAGGAGGTCCAGGACATAAGGTAATGGAAATAAGAAATGAGAATTATATTTGTTTTGTTTTGTTTTAATTGTGTATTTGTTTGTTGTTTTTTCTTTTTGTATTAAATTGGAAAACTGTAATAAATATTTATTAAAAAAAATAGAATGGCCTTGTTTGCCTTCAGAAACAAACTTTTCCTTATCCT